>NC_133658.1:37544323-38144323 GCF_037893015.1 Macrotis lagotis | reverse complement strand
TTTTTACGTGAGATAATTTATCTCATTTTACCTCTACCTTCCCTATGTTTCCAGGGTAATCTTTTTTCTCACACTTATTTTTTTATATCATCCCCTCATGGTTACCTTATCCCCATAGCCTGTGTCTATATATATTCTCCTAACAGCATTGATAGTGATACCATTCTTGAGAATTATAAGTATAATCTTCTCATGTGGAGATTTTGCTTTTCTTGAGTTTTGCTATTGAAAATCAATTTTTTTCAGGGGGACGGCTAAGTGGTGTAGTGGATAGAGCACCAACACTAGAGTCAGGAAGTCCTGAATTCAAATCCGGCTGCAGACACTTAATAATTACCTAGTTGTGTGACTTTGGACAAGTCACTAACCCCATTGCCTTAAATTAAAAAAAAAATCAATTTTTGGTCTTTTGAGCAAGAAATTTTGAAAACTTCTTTCATTGAATGACCATCTCATCCTTGAAGGATTCTGCTCATTTTTACAGGTAGGTGATTCTTGTTTGTAGACTTAGATCCTTTGCCTTCTGGAACATCATATTCTGATCCTTTGAGTATGAAGCTGCCAAAGCCCATGTAATTCTGACTGTGGCATACCAATGTAAGATTTGTTTCTTTCTGAGTGCTTGCCATTTATATATTTGGTTTTTGCAAGGCAATGGGATTAAATGGCCTGCCCAGCCTCACATAGGTAGGTAATTATTAAATGTCTGAGGCTGGATTTGAACTCAGGTCCTCCTGACTCCAGGGCTGGTGCTCTATCCACTGCATCACCTAGCTGTCCCTGTTTGCTATATTTTACAGACACACACACACACACACACAAACACACACACACACACACACATATATATATATGAACTATATATTCTCTATATATAGAGAGAACTAAGAAGCTATAATATTTTGGGAGCTTTCATTTTGGATTCTCCTTCTGGAAGTGATCAGTTGATGCTTTCAATAGCAATTTGGCAATGGTAGATTTCTTTGATAATTTCTTGAAGTATGATGTACTGTCCTTTTTTTTTTTGATTCATGTTTTTAGACAATACAATAATTCTAAAATTATTTCTCCTAGATCAATTAACCAAATCAGTTATTTTTCAGTGTGGTGTTTTTCTGTTTTCTTTTTTCATTCTTTTATCTTTTTTATTTGATTTTTATTGTCTCAAAGAGTCATTAGCTTCTATTTGTCCAATTCTAATTTTAAACTTTAAAATGCTTTAAAGAACAATTTTTACAGTCAGTTATTTAAAAAAAAAAAACAACCTCTTTTTTGACTTACCCAATGCTAGTGTTAGGGAGAACCCTTTCTCAGTACATTTTTGCATATCTTTTCCCATTTTTATGTCCTTTATCAAGGTATTGATTTTTTTTATGATTCCCTTGCACTACTCTCACTACTTTCTCCAAATTTTCTTCTTTCTCTCCTGGTTGATTTTTAAGCTCTTTTAGGAGTTCTTCCGTAGTTCTTTTTGGCATTGAGATCAATTCACAGTTTCCTTTGAGGTTTTCCTTATGTGTTTTGACATTGTTGTCTTTTTTCTGAGTGTGTCTTGATCTTCCCTTTCACCCTAATATTCTTTGATCAAGTTCATTTTTTGTTTGTTTTATACCTATCTCTTTCCCTTTTATTTTATTATTTTTACAGTAAAGCTCACCTTCTGTGGTTTAAGGGGAACTGTCCCAAACTTTTTTTGCCAGGGATTGTAGACTTGGACTGCTTTGTGATGCCCTGAGGTCCATGGGTACCCTCATGCTTCAACAGTGCATCAGGCATCTGGTGCATCACTTGGTTTTGTCCTGAGGCATGAGGAGGGGGGCAGCTCCTGCTGCCCTGGTGACATGAAGTACTGTGCTGATGATCTGTGTGTATAAGTGGGGTGGCTGGTGCTGTGGGGACTGTCACTGACAGGCCCAGGGCTTGGGTCCTCCTATTGCCTAGCTGATAGATGCTCCCTGCCCTGGACTGTGCTCCTCTTTTCCCTGAGTGAGGCATACCTTTATTGCTGTCCTTCTAAGTTTCCTTAGGCCAGAAAATTGTTATACCCTATTTTTATTGATTTTGCCGTTTCAAAATTCATTTTGGGGTGACATTTTATACTTGTTTAGAGGTGAATGGAGAGTTCACGCAATTTCCTGCTCACTCAACCATCTTGGCTCTCATAATTCACAGTCTACTTAGATCACTGCTCTCCACATTTTCCATGAAAATAATGCAAGGTACTTAAACCAATACTTTTCTGTATTCTAGGCAAACTTTCTGATGCAGCATTACACTGAATGGAATTGTTTAGTGACTGTGGCATAAAGGAAAAAATAATGTTAGTCTGGTTCATCTTCTTTATGTTCATGTCATAAAGCATCCCTTTCCAGATGATCATTACTTAACTCAGACTTTATGACCACTGTTGTTTGGAGGCTCACCTCGGTTGCTGCTCAAAACGTCCCAGTACAAATAATAATCCCAGTTCAAACAAGATTGTTTCCTGTTCTGGCATCCTGTTCGAGGGACACAATTATTCCATTGCCCTCCCTTGATGCCCCTTAGCTAAGGGGAAGGCTAGTTAAGTAGGACAATATGCTAATGCCATCTGTCGGGGGGGCAAATTCATAGGCTTCTTATCATGGGATCATAGTTTCCAAACTCAAGGGGAACATAGCAAGGTATGAATGCAAACCCTTTATTTTATTTTGTGTTTCTGTATAAATTGTTTGCCTGGGGCTGCTCATTTCTCTCTGAATCAGTTCATAAACTTCCAGTTATTCTGTTTGTTCAATAGTATTCAACTTCATTTCTGACTAATCACTTTCCAATTCATGGATATTCCCCAAAACATTAAGTTTGTTGCCACCACATAATAATTTGCTCTGAATAATATTCATATTTTCTTTTCCTTTTCCATATTGAGTCCTAGTAATCGTATTTCTTGTTCAGAGTGTATTGAGTTTAGCAATACTTGCGGTATAGTTCCCAAATGCTTTCCAAACAGGTGAGACTAACAATGCATTAATTTGCTTTTTCCCCCTGAAACCCCTCCTACATTTGTTCTTAACTTTTCTTTTTGACTTCGCAAATCTGTCAATTTTTTTTAATAAGTGTGAAAATTGAGGGTCAGAGAGATTATGAGACATGGCCAGAATTATAGAATTCTTGCTGTTTCCTGTTGAACTGGAACTGAGGTCATCCTTGGAATTCCTGGGACTTCAGGACTAGCCTTCTACTCTACCACAATGCCTCTCTCAATTTTGGGTCATATTGTGGGCCCTTATGTAGACCTTTCAATATTAATACACAGGTGAAAAAATGCAGACCCGAGAAAGCATCAGTGACAGTGCTAAAGTATAAAGGGAATAAAATCTCAGTAGTTCTAGTTTGAGGATCTATAGTTCTGTAATTATAGGTGAGGTTGTCTAGGTTTCTATGGGTTTTTGACTTGCTCAGTATCTCCTTTAAGGTCCAGCTTCCTGTAATCTGAAGCAAGTGTCATTCCATGATCATATCTTCGACTGAATGTGTAGCAAAAATATCCTTCTGTAAGAAAGCTGCTATTGGGGATGAGAAATTGATATTTTGCTCTTCTTATATCAGGAGTCACACAGACACAAAAACTCACAAAGCACCTGTTAGCATAAAATTACAGATCAGTTTTTCAGGATTGGAGTCAATTGGGTAGAAACGTTTGATATTCCAAGTGCTGGAGACAAACCACCTGTTTTGTCTTCACATCACCCTTATCTGCCAGTGTGCTGGAAGGTTTATATGACATATGATTTTGACATCCATTCACACATGAGGCAGACTCATATTACATAATCTTCAGTAGAGGAATTTCAGTGAGAAGACCATCTGGAAGTCAGGTCCATTGAGATGGTTATAAATTATTCTAAAAAAGTTGTATCAACTGTGTCTCACTCTTTGGAACCCTCATGAGGATTTTTTTTTTTTTGGCAATGATACTGGTTTGCCATTTCCTTTTCCAGCTCCTTTTGCAGATGTAAAAAAAAGATAAAATTTAGGTAAAAATAAGATAGAAATTCCATCCCAAACCTGAAACACAAGCTTGGCTGCACTCAAAACGAGTCTTGGGGGGTTTAAGGCAATTCAGGAACGTGAAAATGCCAAAATTACATGTAGTTTAATCAAAATTCCTAGAGAGTTCCTGAGAACAGTCAAGATTTTAGACAGAAAACACTTCTAATCATACAATGTTGGATTTCAATAGTAGAACAATAAATAACATGAACGACATATTAAGGTATTTTTTTTTCACAGAAACATGCTTTTGGTGCACTGTGCCAGAGTGAGGTTGCTCCTTTGCCTGCCCACTTTCTATTTAGTATACAAGGGCTATTTTAGGGATTAGAGGTAACTCTTCCTCTAAGGTCTTGTCCCTGAGCCCCAATTCTAGATGTGTTCCACTTTTGTTTATTGCCAGTGTCTAGCACCTTAAAACCATTGTACCCATTGAAATCAATTAGAATTGACAATGGGATATTTACTTTGAAGATATTGCAATCATAAATGAACAAGCATTCCACTCCAATACCATGAGGATATCCTCCTGCCTATTCCATTTTGAGCTCTGAGGAAGTAAAGCAGTTTTACTGATTTAAGTCAGTTTAAATTAAATCAGACTTAAATCAGTTTTCCTAAAGATTGGACCCACTAAGTTCTTGTCCAAGGCTGGGGTAGATCCCTTAAGTCCTCCTCAGGACATGCATCTTTTGCAGGCTACAAAGACTGGAGAGATATAAATCCTTAAATTTTTAGTCTCTGGAGTCTGTGATGTTTCCTGACTTCAAAATTCACAGGATCATAAACTTTGACCCCCGCCTTCTTCTAACATAAAGAACAAATTTGAGAATAATCAAAGTACCACAACCTATATTCACAAGTACATGTTGTGTTTGGTGGGTTGTGACTAAGACCTCCTAACCTGATCACAAAACATTATCCCTTACAAAATGACTATCTAGTAAGAGGCAGTCAGGGAAGAGATGAAGCAGGTCCAACTAAGATAAAGGAGAAGGCAAATGAAGGTCTTTTTAAGGGGCATCCAGTTCTGGGTCAATAATTACAACCAGTCTAAGAGCCTGATGTTTAGTTAGCCTAATGTCCAGCAAACTAGAACCAGTTACTTAATATTTACCCGTGGTTCAAAGTCTCTCCAAAGCATGTCCATCATACTTTATCAGGACTGTCTTTGATGCATTTTTCATGACATCTTCCACCTGGGGAAGTGCCTCATTAGCGCATACTAATACTCTCTGCTTAGGACTTGTTTTATTGACTATATTGACTAGTCCCTTGTTACATTGGCAAGTCAACAATTCAATAATTGCTGACTTAGTTAATACTTCCTACATGGAAATCAGTTTGGCAAACCTTTAGATACAGTTCCTACTCTTTTTAAGAGTTTATATTCTTCTTTTTTGTGTTTTTTTTGTTTTTTAGGTTTTTTTACAAGGCAATGGAGATAAGTGACTTACGCAAAGCTACACAGCTAGGTCATTATTAAGTGTCTGAGGTAGGATTTGAACTCAGGTCCTCCTGATTCCAGAGATTGTGCTGTATTCAATGTGCCACCTAGCCACCCTGAGTTTATAGTTTTTTAAGTGTGGGTGTGAATATTTTACTGAACATTGCTCTTATGTGCAGGTATTAGGCCAATGAGGAAGTTTAGTAGTTAAAGGGCCTGTCATGTCCTGAGTTTAAATCTGGCCTCAAATCCATACTAGCTGTGTGACATATAACCCTACTTATCTCAGTTTCCTTATCTGTAAAATGTGGAGAAAGAAATAGCAAACTCCTCCAGTATCTCTGCAGAAAAAATGCAATTTTTGTTCCCTTTATTGCTCAAGTGAGTCTATATTTTTGGGGGGAGGGGGTGCTTTGTTTACTCTTAAACAAGAATATTTTACTAATGTATAAAAAACATTGTTTGTACAAAATGAGAATAAATATTAAATTAAAAGACAAAAAAAAATCCAACTAACTAGATGAGGCAACAGATAGGAATGAAAAATGACTGAACAAAAATATATATATTAGGACAACTTTGTCAATAGAGAGACCCAAACAAATTCTTCAAGGGCCATTTGTGTTAGGAAAGATCATTTTTTATCCTACAGATAAAGGATCACAGCGTGCATGGTTAGGGAGCTACTATCTGCTTTCAGTTTTTGTGCACCCTCTGCCCCATGACAGAAATGAGCTCTATGGTCCTCTTTCTTTTTGAAAGCCAAAGAGGTTTAAAAAAACAGGCCTTTAACCAATGCTACTGTCCTTAGTCACAGGACCAGCATTAATTGTGGGTCTGTAGCATGCATGTAGCATTGTCTTTTTTCCTTATAGGGTCTCATATGTACACTTCCACTGATGATTGCTTAAAAAGCATTTCATTTCCAAAGTGGTGATTTCCTCTGCTAGGAACCAAACTGCTTCCAACACAGAGCAGAATTCTCTGCACTTTCTTATACTCATATAAATGTATGTAATATAGGATATATAACATATGTGTTATTTGCATGTATGTATATATAAACATATGTTCAGTGTGTGTATATAACATTAGTTTTGGACTAAACCTTCTGATAAAGAATTTGAGATTTTATTAAGTATCATACATAAGATTATGGTAAGTATTTCTTATGCCTCTTCATTTTAATCTCTGAAGTATTTATTACTATTGAGCTATATTCAGGTGAAGCGGTTTATGTTTCTCTTCTGAGATAATAACTCTAAACCTTTTCTTTTTAGGAATCTGGTGACACAGTAGAAAGAACTTCAGACCTGCAATTTGAATGTTCTGATTTCAAAATACTACCTGAGACACTTATTAACTAAGCGACCTGGCATATTTGCCTCAACTCTTATTTGCCTCAGTTTCCATAACTGGGTAATAGGAATAAAAACTGTATCTACCTCACGGGGTTGCTGTGATGATGAAATATGATGATACATGTAAAAATCTCTTAGTAGAATAATTAAAACCATATGAATGCTCATTTCTTTCTCTCCCTCTATTTTTTGTATATCTTTTTATACACAATTATTGCCACACTATTTTCTCCATTACAATATGAGATACTTGGTATTAGGGCCTGGTATAGTCTTTATCTATGTCCCTAGCACTTAGGATATTACTTGGTGAGTACTTAGAAAATATCAGTTGATTGTTTGATGAGATAAGTACCAAACAGGTCTGAGGTTTCGCAGTTTCCACCTCTAATTTTCTTTTGCTTTCCCATCTAGATTAATAGACAAGGGGGTTATTCAGATATTAAGCTAAATCCTGGTCATAATTTCCTTGAGTATAAAGAGTATAGACTCAGAGGAAGAATGGACACAGAGTTCATTAAATCCAAGACCTTCACAAAAGCCCACAGAATTCAAAGCTGTTAGTAATAAGGGCTATAATAAAAGTACTGAATGAAGGTCATGCAAAAAATATTAAAACCCATGCAAGAAATCTCTGTACTGTAAACATTTAACAACGAATGACCTAAATGTGACCAGGCTTGGAAACTAGAATTATACACTAGGATGTGGATATCTTTGATTAACCAGCAAATGCCAAGTGACAATTTTATAGACATCTCAGAATATCAGAGCTCTCATCCAATTAAATGCTTAACACTGAGTTATCACTGACAAACTGTATCCCACATTTATGCATAAGAATGTAAGAACAGCACCTTTTTTAGAGGCCATCACACCATGTATTCATGATCTGCAATCTACTTGGAATAAAAAAATTAGAGGCACTTAATAAGAGGAAGCAAAAGTATGGGGGGGTTTATCTGGAGATATATAATTCCCAATAGCCTATAGTCACATATTGTGATTAGGACAGTAGATTAAGTTTTGGCACTGGAGACAAGAGGACCCAAGTTGAAATCTTGTTTTGGTAATCCATTATCTACATGTCCCTGGAAAGTCATTTATCCCTTCTGAGTCTCAGTTTCTTAATTTCTAAATGATGATAATATCAGGTGAATTGTGAGGATTAAATAAGCTAAAATATCATCTCCCACGATAGCTCTTGTGTGGGTCTGACATTGAATTCGAGAGTCAGGTTAAATAGAGATGTACAAGGAATACTTAGATGTCACTTAGATGTTAATAAAGCACCCATGCTTAAGGTTGTGAAGCAATGTTTATTGCTTTATTCTTGGATACTCAGACTTTTGTAACAAAACTTATGACACACAAAATCAGGCTGCCTAGTTTCCCTGATTATATTTATGATGTTTAGCCTTAGAAGTCTGTAAACTTTCTTATCAGAAAGCTTCCCAAACACCTCTGGCCCCTCAGATGTCCTAGGCCAGAATTCACTGGTGAGCCAACAAATCCATTTAATGAGCAAGAATATCTCTGGTGGCAAAGGTCACCAAAATATGTGCAAATCATTCTTAGGAGCTGCTCCTTGACAAAATATCAATCCTTTTCGCAAAATAGCAAAGGCCATGTAACTATAAGCTTTTATTATTGTCATAAGCAGATATCAATTTTAGTAGGCCAGAGGATGGACTTGTACCTTGATACATTAATGCAACTAGAAAAAGTAATTGTTTTGTTCGCATTCAGAAAAAAATTTTTTATCTATGTGTACATTGTTTTCTCCCCATTTTAAATACCTAGGTTTCTGAGTTTCAACAATATTTAGTGAATTTCCTCAAGATGGCAATATTTGCTAATGACTTCAAAATGGGTTGGTTAAATGAAACAAAATTAAGTGAGATGAAATAAATATGTCCGGAGATTAAAGATTGAAAACAGAATTTTTCAGGAAAAGAATGGAAGGGACTGGTCGGAGAAAGACAGTGTTCTTGGGGAAAAGCTGCCTTGACCTTGGAGTGAATGTGTCATTTGACCACTTAAAGAGGACTCACTGTTTGAAGACTGAAAAAGCCTGTGATTTCTGACTGAGAACACAAGAACAAAAAGCTGCTTAAAAGTTCTCTGCCCAGATGAGCAGGCTCCTCCCTCTGCTTCCTCTTTTGCATTCTCCCTTCCCCTAAACTCCTCCCTGAGCCTCCACCTCTTTATCAATAGCCAAGACCTTCTGCTGATGGAGGAGCATCACTGACCAGAGCTCAGGGAGGAGATGGAGTCCCCAGCTCAGCTCCTTTGTGCCCTGCTCCTGTGGCTCCCAGGTGAGGAAGGAAATGTGGAGAGGAGATTATGGAGAAAGAGAGGAGTCTGGGGGAGACCCTTGACATCTGAGCTGGGCTGCAATATCCGTCTCTGAGAAAAGTCTTTGGGAGATGAAATAAGACTTAGAAGAAAGGGGCTTTGGGAGAAGAAGAGATTTCTGTGACCAGATATTAAAGGGAGAGTTTCAGATAGAAATACAAACAGTTCTCTGACCTCGAATGTCTTCTCTTTAATTTCAGGTTCAGCAGGGGAAGTTGTTCTGACCCAGTCTCCAGCTTTTCTGTCTGTGTCTCTGGGAGAGAGAGCTTCCATCAGCTGCAAGGCCAGTCAGAGCCTCTTACATAGTGATGGAAACACTTACCTATATTGGTTCCAACAGAAAGCAGGACAAGCTCCTAAACCCCTGATTTATAAAGTTTCCAATCTAGTCTCTGGGGTTCCCTCTCGATTCAGTGGCAGTGGGGGTGGGACGGATTTCACCCTCACAATCAGCAGCCTGGAGCCAGAGGATGTTGGCATCTATTCCTGTGGGCAAGACACTCATTCACCTGTCCCACAGTGCTTCAGCCGTGAACAAAAACCTCCCCAGGCAGTTCAGGAGATTCATCTCAAAGTAGCAGCTGTCTTCTCTGTGGTCCCCAGGGCAGAGCAGCCCCAGCTCCCTGGGCAGGCTCACATCTCCTGGGCTTCCTCTTTCTGGTCACCCAGTCCTCCCCTTTCTAGCAAAGCCTTGGCTATCAGCAGCCCCATCTGCACAGCCCAACAGAGTGGAAGGAACACAGCTCCCTGGGACACAAAGTGGAAAATCCAGATTTCCAGGGAATATACTGACATGTTAAGTCCCCTTGATATCTTTGCTTCTCCATAAAGTATTTCCTCTTGTTGGGACCCAAGTTCATGTAGAGGAAGCTTTGCTCTAATTCTCTGTATCAGATGATAGAAACTTGTCCATTGAGATTGTTAGTCATGTCTGGTTCTTGGTGACCCCACATAGGATTTTTTTTTTATTAAAGGTCCTGGAGTCGTTTGCCATTTCCTTCTTCCTGCTCATTTCTTAGAAAAGGAAACAGAGATAAATATGGTTAAGTGACTCACCCAGGGTCACAGCTAGGATGTGTCTAAGGTCTGTTTTGCTCTCAGGGACATGAGTCTGAATTCCAGACCCAGTCCTTTATCCACTGCATCCCTGGCTATGTTGATATGGGCCAAATTCATTGTTCTCTTGCTCTGGCTACACTGGTTTTACAGGGTGGGGATTCCTTATAATCAAGGCCCACCTGACCCAGCCATCCTTCAATAAGCAGCTCATTTCTCTCAACTAGAGGACTGTTATCTTATTGACTTTTAAAACTTATTACATGCACCTGTGAGGTTACAAATGTCCCTACCACCAGGCCCAGGGGGAGTTTCTAGGACAGTTGACAGGGTTGGATCTATTCACTGTCCATCTCACACTGGTGTCTGGTTTCATTCATCCTTCATGGATCTCTTGATGATATGAATGTTCAAGGCCTCTTTGAGAGGTTTTGAGTGGAGAATGAGAATCAGGGGATTAGGCAGTTCAATTCTAAATTACAACATTTTTCTATCTCGTTTTTATAGATGAGTCAACTGAAAATCAAGGAGTTATTGGGGATTCCCATAGACATAGAGTGGGTTTCCTGATCTGCCTTCATCTAGGAAAAGAAGAGGTGATTGACTCAGCTACTGGATTCAGCCCTCTAGTGTTTTGGGTCCCATCCATCCTCATAATGTTCCTAGATTCTTTCCTACATTGTCCAGCACCCAGTTTCATGAGAAGTGTTGACTGAAATCTAAGCAATTGCTTTTACTGAGTTTCTTTACATGAATTTTCTTACCTGTAAGAATTTTCCTATATGAAATGAAGGTGCTAGAATAGTGTCAAATGTAATTTCTGTACAAAGGTAATTTCAGTTGATATGGAAAGGGAGTCACAGGCATCCAGGGAAATCACATATTGTCCCAGAGGAGGAGCTAGAACTCATTTTTGAGGAACACTTGGGATTCTGAAATGCAGGCAAGTGTAGAGTGCATTTAAAGAATGGAGCACAGCCTGGGCAAAAGCTAGAGACAAGAAACATATCATTTGTGAAGGGGAGCATGATGGCTGTTTAGTTTGGATTGTTGAAGCAACACAGGAGTGTATTGTGTAATAAATCCGGAAAGGGAGGCTGAGCTGGGGGTTATAGACTCTAACTGCAGAGTTTTATTTTATTTTAGCCTAAAGACAAAAAGTAGCCATTCAAGTTGATTAAATCAGTTTGTCACTAGATCATGCACAAATATTCCCTCCACTTTGATCTTGGCCTCTAGCATGTGCAAGGTGAAAACATCTGTTTCAAATGATGAATAGGATCAATTCTTGAGTGTCTCTGGTACTTTAACTGTTGATGTATGACCATAGAACTTCCCTGCACTTTGCCTGGAACATGGTATGTGCTTAATAATTGTTTGATGACAACCTGTAACATCTTGATTGGTTTCCTTTTTTGTCTTTAGGCTAAAATAGAAACCACTAAGTATTTAGAGCTTTTAATCACATAGCTCAATCTCCCTTTTTGGATATATTATACAATATATACAATATATTGTATATATTATATAATATATACAATATATTATACAATATATTATTTCTTCCACAGTCCAAACTTAATAGCCATCATGTTCCCCATCATCAATCATATTTTGACTCCTGTCTCAAGCCTTTTGCTCAGGCTGCACGCCATTCCTGAGATGCACACTACACAGGTCTGAGGTTGAGAATCCCTGGCTTTCTTCAAAGCTGAGTTCTAGCACCTCCCGTGGGAGAATAACTGATGTCCCTGGGCACCTGTGGTCTACTTTCCATATCAACTGAAATTACCTTTATTCAGGCTTTACTGTTACTACTTTAGCAGCTTCATTTCACATAAGAAAATTCTTACAGGCAAGAAATTAGGTTATTTTCTTCCAGATAAAGGACATAAGTAATCTCTGAGGGACGACTTTGCCAGGCCCAGATCACAAGGAATCCAGTTCTCAGAGACCAGTGTCTCCAGCACAAAAGAAAAAGAATTCTAGTGTATATCATGGCATTCAGGTGATGTAGTGGATGAGGCGCTGGGCCTGGATTCTTAAAGACTTATGTTCCTGAGATCAAATAAGACCTTAGACACTTCTTAGCTGAGAACCTAGATTAGACACCTAATTATATTTCCCTCTATTTCTTCATCTATGAAATGGGCTGGAAGAAGGAAAAGTCAAACCTCTTTAGGACCTTTGACAAGAAGACCCCATGTGAGTTCACCAAGAATCAGACATGTTGTTGTAGTGGATAAAGCACCGGCCCTGGAATCAGGAGTACCTGGGTTCAAATCTGGTCTCAGACACTTAATAATTACCTACCTGTGTGGCCTTGGGCAAGCCACTTAACCCCATTGCCTTGCAAAAACCTAAAAAAATAATCAGACATGATTACCAACAGCAACCAACAAGTTTCTATCATGTGATGCAAATACAATGGGGGGGGGAGCAGCCAGGTGCATTGGATAGAGCATTGTCCTTGGAGTCCGGAGGACATGAGTTCAATTCCAGCCTCAGAGACCTGACACTTAATCATATAACCCTCATCACCTGACATGTCGGCCTTTCTCTTGTTTGGATTTTCCACTCTGTGGCAGATAATGTTGGTGACTAACAAGACTTTGTTAGAAAGAGGTGCTACAAATGTCTCGTGAATACTTAATCCAGAGTGAATAAACTGGTTTTTATTAAGGTATCTTAACAAAATGCACACCATTCATGGTGGGAGAGAGGGTCAAGGAAATCCCCAAATGCAAGGTCTTTCATGCACTTTGAAAGGCCTTGTTTCTGCCCCCTTATGCCAGTCATAGGCTGGGGTCACAGTCCAATTGATACTTTGACCCCCACAAATTTCCCTCACCTTGCTCATCATACTAATGAGGAAAAACAGCTATCTTTTTGAGCATGTGCAAAGGAGAAGGTCACGTCTTTAGGTTAACTTATAAACAGGTGGAGCAATCTCATCAGTTTTTGATCATATGGAGGCTAAATCTGACTTTAATTTAGTACCTTGCCCATAGGCATCAATATAGGCAGACCCTAGTCTTTGTAATTGAAGCTAACAATCTTCCCTTCATATCCTTGTGGCTCCAAATACCCACCTATTCCTCAGAAGAGAAAGATAACCTGCTTCATGTGAATCCTGATCAATAGTAATAAAGGTTTCAGAGATTAAAGGCAAAATGCATAGGAATACAATAAGCTTTACAGATATAATAAAAAATAAAATCTAGTCATAGCTAAAGCAAAAATCCAAATATCTCAAAGTGAAAACTCATGCTTGGCTGGACCAAAATCTAGTCTTGGGTGTAATGAGGCAAAATATGAATATATTAGGTACATTCAGGATTTGGAAGATGCTCCAATTCCTTGTAGTTTACTCAGGATTCATAGAGATTTTTTGAGAACAGCAATATTTTGTACACAAACCACCTCTAATCATATCATGTTGGATTTCAATTGTAGAAAAATAAATATTATAAAAAGTGTAAAAAAGTATTTTTCCACAGAAGCATGCTTTTGGCTCACTGTCTCAGAGTGAGGTGGATCTATTGCTCTCCTCAGCTTCTACTCAGGATGCTCTGCTTATTGTTGAGGGTTTGAAGTATTTCTTCCTCTAAGATCCTTGCCCTGAGCCCCTATTATATCATGTTCCACTTTTCTCTTTTGCCCGTGACTAGCTCCCTAGAACTATTCCACCTCCCAAAATCAATTAAAATTTACAATGGAATATTTGCTTTGAAGATATTGCAATCACAAAAGGACAAGCATATGAGCTCTGAGGAGAGTGGACTCTGACTTAAATCATTTTCCATATAATATTGCACCCAATAAGTTCTTGTCCAAGTTTGTCATTGATGTTGGATTAGTCTTTTTCTTTAGCTACCCTGAAGGTCCCAATGCTTCCTCCGTAGGGCATTCATCTTTTGGAGGCTACAAAGCCTGGATAGACTTGAAACCTGAAAAGTGAGTCTCTGGGACTCTCTGATACTTCTTTGCTTACTTCAAATTCGCAGGGTCATAACCTCTGATGTCCTTCATCTAACATGAAAAACAAATGTGAAAGTAGTTAAAGAACCAAGACTTATATTCACAATTAGTGTCTGAAACCTCCTAACATGATCAAGGTAACATTATCTCTTACCAAAGCTCTGTCTAGCAAGAAACTGGTGGGAAGAGCTGAAGCAGGTCCTACTGAGATAAAGAAGGATCCATGAAGGTGCTTCTAGGTCAATAATTACAGCAAATCTAAAAGCCGGACGTTTAGCACATGCTAAGCAAAGATTTCAGTTACTAAATGTTGACCTAAGGTCCCAATTCCCTCCAAAGTATGTTCATCAAGCTTTCTCAGGACTGTCTTTGTAGCAGGCTCCCAGACCTCTTCCACCTAGGGAACTGGATCATCAGAGCATACTAATCCCTTCTGCATAGACTGATAAATATTGGGTTTATGGGTCAGTCCCTTGTTACATTGGCAAGTCAACAACTCAGTAATTGTTGAATTTTTTTAATATTTCCAGTAGGCTATCTAGTTTGGCACACCTTCCTGAAACAGTTCCTACTCTAATAAAGTTTATCCTTTTCTAAGAGTGGGCATGAAAATGTATAAGCATTAGGCCAACAAAGAGCTGTAGTGGGTAGAAAGCTGATTTTGTCCTGAGTTCAAATCCATCCAAAACTACAGATTAGCTGTGTGATACATAATCCTCAGTTTCTTTATCTGTAAATTGTGGGAAAGAAATGGGCAAACTACTTCAGAAAAAACCCAACTAGCTTGATGAGGCATCAGATAGGACAGAAAATGATGAACAATTGCAAAAGATATATAGTAGTACAATTTTGAGAATAGGGAGAACCAAACAAATTCTTCCAGGTTAATTTGTGTTGGGAAAGACCATTTATATCCTCAAGATAAAGGACCACACTGTGCCTGGCTAGGGACCTTCTATCTGCTTTCAATTTTTGTGCAGCCTCTGGCTGATGACACAGATCAGCCCTATGGTTCTCTTTTTTTTAAAAGCCAGAGAGTTTTAGAAACAGGGTTTTAAGAAAAGCAGTTGCCCTCAGCCATAATGCCATCAATAATCAAAGGTATGTAGAATGCATGTGGAAATGTCTTTTTTTGTCGTTAGAGTGACCACTTTGTACCCTTAAACAGATGATTGATAAAAAGCATTTCTTCTCCAAACTTGTGATTTTACCCCTAGGAACCAAACTTCTTTTAGCACAGAGAAGAATCTCTTTAGGTTCCTAATCCTCATATAAATGTATAAAATAGAGAATATATAACATGTGTTATATGTTATATGTTATATGTATCTCTATCTGTCTATCTATCTGTCTTCTTATTCACACATATACATGTCTATAGTTTTGGACTAACCCTTCTGATATTTGGGATATTCTACTAAGTACTGTCTATAAGGTTATGGTAACCATTTCTTATGACTTGACTTTAATCTCTGAAGCATGTATTATTATTGGCCTTTAAGCATATGAAGCAGTTTCCCTTACTCCTTTCAGATACTAACCATAATCCTTAGTTTTTTAGGAAATTTGTGACATAGTAGACAAAATTTAGGGCCTGCAATTTGGACTACCTGATTTCAAAATATTGCCTGAATCACTTAGTATCTGTATGGCCCTGGGTAAGTCATTTAACTCTTGTTTGTCTCCGTTTCCTTAACCGCCCAACAGGAACTCCCTCACAGGGTTGCTGTGAAGATTAAATAAGATGATGTTTACAAAACTCTCTTAGCAGAATCCTCAGAGGGAAATGAATGCTCATATTCTTCTGTCCCCTTCCACCTTTAAGTCTTTTTTTTTTTATAGATGCTCATTTACACATCATTTTCTCCATTAGAATATGAGATCCTCGATATTCCACACTGGCATGGTCTTCATTTCTGTCTCTAACATGTAGCACATTACTTGGTAAATAATTAAGAAATGCCAGTTGATTGTTTGATGAGAAACCTCCCAAAGAGGTCTGGGTTTACTCCGTTTTCCACCTCTAATTTTCTCCTGTTTTGCCTCTAGATGAGGGGACAAGAGGAGTACTCAGATGTTTAGGGAAATCCTGCAAACCTGGTCATTATTTTCAGGAAGATTAAAGGAGTATAGGCTTAGAGGCAGAATGGACAAAGAACTCATTAAATCCAAGTCCACACAATTCAAATCTCTTACTTATAAGAGATCTAGGTAGTAAAGTTCTAAATGAAGGTCATGCAAAGAAATATTGAAAAACCATGCAAGAAATCAGTATAGTGTAAACAGTTTGTACCTATTGCCCTAAACTGACCAGGCTTGGTAGCTAGACTTACACACCAGGATCTTGATATCTTTTATTAATGAAGAACTGACAAATGCCCATCCTGTAAATATAGTTCTCTGAACATCCTTGAATGCAATTAAGTGCCTAGGAATGATAAATTTATCACTGACAAAACTGCATTCCACAGTCACGTAGACATAACCTTTATGCTTATAAATGTAAGAATAGCACTTTTTTGGGAGGCATCACACTATATATATTCATGATTTGCAAGCTACATGGAATAAAAATACAGAGACTTATAAAGAGAAATCAAAAGTATGTGGGAACATCGGGACATATATATATAATTCCTGCCAACTTATATTTGACTAATATTGTAGGTAAGGCAGGGGATTGGGGTTTGGAGCTGGAGACAAGAAAATCCAATTTCAAATCCTGGTTTTGTAATCCAGTAGTTGTGTGTTCCCTGGCTAGTCTCTTACCCTTTCTCAGTCTCAGGTTCTTAATTTGTAAATGATGATAGATGATATCAGGTGGATGGTGAGGATGAAATTGGCTAATATATCAGTAATTTTGCCAAAAAGAATGAATCATAAAACATGAGCTATTATTACTATTGACATACCAATTTCATGAGGCCAAAGGATGATTTCATATCTTAATACTTTAATTCAACTAGAAAATGTAATTGTTTTGTCAACTTTCAGAAGAAACAATGTCTTATCTAAGTGTACATTGTTTTCTCCCCATTTTTCATACCTAGGAAACTGAGTTTCAGCAAGATTTAGTGAATTTCCACAAGATGACAAAGCTTGCTAATCACTTTGAAATGGGGTGGTTAGATAAAACAGTACTGAGTGAGAAGAAATAAAATATGTCCTGAGATCAAAGATTGAAAACAAAATTTTTCAGGAAAAGAATGGAAGGCACTGGTAGGAGAGTGTTCTAGGGGAGAAGCTGCCTTGACCTTGGAGTGAATGTGTCATTTGAGCACTTAAAGAAGACTCACTGTTTGAAGACTGAAAAAGCATGTGATTTCTGACTGAGAACAGAACAAGAAAAAACAGCTTAAAGCATTGTCAGCCCTGGAGATGAGCGGGCTCCTCCCTCTGCTTCCTGTTTTGCATTCTCCCTTCCCCTAAACTCCTCCCTGAGCCTCCACCTCTTTATCAATAGCCAAGACCTTCTGCTGATGGAGGAGCATCACTGACCAGAGCTCAGGGAGGAGATGGAGTCCCCAGCTCAGCTCCTTTGTGCCCTGCTCCTGTGGCTCCCAGGTGAGGAAGGAAATGTGGAGAGGAGATTATGGAGAAAGTGAGGAGTCTGGGAGACACCCTTGACATCTGAGCTGGGCTGCAATGTCTGTCTCTCTGAGAAAATTCTTTGGGAGATTAAATATGATTTAGAAGAAAGGGGCTTTTGGAGAACAAGAGATTACTGTGACCAGATATTAAAGGGAGAGTTTCAGAAAGAAATACAAACAGTTCTCTAACCTTGAATGTCTTCTGTTTAATTTCAGGTTCAGCAGGGGAAGTTGCTCTGACTCAGTTCCCAGCTTTCCTGTCTGTGTCTCTGGGAGAGAGAGTTTCCATTAATTGCAAGGCCAGTCAGAGCCTCTTACATAGTGATGGAAACACTTATCTATATTGGTTCCAACAGAAAGCAGGACAAGCTCCTAAACGCCTGATTTATAAAGTCTCCAATCTAAACTCTGGGGTTCCCTCTCGATTCAGTGGCAGTGGGTGTGGGGTGGACTTCACCCTCACTATCAGCAGCCTGGAGCCAGAGGATGTTGCTATCTATTACTGCTTCCAAGCCACTCATTGGGCTCCCCCACAGTGCTTCAGCCCTGAACAAAAACCTCCCCAGGCAGTTCCAGAGATTCATCTCAAAGTAGCAGCTGTCTTCTCTGTGGTCCCCAGGGCAGAGCAGCCCCAGCTCCCTGGGCAGGCTCACATCTCCTGGCCTTCCTCTTTCTGGTCCCACAGTCCTCACCTTTCTAGCAAAGCCTTGTCTATCACCAGCCCCATGTGCACAGCCCAGCAGAGTGGAGGGAACATAGCTTCCTGGGACACAGAGTGGAAAATCCAGATTTCCAGGGGAAATACTGACATGTTAAGTCCCCTTGATATCTTTGCTTCTCCATAAAGTATTTCCCTTGTTGGGATCCATGTTCATGTAGAGGAAGCTTTGCTCTAATTCTCTGTATCAGATGATAGAAACTTGTCCATTGAGATTGTTAGTCATGTCTGGTTCTTGGTGACCCCACATAGGATCTTCTTTTCAAAGGTCCTGGAGTAGTTTGCCATTTCCTTCTTCCAGCTCATTTCATAGACAAGGAAACAGAGATAAATATGGTTAAGTGACTCACCCAGGGTCACAGCTAGGATGTGTCTAAGGTCTGATTTGCTTTCAGGGACATGAGTCTGTGAATTCCAGACCCAGTCCTTCATCCACTGCATCCCTGGCTGGCTATCTTGATATGGACCAAATCCATTGTTTTCCTGCTTTGGCTACACTGGTTTTACAGGGTGGGATTCCTTATAATCTTGGCCTAGACAAGGCCCACCTGACCCAGCCATTCCCCAGTAAGCAGCTCATTTCTCTCATCTAGAGGACCATGATCTTGACTTTCAAAACTTAGTGCATTCACCTTGAGGTTTACAATGTCCATACCACCAGGCCCCGGGGGAGTTTCTAGGAGAGTTGGTGACAGGGTGAAACCTGTTCACTGGCCATCTCATACTGGTGTCTGGTTTCATTCGCATCCTTGAGGGATCTCTTGATGGTATGAATGTTCAAGGCCCCCTTGAGAGGTTTTGGGTGGAGAATGAGAATCAGGTGATTAGGTATTCTTCCATTTTTCATCTTATTTTTATAGAAGAGTCAACTGAAAATTAAGGAGTTTATTGTGGGTTCCCAAGGACATAGAGTGGGTCTGCTGATCTACCTTCTTCTAGGAAAGAAGAGGCAATTGATTGGGCTTCTGGATTCAACTGTCTAGTGTTTTGGGTCCCATCCATCCTCATAATGTTTCTAGATTCTTTCCTATATTATCCAGCACCCAATTTCATGAGAGGTCTTGTCTGAAACCTAAGCAATTGCTTTTATTGAGTTTTTTTACATGAGTTTTCTTACCTGTAAGAATTTTCTTATATGAAATGAAGGTGCTAGAATACAGTCAGTAATTTCTGTTCAAAGGTAATTTCAGTTGATATGCAAAGTGAGGAAAAGGTATCCAGGGAACTCACATATTGTCCCAGAGGAGGTGGCAGAACTCAGTTTTGAGGAATGCTTGGGATTATTAGGCATGTATAGAGTGCATTTAAGGAATGGAGCACAGCCTGGGCAAAAGCTAGAGACAGGAGACACAACGTCATTTGTGAAGAGAAGCATGATGGCTTGGATCATTGAAGCAACACAGGAGTGTATTGTGTAATAAATCTGGAAAGGGAGGCTGAGGTGGGTGGTTAAAGACTTTAACTGCAGAGTGGTTTGTATTTTAGCCTAAAGACAAAAAGAAGTCACTCAAGTTGATTTAATCAGTTTTTCACTAAACATTTATTAAACACCTGCCGTGTTCCAGATAGTTTCTAACTAAGTTCTAAGGTCAGATCTCTGTCTGAGTTGAAGTGCCAGCATCCCTTAGAAGTTGATGCTATACTTCATTTGATAAAGACTTTTATCTGGAAAATCTATAATCAAGACCAAAGTGGAGAGGGTATTGGTGCATGATCTTCGGTTTGCAGATGGTGCTCCGCTCAGTGCAGCCTCTGACCCTGAGATGCAACAAAGTTTGGATTGAATCTCTGTTGCTTGGGTTAACTTTAGCCTAACAGTGAACACCAAAACCAAACAAAACAAAAAGAAACAAAACAATACAAAACACATGGAATCTATGGGTCAGCACCACAGCATTCAAATGCGAAACCAAAGATTGTAGCAAGTCCAGACATTTTGAATACTGTACATAAATGCACTTATCTTGGCAGCACACCTGAGAGGAAGGCACATATCCATAAAGAAGTTTACACTCATGTTGCCAGAGGGTGTTCAGTATTTGGGAGGCTCCAAAAGAACCTGTAGAGAGAAAAGGCATCATATCATCCCCAAACTGAAGGTCTATAATGCTTGTGCTGACCTCATTGTTGGATGCCTTTGAAAGATGGACAGACTGCAAGTGTCAGGTCAGGAAACAGAATTCATTTCATTTACATTGTCTTAGAAACAGTCTGAAGATCAGGTAGTAGGAGAAAATCCTAGACATACTGAGGGACTTTCTTGTGCTAAACTATCAAGGATTCAAACTTTGCTTCAGATAGTGCAATTCCAATAGACAGACCTCTCTTGGTACCAATCAAATCTGTCTCAGGGAGCCAAGGGCCCAAAGTTCTTTAGTCCCCAAAGTGCTCCAAACTTGAGAAATCCAGCACAGCTTCACATTGAAGATATCTTATGCTCAGAAAAGACTAAAATTAGGTTCAAAGCACCCAGGAATGCTGTGTGTTTTACCCCCCTAAGAATGATGTATGTTTTATCTGCAAAGACAGACTTTTCTCTACAAGGGTGAGAAAATATTCTTATAATTGTTCCTACCCACCACCCAAGGAGGACTCAGAGAAAATTAGCTTTGTATATTTTGGGTGGAGAAATAGATTCAGGTTATTAGTTATGGTTCTTCCAAGTTGCAGCATGTCTTCATCTCCTTTTTATAGACATGTGAACTAAAAATCAAGGATCTTATTGTAGCTTCCCAAGGATATAAAGTTAATATCTGATTGAGATTAGAATTCTCTGGCTTGAATTTGAGCAGCCTCATGCAGAGCTCATTCTCATTACCAAAAGGCATCTTTCTAAGGATCCAGGATCTCCCAGACATTCCAATTGGCCATGGAGCATAGAATATCATGGTTTCCAAAGAAATCAAATGATACTTTACATAGAGTAATGGAGAGATACTCTATTGAGTTTTAAAAATCAACTTTCAATAATATCCCACCTTTTCTATTGTCTACTCCAATGTACTCCAATACAAGTCATATCACTCTGTAGTATAGTTCCAAATTCCCAGAATGGAAGCCTCATAAGGGTCAGTGATGGTCTTTCTCCATGTGATAGTTCTGTGCTCTGAGGGGACAGAATGCATTTTCCTCAAGCTTGACAGAGACAAGGATGTATATTTTTATAAGCCAATGGGCAACTCTTTCCAGATAGGCGAATTGCTGGAAGAACTCGGAAAAATAAGTTGACCATCTTACCCAGGCACTAACAGTTTCCCCTTGAGCACATGGCCGGAAGAGGTGGTTGTGGTAGTAAACTGTGGGCAAACATGGAGGGGTCTAAGCCATCCCTTTAAAGTCTTTAAATCTTTGTCCTTAAGTGACTCCTTTAGGTTCTACTATTAGGACATTCCCAGATAAGATGTTGGAGATCAGTAAATTTGTCAGTGTAATTAGTTTTACTGATTAACATGACTGTGAATTTGATAGTCTAAGGTCTGAATGTAAGACCTGAAATATCCCTCTTTTATTTTATACATCTCGTAATTTTCCATTTATCCCTAACAATAGTGATCCAGTTGGCTTTTAATAGATAGACAAATAAGACCAACCAGTCCTAAGAACAGTGATTTCCCGAGCCTGTAGCCTAGGGTGAAAGCATCTACTCACCTGAGCTGAGGGACTGAGCAACCTGGGGAGGCTTTTGTTATTGTCTTCTCCACTTTGGGAGGTGGATATCATTATATTAGCCAGCATGTAATTGGCAGCAAATTTAGCTTTGAAAGCACTTTGAGTGAAAGAGAAATCTGCCCACTGTCCCTGAAGACCCACTGCTATTCAACTGGGCACTGAGCTGAGAATGTAGATAAAAAAGTTCATAGACAAGGAATTCAGGTGACTGTCCTGCTTCCTTCTGGTACCAAGTTATCCAGCTGACATTTTTGGCACCGACCTGGCATCTCTGATGGTGACCCACTCTTCTGGAACCAAAGACAGGGAGTTTGGAAACTGGATCATCATATTGATTGTACAGGATTCTTGATTTCGAATATATAAAAATAAATCAAGTCAATTTCCATGACAAATCACAGTATGTACATAGAAAGCAAGAAAGGATTTCCTTTCCTGTGACTGTGGGTGCTGGGGCTGCCTCTGAGATCATAGACACACAACCTGTCTCGCATAGCTTTCTAGGGAAGGAAGTTTATGAGTTTGGTAAAGTAGACTCAGGCTTTGGGGTGTCTATGTTTAGATGATGGGATACTGGCACTATGAAGTGGATGGTCAACTGATGAAAATTTTGACTGCTAGAACCTCAATCCTCGAGCCCTGTTTCAGCCTCTTCATGGGATAGTAACATAAAAGCTAAGATTCCTGTTTTCTAATTGTTCTTTATCTCCTCTTTATTAGGTAATTTAAAAAGTATTTTCATTTTACAGAACCAACAAATAACAGGGCAGTCCAGCTCATCCCATAATCCTAGAGAATTGGTTTTGTCCTTTACTATCAGAAAATGCCAAAATGACATCATTAGGTTAGAGATGGAATACAGTTTGTCTCATTGTGATTATTTAACCATTCCAGCAATGTTTTCCTGAGGTCCTGAATAAAGAGTTCATGTGAACAACCTAGGTGGTTTCTCTTCCCATGTGCATTTCACATTTCCTTTCAGCTGTTTCCATTCTGCCTCACTCGAAGAACAAAGCATCCTCTCAGATGAGGGTATGCCAGACTGGGTGGTCCTGTACCAGAGTCTCCAATGCCACACCATCAATTCCAAAGGTCTAAAGAGAGACAAGGAGAATATCCTTGTATCTCTTTTATTGAATTCCATGTGAGTGCTTTCCTGTGTGTATTCTCCATAAAATAGATTATATTTTGGCTACAAACAGTGTAGTCATCCCAGTATAGCTGCATTTTCTGTAAGTTTTAAATGCTTGAAAGTTTAGGTTGAGAAAGGGCCTCAGTGTCTGGTATCTTCTCCTGCTAGCCGATCTTCAGAATGTTTTTAAGACAATCTAAATGGACATAATTGGCATGACACTTGCAGCCTCTTCAGGTTTCACTGGA
The DNA here is from genome assembly GCF_037893015.1 of Macrotis lagotis. Taxonomy (NCBI): domain Eukaryota; kingdom Metazoa; phylum Chordata; class Mammalia; order Peramelemorphia; family Peramelidae; genus Macrotis; species Macrotis lagotis. Next base: position 38,120,731 of record NC_133658.1, on the reverse strand, counting down.
ATACAATTTTGAGGTCAGCACAACGAATCAGTAGATCTCCAACTTGGTGGTCAATATAATAACTCCTCTCTCTTTTTCTTTTGGAGACTTCCAAGTACTGAGGAAGCTCTGGCAATATGTACGTGTCAACCTCATTATGAATGTGCACCTCCCTGGAAAGTACACTGCCAAGATAAGCGAACTTATTTACAGTAGGCAAGATTTCTCCCGTTTGCTGTAACCATTGTTTTCACATATGAATGATGTGAGACTGACACATGGAGCACCTGTATTTTATTGGTCTTCATTGTTACGCCAAAGTTAGCACAAGCACCAAAGAAGTGATCCACACTTTGTTGCATCTCAACTTCTGAAGCTGCATTGAGGGCACAATCATCTGCAAACAGAAGATCTTGGTCTTGGCCTCTAGCATTTTAAGGTGAAAATATCTGTTTCAAATGATGAATAGGATCAAGTCTTGAGTGTCTCTGGTACTTTAACTGTTGCAGAGTTATGACCATAGAACTTCTCTGCACTTTGCCTGGAACATTGCATGTGTTTAATACATGTTTAATGACAAACTGAACCATCTTGAATGGTTTCCTTTTTGTCTTTAGGCTAAAATACAAACCACTAAGTATTTAGAGCTTTTAGTCACACAGCTCAACATCCCTTTTTTAGATTTATTATACATTATACTCATTTATTTCTTTCATAGTCCAAACTTAATAGCCATCATGTTCCCCATCATCAATCATATTTTGACTCCTGTCTCAAGCCTATTGGTCAGGCTGTGCTCCATTACTGAGATACACACTACACAAGTCTGAGGTTGCGAATCCCTAGTTTTCTTCAAAGCTGAGTTCTAGCACCTCCTGTGGGAGAATTAGTGATGTCCCTGGGCACCTGTGGTCTGCTTTCCATATCAAGTGAAATTAGTTTCTTACAGCCTTTACTGTTACTACTCTAATAGCTTCATTTCATATAAGAAAATTCTTACAGGCAAAAACTAAGGTTATTTTTCCCCTGGATAAATGAAATAATGAATCTCTGAGGGATGACTGGGTGACCTTAGCCAGGCCAAGATCATAAGGAATCCAGTTCTCAGAGACCAGTGTTGCCAACACAGAAGAAAAAGAATTCTGGTGTATATCATGGCAACCAGGTGATGCAGTGGATGAATTGCTGGGCCTGGATTCTGAATAGCTTATGTTCATGAAATCAAATAAGACCTTAGGTACTTCCTAGCTGGGACCCTGGGTAAATCACCTAATTGTATTTCCTCCTATTTGTTCATGTATGAAATGGGCTGGAGGAAGGAAATGGCCAACCTCTTTAGGACCTTTGACAAGAAGAACCTGTTTGAGTTTAACAAGAATCAGGAACAATTACCAACAGCAACCAACAAGTTTGTATCATGTGATACCAAAACAGTAGCAGTAGGGGGCAGTCAGGTGTAGTGGATAGAGCACTGGCCTTGGAGTCAGGAGAAGATGAGTTCAATTCCAGCCTCAGATATGTGACACTTAATCACATAACCCTCATCACCTTACATGTTGGCCTTTCTCTTCTTTGAATTTTCCACTCTGTGGCGGATAGTGTTGGTGACTGACAAGACTTCGTTAGAAGGGAGGTGCTTTAAATGGCTTGTCAATACTTAGTCCAGAGTCATTAAAATGATTTTTTATCATGATATCTTAACAAAATGGCACACCTCTCATGGTGGGAGAGAGGGTCAAGGAAACCCCCAAATGCAAGGTCTTTCATGTACTTTTAAAGGCCTTGTTTCGGACCCGTTATGCCAATCATAGGCTGGGGTCACAATCTAATTGATACATTGACCCCCACACATTTCCCCCTACCCTGTGCTTTATACTAATGAGCAAGAAAAGCTGTCTTCCTTGAGCATGTGCAATGGAGAAGGTCAGGACTCTAGGTTAACTTATGAACAGGTGGGGCACTCATCAGTTTTTGATCACATGGAGGCTAAATCTGACTAATTCAGTACCTTACCCTTAGGGTACAATACAGGCAGAGCCCAGTCTTTGTAATTTAAGCTAACAATCTTCCCTTTAAATCCTTGTGGATCCAGATACCCACATATTCTTCACAGAGGGGACCTGTGTGACCACAATGGGAAAGCCCTGAGAGATGTGAGGCTGCCCATGGAATGGGAACTGCTCTGCCCTGAGGCTTAGAACGCAGCAGCTGCTGCTCTGACTAGAATCCCCGAACAACTGGAGGAGGATGTTGTTCAAGTCTAAAGCCCTGAGTTGGAGGCCACTGAATGTGTTGGTAGCAGAAATAGAGTACAGCATCCTCAGGTACCTGTTGCTGATTGTGAGGGTGAAACCTGTCCCACTCCCACTGCCACGGAATCGAGAAGGAACCCCAAAGACTAGATTGGAGACTGAATCAGGATTTAAGAGCTTATCCTGCTTTCAGTCAGTACCAATGTAGGCAAGAGTTTCCATTATGATAGGAATATGTATGACTATCTTTGAAACTGATGGTAGCTCTCTCTCCCAGAGACACAGACAGGAAACCTGAGGAATGAGTCAGAACAAGTTCCCCTTATGAACCTGAAATTCAACATAAGACATTTGATGTCATAGAACCAAGACTATTTATCTTCCTTTCTGAAACTCTCCCTTTAATACATGTTTGCAGAAATCTATTAATTCTTCTCAGCAAAATCCCTTTCTTCTGACTCCTTTTTCATCTCTCACAGACTTTTCTCACAGAGAGAGATAATGTAACACAGCTCAGATGGCAAGGGTTCCTCCCAGCCTCTTGTCTTTCCCTATAATCTCCTCTCCATATTTTCCTTCCTCACCCAGGAGTCGCAGGAGGAGGGAAAAAAGGAGCTGAGCTGGGCAGTCTATCTCCAACCTGAGCTCTGTCCTGTGCTAATTCTCAATCTACTGAAACTCTGAGGAATTCAATAAAGATTTGAAGGCCCCAGGAGAAGTTTAGGGAAAGAGAGAATGCAAACCAGCAACTAAGGGGAGGAGCTCTATCATCTCCAGGGATCAGAATATTTTAAGCAGTTTTTTCCCAGTGTGTGTTCTGAATCAGAAATCAGAGGCATTTTCAGTCTTCAAATCCGTGAGTGTCCTATAAGTAATGAAATGACACAATCACTACATGTTGAAGGCTGATTTTCCCCCTAGAACATTGTCTTTCACTGGTCCCTTCCATTCTTTTTGTGAAAAACTTTGTCTTTGATCTTTGACTTCCATATTTATAATATTTCATCTCACTATACTTTGCTTTGTTTTACCAACCCATTTCAAAGTCATTCACAAATAGAGCACTCTTGTGGAAATTCACTTGATCTTGCTGAAATTCAATTTCCCAAATGTAGAAAATGGGGAGAAAATATTGTACACCTTATATAAGTTAATTTGCAATTACTTTGTAAGTCATTAAGGCCTTTTTAAATGTGAGTGATCTTCCTCAGCATTTATTACTCTCAATTGTTTCATCTTATTCTTATGAGTTCTTATAGAATCTGTCCTGGGTCAAATTAGTATCCCACTGTGATTCTTCTTGTTTTGAAGGTGGACAAAATAATTACATTTTCTAGCTGAAATGAAGTTTTAAGTCATAAGTTCATGCTCTAACTTAATGAAATTGATATCTGTCAATAATATAGCTCCTATTTACATGGCTTCTTCCATTTTTCAAAAGTGATTGATATTTTAGCATATTTGTTCCTTCCAATCCAGCTGATACTACTACTATTTTCAAATTAAGAAAGTGAGATTTAGTAGGGCGTATGTGAATTGGAAGGAGTCACACAGTCAGTGGATTATTAAAGCAAGATTTGAACTTGGATCCTCTTGTCTTCAACTCCAAAACTCAATTCATTGTTCCACCTACAATATTAGAATAGTGTAGGGTGGTGGCAACTATCGATCTCTTGATCTATAGGTGGTGCAGTGGAGTCAGGAATACCTGAGTTCAAATGTGACCTCAGGCACTTAATAATTACCTAGCTGTGTGGCCTTGGGCAAGCCACTTAACCCCACTATCTTGCAAAAACTAAAAAGTAAAATCTCTGGCCTTTTTTTATTCCATGTCAGTTGCAGATCAGGAGTACATGGTGTGATGACCTGTAATGCAGGTCATAAATGTAATGCATAATGTATTTGGCATAAGTTTAATGTCTAGTTGTCTAAGGGATACAGTTTGGTTAGTGATAAAGTTCTCATTGTACAGCACTTAACTACCTGAGAACTCAAGGCTGTTCTGAGAACTATATTTATTGGATGGTCATTGGTGATTTGTTAAGAAATAAAAGATAGCAACATCCTAGGGTATAATTCTAGCTACTGAGCCTGGTCAGGTCTAGGTCAAATATGCTAAATGTTTATAGTATACAGAGATTTCTTGCATGATTTTTTAATCTCCCTTTGTCTCACATTCATGGAGCAGTTTTCTTATTATAACTTCATTAGTATTGAATTCTGTGGGCTTTGATGAAGGGTTTGGCTTTGATGACCTCTGTGTTCATTCTACCTCTAAGCCTAAACTCCTTTAACTCACATGAAAATAATGAACCAGATCACAAAATTTGGTTTAATCTCTGTACACTAATATAGATGAGAAAACAGAAGAAAATTAGAACTGGAAAACTTAGAAAACCCCAGACAAGCTTGGAAGATATCTCATCAGACTGACAATTCTTAAATACTTATCTAGGAATTTGCTAAGTGTTAGAGACAGAAATAGAGACTGTACCAGTCACAAATATCATGATCTCCTATTCTAATGGTATAAATACTGTGTAAATAATCATGTATAAAAAGGTACATAAAATAGAGGCTGGGGAAGGGGGAATGGCATAAGCATTCATATAGTTCCAAGCATTCTGCTAAGAGATTTTTATGAATGTCATTTCATTTGTTCTTCACAGCAACCCTGTGAGTTAGCTGCTATTATTACTTGTATTATACAGTAAAGGTCATTAAGCTCCTCAAGGGATAATTGACTTACCCAGGGTCACACAGTGTCTCAGGCAGTGTTTTAAACCAGATCATCTAAATTAGAGGCCCAGAGTTCTGTTAACTGTGTCATTAGTTTCCTAAAATAAAAAGGTTTGGGGTTAGTTTCTCAGATGCGAAATATAGACTGCTTCATATGAGTACTGATCAATAGTAATAAAGGTTTCAGAGATTAAAGGCAAGATGCATAAGAAATACTTACCATAAGCTTATGTATGGAATTTACAAATATGATAAAAAAAATTTAGGCATAGCTAGAGCAAAAATCCAAAATCTCAAAAACCAAGCACATGCTTGGCTGGATCCAAAACTAGTCCTGTGTGTAATGAGACAAAATAAGAAAATATTAGATGCATTCCGGATCTGGAAGATGCCCCAATTCCTTGCAGATAACAAAGGATTCATAGAGTTCATGAGAAGAGCAATGTTTTGGACACAAATCACCTCTAATCATATCATGTTGGATTTTAACAATAAAAAATAATTATTGTAATAAATATATTGAAGTATTTTTTCCACAGAAGTATGCTTTTGCTTACTGTCCCAGTGTGAGGTTTTTCCATTGCTCTCCTCAACTAATTTCCATTATTACCCATGAATTTAAAATATACTACACCGCAATTATTTTCAAGTGTTAACAAACTTTCTTCCCGCTCCCCATTAAATCACACAACTCCTAATTTTTTCCAATAAATTTACCTTTCTAGTTTTCACTGACCTCTTTTGATTCTATTCCAAATTTCCTACTTAGGTCTGGTCTTTCCATCAAAAAATCTTCAAAATCTTCTACTGTATTAGATGTCCATTTTTTCCCCATATATCATTATACCCAGTTTTGCAGGGTATTTTAGTCTTGGCTGTAAGCCCATGTCTTTTGCCTTTCTAAATATTTTATTCCAATATTTCCTCTCATTTATAGTGGAATCTTCAAAGTCTTGCATGATCCTGACTGTCACTCCTTGACATTTGAACTGCTTGCTTTTGGACTCTTGTAATATTTTCTCTTTGACATGGGGATCCGGAAGTTTTGCTATGACATTCCTAGGTGTCTTTATGTGGAGATCTATTAGAGGAGGTGACCTATGAATTCTTTCTATATCTATTCTACCTTCTAGTCCTAACAAACGTGGGCAGTTCTCACTTATGCTTTCTTGAAATATAGTATCCAAGTTTTTGACTATATCAATATTTTCAGGGAGACCAATTATTTTTATATTATCTCTTCATGACCAATTCTCCATGTCAGTGGTTTTAGATACCAGATATTTCACATTTTCTTCTTCAAGTTTTTCAATCTTTTCACATTGTTCTACCATTTCTTGCTGTCTCCTGGAGTCATTGAATTCTATTTGATCTATTCTTCTTTTCATTGACTCCATTTCTTCATTGATGTCTACCACTTTCTCTTTTAATTTGTTTATTGTACTTCCAATTCTTTCTTCTAGGTCTTTTATTTCATTCTTTATATCTCGCTTCATTTCTTCTAGGAATTCCTGAAGTCCTTGAGGAAAATCCATTTCCTCCTTTACTGTAGAATTGCTTCCTTCTTCTGGGATATCTTTAGGTTTGATACTGGTTGTTGTTTTCATCTTTGATGTATCTATTTCTCCAGATTTAATTTGTGAATTGAGGTTTTGTGTTAGGGTCCTATTATGTCCCCTAACATATTGCTTCTGGGGGGGTTGACTAGCCAAGAAGGGTCTTGCCTTTAATCCCTTGGGTTCTTGCATTGTCTTCAACATCCTGTAAATGGAACTGTTTGGATCTTTGAGGTTTATAGTTAAATACCATTGACCTTCTTCCGGGTCTCAGAGTTCCTGAACCTGGGTTGCCTTGGTATAACATCTATGAGTACCTATCACCACAGTATTCTTCCAATTACAGGATGATGGGTTTTTATAATGGAAAAAAAATTACCTGGATGATTTGTGGGGGCGGGGGGGAGAAAAGGGTCAGTTCTCAGACAGAAGTCACTGAAATGCAGTTTCTCACTGGATTTCAATGAAGAGAGAACCCTTTAGGGATTGTTGGAGCAGATATACAGGAGATAGTTGGTCTTCTTTGAATCTCAAAAGTCCAGAGATGATCTTCAATTCTAGCAACTTCTTTGAAATGTTGGAGGAATTATTGTCCAAATATGAGCTGCCTTAGATGGCTTCTTCAGAACTATGAGACTCTTTTAACTACTCAAAAAGGGCAAGTCTGGTAGTTCCTCTTCTCTCTGGTATCAGAAGAATTCCTATTCCAAATTCAGTTTCCAAAAAAAGTCAGGTCCAGTGATTTTTCAGACCAGAGGAAAACACAACATTTGACAGAGTTGGAATTTACCTTTCTTCCTTGGTAGGTAAGCCACCTTTCCAGTAAGGATTTTCTTCACCCCTGGTATGCAATTTTGAGAATAGGGAGAACCAAGCAAATTCTTCCAGGAGAATTTTGTTGGGAAAGATCATTTTTATCCTCCAGATAAAGGACCACACTGTTTTCAGTTTTTGTGCCGCCTCTGCCTGATGAAACAGATAAGCTTCATGTTTCTGTTTTTTTAAAAGCCAGAGAGTTTTACAAATACAGTTTTAAGAGCTACCACTTTGTACCCTTAAACAGATGATTGATAAAAAGCATTTCTTCTCCAAACTTGTGATTTTACCCCTAGGAACCAAACTTCTTTTAGCACAGAGAAGAATCTCTTTAGGTTCCTAATCCTCATATAAATGTATAAAATAGAGAATATATAACATATGTTATATGTTATATGTATCTCTATCTGTCTATCTATCTGTCTTCCTATTCACACATATACATGTCTATAGTTTTGGACTAACCCTTCTGATATTTGGGATATTCTACTAAGTACTGTCTATAAGGTTATGGTAACCATTTCTTATGACTTGACTTTAATCTCTGAAGCATTTATTATTATTGGCCTTTAAGCATATGAAACAGTTTCCCTTACTCCTTTCAGATACTAACCATAATCCTTAGTTTTTTAGGAAATTTGTGACATAGTAGACAAAATTTAGGGCCTGCAATTTGGACTACCTGATTTCAAAATATTGCCTGAATCACTTAGTGTCTGTATGGCCCTGGGTAAGTCATTTAACTCTTGTTTGTCTCCGTTTCCTTAACCGCCCAACAGGAACTCCCTCACAGGGTTGCTGTGAAGATTAAATAAGATGATGTTTACAAAACTCTCTTAGCAGAATCCTCAGAGGGAAATGAATGCTCATATTCTTCTGTCCCCTTCCACCTTTAAGTCTTTTTTTTTTTTATAGATGCTCATTTACACATCATTTTCTCCATTAGAATATGAGATCCTCGATATTCCACACTGGCATGGTCTTCATTTCTGTCTCTAACATGTAGCACATTACTTGGTAAATAATTAAGAAATGCCAGTTGACTGTTTGATGAGAAACCTCCCAAAGAGGTCTGGGTTTACTCCGTTTTCCACCTCTAATTTTCACCTGTTTTGCCTCTAGATGAGGGGACAAGAGGAGTACTCAGATGTTAAGGGAAATCCTGCAAACCTGGTCATTATTTTCAGGAAGATTAAAGGAGTATAGGCTTAGAGGCAGAATGGACAAAGAACTCATTAAATCCAAGTCCACACAATTCAAATCTCTTACTTATAAGAGATCTAGGTAGTAAAGTTCTAAATGAAGGTCATGCAAAGAAATATTGAAAAACCATGCAAGAAATCAGTATAGTGTAAACAGTTTGTACCTATTGCCCTAAACTGACCAGGCTTGGTAGCTAGACTTACACACCAGGATCTTGATATCTTTTATTAATGAAGAACTGACAAATGCCCATCCTGTAAATATAGTTCTCTGAACATCCTTGAATGCAATTAAGTGCCTAGAAATGATAAATTTATCACTGACAAAACTGCATTCCACAGTCACGTAGACATAACCTTTATGCTTATAAATGTAAGAATAGCACTTTTTTGGGAGGCATCACACTATATATATTCATGATTTGCAAGCTACATGGAATAAAAATACAGAGACTTATAAAGAGAAATCAAAAGTATGTGGGAACATCGGGACATATATATATAATTCCTGCCAACTTATGTTTTACTAATATTGTAGGTAAGGCAGGGGATTGGGGTTTGGAGCTGGAGACAAGAAGATCCAATTTCAAATCCTGGTTTTGTAATCCAGTAGTTGTGTGTTCCCTGGCTAGTCTCTTACCCTTTCTCAGTCTCAGGTTCTTAATTTGTAAATGATGATAGTATCAGGTGGATGGTGAGGATGAAATTGGCTAATATATCAGTAATTTTGCCAAAAAGAATGAATCATAAAACATGAGCTATTATTACTATTGACATAGTAATAGACAATTTCATGAGGCCAAAGGATGATTTCATATCTTAATACTTTAATTCAACTAGAAAATGTAATTGTTTTGTCAACTTTCAGAAGAAACAATGTCTTATCTAAGTGTACATTGTTTTCTCCCCATTTTTCATACCTAGGAAACTGAGTTTCAGCAAGATTTAGTGAATTTCCACAAGATGGCAAAGCTTGCTAATCACTTTGAAATGGGGTGTTTAGATAAAACAGTACTGAGTGAGATGAAATAAAATATGTCCTGAGATCAAAGATTGAAAACAAAATTTTTCAGGAAAAGAATGGAAGGCACTGGTAGGAGAGTGTTCTAGGGGAAAAGCTACATTGACCTTGGAGTGAATGTGTCATTTGAGCACTTAAAGAAGACTGTTTGAAGACTGAAAAAGCATGTGATTTCTGACTGAGAACACAAGAAAAAACAGCTTAAAGCATTCTCAGCCCTGGAGATGAGCGGGCTCCTCCCTCTACTTCCTGTTTTGCATTCTCTCTTCCCCTAAACTCCTCCCTGAGCCTCCACCTCTTTATCAATAGCCAAGACCTTCTGCTGATGGAGGAGCATCACTGACCAGAGCTCAGGGAGGAGATGGAGTCCCCAGCTCAGCTTCTTTGTGCCCTGCTCCTGTGGCTCCCAGGTGAGGAAGGAAATGTGGAGAGGAGATTATGGAGAAAGTGAGGAGTCTGGGGGAGACCCTTGACATCTGAGCTGTGCTGCAATTTCTGTCTCTCTGAGAAAATTCTTTGGGAGATTAAATATGATTTAGAAGAAAGGGGCTTTTGGAGAACAAGAGATTACTGTGACCAGATATTAAAGGGAGAGTTTCAGAAAGAAATACAAACAGTTCTCTAACCTTGAATGTCTTCTGTTTAATTTCAGGTTCAGCAGGGGAAGTTGCTCTGACTCAGTTCCCAGCTTTCCTGTCTGTGTCTCTGGGAGAGAGAGTTTCCATTAATTGCAAGGCCAGTCAGAGCCTCTTACATAGTGATGGAAACACTTATCTATATTGGTTCCAACAGAAAGCAGGACAAGCTCCTAAACGCCTGATTTATAAAGTCTCCAATCTAAACTCTGGGGTTCCCTCTCGATTCAGTGGCAGTGGGTGTGGGGTGGACTTCACCCTCACTATCAGCAGCCTGGAGCCAGAGGATGTTGCCATCTATTACTGCTTCCAAACCACTCATTGGCCTCCCCCACAGTGTTTCAGCCCTGAACAAAAACCTCCCTAGGCAGTTCCAGAGATTTATCTCAAAGTAGCAGCTGTCTTCTCTGTGGTCCCCAGGGCAGAGCAGCCCCAGCTCCCTGGGCAGGCTCACATCTCCTGGCCTTCCTCTTTCTGGTCCCACAGTCCCCATCTTTCTAGCAAAGCCTTGTCTATCAGCAGGCCCATCTACACAGCCCAGCAGAGTGGAGGGAATATAGCTTCCTGGGACACAGAGTGGAAAATCCAGATTTCCAGGGGAAATACTGACATGTTAAGTCCCCTTGATATCTTTGCTTTTCCATAAAGTATTTCCCTTGTTGGGATCCATGTTCGTGTAGAGGAAGCTTTGCTCTAATTCTCTGTACCAAATGAGAGAAACTTGTGCATTGAGATTGTTAGTCATGTCTGGTTCTTGGTGACCCCACACAGGATCTCCTTATCAAAGGTCCTGGAGTCGTTTGCCATTTCCTTCTTCCAGCTCATTTCATAGACAAGGAAACAGAGACAAATAAGGTTAAGTGACTCACCCAGGGTCACAGCTAGGATGTGTCTAAGGTCTGATTTGCTTTCAGGGACATGAGTCTGTGAATTCCAGACCCAGTCCTTCATCCACTGCATCCCTGGCTGGCTATCTTGATATGGACCAAATTCATTGTTTTCCTGCTTTGGCTACACTGGTTTTACAGGGTGGGATTCCTTATAATCTTGGCCTAGACAAGGCCCACCTGACCCAGCCATTCCCCAGTAAGCAGCTCATTTCTCTCATCTAGAGGACCATGATCTTGACTTTCAAAACTTAATGCATTCACCTTGAGGTTTACAATGTCCATACCACCAGGCCCCGGGGGAGTTTCTAGGAGACTTGGTGACAGGGTGAAACCTGTTCACTGGCCATCTCATACTGGTGTCTGCTTTCATTCGCATCCTTGAGGGATCTCTTGATGGTATGAATGTTCAAGGCCCCCTTGAGAGGTTTTGGGTGGAGAATGAGAATCAGGTGATTAGGTATTCTTCCATTTTTCATCTTATTTTTATAGAAGAGTCAACTGAAAATTAAGGAGTTTATTGTGGGTTCCCAAGGACATAGAGTGGGTCTGCTGATCTACCTTCTTCTAGGAAAGAAGAGGCAATTGATTGAGCTTCTGGATTCAACTGTCTAGTGTTTTGGGTCCCATCCATCCTCATAATGTTTCTAGATTCTTTCCTATATTATCCAGCACCCAATTTCATGAGAGGTCTTGTCTGAAACCTAAGCAATTGCTTTTATTGAGTTTTTTACATGAATTTTCTTACCTGTAAGAATTTTCTTATATGAAATGAAGGTGCTAGAATACAGTCAGTAATTTCTGTTCAAAGGTAATTTCAGTTGATATGGAAAGTGAGGAAAAGGTATCCAGGGAACTCACATATTGTCCCAGAGGAGGTGGCAGAACTCAGTTTTGAGGAATGCTTGGGATTATTAGGCATGTGTAGAGTGCATTTAAGGAATGGAGCACAGCCTGGGCAAAAGCTAGAGACAGGAGACACAACGTCATTTGTGAAGAGAAGCATGATGGCTTGGATCATTGAAGCAACACAGGAGTGTATTGTGTAATAAATCTGGAAAGGGACGGTGAGCTGGGTGGTTAAAGACTTTAACTGCAGAGTGGTTTGTATTTTAGCCTAAAGACAAAAAGAAGTCACTCAAGTTGATTTAATCAGTTTTTCACTAAACATTTATTAAACACCTGCCGTGTTCCAGATAGTTTCTAACTAAGTTCTAAGGTCAGATCTCTGTCTGAGTTGAAGTGCCAGCATCCCTTAGAAGTTGATGCTATACTTCATTTGATAAAGACTTTTATCTGGAAAATCTATAACCAAGACCAAAGTGGAGAGGGTATTGGTGCATGATCTTCGGTTTGCAGATGGTGCTCCGCTCAGTGCAGCCTCTGACCCTGAGATGCAACAAAGTTTGGATTGAATCTCTGTTGCTTGGGTTAACTTTAGCCTAACAGTGAACACCAAAACCAAACAAAACAAAATGAAACAAAACAATACAAAACACATGGAATCTATGGGTCAGCACCACAGCATTCAAATGCGAAACCAAAGATTGTAGCAAGTCGAGACATTTTGAATACTGTACATAAATGCACTTATCTTGGCAGCACACCTGAGAGGAAGGCACATATCCATAAAGAAGTTTACACTCATGTTGCCAGAGGGTGTTCAGTATTTGGGAGGCTCCAAAAGAACCTGTAGAGAGAAAAGGCATTATATCATCCCCAAACTGAAGGTCTATAATGCTTGTGCTGACCTCATTGTTGGATGCCTTTGAAAGATGGACAGACTGCAAGTGTCAGGTCAGGAAACAGAATTCATTTCATTTACATTGTCTTAGAAACAGTCTGAAGATCAGGTAGTAGGAGAAAATACTAGATATACTGAGGGACTTTCTTGGGCTAAACTATCAAGTATTCAAACTTTACTACAGATGGGGCAATTCTAAATGACAGACCTCTCCTGCTACCACTCAACTCTCTCTCAGGGTGCCAAGGGCCCAAACTTCTTTAGTCCCCAAACTACTGCAAACTTGAGCAATCCAATAGTTTCACATTGAAGTTATCTATACTAAGGAAAGACAAAACCTTATTCAGATAAGGAAGTTGTGTGTTTTACCCACCTAACAATGATGTGTGTTTTACCTGAAAACATGAACTTCACAAGGGTGTGGAAAAATCCTTAACTGATCCTGCCTTCTACATAAGGAGGACTCAGAAAAAAATTATCTGAGCCAGTAGTGGGTGGAGAATAAGAATCAAGTTATTTTCTATTTCACTTCCAAATTACATCATTTCTTCATCTCATTTTTTATAGATGATTAAATTAGAAAACCAAGGAGCCTATTGTGGCCTCCCAAGGATATAGAGGAAGTATATGATTGAGATGAGAATTCTCTAGGTTCAATTGGAGTAGCCTCATGCAGGGCCATTCTCACTACCAAAAGGCACATATTTCTAAAGATCTAGAATTTCCCAGATATCCCAATTGGCCAGGGAGCATGGAACACAATGGTTTCCAAAGAAGTCCAATTATACTTTACCCAGAGTAATGGAGAGCTACTTCACAAACCAAAGATTAACAAACATCAGCAACCCATGGGTTGGACTCAATTGAGATTTAAAAATCAACTTTGAAATATATTCCACTCATCTGCTTCAGTGTACTCCAACACTACTCATCATTCCATAATATGGGGCCAAATTCCCAGATTGGAAGTCTCATGTCAGTCAGTGATGGTCATTCTCAATTGCGGTGGTCCTGTGATCCGAGGGGACAGAATTAATTTTCCTTAAGTATGATAGAGACAAGAATGTACCCTTTTAAAGCCAATGACAACTCTCTCCTAATAGGGAAATTTTTGGAAGAACTCTGAAAAAACAAGCTGACCATGTTCTCCAGGCACTGGTTTCCTCTTGAGCAAATGGCTGGAAGAGGTGATTGTGAAATTGCTTCTGTAGTAAACTGTGTAGAAGCTTTTCCAGGGTTATCATATGTCCCTTTAAACTCTTAACATTTTTACCCTTCAGTGACTCCTTTAAGTTCTCCTTGTGGATCATCCCCACAAGAAGAGAATGGAGATGGGGACATTTGCCCATGCAACTAGTCTTACTAATTGGTATGCCTGTCAGCTTGATAGTCTGAGATTTGAATGTAAGACCCAAAATATTGCTCTTTTTATTTTAGACTTCTCATAATTTTCCAGCTATAGCCCAACAAGAGTGATCCAGTTGGCTGAAAATAGAAACATAAGGCCTAGCCTGCCCTACGAACAGTGATTGCCTGAACCTGTGTCCAAGGGTGGGAGCACCTTTTTCCCAGAGCTGAGGGACTAAGAAACCTGGAGGTTTTTGTTTGGGGTTTTCCCACTTTGGCAAATGGACATCATTATATTTGCAAATGTAGTAACTGGCAGCAAAGTTACCCTTTATAGAACTTAGAGATAAAGTGAAATTTGTCGTAGACCCACTGCCACTGAACTGGGCATGGACCCAAGAATACAGATAAGAAGTGTCTTAGGTCATGAGTTAGAGTGTCTGTCCTGCTGGTACCAAGTTGTCTAACTTGATATTGTTGGAACTGACCCTGCAGCTGATGTGACACTCTCCCCTGGAACCAAAGATGGGGAGGCTGGAACCTGAGCCATCATATTGCCTGGACAGGATTCTTGCTATGGGAAAAAATGATCAAAAAGTCAATGAAATCAATTTCCATGAAGAATCACATACTGGTACTCAGAATGCAAGAAGGGTTTTCCTTCTACAATACTGTAGGTACTGGGTTTTGTCTGAGATGTTAATCCCAGTGTATAAAGGACACACTCATGCAACCTATCTGAGACTCATTTCAAGGGAAGGAAGTTTCTTTGTTCTGTAAAGTACAATCATCTCTGAGGTATCTATATCTACATGATAGGGTGCTGGGACTAGGAAATGGGTGGTCAAATGTTGAAAGAGCTTGATTGCTGGAGCCTCAGTCCTCTGTACCCATTTCATTCTCTTGATGGGATAGTAACATTAGAGCTAAGATTCCTACTTTCTAATTCTTCTTTAGCTCTTCCTCATTCCTTCCTTGTTATTAGGCAATGTAGAAAGTATCAGTTCAGTAGATAGAGCACTGACCCTGGAGTCATGAGGACCTGAATTAAAATCTGGATTCAGATAATAATACTTACCTGTATGAACTTGTGGAAGTTACTTATTCCCATTGCCTTGCAAAAGAAAGGAAAACAAAATAAAATAAAATGTAATTTTATGTTATTTTGCAGAACCAATAAATAATAGTGCAGTGCCCCTCACTCCAACCCCAGAGAGTTGGTTTGTTCTTATCCTTCACTATGGAAAAAAATACCAAAATGGCATCACTATGTTAGAGATAAGTTAGTGTGTCTGACTATGCATTATCAGACCAATACAGGCTTGATTGCTTTTACCACAGGTCTAATAAAAATATTTCACATGAACAACTAAGGTGGATTCTTTTAACATATGCACCTCACGTTTCCTTTGAGCTGATTCCATTCTGCCTTGCTCAAGGAGGACAGCATCTTCTCTGATGAGAGGACATGAGGCTGGGTCATCCTGTACCAATGTCTTCCATGCTATAATCCAAAGTTCTTAAGTGAGACATTGAAAATGTCCTTTTATCTTTTTCTGAACTCCTGACGAGTGCTTGCCCTGTGTGAATTCCCTATATAATAGTTTTATTTGTAAGCGTATTTTGAGTATGAACAATGTGTCCAGCCCATTTAAGATTTGAATGCTTGATAGTTTAGCCTGACTATCTTCAGTGACTGTCTCTCTTGTCAGATGATCTTCTGAATCTTCCCAAGACAATTCAAATGGAAGCAGTTCAGGTTCCTGGCATGGTGCTGAAAGACTGTGCAGATGTCATAGGCATATAGCAGTGAGGTCAGCATGAGGCTCTAAACATCTTCAGAAGGGAGGTCAACACAACACCTCTTCTCTCCCACAGTTTCTTTTGGAACCTCCCAAAATCTGAGCAAGTTCTGACAATGCATGTGTCAAGCTCATTATCAGTCTGTACCACCTCTAGAAAGTACACTGCCAAGGTAAGTGATTTCTTTTACAGTATGCAAAATTTCTCCCATTTTCTATAATCATTTCCACATGTGAATTCTGTGGTGTTGACATATGAATTGTGTTTTCTTGGTATTAATTGATAGGCCAAAGATAGTGGAGAATCAATTCCATACTTGGCTGCATCTCAGCTCCAGAGGTTTCACAGAGTGCAGAATCATCTCGCTCATGCATCAATGCTCCCTCCTCTTTGGTCTTGACTTGTAGACTTTTTCAGTTGAAAGTGTCTATGTATCAAATGACATGTAGGGTGAAGCCCTGAGGGACTCAGCAGAGATCTGACCATCGATCTGGAACATGGCAGGTGTTTAATAAATGTTTAATAATGAACTTGAATGGTTTCTTTTTCTCTTTAGGGTAAAATACAAACATTCTCTATGTAAAGTCTGTAAACACCTCACTCAGCATCCCTTTCCTGATTTATTACACATTACTCTCCTTTGTTTATTCTACAATCCAAACTAAAGAGCTACTATGCTCCCCATGACAAATTGTATTTTGTCTCCTGTCTCTAAGCTCATTCCCAGACCATGCTCCATTCTTTTCATGGAGTCACCACATGCCTGAGTTTGAGATTCCCCCGCATTCTTCAAAACTACATTCTAGCACCCACTTTCCATATCAGCTGAAATGACTTTTGTGCAGACGTTACTGACACTGGTACCTTCCTGTCATATAAGGAAATTCTTGCTGGTTAGAAATAAGCTCGTTGTCCTACAGATGAAGAAAATAATGATAGGAATGGTTGGGTGATTTGGGTATTCACCTTGACTCTTGCCTAGGTCCAGATCATAAGGAATTCAGTTCTATGAGACCAGTGTGGCCAGTGTAAGAGAAAAAGAAGTCTATTCTATACCATGGCAGACAGGTGATGCTGTGAATACAAGCCTGGCTTGGAATCCAAAAGAATTACCAGACCTTAGGTACTTTCTAGATGAGACCCTGGGGAAATCACCTACACATATCTGCCTCTGTTTCCTCATCCATGAAATGGGATGAAAGAAGGTAGTGGAAATCCTCTCTAGGACCACTGACAAGAAGACCCTGTTGGGGGTCATCAAGAATCAGACATGAGTAACCATAGCAACCAGGAATTTTGCATCATTGGATACAAATATGGTGGCAGTTAGGTGGTGTAGTGCAGAGAGCACTGGCCGTTGACTTAGGACATGAGTTTGAATCCAGCCTCAGACACCTAGACTCTTACTTTGGGACCCTTACTCACTTAAACCGGAAGGCCTCACTTCCAGGACCATCTCCAGTCATCCTGACTTCTACCTGGCTAAGTGGACCCCCTTGATACTGGAGGAAAAAGTGAGTCTGGTGACTTAGCACAGCACCTCTGTATTCAAATCCAAATCATGTGCTTGTCAAGGTATCAGCTCTGAGGTCATGATCTTCTTTGAGAACAAAGGTGAAATATTCTCCTCATTATTTGATACAGAGAACTAGAGCAAAGCCTCCTCCACATGCCCTTTGGCTCCCAACAAGACAAATGCTTTATGTTTGCTGCAAAAGTCAAGCAGATTTGACATGTCAGCATTTCATGTGTTTGGATTTTCCTCTCTGTGTCCCAAGGGGCTGGCTCCCTCTACTCAGCCTTGTCCGGGTAGACAGTGTTTGTGATTGACAAGGCTTTGCTAGAGAGGAGGGAACCTGTGGAACTAGAAAGGGGAAGCCCTGGGAGATGTGAGCCTGCTCAGGGAGCAGGGGCTGCTCGCCTTTGGGGATCATTGAGAAGGCAGCTGCATCTCTGAGTTGAGTCCCCTGAATAGCCTGGGGTAGGTTTTGTCCAGGGCTGAAGAACTGAGATAGAGGTCTCTGAATATATAAGTAGCACTAATAGAGGGCAGCAACCTTAGGGTCCATGCTGCAGATTGTGAGGGTGAAATCTTCCCCACCTTCGCTTCTTTGAATGGAAAGGGAACCCAAAAGACTAGTTTGGAACTTTAGAAATCATGGATTTGGAAGTTTATCTTACTTTATGATGACACCACTGTACATCACTATGCAAGAGGCTCTGCCTGGTCTTGCAGTTGATGGTCACTGTCTTTCCCAGAGACAGACAGGGAGGCTGGGGATTGAGTCAGCACAATTTCCCCTTGTGAACCTGAAATTAAATATGAGACATGTTAAGGTTATAGAACCAAGACTATTTGTACTCCTTTCTGAAACTCTTCTTTTAATATATGTTTGCAGAAATTTATCAATTCTTCTCCACCACACTCCTTTCTTCTAACTCCTATATCATCTCTCCCAAGCTTTTCTCACAGAGTGAGATAATGTAGTACAGCTCAGAGTGTTAGGATCTCTCTCAGCCTTCTGTCTTTCCCTGTAAACTACTCTCCATATTTTCCTTCTTCATCTGGGAGTAAAAGGAACAGAAAAAAGGTGCTGATCTGGGGACTCCCTCTCCTGAACTCTATCCTGTGCTGGTTCTCAATGAAGAGAAGGTTTGGAATATTGACAAAAACTTGGAGCAGTAGGGAGGAGTTTAGGAGAAGAGAGAATGCAAAACAATAAAGTACAGAGAGGAGACCTATCATCTGCAGGTTTAAGAATATTTTAAGCAGTTCCCACCCCCACCGTGTGTTCTGAATCATAAATAAGATGTGTTTTCAGTCTTCAAACAGTGAGTCTCCTGAAGGGTTCAAATGACACAGTTACTACATGCTCAAGGCTCCTTTTCCTCCTAGCACATTCTTTCTGCCACAAGTCCTTCCATTCTATTCCTGCCTTTCTCTGTCTTTGCTCTTTGATCTTAGGACACATATTATTTTACCTCACTCACCTTTGTTTTGTCTAATCAACCCATTTTAAAATCATAAACAAACAGTGCAATCTTGAGGAAATTCACTTAATCTTGCTGAAACTCAGTTTCCTAAATCTGGGAAATGGAGAGGAAAATAGTGTACACTTATATAAGATAATTTGAAGGTAAGATTACTTTGTGAAGTATTAAAAACTATTAAAATATGATTACCCTTCCTTTGCACTTATCACTCTCAATTGTCTCATCTTGTTCTCATGAGTTCAGATCCAAATAGTTCCAGGTCATGTCACTATTTCACTATTAATCTTTTTCTTTGGAAAGTGACC
The DNA here is from genome assembly GCF_037893015.1 of Macrotis lagotis. Taxonomy (NCBI): domain Eukaryota; kingdom Metazoa; phylum Chordata; class Mammalia; order Peramelemorphia; family Peramelidae; genus Macrotis; species Macrotis lagotis. The sequence goes on along the minus strand of NC_133658.1, from coordinate 38,101,451 downwards.
AAAATTCCCTCCATCTATTCCTTCCCCCTGTCATTTGTTATATTTTCTCTCTCCTTTCACTCTGTCCCTTTTCAAAAATGTGCTATGGGGCAGCATGCAGCAGACAGAACACCAGCCCAGGGGTCAATAGACCCCAAGTCCACATCCCACCCCAGAGATCCAGCAAACACCCATGGTGCCAGACAGAGCACCCAATACCAGAACCTATCAAAAAGTAAAAAAGAAAATGTATTATATATGACTATCCTCTCCTATGATCTACCCTCTCCTCTATCACCCATATCCAACTCCCCTGCTCCCTCTCCTCTCCTTTTTCTTCTAGATCTTTATACCCTATTGAATATGTGTGTGCTGTTTCCTCTCAGACATTTCCGATGAGAGTGAAGGTTCCCTCATTCTCCCTCACCTTCCCGCTCCATACCATTGCAAAAGCTACCTGAAATATATTTAATATGAAATATCTTAGCCTATTCTTCTTTTTCTTTCTATTACTCTCAGTACAATTCCGTTTCACCCATTGGACTCCATTTTTACAATATATTATATCTTCAAATTCAGCTCTCTCCTGTGTTTCATCTATAAAACCTCCTTCTACCTTCTCTATTAAATGAGAATGTTCATATGAGTATTCTCAGTATCATCTTTCCATGCAAGAATACATGCAGTTCATCATCATTAAGTCCCTCATAATATAACCCTTCTCATCCACTTTCTCTATGCTTCAACTGAGTCCTGTACTTGAAGGTCAAACTTTCTGCTCAGCTCTGGTCCTTTCAAGAGGAACATTTGAAATTCCCATTTCATTGAGAGTCCATCTTTTCCCCTGGAAGAAGATGTTCACTTTTGTTGGATAGTTGTTTCTTGGTTGCAGTCCAAGCTCTTTTGCCTTCTGGAATATTATATTCTAAGCCCTATGAGCCCTTAATGTAGTTGCTACTAAGTCTTCTGTGATCCTGACTGCAGCTCCATGATATTTCAATTGTGTCCTGGCTGCTTGTAATTTTTTCTCCTTGACTTGGGAGTTCTGGAACTTGGCTAGAATATTCCTCAGGGTTGTTTTTTTTTATCTCTTTCTTAGGGAAATCAGTGGATTCTCTCAATTTCTATTTTATCCTCTGCTTCTAGGTTATTAGGGAAATTTGGTGTAGAAATTCTTTAAAAATGAGGTCAAGGCTCTTTTCCTGAGTTTGACTTTCAGGTATTCCAATAATTTTAAAATTATCTTTCCTGGATCTGTTTTTTCCAGATCAGATCTATTTTCAATGAGGAATTTTACAGTTTTTTTTTAAATTTTTCATTCTGCTGTTGAACTAATATGTCTTGATTTCGTCCAAAATCATCAGCTTCCTTTAGCTATATTCTACATCTGAAGCATTTGTTTTCCTCCCTGAGCTTTCTTATCTCCTTTTCCATCTGGTCAGTCCTGCTTTTTAAAGCATTCTTGCCCTCAGTAATTTTTTGAACAGTTTCATCCATTTCACCTAAGCTGGTTTTTAATATGTTATTTTCTTCAGCACTTTTTTGGATATCCTTTGACTAAGCTGCTGACTTTGTTTTCATGTTTTTCCTGAATCTCTCTCCCAGTTTTTCTTCTATCTCCATTTGTTGATTTTCTAAATCTTTTTTTTGAACTCTATCATAGCCTCACCCCGACTTCTATATTTCTTCAGGTCTTTAGATGCAGAAGTTTAGATTTCCTCAACTGATTGTGTGGTTTGGTCTTCCATGGGACCAAGTGAATGTATATGGTGAGGCTTGTTTTTTTTGTTTACTCATTTCAACAGCCTGTGAGTGGTTTTGTGTCCTTCCTGAGCTTTTGAGAATTTGGGGGACACCCCCCCCAACAAGGACCTCAGTGTGTAAGGCTCTGACTTCTCTTCTGGTCTGTCAATGACCACAAGTGCACCCCTTTTCTCCTAGAGCTGTGAGGGGCTTCCTTGCTCTTTGGGAGCCCAGGGTCTGAATGTGGTCAAAACCCCATAGTCCTGTTCCAGGGACAGAAGACAGACCTTGGAAGTCTCCTGCTGGGCAGCTCCATGGGCCTGTTTCTGTTTCCTGGGATCTGGATTGTGGATTACCTGGGCTGTGCTGAGTGCCAGAGCCACACTCAGGGCCTGGGCTTTGTGCTCGCTTTGGCAGAGATCTCTCTGCTGATCTCCCAAGTTGTGTTTGGTGCTCCCTGGGGTGCAGGTCAGAAAACTGCTTCTGTTGCTAGGAGCAGGCACTCACAGGTGCCCTGGGGCTGTTCCTGGGAGGCTGATGTTCCTTCACTGTGGTGTGGAGCTTCTGATTCCCCTCCAACCCCATGGAACAGAGTTTTCCCACTATTTTCCAGGTTACCTTGGGCTGGAGAATTGCCTCACTCACCTTTCTGTGTGTTCTGCCTCTCAAAACTTTGGTTAGAGTCATAATTTTAAGGTTTTTGAAATATTTTGGACAGAGCACCTAAGAGGAGCTCTTCTGCCGCCATCATTGCTTTGTCCCTCATTCTCTTCTTCAGTGGATCTCAAGATGGTGTGAATGTTCAAGGCCCTGTCCATTCCCTCTTGGACCAGGGGCACACAAATGTTTTCACATATCCTCAAGGATTTGCTGATTATCCTTGGCCCATTAAAAGAAGAGGCTATTGGCTTCAGCTCTTAGATTCAACTCACTGGTGTTTTGATCCTCCATCCTCACAATGTTCTCAGACTCTTTCCTACATCCTCCAGCACCCAATTCCATGGGGAGCCTTGCATGAAGTCTAAAAAGTGGCTTTCACTGAGTTTCTTTACTTACATAAAATAATTTTCTTATATGAAATGTAATTTCGGGTTGATATGGAAAGTGAGCCATAGATACCAAGGAAATAAGATATTCTCCCAGAGGAGGTGGTAGAGCTAAGCTTTGAATAAAGCTAGGGATTTTCCTACTCAGGCATATGTAGAATGCCTCTCAGGAATGTAGCACAGCCTGGGCAAAAACCAAGAGACAGGAGACAAAATATCTTTTGTGATGGGGACCATGATAGCTTTTTAGTTTGGACTGCTAAAGAAAGAAAGTAGTGTTTTGTATAATAAACCTGGAAAGGGAGACTGAGCTAGGTGGTTAAAGACTTTAAATACAAAGTCCTTTGTATTTTATCCTACTAACAAGAAGAAATAATTTGTGGTTATTAAGTCAGCTTGTCATTAAACATTTATTAAACACCTCTGAAGTCCCAGACACTCTGTAGCTAAGTTCTATTTTCATATCTGCATCAGTTAAAGTACCAGAGTCCTTCAGGGCTTGCTTGACCCTATATAGCATTTGACACATAGATACTTTCAGTTAAAAAAGTCTAGAAGCCAAGACCAAAGTGGAGGGAATAGTTGTGCATGATCTTGTGTTTGCAGATGATAGTCCCTTAAATGCAGCCTCTGAAGATGAGATGTAGCCAAGCACGAATCAATTCTCTGCTTCTTGTGCTAACTTTAGTCTAACAAATAACTCCAAGAAAACACAGGCACTCCATCTCTGAGGACCACCAACTTCATATGTGGAGCCATAGATTATGCCAAATAGAGAAGTTTTAAATAGTGTAAATAAGTTCACTTACCTTGTCAGTGTCCTTTCCAGGGAGATGAACATGGACAATACAGTTGACACACACATTGCCAGAACTTTTTCAGTATTTGGGAGGCTCCAAAAGAAACTGTGTGAGAGAAGATGTATTATATTGACTATCAAACTGAAGGTCTATAGAGCCTTTTGCTGACCTCATAGTTGTATGCCTATGAAAACTCAACATGGTACCAGTGTCAGGCCAGGAAATGAAATTACTTGTTTTTAAATTGTCTTAGCAACCTAATGAATAACAACAGGCAGGAGAAGATCCAAGACACTGAACTCCTTCCTTGAGCTTAACTATAAGGCATTCAAATGTTACTACAGAGAATATAAATATGAAGTGCTGGCCACCTCATTCATACCACATCGCTCATGCCGAAAAGATAATTTTGTGGAGAATTCATAGGTCAAGTGCTCACAGGCTGTAGAGAAAAAAGAATACAAGAGCACTCTTAATGTCTCCCTTAAGTATTTTAGAAATGATTTTTTAATAATTTATTTATTCATTTTTGAATTGTACAATTTTCCCCTTAATCTCAGTTCCCTCTCTCCCTCACCCTCACAGAAGACAGTCAGATAGTCTTTACATTGTTTCCATGCTCTACATTGATCTAAGTTGAATATGGTATGAGAGAAATCATATTCTTATGTAAAAAATAAAATATAAGAGATAGCAAAATTACATAAAGGGATAATTTTTTTTTTTGAAAATTAAAGATAATAGTCTTGGGTCTTTGTTCGAACTCCACAATTTATACTCTAGATAGAGATGGTGTTCCCTATTGCAAACAGCCCAAAATTGTTCTTGAGTTGCATTGATTAATTGAACACGTCCATCAAAATTGATCACCACCCCTTTGTTGCTGTTAGAGTGTACAATGTTCTGATTCTGTTCATCTCACTCAGCATCAGTTCATGCAAATCTTTCCAGACTTCTTTGAATTCCCATCCCTCCTGGTTCTAATAGAACAATAATGTACCATAACGTTACATATACCATAATTTGCTCAGCAATTACCCAATTGATGGCATTCACTCAATTTCCATTTCTTTGCCATCATAAACAGAGCTGCTATGAATATTTTTGCTCAAGGGATGTTTTTACCTTTGTTCATGATCTCTCCAGGGTATAGATCCAGTAGTGGTATTGCTGCCTCACAGGGTATGCCCATTTTATTGCCCTTTTGGCAATTTCAAATTGCTCTCCAAAAAGGTTGGATGAGTTGCTTTGAAATTACCAACCTTCCCCCTCCTCTCAGGATTAAGGATTTTACTGCTGTGGGGAACTGAGCCAAAGACTCAGAGGAAGCCCTATTTGAGCTGAGTCAAAGCCCCTTCTGAATTGCAGTCTCTTTCCCTTCTGGTTATCATCTCCCAGCTGTCTGATAAATAGCTCTTGTTTTAAATCGTAAGGTCATTTAGCTGTATTCCAAATATGTGCAAAGAGGGCCAATCTAGCTTGAGAACCTGCAGGCAAAACCTTCAGGTCAATAATACAGAGTAGGGATGAACAGAAGCAGCTTCAGAGAAGGTTGACTTCCAAAATGATTCTTGCCCAGACTCCAGCTTCCTAAGTTTGCTGAACCCACTCAATTCCCCTCCTGTGGAAGACTTGGAGATAGGATCTGTTCTGGCCTAGATCACAAGACATGATTGCAGTTCCTTCAACCCTGGATGTTCCTGCATCACAGTCCCCTGAATCTTCCTCAGGTGGAACATTCTCCCCGGATCCATCAGGTCCTGACTCATGACACCCTTAATTACTACTCACCAAAGGGTAGGTTCCCCATCCCAACAGGACATTTGGTCATAAGTCAAGAAACATATCAAATTAAAAAAAATTAAGTACCTATTATGTGCAAGATGTAGTAGATTCAAGGACCATTGTGAAGTATTTGCTGCCCTTGTGGAATTTCAAATTCAGTTGGGGAGAAGACAACTGGTATCTACAGAGTAATTTTCAGAGGGAAAGAAGTCATATATGGGAGGAATAGGAGAGGACTCATCAGTGGATTGGACCTGATGTGTGCTTCCCAGGAAACTGGAGATGCTAACTGGGGAAGTGGGGTGGGTCTGTATGGGCCATCTATGGGAACGCCCTGTGCAAAGACAGGGTTGTCATTACTGGAAGACTGTGTGTAGGAAGAGTTCTCGTGCTGGCTTTACTCGAACAGAGAGGACACAGGGCAGGTTATTATGGCCTAAGCCTGGGAATGTCCTAGTTGCCATGTTGTAGAGAAGGTAAAATGGCAGATTGTAAATTTTGTTTTTTATCCCAGAGTCCACAAAAATCCAGTGGAGTTTTTGAGTAAGTGAATGCCTTGGTCAAATTAAATGAATCTCAATTTGGTATCCCTGTGAAAAAGTGAACATTACTATAGTTACTGTTGATCTGATACCCTAAGATAATAATTTTTTTGTTCTTTAGTTTTTCTAATCCACCAAAAATCTTTTGGGTTCAGTCATGCATCAGGGAAAGGTTTAGATTAGGCACCTTTCACAAGTCCTTCCAATTCAGAGATTCTTTGATTCTATTTGGATCTTTTTTCAATATTTTGCTAATTCAGAGAGGTTTTATGGTTTGATCAGTCACAAGGCAAATTAAGTAGTACAATGGACACTTAGCCAAAGCCAAATTCCAAGAATGAGAATCTTTTCCCAAGTATTCTTGATTGGCTCAGAACCATTTTTCTAAAAATAGGCTCAGGGATCTTCAACCCTTCTTCTCTTGGTTAAAAGGACAATTCTTCATTTCACCTTTTATCTCTGATTAATGAGGTAAAACCCTGGACAATAAGAATCCAAAGGGGTTTATTTACAGTTTTTCACCATAGCCACTTGTGGACAGGCTGACTACTGAAGATCAGTAATGGCCCCAAGGTGGAACCAACTTTTATAGGTAACTTTAAGCAAATCAGAATGCGCCCTCTCAGCAAGAGAGACTGAACCCTTACATCTCAGTGCTTCCTCAAGGTAGCAAGAAAGAATTAATTCACATGTAGTGATTTGTGACAAAAGAGCAGGTGATGTAAAAAGGTGCCAACTTGGTGTCTCTTTCCTTAACAAAGTCTCCCCAATACTGATTGATAAGCAGAGCTGGGAACAATGGATCTCTGAGTCAATATAACTTTCAATATTTCCCTGTATCCATGTCCTTTCTTGGGATAGGTAGAAACACTGAGGATATCGATGGGAAAGATGATATAGTGAGGTGATTTAGATATAGCTAAACATGGTATAAATATATGTGATTATCTGATGCAACATAGAATCATGGCCAGAGAAGTGACATAAGAATCAAGAGACCAAGGAACAAATCCTGATTCTGACCCATGCTACTGGAAGTTTTTGAACTTAACTTCTGAGCACTAAAGATAACTCTCAGGATTATAAGATGCTAAGTTGAATTTACTGGAAGTTTATCTTAAAAAAATGTCATTTGGAGAAATTGATATATCTAATGATATATCTCCAATGCTATAGCCTAGATGGTGAAGTGATTGGAGCCTGGATCTAGTTTCAGGAAGGTCTGAGTTCAAATACTGCTTCAGTCATTTACTATCCAATCCTTACGTTCTCACTTCGACTTTTGACTGTCTCAGCTTCCTTCTCTGTAAAATGGTTGCAATAACTCATATCAGTGCTATTACCTAAAATCAGATAACCTCTAGAGCAATTATAAGGATAAATGATATAAAATTTTAAGTATTTTGTAAACTTTAAGGCAGGCAATAGATATTAGGTATAAAATAATGATTGTTTCTATATTTCATCTTCCATTAAATCATATAGCCTTTGGAACTTGAACTCTTTTTGTTTTTCATTTGTATCTTCAACACTTAGCATTTTGTTCTGAACACAGCTTAATAATTTTTTTTAACTCATAATGTCTAAATGCAGGGTAAAACATAAGGTTTTTGTTTCTTTTTCTTTTTTTAGACTACTTTTTCTTTCATAATATGATCAATCTAAAAATATAATTTGTGTTACAAAATATATGTGACCTATATTGTATAGTCATTTCTGTGAGGGGGAGAAGACAGATTTTGAAACTCAAAATTTTTTAAAAGAATTAAAAATTTTTATTTGAAATTGTATGAGTCCTATGTTTTTCTACCACATTCCCCTGCCTACACCCTCCCCATGGTGGTGAACAATATATATAAAGTTATACATGCATAATGATATTTAACATATTAGTCCTGTTGTAAAAGAGGAATTAGAACTGGGGGGGGACTATGAGAAAGAAAGAAAGAAAAAGTATAAAAGAAATTTTTTAAAAAGTTAACATGGTATGGTTTGCTCTGCATTCAATCCATAGATTTATTACTCTGGATGTGAATGGCATTGCCCATTGCAAGTCTTTCATCTCTGAACTTCTAAGAGGAGCTGCGTCCATCATAGATAGTCATCTCACCATGCTGTTATTAATATGTATGATGTTCTCTTCTATATTCTCACTTCATGAAAATTTTTATTTTTTTAAGAGCTGGTAAAATGTAAGTGCTTCTTTATATATCCACCCATTGTTGATTGATAGGAGAGAGGAGACACTGGAGAAAGGTACTCTGACAATCCCTCAAGCCAGTTTCTACAATCTCCTTTCCTCTGTGTCTGAGCTAGTTACCTCGCCTTTATAGTTTCACAACGTGCGCAGATGTGTCCAGATCTTCATTTGTACAATCAAAAATTTGAGCAAAAATTTGGGATCAGTCATAGTGTGGATCCCCACCTTGAGTACCTCCCTGAAATGAGAAATGGGGAGAAGGGATGCCCAGAACAAGTAAAGAAATGTCATCTAGTCACAGACAAAACTCATTCACCCAGGAATGAGGCTCTACTACGCTTTCTCTAGGTTCAGGTTAGGATCTGTGCTGTGGGTGCCTGCTTAAGTTCACAGCTTCTCCAGTAGAAGGAGAGAATCGGAAAGTTATCTGAACAGGGTCCATTGAGGCACCTCTAATGCATAATCCTGCCATCTCCGCCACCTCCCCAACACTGCCTCTCTCGAGTTGATCAGACACAAAGAGAAACCTCCCTTTGTTTATGCACAACCATCTATGATTATTTCTACATCAGTCACTAAACATGATGTTGCATTTGCTCTTGAGGTCACACATTTGAGGAAATAAGAAGGAAACTCCTCCCCCAGAGGTGGGGGTGAACTGGTGTGGCTGATAGGGTCCTTGAGGTCAGGCTCCTATAATACAGGGTGTTCTTTTGCATATGGAGACCCAAGAGGTTCAAAGGGAGACCTGCTCAGGTCATAAAAGCTTTCTACTTCCTTCCTGATCTCTCAGGGCTCTAAGTGTTCTCTGTACAGGTCTTGGAAGGACAGGATGATCTCCCCATGCCAGCTCCTCTGGCTCCTGCTGCTATGGGCTCAGGGTAAGATACAACCGAGCAGAGAAGGGAGTGAGAAGATCACAGGTTTTCAGGGATTAAATTCTTGATGATGCTTTGATGCAGTGCATGACGAAGGTTAAGTACAACATAGGCAGATTGGGGATTGACAAACATGACCAGACCCCAGATTACAAACCTTGTGAGGTATGTAGGAAAGATGGATTTCCTCACAGCAACAGCAAATGTAACTACTTGTCAGCAATTTAAAAGTTTATTTGTCTCCACAAAATTACTTCAACCATATTCTTCAGATTGGACAGTCACACATTTCTATCTTCTGATTTTGTTGGTTCCCTAGATTCCCAAGGAGCCATTGTGGTAACTCAGTGTCCAGCCTCCTTGTCCAGATCACCAGGAGACACAGTCACCATCAGCTGCAAGGCCAGTGAGAGTCTAACTGATGGTGGTTCTAGCGCTTTACATTGGTACAAGAAGAAACTTGGTCAAATCCCCAGGAGCCTCATCACCTCGGGTAACAGGCTAGAGTCTGGGGTGCCTGCCCGGTTCAGCGGCAGTGGCTCTGGAAAAGATTTTATTTTCACCATTAGAAATGTGGAGCCTGAGGATGCTGGGGATTATTACTGTCTTCAGTATAAGGTTTCTCCTCTCCCACAGTGCTTCAAACTTGTACAAAAACCTCTGCAGGTGTTCAGGGCATTCATCTCAGAGCAGCAACTGCCTCCTCTGTGATCCGCAGGACAGAGTAGCCCCTACTCTATGGGCAGACCCACATCCCCACAGCTTCCCCTTTTTCTGGTCCCACAGGGCCCCTCCTTGTCTATCACCAACCCTGTCTAAACAGGCAGAGTGGAGGGAGCACAGTCTCCTGGAACCCAAACATGAAAACTAAATAGAGAAATGTTGATATTTGAAGTGCACCTGCTTTCCTTGCCTCAGAATAGAGTATTTTCAAGGATGATGGTAACTTATTTCTTTCTTCGATGCCTGGCCATTCCTTGGTTCTGGCCAAGTGTCTGCAAATGTCAGGGCCCTGACCCTTCTTCTAGTTCATATCAATCTTGTCTAGTCACCCACAGTCTCATTCATACCTTCACTCATCCAATGTGGGTTGACTGATTGAAGGAAGCAGAGACTGGAGGCAATGAAAACACATTTAGAATTTATAAAACAGGGAAATTCAGTCCTCAGGACTGAATTCTTGATTCTTTATAGAATCAAGTGAAGAAATTGAACTTCAGGCTCCTTGTCCAAATCTCCATGAGAGAGAATCACTGGGCTACCAGGCTGGCATCTAGAGTGTCTGCCTGGTTAATAGCAATGAGGAGGGGCAGATTTTACTCTCACCATCAGCAGCATGGAGCCTGAGGATGCTGGAGATTATTACTATTGACAGAGTTACTCATCATCTCCCACAGTCCTTCATTCTGGACCAATAACCACCATAGACCTTTTATTGTGAGGTCAGGGGAATCGCTGCTTCCTCTAATTTTCCTATGTCAGAGCTGCCTGTACCTCTGCCCTCTAGGTAGGTGCACTCCTCCAAGAAACCTCTGCTTCCAGAGTTAACTGGTTAACTGTCATTTTTTCTTTTTCATCAGGGTGTCAGGAGTGTTCAAGGAAGATTAGTACCTTTAGTGTGAGGGCTGTTGAGCCCTTTTTCAGGGCAGGTTTCCACCTCTGAATTTCCCCAGAGCCACCTAACCTGAGCCACCTCTGGCTCCAAGAAGCTGTCACATGAAGTGGTCACACCCTGGTAAACCATTTCATCGGGTGTGCTAAAAGAGGTTGAGGGTTACCCAGGGAGTCTCAAACTCATTGGTGAGTGGTGGGGGGGGGTGTCTTATCCAAGCTTGTGAGATCTTCCCCTGCTGGAATGGGCGGAGGAGAACGATTTGTTCCAACGTCCATGAAGTCAGCTGGAGTGGAAGCTGTGGAGCACTTAGAGCTTGGTTAGATATTGAAGATGCCAAGGTCATCCAGTGTATCCAGAACCATCAGTTGTCTGGAGTCTGTCTTGTTACACTGGATCATGATGACTGGAAGAGAGAGTGAGGTGGATGTTTGGATGTAGCTCTACTTTAGTTAAATCCAATTTACCCAAGCAACAAAAGACATCAGTCATAAACATTCGTTGTCCTGTGGTGACAGGGAAGTGACAAAGCAGCAGTGTGGACATACTGGGAGCTGTAGGCACAGCGCTGAAGATGGGTGACACAGGCCATAGGGTCATTTGCCCACTGAAAGCAGCATTGAGGTTCTTTGAGAGCCCCCTAGTGCACTGAGCAGCCCTGATTCAAGGAAGGGGCTAGAAAAAGTGCCCTAAAATGGTCTGCTTACCCAATCCTGGCCTAATTAATGCAGCATGCTGGGAATGCCACAGTGTGTGAAGACACACAAAAAAATCTAGTTAGTATAATACTAACTACCTAATTGAAGGTCTACAGAACTGTTGTGCTGACTTCATTTCTCTATGTCTAGGAAACCTGGACAGCCTACCAGAGCTGTATCATTAAACTGAAAACTTCCATTTAAATTATCTTAGGAAGATTCTGAAGACTGATGATGCCAGGTGACGATACCAGACACTCAGGTCCTTTCTCAAGCTAAACTTCTGAGCATTCCAACATTACTACAGTGAGAACAACTATGATGTTAGACATGGTGTTAGAATGCCCAACATATGCTTGTAAAAAATAATGTAATGGAGAACTCACACAGAGCAAGCACTTACAAGGGGTGGGGGCTAGAAGAAGCAATTTCGAACCCCCCGAAGGTCTCATTGAAGAACTTTACTATTGATTGTCCAGCATTGTTTGACCTCATCAGTGAGGGGTCTGCACTCTATAGGCTAGGCAGCTCTGAGGAAACGTGACATATGTAACACCTTCCCCAGGTGTTCACATGGACTATCTGTGCCCAGCGTATGCTAGAACATTCCAAGCTCATATTGGTCTGATCAGCCACAATCGGACACACTGCAATTTTTCTCAAACATAGTGATGTCACTTTGGTCCACTTTGATAATGAAGGACAAAAACCAACTAACCAATCATTTTTCTTTTTCAGTATAGATATTTATGGGGTCATTCTGTTGATTGAGACTCCAGCTTCCCTGTCTGTGTCTCAAGGACAGAGAGTCAGAACTCTCAGTTTTTCGACTAGAGAAGGCATTAGCAGCTCTTTTTTTCCCCTAAAAATATTCGGGCAGTCTCCTAAGTTTCTTGGGCTTCTAGGGGTCACTGTGCAGTTCAGTGGCTGTATCTCAGGGACAAAGTATACTCTCATCTTTGACACTCAGTTTGGGGGAATAGCTGGTCCCTCCAGAGTCAAAAAGAGAGGAGTCCTTGCCCTCTGGTCACTCAGGTCTCAGCTGGGACCTAGGCTCTTAATGCTCTAGTCTCATTTTCTTATTTAAGCCCATCCAGCCTGACATTTGCAGCTTTAGAAACTTCTGCCATTAGCCAGTATTCAAGCAGGACTTGAGCATGTGGTCTGAGACATTCAGGGAGAAAAAAACCAATAGAAGAACAGTCACCATTTCAGATCCTCTAGAAGTCATTCAGTCTATATGGAAAGGACATCTTTTGTGCCCCTCCCCCACCAAAGGCACAAATGTTGGAAGTATATTTTTCTTGTTTTGCTTTTAAAGTCTGGACAACTCCCACAAACCACTATCCACAGTCATTTCCCTTTTTAGCTGGATTGTCTAAAGATGGGGGAGATACAATCATTTGTACTTGTGCTTGTGTTTGGTCTGTGCTTAGCTCCAGGAGGCACAGCACTCCAGAGGATTCAACTTTTTTGTGTGAATATGTGCATGTGAACATTTCTTAGTCCCAGAATAAAGATAGTCAGGCAAGACAAAGATGACAGTGAATATCCATTTGGGAATCGTTATTTCTCTGATGTGTGACAATACTACTTTTGGTCAGAAGCATTTGCTTACACATGCAGCTCCAGTGACATATCCCTTTGCTTCAGCAAAAAGACTATGGAGATGTTTTCCTTTGCGTGCTCTCGTCTCAGGACAGTCCTTTTTACTGGAAAGAAGAGTTTAGGTTTACTTACCGTCGAAGTGGCTTGACTTCCTGGCTGCAGAGAGCCTGGTCAGGAGGCAGAACAGAATGAAGTTTAGATCAGTTTGACAAAAACCCTGGAGGAGAGGATGGTCAACACTAATAAATGCTAAACCTTTTATTCCCCAGATCCTACTTCTGCTGCTCCATAAAGTTCAATAGCTCCCACTGCTTTCAAATGAAGTATAAGCTCTTCTGTTTATCATTGAAAGCCTTTTATAATTTAGATCTGGGATAGGTAGGTGGTGCAATGGATAGGTACCTGGACTTTTAATCAGTAAGACACATCTTCCTGAGTTCAAATCTGGCCTCAGAAACCTAGTAGCCTAGTCATCACTTAAGCTTCTTTGCCTCAGCAAAGTGAGCTGGAGAAGGAAATGAAAAACCACTCCAGTATTTTTCAAAGAAAACCCTAAAATAAGTCACAATCAGTCAGCTATGATGAAAGAACTGTAAAACAACGACACCATGTGGCTTCATCTTCCTTTTCTGGGTCAGCAAATATATATTTTTCCTTTTGTAAACTCCATAAACTAGTCCAACTGGCTTTCTTTTTGATTCTCAAATTATGGCATATTTAGCATCATAATGCTTTTTACTTATTCTGCTCCATGCATACTGTCCTCACTGTTTTTCTTACATTGTATACACTTCTTAAGTCCAACTAAAGGATCATTTCTAACATGACACTGTTCTCTTTTTAAATTTTTTATGTTTTTTCCCAATTAAAGTTACAGATGGTTTTCAAAATTCATTCATTTGCAAGTCTTTGAATTCCACATTTTTCTACCCACTCTGTTACTTCTCCTTTCCCCATGGCAGTTACAATCTGATATAGATTGTCCTTTTGCAATGGCTTTTAACATATTTCCATACTAGACATGTTGTGAAAGAAAAAGTAGAATTAGTGGGAAAAACCATGAGAAAAAAGAATGTAAAAGATATTTTAAACAGTGAATTATTATGATTTGCAATGTTTTCAAACTTTATATTTTTTCTGGATGTGGATTGCATTTTCAATAAAAGATGTCTCAGTAATATTCTTGATCACTGAATTGCTGAGAGGAGCTCCATCCATAATAGTTTATCATCTTGCCATGTTCTTGTTTATGTGGACAATGTTCTCCTGGTTCTACTCCATTTGCTCAGTATCAGTGCATGCAGTCTTTCCAGATTTTCTGACTCAGTATTCTCACGATTTCTTGCACATTGATATACTTACTATAATTTGTTTAACCCTTCCCCAATTGATGGACATCCCATCAATTTCCTATTCTTGGCTTCTATCAAAAGAGCTGCAATAAATACTTTTTTTACATGTGGATCTTTTTCCCTTTTAAATAATCTCTTTGGGATGCAAATCTTGTAAAGATGTTACTGGATCACAGAGTATGCAGGTTTATTACCCTTTGAAAATAGTTTCCAAACTGAACTCCAGAATGGTTGGATCAGTTCAGAACTCCATGCATAGTTTTCCCACATCTGCTTTAACACTGAGCACTTACTGTTATTCTTCATTTTTGTCATTCTGATAGGTTTGAGGTGGTACCTCGGATTTCTTTTCATTTGTAATTATCTAATCAATAATGATTTGGACCATTTTTTAAGGTTTTTTCCTGCAAGACAATGTGGTTAAGTGGCTTGCCCAAGGCCATACCACTAGGTAATTATTAAGTGTCTGTGGCCTGAGTTGAACTCAGTTACTCCTGTTTCCAGGGCTGGTGCTCTCTCCCTTGCACCACCTAATGGCCCCGCTTTTAAATTTTGATAAACTTTCTCATTGTTGTCATTGTTGTCATTCCTAGGAGTTGTTCCTTAACAAATTCTTATTCTTGAGGATTAGATTATTTAATTACCAATTAATTTAAATCTATCTTTCCATTACCCTCCATTGAATATAATTTCTACTGCATTATGATCCAAAATGGATGTATTTCTACATGTTTTATGTCATAAACATTGTTGATTTCTGTGTAGGTAGCATTTACTAATGAAGAAAAAAAATATTATTTTCTATTTCCTTTCGATTTTCTTTAGATATTTGTCAGATATAACTTTTATAAATTCTATTCACTTCCTTGATTTATTTCTTGTTTATTTTATGGTTTGATTTATGCAATTCTGAGAAAATAAAGTTGAACTCCCCAGGCTAATTTTGTTGTCTGTTTTCTCCTGCATTCCTTTAACTTCTTTAAGTATTTGTATGCTTGGGGTGGCAAGTTGGTGCAGTGGATAAAGCACCGGCCCTGGAGTCAAGAGTACCTGGGTTCAAATCCGGTCTCAGACACTTACTAATTACTCAGCTGTGTGGCCTTGGGTAAGCCACTTAACCCTATTTGCCTCCCCCCCCCCCCCAAAAAAAAGAATTTGTATGCTGTATCATTTGGTGCATGTAAGTTTAGTATTAATATTATTTCATTTCCCATGTTATCTTTTAGCAAGATGCAGTTTTTTCCATTATTTTAAAAGTTGGATAGCTTTTTGGCCATTGCTTTTTGTAAAATCATGATTGTTATGTCTACTTTTCTTGCTTTGATTTTACTTGTGTTGAAACATAATAGATTCTGATCCAACCCTTCCTTACTTTTACTCTGTATATGTCTTTCGGCTACAAGTGCACTTCTGATTAACAATATAAGATTCTGAATTTTAATTATTAACTGAATCTTTCCTTTTAACATATTATTCCTCCTGTTTATCCTCCCTCTCCCTCTCCCTCCATCCTTTGACTCCTCACTGGTATTTTACTTATGACGACTGCCTTCCCCAGTCTTCCATCCCTTCTGTCCCCTCTTTATTTAATCTTACTTCACTATTGGGAAGATAGATTTCTACACCCAACTGATTATATATGTTATTCCCTCTTTAAATCAGTTCTAATGAGAGTAAAATTCAAGTCATGCCCATCTTCCACCTTCCCACCCTTCCTCTTTATTGAAATAGGGAAATTTGTAACTTTTATGTGAGATAATTTATCTCATATTTCCTCTACCTTCCAGGGTAATCTTTTTTGTCACACTTATTTTTTGTATCATCCCCTCATGGTTACCCTATCCCCATAGCCTGTGTCTATATATATTCTCCTAACAGTATTGATAGTGATACCATTCTTGAGAATTATAAGTATAATCTTCTCATGTGGAGATTTTGCTTTTCTTGAGTTTTTCTGTTGAAATTCAATTGGTGGGGGGGGGGGGATGGCTAAGTGGTGTAGTGGATAGAGCACTGACTGTAGAATCAGGAGGAGTTGAATTCAAATCTGGCTGCAGACACTTAAAAATTGCCTAGCTGTGTGACCTTGGACAGGTCACTAACCCCATTGCCTTAAATTTAAAAGAATCATTTGTTTGGTGTTTTGAGCAGAAAATTTTGAAAACTTCTTTCATTGAATGACGATCTCATCCTTGAAGGCTTATGCTCATTTTTACAGGTAGGTGATTCTTGTTTGTAGACTTAGATCCTTTGCCTTCTGGAACATCATATTCTGATCCTTTGACTATGAAGCTGCCAAAGCCCATGTAATTCTGACTGTGGCATACCAATGTAAGATTTGTTTCTTTCTGACTGCTTGCAATTTATATATTTGTTTTTTGCAAGGCAATGGGACTAAATGACCTGCCCAGAGTCACATAGCTAAGTAATTATTAAATATCTGAGGCTGGATTTGAACTCAGGTCCTCCTGACTCCAGAGCTGGTGCTCAATCCACTGCATCACCTAGCTGGCCCTGTTTGCTATATTTCATATATATATATATATATGTGTGTGTGTATATATATATATATATGAATTATATATTCTCTCTCTATATAGAGAGAAAGAGAGAAACAGAGTGAAGAGAACTAAGAAGCTATAATATTTTGGGAGTTTTCATTTTGGATTCTCCTTCTGGAAGTGATCAGTTGATGCTTTCAATAGCAATTTGGAAATTGTAGATTTCTTTGATAATTTCTTGAAGTATGATGTATTGTCCTTTTTTTGATTCAGGTTTTCAGACAAAACAATAATTCTAAAATTATTTCTCCTAGATCAATTTTCCAGGTCGGTTATTTTTCAGTGTGGTGTTTTTCTATTTTCTTCTTTTTTTTCATCCTTTTATCTTTTTTATTTGATTCTTATTGTCTCAAAGAGTCATTAGCTTCTATTTGTCCAATTCAAATTTTAAACTTTAAAATACTTTAAAGAACTATTTTGGGGTGGCTAGGTGGCATAGTGGGGCGGCTAGGTGGCATAGTGGATAAAACACCGGCCTTGGAGTCAGGAGTACCTGGGTTCAAATCCGATCTCAGACACTTAATAATTACCTAGCTGTGTGGCCTTGGGCAAGCCACTTAACCCCATTTGCCTTGCAAAAAAACGTTAAAAAAAGAACTATTTTTACAGTCAGTTATTTAAAAAAAAACAACCTCTTTTTTGACTTACCCAATTCTAGTTTTAGGGATAGCCTTTTCTCAGTACATTTTTTGCATATCTTTTCCCATTTTTATGCCCTTTATCAAGGTATTGATTTTTTTATGATTCCCTTGCACTACTCTCACTACTTTCTCCAAATTTTCTTCTACATCCCTTGGTTGATTTTTAAGTTCTTTTAGGAGTTCTTCCATAGTTCTTTTTGGTATTGAGATCAATTGACAGTTTTCTTTGAGGTTCTGCTTATGTGTTTTGACAATGTTTTCCTTTTCTGAGTGTGTCTTGATCTTCCCTTTCACCTTAATAATATTCTTTGATCAAGTTCATTTTTTGTTTGTTTTATACCTATCTCTTTCCATTTTATTCTATTATTTTGACAGTAAAGGTCACCTTCTAGGGTTGAAGGGTAACTGTCCCAAGCTTTTGTTGACAAGGATTGGAGACTTGGACTGTTCTGTGATGCCCTGAGGTCCATGGGTACCCTTCTGTAAGAAAGCTGATATTGGAGATGAGAAATTGATATTTTGCTCTTCTTATATCAAGGGTCACACAGACACAAAAACTCACAAAGCATCTGTTAGCATAAAAGCACAGATAAGTTTTTCAGGATGGGGGGCAATTGGGTAGAAACTTTTAATATTCTAAGTGCTGGAGACAAACCACCTGTTTTGTCTTCACATCACCCTCATCTGCCAGTGGGCTGGATCACCACTTGCAAGGTCAGTGAAAGTTTCCTACAGTGTTGTAAACAATCACCTCAACTTCCAACCACAAAATGGGGACAAGTTCCCAAGATTTTTTGTTTCCTATGGCTTTGTCATTCTTCCCTGAGACCCTATGAAATCTAGGAGGAGTAATCTATGAGAAACTTCACTCCAGTGATTAGTATATTGGAAGATGAAGACGTAGAAAACTATTACTATTTGCATAGTGTGTGCTTCTCTCCCCTACTACTCTAGTCTCTCCTTAGGTTGGGACAGTCTGATCACTGGGACATAGCTTCCCCAACTCCTTCCCCTTTCACAAAACTGCTATAGATATATGAGGGACCCTGTCTCTGAATCAATCAACATTGCATTAGTTTTATGTTGTCATCTCACCCACTGTCCAAATAAGTCCATGTGAAACAATTACTCCACTTATATTCAAGTTTCTTTTCAGCTTTTATAAACTTC
Source organism: Macrotis lagotis (assembly GCF_037893015.1). Classification (NCBI taxonomy): domain Eukaryota; kingdom Metazoa; phylum Chordata; class Mammalia; order Peramelemorphia; family Peramelidae; genus Macrotis; species Macrotis lagotis. The sequence goes on along the minus strand of NC_133658.1, from coordinate 38,082,836 downwards.
CCTCATGTTTCCCTCTCAGAAGATATAGTTATTAAAAAAGAAAACCTGACACTGATGTCCTTTTTTCATTTCTGTCCTACAAATTCCACTTACCTACTTTTTCCTGGTGAAGAAACTGTTAATTGCAAGAAGAAATCCTGAGTGTGAAATAATTTTAGAAAGAATTTCCTCTGATCATTTGGTAAAGGAGAGACAAGTGGAAAGGAGGCGTCTCTCCTCTTTCAGATTCTGGAAGGTTTATATGACATGAGATTTTGACATCCATTCCCACATGAGTCATACTCATATTACATGATCTTCAGTATAGGAATTTCACTGAGAAGCCCATTTGAAAGTCGGGTCAATTGAGGTGTTTATGAATTACTATAATAAAGTTGTATTAACCGTGTCTGACTCTTTGGAACCTTCTTGAGGATTTTTTTTTGTCAATGATACTGGTTTGAAATTTCATTTTCCAGCTCCTTTTGCAGATGTAAAAAAGATAAAATTTAGCTAAAATAAGATAAAAATTCCATCCCAAAGCTGAAACACAAGCTTGGCTGGATTTAAAACATGTCTTGTGGGTTTTAAGGCAATTCAGGAATGAGGAAATGCCAAAATTACTTGTAGTGTAATTAAAATTCCTAGAGAGTTCCTGAGAAGAGTCAAGATTTTAGACACAAACCACCTCTAATCATACAATGTTGGATTTCAATAGCAGAATAATAAATTTCATGAACAACATATTAAAGTATTTTTTCACAGAAGCATGGTTTTAGCTCACTGTACCAGAGCAAGGTTGCTCCATTACCTGCCCACTTTCTATTTAGAATACCAGGGCTATTTTAGGGATTAGAGGTATCTCTTCCTCTAAGGTCTTGTCCCTGAGCCCCAATTCTAGATTATGTTCCACTTTTGTTTATTGCCAGTGTCTACCACCCTAAAACCATTGTACCCATTGAAATCAATTAGAAATGACAGTGGGATATTTACTTTGATGATATTGCAATCATAAATGAACAAGCATTTCTCTCCAACACCATGAGGATATCCTCCTGCCTATACCATTTTGAGCTCTGAGTAATTAAATCAGTTTTAAATTAAATCAGTTTAAATTAGATCAGAATTAAATCAGTTTTCCTAATGACTGGACCCACTAAGTTCTTGTCCTAGGCTGGGGTAGATCCCTTAAGTCTTCAGCACGACATACATCTTTTGCAGGCTACAAAGACTGGAGAGAAGTAAATCCTTACATTTGGAGTCTCTGGACTCTCTGATGTTTCTTTCCTGCCTTCAGATTCACAGGGTCATAAACTCTGACCTCCTCCTTCTTCTCACATGAAGAATAAATTTGAGAACAATCAGAGTACCACGACCTATATTCACAAGTACATGTTCTTTGGTGGGTCATGACTAAGACCTCCTAACGTGATCACAAAACATTATCTCTTACCAAATGACTATCTAGCAAGAGGCAGTCAGGGAAGAGATGAAGCAGGTCCAACTAAGATAAAGGAGAAGGCAAATGAAGGTCTTTTTTAGGGGCATCCAGTTCTGGGTCAATAATTACAGCCAATCTAAAAGCCTGATGTTTACTTAGCCTGATGCCAAGAAAACTAGAACCAGTTACTGAATATTTACTTGTAGTTCAAAGTCTCTCCAAAGCATGTCCATCACACTTTATCAGGACTGTCTTTGATGCCTTCTTCATGACATCTTCCACCTGGGGAATTGCCTCATTAGCGCATGCTAATATTCTCTGCCTAGGACTTGTTTTATTGACTATATTGACTAGTCCCTTGTTACATAGGCAAGTCAACAATTCAATAATTGTTGACTTACTTTAACACTTCCTACATGGAAATCAGTTTGGTAAACCTTGGAGATACAGTTCCTACTCTATTTTAGAGTTTATATTTTTCTTTTTAGTGTTTTTTGTTTTTTAGGTTTCTACACGGCAATGGAGATAAATGACTTGCACAAGGCCACACAGCTAGGTCATTATTAAGTGTCTGAGGTAGGATTTGAACTTAGGTCCTCCTGATTCCAGGGATTGTGTTCTTTTCACTGTGCCACCTAGCTGCCCCAAGTTTATAGTCTTCTAAGTGTGTTCATGAATATTTTACTGACATTGCTCTAATGTGCAGATATTAGGCCAATGAGGAAGTTTAGTAGTTAAAGGGCCTGTCATGTCCTGAGTTTAAATCTGGCCTCAAATCCATACTAGCTATGTGACATATAACCCTACTTATCTCAGTTTCCTTATCTGTAAAATGTGGAGAAAGAAATAGCAAACTACTCCAGTATCTCTGCAGAAAAAATCCAATTTTATTCTCTCCCTTTTATTTTATCACTCAAGTGAGTATATATTTTTGGGGTGAGGGGGTACTTTGTATGCTCTTAAACAAGAATATTTTACTAATGTATAAAATCATTGTTTGTACAAAATGAGAATAAATATTAAATTAAAAGACAAAAAAATCCAACTAACTAGATGAGGCATCAGATAGGAATGAAAAATGACTGAACAACAGCAAAAAACATATATTAGGGCAACTTTGTCAATAGAGAGAGATCCAAACAAATTCTTCAAGGGCTATTTGTGTTGGGAAAGTCCATTTTTTATCCTCCAGATAAAGGATCACAGCATGTATGGTTAGGGAGCTACTATCTGCTTTCAGTTTTTGTACAGCCTCTGCCTCATGACACAAATGAGCTCTATGGTTCTCTTTATTTTTGAAAGCCAAAGAGCTTTAAAAATAGGCCTTTAAAGAATGCAACTGTCCTCAGTCACAGGACCAGCATTAATTGTGGGTCTGTAGCATGCATGTAGCAATGTCTTTTTTCTTTATAGTGTCTCATGTGTACACTTTCACCGATGATTGCTAAAAAGCATTTCATTTCCAAAGTGGTGATTTCCCCTGCTAGGCACCAAACTGCTTCCAACACAGAGCAGAATTCTCTTCACTTTCTTATACCATATAAATGTATGTAATATAGGATATATAACATATGTGTTATTTGCATGTATGTATATATAAACATGTTTAGTGTGTGTATATAACATTTGTTTTGGACTAAACCTTCTGATACAGAATTTTAGATTTTATCAAGTATCATACATAACATTATGGTAAGTATTTCTTATGTCTCTTGATTTTAATCTCTGAAGTATTTATTACTATTGAGCTATATTCAGGTGAAGCGGTTTATGTTTCTCTTCTGAGATAATAACTCTAAACCTTTTCTTTTTAGGAATCTGGTGACACAGTAGAAAGAACTTTAGACCTACAATTTGAATGTTCTGATTTCAAAATACTACCTGAGACACTTATTAACTATATGACCTGGCATATTTGCATCAACTCTTATTTGCCTCAGTTTCCTTAACTGTTTAATAGGAATAAAAACTGTATCTACCTCACAGGGTTGCTGTGATGATGAAATGAGATGATATATGTAATAATCTCTTAGAATAATGAAAACTATATGAATGCCTAACACTGAGTTATCACTGACAAACTGTATCCCACATTTATGCATAAAAATCTAAGAACAGCACCTTATTAGAGGCTATCACACTATGCACTCATGGTCTGCAATCTACGTGGAATAAAAAAAAATGAGAGGAATCAAAAGCATGGAGGATTCTCTGGAGATATAGTCACATATTGTGATTAGGACAGTAGATTAAGTTTTGGAACTGTAGACAAGAAGACCCAAGTTGAAATTTTGTTTTGGTAATCCATTATCTATGTGACCCTGGAAAGCCATTTATCCCTTCTGAGTCTCAGTTTCTTAATTTCTAAATGATGATAATATCAGGTGAATTGTGAAGATTAAATAAGCTAAAATATTATCGCCAACGATAGCTGTAGTGTGGGTCTGGCATTGAATTCCAGAGTAGGTTGAACAGCGATGCCCAACGAATATTTAGATGTCAATTAGATCTTAATTAAGCACCCATGCTTAAGGTCATGAAACAATGTCTATTGCTTTATTCTTGGATACTCAGACTTTTATAACAAAACTTATCTCAGACATGACAGGTCAGACAACAGCAGGCTGCCTAGTTTCCCTGATTATATTTATGATGTTTATCCTTAGAAGTCTGTAAACTTTCTTATCAGAAAGATTACCAAACACCTCTGGCCCCTCAGATGTCTTAGGCCAGAATTCACTGGTGAGCCAACAAATCCATTTAATGAGCAAGAATACCTCTGGTGGCAAAGGTCACCAAAACATGTGCAAATAACTCTTAGGAGCTGCTCCTTCCCAAAATAGGAATCTTTTTTGCAAAATAGAAAAAGCCATGTAAATATAAGCTTTTATTATTGTCATAAGCAGATATCAATTTTAGTAGGCCAGAGGATGGACTTGTATCTTGATACATTAAAGCAACTAGAAAAAAGTAATTGTTTTGTTCCCTTGCAGAAAAAAAAGTACTTTTATCTATGTGTACATTTTTTCTCTCCATTTTAAATACCTAAGTTTCTGAGTTGCAACAAGATTTAGTGAATTCCCTCAAGATGGCAATATTTGCTAATGACTTCAAAATGGGTTGGTTAAATGAAACAAAATTAAGTGAGATGAAATCAAATATGTCCTGAGATTAAAGACTGAAAACAGAATTGCTCAGGAAAAGAATGGAAGGGACTGGTAGGAGAAAGATTGTTCAAGGGGAAAAGCTGCCTTGACCTTGGAGTGAATGTGTCATTTGACCTCTTAAAGAATACTCATTGTTTGAAGACTAAAAAAGAATGTGATTTCTGACTGGGAACACAACAAGAAAAAACTGCTTAAAGCCTTCTCAAAAGCATGTGATTTCTGACTGAGAACACAAGAAAAAACATCTTAAAGCATTCTCATCCCTGGAGATGAGAGGGCTCCTCCCTCTGCTTCCTCTTTTGCATTCTCCCTTCCCCTAAACTCCTCCCTGAGCCTCCACCTCTTTATCAATAGCCAAGACCTTCTGCTGATGGAGGAGCATCACTGACCAGAGCTCAGGGAGGAGATGGAGTCCCCAGCTCAGCTCCTTTGTGCCCTGCTCCTGTGGCTCCCGGGTGAGGAAGGAAATGTGGAGAGGAGATTATGGAGAAAGAGAGGAGTCTGGGAGAGACCCTTGACATCTGAGCTGGGCTGCAATATCTGTCTCTGAGAAAAGTCTTTGGGAGATGAAATAAGACTTAGAAGAAAGGGGCTTTGGGAGAAGAGATTTGTGTGACCAGATATTAAAGGGAGAGTTTCAGATAGAAATACAAACAGTTCTCTGACCTCGAATGTCTTCTGTTTAATTTCAGGTTCAGCAGGGGAAGTTGTTCTGACCCAGTCCCCAGCTTTCCTGTCTGTATCTCTGGGAGAGAGAGTTTCCATCAGCTGCAAGGCCAGTCAGAGCCTCGTACATAGTGATGGAAACACTTACCTAAATTGGTACCAACAGAAAGCAGGACAAGCTCCTAAACCCCTGATTTATAAAGTTTCCAATCTAGTCTCTGGGGTTCCCTCTCGATTCAGTGGCAGTGGGGGTGGGATGGATTTCACCCTCACAATCAGCAGCCTGGAGCCAGAGGATGTTGCCATCTATTACTGTGAGCAAACCACTCGTTGGCCTCACAGTGCTTCAGCCTTGAACAAAAACCTCCCCAGGCAGTTCAGGAGATTCATCTCAAAGCAGCAGCTGTCTTCTCTGTGGTCTCCAGGGCAGAGCAGTCCCAGCTCCCTGGGCAGGCTCACATCTCCTGGGCTTCCCCTTTCTGGTCCCACAGTCCCAACGGTTCTAGCAAAGCCTTGTCCATCAGCAACCCCATCTGCACAGCCCAGGCAGAGTGGAGGGAACACAGCTTCCTGGGACACAGAGTGGAAAATCCAGATTTCCAGGGGAAATACTGACATGTTAAGTCCCCTTGATATCTTTGCTTCACCATAAAGTATTTCTCTTGTTGGGACCCAAGTTCATGTAGAGGAAGCTTTGCTCTAATTCTCTGTATCAAATGAGAGAAACATGTCCATTGATATTGTTAGTCATGTCTGGTTCTTGGTGACCCCACACAGGATCTTCTTATCAAAGGTCCTGGAGTAGTTTGCCTTTTCCTTCTTCCAGCTCATTTCATAGACAAGGAAACACAGACAAATATGGTTAAATGCCTCACCCAGGTCACAGCTAGAATGTGTCTGATTTGCTCTCAGGGACATGAGTCTTTGAATTCCAGACCCAGTTCTTCATCCACTGCATCCCTGGCTATCTGGATATGGACCAAATTCATTGTACTCTTGGTCTGGCTACACTGGTTTTACAGGGTGGGATTCCTTATGATCTTGCCCTACACAAAGCCCACCTGACCCAGCCATCCCTCATTTCTCTCATCTAGAGGACTGTGATCTTATTGACTTTTAAAACTTAATGCATGCACCTGTAAGGTTAAAAATGTCTCTACGACCAGGCGCGGGGGAGTTTCTAGGAGAGTTGCTGACAGGGTCCGACCTATTCACTGTCCATCTCACACTGGTGTCTGGTTTCATTTGCATCCTTGATGGATCTCTTGATGGTATGAATGTTCAAGGTCCCTTGAGAGGTTTTGGGTGGAGAATGTGAATTAGGTGATTAGGTATTTCAATTCTAAATTACAGCATTTTTCTATCTCACTTTTATAGATGAGTCAACAGAAAATCACGGAGTTTATTGTGGCTTCCCATAGACATAGAGTGGGTTTGCTGATCTTCCTCCACATAGGAAAACAAGACGAGATTAACTGAGCTACTGGATTCAGCCCTCTAGTGCTCTAGGTCCCATTTATCCGTGTAATGTTCCTAGATTCTTTCCTACATTGTCCAGCACCCAGTTTCATGAAAGGTGTTGACTGAAATCTAAGCAATTGCCTTTATTGAGTTTCTTTACATGAATTTTCTTACCTGTAAGAATTTTCCTATATGAAATGAAGGTGCTAGAATAGTGTCAGTAATTTCTGTACAAAGGTAATTTCAGTTGAGATGCAAAGTAAGTCACAGGCATCCAGGGAACTCACATATTGTCCCAGAGGAGGTGCTAGAACTCGGTTTTCAAGAATGCTCGGGATTCTGAAATGCAGGCATGTGTAACGTGCATTTAAGGAATGGATCACAGCTTAGCAAAAGCTAGAGACAGGAGACACAACATCATTTGTGAAGGGGAGCATGGTGGCTGTTTAGTTTGGATTGTTGAAGCCACACAGGAGTGTATTGTGTAATAAATCTGGAAAGGGAGACTCAGCTAGGTGGTTAAGTACTTTAACTGTAGAGTGGTTCGTATTTTAGCCTAAAGACAAAAAGAAGTCATACAAGTTTATTAAATCAGTTTGTCACTAGATCATGCACAAATATTCCCTCCACTTTGATCTTGACCTCTATCATTTTCAAGGTGAAAATATGTTTCAAATGAATAGGATCAATTCTTGAGTGACTCTGGGACTTTAACTATTGCAGATGTGTGACCATAGAACTTTGTGCACTCTGCCTGGTACATGGCATGTGTTTAATAAATGTTTGATGACAAACTGTAACATCTTGATTGGTTTCCTTTTTGTCTTTATGCTAAAATAGAAACCACTAAGTGTTTAGAGCTTTTAATCACATAGCTCAATCTCCCTTTCTAGATTTATTATACAATATACTACTTTATTTCTTCCACAGTCCAAACTTAATAGCCATCATGTTCCCCATCATCAATCATATTTTGACTCCTGTCTCAAGCCTTTTGCTCAGGCTGCGCCTCCATTCCTGAGATGCACTCTGCACAGGTCTGAGTTTGAGAATCCTTAGCTTTCTTCAAAGCTGAGTTCTAGCACCTCCCGAGGGAGAATAAGTGATGTCCCTGGGCACCTGTGTTCTGCTTTCATATCAACTGAAATTACCTTTCTACAGACTTTACTCTTACTACTTTAGTAGCTTCATTTCACTTAAGAAAATTTTTACAGGCAAGAAATAAGGTTATTTTCCTCCGGATAAAGGAAATAATTAATCTCTGAGGGATGACTTTGCAAGGCCCAGATCACAAGGAAACCAGTTTTCAGAGACCAGTGTCACCAGCACAGAAGAAAAAGAATTCTAGTGTATATCATGGCATTCAGGTGATGAAGTGGATGAAGTGCTGGGCCTGGATTCTTAAAGAATTATGTTCCTGAGATCAAATAAGACCTTAGACACTTCCTAGCTGAGACCCTAGATTAGACACCTAATTGTATTTCCCTCTATTTCTTCATCTATGAAGTGGCTTGGAAGAAGGAAAAGGCAAACCTCTTTAGGACCTTTGACAAGAAGACCCCGTGTGAGTTCACCAAGAATCAGACTTGATTACCAATGGCAACCAACAAATTTGTATCATGTGATGGAAATACAATGGGGGAGGAGCAGCCAGGTATAGTGGATAGAGCACTGGCCTTGGAGTCAGGAGGACATGAGTTCGATTCCAGCCTCAGAGACCTGACACAATCACGTAACCTGGAGCAACTGACATGTTGGCCTTTCTCTTGTTTGGATTTTCCACTCTGGTGACTGACAAGACTGAGCTATTATTACTACTGACATATCAATTTCATGAGGCCAAAGGACGAACTTATATATTAATAGTTTAATTCAACTAGAAAAAGTAATTGTTTTGTCCCCTTTCATAAAAAGAATTACCTTATCTCATTGTACATTGTTTTCTTCCCTTTTTTCATACTCAGGAAACTGAGTTTCAGCAAGATTAAGTGAATTTTCAAAAGATGGCAATGTTTGCTAATGACAGTGAAATGGGTTGGTGAGATAAAAGAAAATGGAGTGTGATGAAATAAAAAATGTCCTGAGATCAACGATTGAAAACAGAAAACAGAATTTTTCAGGAAAAGAATGGAAGGGACTGGTCAGAGAAAGAGTGTTCTAGGGGAAAAGCTGCCTTGACCTTGGAGTGAATGTGTCTTTTGACCATAAAAGAAGATTTAGTGTTTGAAGACTGAAAAAGCCTGTGATTGCTGAGGGAGAACACAAGAAAAATAGGGCTTAAAACACTCTCAGCCCTGGAGATGAGAGGGCTCCTCCATCTACTTCCTCTTTTGCATTCTCCCTTCCCCTAAACTCGTCCCTGAGCCTCCACCTCTTTATCAATAGCCAAGACCTTCTGCTGGTGGAGGAGCATCACTGACCAGAGCTCAGGGAGGAGATGGAGTCCCCAGCTCAGCTCCTTTGTGCCCTGCTCCTGTGGCTCCCAGGTGAGGAAGGAAATGTGGAGAGGAGATTATGGAGAAAGAGAGGAGTCTGGGAGAGACCCTTGACATCTGAGCTGGGCTGCAATATCTGTCTCTCTGAGAAAAGTCTTTGGGAGATGAAATAAGACTTAGAAGAAAGGGGCTTTGGGAGAAGAGATTTGTGTGACCAGATATTAAAGGGAGAGTTTCAGATAGAAATACAAACAGTTCTCTGACCTCAAATGTCTTGTCTTTAATTTCAGGTTCACGAGGGGAAGTTGTTCTGACCCAGTCCCCAGATTTCCTGTCTGTGTCTCTGGGAGAGAGAGTTTCCATTGACTGCAAGGCCAGTCAGAGCCTTGTACATAGTGATGGAAACACTTACCTACAGTGGTTCCAACAGAAAGCAGGACAAGTTCCTAAACTCCTGATTTATAGAGTTTCCAATCTACACTCTGGGGTTCCCTCTCGATTCAGTGGCAGTGGGGGTGGGATGGATTTCACCCTCACAATCAGCAGCCTGGAGCCAGAGGATGTTGGCATCTATTACTGTCAGCAAGGCACTCATTCGCCTCCCCCACAGTTCTTCAGCCATGAACAAAAACCTCCCCAAGCAGTTCAGGAGATTCATCTCAAAGTAGCAGCTATCTTCTCTGTGGTCCCCAGGGCAAAACAGCCCCAGCTCTCTGGGCAGGCTCACATCTCCTAGGCTTCCCCTTTCTGCTCCCACAGTTCCCACCTTTCTAGCAAAGCCTTGTCTATCAGCAGCCCCATGTGCACAGCCCAGGCAGATTGGAGGGAACATAGCTTCCTGGGACACAGAGTGGAAAATCCAGATTTCCAGGGGAAATACTGACTTCTTAAGTCCCCTTGATATCCTTCTTTCTCCATAAAGTATTTCTCTTGTTGTGTCTCAAGTTCATGTAGAGGAATCTTTGCTCTAATTCTCGGTATCAAATGAGAGAAACTTGTCTATTGATATTAGTCATGTCTGGTTCTTGGGGACCCCACACAGGATCTTCTTTTCAAAGGTCCTGGAGTAGTTTGCCATTTCCGTCTTCCAGCTCATTTCATAGAAAAGGAAACAGAGACAAATATGTTTAAGTGACTCACCCAGATCACAGCTAGGATGTGTCTAAGGTCTGATTTGGTCTCAGGGACATGAATCTTTCAATTCCAGAGCCAGTCCTTCATCCACTGCATCCCTGGCTGGCTATCTTGATATGGACCAAATTCATTGTTTTCCTGCTCTGGCTGCACTGGTTTTACGGGGTGGGATTCCTTATAATCTTGGCCTAGACAAGGCCCACCTGACCCAGCCATCCCTCAGTAAGCAGCTCATTTCTCTCGTCTAGAGCACTATGATCTTATTGACTTTCAAAACTTATTGCATGCACCTGTAAAATGTCCCTACTATCAGGCCCGGGTGGAGTTTCTGGGGGCATTAGTGACAGGGTCAAACCTATTCACTGACCATCTCACACTGGTGTCTGTTTTCATTGTTATCCTTGATGGACTTGATGGTGTGAATGTTCAAGGCCCCCTTGAGAGGTTTTGGGTGGAGAATGAGAATCAGGTGACTAGTTATTTTTCTTCCAAATTGCAGCATTTTTTCATTTCATGTTTATACATGTGTCAACTGAAAATCAAGGCATTTATTGTGGGTTTCCATGGACGTAAAGTGGGTTTGCTGATCTGCTTCCATCTAGGAAAAGAAGAGGTGATTAAGATTGAGCTTCTGGATTCAACTGTCTAGTGTTTTGGGTCCCCTCCATCCTCATAGTGTTCCTAGATACTTTCTGTTATTGTCCAGCACCCAGTTTCATGAGAGGTCTTGCCTGAAATCTAAGCAATTGCTTTTATTGAGGTTCTTTACATGAATTTTCTTAACTGTAAGAATTGTCTTATATGAAATGAAAGTGCTAGAATAGTGTCAGTAATTTCTGTACAAAGATAATTTCAGTTGATATGGAAAGTGAGCCACAGGTATCCAGGGAAATCACATATTCTCCCAGAGGGGGTGCTAGAACTCAGTTTTGAAGAAAGCAGGGGATTCTGAAATGCAGGCAAGTGTGGAGTGCATTTAAGGAATGGGGAACAGCCTGGGCAAAAGCCAAAGACAGGAGACAAAACATCATTTGTGAAGGGGAGCATAGTGGATGTTTAGTTTGGATTGCTGAAGCAACACAGGAGTGTATTGTGTAATAAATCTGGAAAGGGAGGCTGAGCTGGGTGGTTGAAGAGTTTAACTGCAGAGTGGTTTGTATTTTAGCCTAAAAACAAAAAGAAGTCATTCGAGTTGATTAAATCAGTTTGTCATTGAACATTTATTAAACACCTGCCTTATTCTAGATAGTCTGTAACTAAGTTCTATGGTCAGATCTCTGTCTTGAAGTGCCAGAGTCCCTTAGAACTTGAAGCTATACTTCATTTGATAGACGCTTTCATCTGGAAAATCTATAACCTAAACCAAAGTGGAGAGAGTATTGGTGTGTGATCTTCTGTTTGCACATGAGACTCCTCTAAATGCAGCCTATGACCCTGAGATGCAACAAAGTTTGAATTGATTCTCTGTTGCTTGGGTTATCTTTAGCCTAACAGTGAACACCAAAAACAAACAAACCAAAACAAAATAAAACAAAACAAAATACAGGGACTCTATGGGTCAGGACCACAATACTGAAATGCAAAACCAAAGACTGCAGCAAGTGGAGACATTTTGAATACTGTACATAAATTCACTTATCTTGGCAGCACATATCCATAATGAAGTTGACACTCATATTGCCAGAGGTTGTTCAGTATTTGGGAGGCTCCAAAGGAAATTGTATATAGAGAAAAGGTATTATATGATCACCAAACTGAAGGTCTATAGAACCTTGGGCTGACCTCATTGTTGGATGCCTTTGAAAGATGGACAGTCTCCAAGTGTCCTATGAGAAAACAGAATTCATTTTATTCACATAGTCTTAGAAGTATTATGAAGATCAGGTAGTAGGAGAAAATACTAGACACTGAGGGACTTTCTTGGGCTAAACTATCAAGTATTCAAACTTTACTACAGATAGAGCAATTCCAAATGACAGACCTCTCCTGCTACCACTCATCTCTGTCTCAGGGATCCAAGGGCCCAAACTTCTTTAGTCTCCAAACTTCTCCAAACTTGAGCAATCCAACGGTTTCACATTGAAGTTAGCTATATTTGGGAAAGACAAAACCTTATTTAGATAAGGAAGGTGTACCTTTTCCCCACCTAATAATGATATATGTTTTACCTGAAAATATGGATTTCACAAGGGTGTGTAAAAATCCTTAACTGATTCTGCCCTCTACATAAGGAGGACCCAGAGAAAAATTACCTGAGCCAGTTATGGGTGGAGAATAAGAATCAAGTTATTATCTATTTCATTTCTAAATTACATCTCATTTCTTCATTTCATTTTTTATAGATGAGTAAATTGAAAACCAAGGAGCCTATTGTGGCCTCCCCAGGATACAGAGGAAGTATATGATTGAGATGAGGATTTTGTATGTTCAATTTGAGTAGCCTCATGCAGGGCCATTCTTTTTCTTTTTTTAGTTCACCTTTTTCATTTAGAATACTAGCAATTTGGTTTTCTTCTTTTTTTAAAATCAAATTGATGAGAGGTTTATCAATTTTAGTGGTTTTTTCATAATACCAACTTTTGGTTTTATTTATTAATTCAATAGTTTTTTGCTTTTGCTTTTATTAATTTCTCCTTTAATTTTTAGAATTTCTAATTTGCTACTTAATTGAGGATTTTTGATTTGTTCTTTCTCTAATTTTTTTAGTTGCATGTTTGGTTCATTGATTTCCTCTTTCTCCAATTTACACATGTAAGCATTTAGAGCTATAATATATCCCCTGAGAGTCGCTTTGAATGAATCGCATAGGTTTTGGTATGTTGTTTCATTATTTTCATTATCTAGGATAAAATGGTTAATTCTTTCTATAATTTGTTCTTTGGTCCACTCAGTCTTTAAAATGAGGTTATTCAGTTTCCAATTTGTTCTGGGTCTATATCTCCTTGGCCCAGTATTGCATATGACTTTCATTGCATTGTGATCTGAGAAAGATGTATTCACTATTTCTGCCTTTCTGCAGTTGATCATTAGGTTTTTATGTCCTAGTACATGGTCAATTTTTTTATAAGTTCCATGTACTGCAGAGAAAAAGGTGTATTCCTTCCTATCCCCATTCAGTTTCTTCCATAAGTCTACCATATCAATTTTTTCTAACAATCTATTTACCTCCCTAACTTCTTTCTTGTTTATTTTATGATTCAATTTATCTGGATCTGATAGCAGGAGGTTGAGGTCTCCTACTAGTAGAGTTTTGCTTTCTAAGTCTTCCTGTAGTTCTTTCAGCTTCTCCTCTAAGAATCTGGGTTCTGTCTCACTGGGTGCATATACATTCAATATTGAAATGACTTTATTGTCTATGGTACCTTTTAGGATGATAAAGTTTCCTTCCTTATCTCTTTTAATGCTATCTATTTTTGCTGCTGCTTTGTCTGAGATAAGGATTGCTACCCCTGCTTTTTTTTTTACTTCAGCTGGAGCAAAATATATTTTTCTCCAACCTTTTACCTTTACTCTCTATGTATCTCTCTGCTTCAAATGAGTTTCTTGTAAGCAGCATATTGTCGGATTCTGGTTTTTAATCCACTCTACTATTTGCTTACGTTTTAAGGGAGAGTTCATCCCATTCACATTCAAGGTTATGATTACTAATTCTTTATTGCCCTCTGTGCTATCTTCCCTCTGTTTGTATTTTCCCCCTTTCCCCCCTTTATCCATATTCCCCAGTATTTTGTTCCTGAATACCACCCCCTTCAATGTGTTTGCCCTCCTATATCACACCCTCCCCTTTCTTTCCCCTTTCCCTTTTTCCCTTCCCTTCCTTTTGTTATTTCCCCTTATTTTCCCCCACTCCCCTTCCCATTCTCCATCCCCCCTCCCCTTTCCCCCTTTTAATACTTGAAAGGTTAGATGTTTTGCAAGTTAACTGAGTATGTGTAGGTTGACTTTAAGCCAAGTGTGATGAGAAGAAGATTCAGGTGTTTCTCCTCTGCTCCCTTCTTCCCATCTATTACCATAGGTCTTTTTGGACCTCTTAGTGTAATGAGATTTACCCCATTCAATGCTCTTCCTCCTCCAGTCTCTTTCCTGTCCCCCTTTTTAAGGAGGTATTGTTTTTTTTAGATCATTCTATCTAAGTCATAGAAAATTCTGAGTGTCTGTCCCTTCTAGTTCAGTAAATTATATCAAATAGACTCAAAATTCCTGAGACTTTTTAGAGTCTTTCTCAAGCGGCGTTACATCCCATTAGATAGCAGTCTCATGGATAGGTCATGAATGTCCATCTTTTCTGGCTAGGTGTATTCTCTCTGTTAGAGTTACAATTCTCAAGATTTATGAGAATCTTCCCCCCCTCCCATGTTGGGATATAGCCAGTTTCAGCTTACTGGATTCCATTTTTTTCCTTTTACTGCCCCCCCTTTTTTTACCTTTTCATGTGTCTCTTGAACCTCCTGTTTGATGTCCAAATTTTCTGTTTAGCTCTGGTCTTTTCATCAGAAATTTTTGGAATTCTTCCGTTTAGTTAAATGTCCATCCTTTTCCCTGGAAGAGAAGGCTCAGCTTTGCAGGAAAGTAGATTCTTAGCTGCCTTCCAAGCTTCCTTGCTCCTCAAAATATCTCGTTCGAGGCCCTTCAATCCCTTAATGTTGATGCAGCCAGGTCCTGCGTGTTCCTTACTGTGGCTCCTTGATATTTAAATTGTTTCTTTCTGGCTGCTTGCAGGATTTTCTCTTTTATCTGATAGTTCTGGAGTTTGGCCACAACATTCCTTGGTGTTTTCATTTTAGGATCTTTTTTTCTGGTGGGGATCGATGTACTCTTTCAATAACTAATTTACCCTCAGATTCCATGATATCAGGGCAGTTTTCCATCACTAGATCCTGTAATATTAAGTCCAGGCTTTTTTTCTCTTCAATGTTTTCAGGAAGTCCTATAATTTTCAGGTTGCCCCTCCTTGATCTCTTCTCAAGGTCCGTGGTTTTGTTGATGAGGTATTTTACATTTGGTTCTATTTTTTTCTATTTTTTGATTTTGTTTAACTGACTCTTGCTGTCTCATGGAGTCATTAGTTTCTGTAGACTCCATTCTTTTTAGGGGAAGGAGTTTTCTTCATTAACCTTTTGCAAATCCTTTTCCAATTGGTCGATTCTACTTTTGAAAGAGCTTTCCATTTGACCAATCGAGGTTTTGAGATAATTAATTTCTTTTTGCATTTGCTCATTTGAGGATCTGAGAGAATTATTCTCATTTTGTATTTGTTCAATTGATTATTTGAGAGATTCATTCTCATTTTGTAATTGTCCAATTAATCATCTGAGAGATTTATTCTCCTTTTGTATTTGTCCAATTGTACTTTCTAAGGTTTTGAGTTAGGGTCTTTCCCTTGCAGGAATTTTTCTATGGATCCACCTTTCCACTGACCCTTCTTCATTTTGCTAAGACCTTGAGTTGGGGGGGGGGGGTGGCTGGTTCACCAGGGCTTGGAATCACTAAAGGCTTTACTTACTGAGTGCAGTTTCTCTGGCTGGCCAGTAGAACGTGTTGGTTGCTTTCTCTGAAGTGTCTGTGACCTTGGTTGATGCCTTCTTCCTTTGCTTGAAGGGAGGAGTTGGAGCTATTGAATTCTTTTGCCTTCAATAAATGGTGGGCTGTACCCTGGCCTGAGGTCATTCCTCAGCTGGGCTGGTTCTTCTGCTCACACACCTGGGCCTGAGGCAGAAGTAGTTTGCATTTGTTTGTTTGGGAAGAGGCCTCAGCCTCAGTGGAGGCAGGGACTCAGAGTACTTCAGACCGAGGAACCAAGGGATGGTGTCTGCAGCTCTTCTGCACCAGACCTCTCCCCCCAGCCCTGTCCCCAAGCTCAAGGGGGACAGCACCAACACCAGTGCCTCTGCTCCCCCGCCGACCCAAGCCCCTGTCATCCAGCCCCACTTCTGATCCAGGTCCAGCTCTTGGGCCCTCAGATTCCTGGTTCCAATTCAGCTGTTAATCTGGCTGATCCAGGGCTGATCCTCCCTCTGAGCCCAGACTCACCTGCCTGAATTCGGCCAAATCTGCTGCCAGAGACAAATCCTGAGGTAGATGTTCTTTCTCCTGGCTTTTCTTTCTGTGTTTTGTGGGTCGGATTCCTTTTAAGAGGTTTGTTTCATGTGATAGATGGGGAAGAGATCAGGAGACTTTAGAACTGTGACTGTCTTCTCTCCACCATCTTGGCCAGAAGTCGCAGGGTCATTCTTACTACCAAAAGTCACATATTTCTAAATGTCTAGAATTTCCCAGATATCCCAATTGGTCAGGGAGCATGGAATACAATTTTTTCCAGAGAAGTCAAATTATACTTTACCCAGAATAATGGAGAGCTACTTCAAAAACCAAAGATTAGCAGACATCAACGGCCAATGGGTTAGACTCAATTGAGATTTAAAAATCAACTTTGAAAAATATTCCGCTTGTCTGCTACAATGTACTCCAACACTACTCATCATTCCACAATATGGGGCCAAATTCCCAGATTGGAAATCTCATGGGAGTCAGTGATGGTCAGTGGTGCTCCTGTGATCTGAGGGGACAGAATTAATTTTCCTCAAGTAAGACAGAGACAAGAATGTACATTTTTTAAAGCCAATGACAACTCTCTCCTAATAAGGAAATTGTTGGAAGAACTCTGAAAAAACAAGCTGACCATGTTATCCAGGCACTGGTTTCCCTCTTGAACAAATGGCTGGAAGAGCTGATTGTGAACTTGTGCCTGTAGTAAACCATGTAGAAGCTCCCAGGGTTCTCATCCGTCCCTTTAAACTCTTAACATTTTTACCCTTCAGTGACTCCTTTAATTTCTCCTAGTAGATCATCCCCACAAGAAGAGGATGGAGATGGGGATATTTGCCCATACACCTAGTTTTACTAATTGGCATTCCTGTCAGCTTGATAATCTAAGATTTGAATGTAAGACCCAAAATATTGCTCTCCTTTTTATTTTTTACTTCTCATAATTTTCCAGCTATAGCCCAACAACAGTGATCCAGTTGGCTGAAAATAGAAACATAAGGCCTAGCCTGCCCTTAGAACAATGATTGCCTGAACCTTTTTCCCAGAGCTGAGGGATAAGAAACCTGGGGAGGTTTTTGTTTGGGGATTTTCCACTTTGGCTAATGGAAGTTATTATATTTGCAAATAAAGTAACTGGCAGCAAAGTTACTCTTTACAGCACTGAGAAAGTGAAATTTTTCGTAGATCCACTGCCACCGAACTGGGCATAGACCCAAGAATAAAGGTAAGTAGTTTCATAGATCATGAGTTAGGGTGACTGTCCTAATAACACCAAGTTATGTAACCTGATATTGTTGGAACTGACCCTGCAGCTGATGTGACACTCTCTCCTGGAACCAAAGATGGGGAGGCTAGAAATGGAGCCATCTCATTGCCTGGACAGGATTCTTACAATGGAATAAAATGATCAAAATGTCAATGAAATCGGTTTCCATGAAGAATCACATACTGGTACTAAGAATGCAAGAAGGGATTTCCTTGTACAATATTGTAGATATTGGACTTTTGTCTGAGATGTTAATCCCAGTGTATAAAGGACACACATACTCACAGACATGCAACCTATCTGAGACTCATTTCAAGGGAAGGAAGTTTCTTTGTTCTGTAAAGTAGAATCATCTTTGGGGTGTCTATATCTAGAGGATAGGGTGCTGGGACTAGGAAATGGATGGTCAACTTTTGAAAGAGCTTTATTGCTAGAGCCTCAGTCTTCTATACCCCTTCAGTCTCTTGATGGCATAGTAACATTTGAGCTAGGATTTCTACTTTCTAATTCTTCTTTAGCTCTTCCTCATTCCTTCTTTCTTATTAGGCAATGTAGAAAGTACCAGTACAGTAGATAGAGCACTGGCCCTGGAGTCATGAGGACCTGAGTTAAAATCTGGATTCAGATAATAATACTTACCTGTGTGAACTTCTGGAAGTCACTTATTCCCATTGCCTTGGAAAAGAAAGGAAATTAAATTAAAATAAAATGTAATTTTATGTTATTTTGCAGAACCAATAAATAATAGTGCAGTGCCCCTCACTCCAACCCCAGAGGGTTGGTTTGTTCTTATCCTTCACTATAGAAAGAAAGACCAAAATGGCATCACTATGTTAGAGATAAGTTAGAGTGTGTCTGACTATGGATTATCAGAACAATACAGGCTGGATTGCTTTTACCACAGGTCTAATAAAAATAATTCACAGGAACAGCTGGGGTGGATTCTTTCAACATATGCACCTCACGTTTCCTTTGAGCTGATTCCATTCTGCCTTGCTCAAGGAGGACAGCATCTTCTCTGATGAGGGGACATGAGGCTGGGTGGTCCTATACCAATGTCTTCAAAGCTATATGATGAGATCCAAAGTTTTTAAGTGAGACATTGAGAATGTCCTTTTATCTCTTTTTCTGAACTCCTGACAAGTGCTTGCCTTGTGTGAGTTCACTATATAATAGTTTTATTTGTAAGCATATTTTGAGTATGAACAATGTGTCCAGCCCATTTGAGATTTGAATGTGTGATAGTTTAGCCTATCTACAGTGACTTTCTCTGTTGTCAGATGATCTTCTGAATCTTCCCAAGACAATTCAAATGGAAGCAGTTCAGTTTTTTGGCATGGTGCTGAAAGACTGTGCAGGTGTCATAAGCAAGTAGCAGTGAGGTCAGCACGAGGCTCTAAACATCTTCAGAATGGAGGTCAACACAACACCTCTTCTCTTCCACAGTTTATTTTGGAATCTCCCAAAATCTGAGCAAGTTCTGACAATGCATGTGTCAGGCTCATTATCAGTCTGTACCTCCCCTAGAAAGTACACTGTCAAGTTAAGTGATTTCATTTACAGTATGCAAAATTTCTCCCCATTTCTATAATCACTTCCACATGTGAATTCTGTGGTGTTGACATATGAATTCTATATTTTCTTGGTATCAATTGATAGGCCAAAGATAGTGGAGAATCAATTCCATACTTGGCTGCATCTCAGCTCCAGAGGTTTCACAGAGTGCAGAATCATTTCCCTCATGCATCAATGCTCCCTCCTCTTTCGTCTTGACTTGTAGACTTTTTCAGTTGGAAGTGTCTAAGTGTCACCCATGTAGGGTGAAGCCCTGAGGGCCTCAGCAGAGATCTGACCATTGATCTGGAACATGGCAGGTGTTTAATAAATGTTTAATAATGCACTTGAATAGTTTCTTTTTCTCTTTAGGGTAAAATACAAACATTCTATATGTAAAGTCTGTATGCACCTCACTCAGCATCCCTTTCCAAATTTATTACAAAATAGTCTCCTTTATTTATTCTACAATCCAAACTAAAGAGCTACTATGCTCCCTGTCACACATTTTATTTTGTCTCCTGTCTCTGAGCTCATTCCCAGACTGTGCTCCTTTCTTGACATGGAGTCACCACATGCCGGAGTTTGAGAATCCCCAGCATTCTTCAAAACTGCATTCTAGCACCCACTTTCCATATCAACTGAAATGACCGTTGTGCAGACTTTACTGACACTGGTACCTTCCTGTCATATAAGGAAATGCTTACTGGTTAGAAATAACCTCGTTGTCCTACAGATGAAGGAAATAATGATAGGAATGGTTGACTGATATGGGTATTCCCCTTGATTCTTGCCTAGGCCCAGATCATAAGGAATTCAGGCCTATGAGACCAGTGTGGCCAGTGTAAGAGAAAAAGAAATCTAGTCTATACCATGGCAGCTAGGTGATACTGTGGATGCAAGCCTGGCCTGAAATGCAATTGAATTACCAGACCATAAATACTTTCTAGATGAGACCCTGGGGAAATCACCTACACATATCTGCCTCTGTTTCCTCATCCGTGAAATGGGATGAAAGAAGGTAGTGGAAATCCTCTCTAGGACCACTGACAAGAAGACCCTGTTGGGGGTCATCAAGAATCAGACATGAGTAACCATAGCAACCAGGAATTTTGCATCATTGGATACAAATACAGTGGCAGTTAGGTGGTGTAGTGCAGAAAGCACTGGCCTTTGACTTAGGACATGAGTTTGAATCCAGCCTCAGACACCTAGACTCTTACTTGGGGACCCTTACTCACTTAACCCTGAAGGCCTCACTTCCAGGACCATCTCCAGTCATCCTGATTTCTATCAGGCCAGTGGACCCCCTTGATACTGGAGAAAAAAGTGAGTCTGGTGACTTAGCACAGCACCTCTGTATTCAAATCCAAATCATGTGCTTGTCAAGGTATCAGCTCTGAGGTCATGATCTTCTTTGAGAACAAAGGTGAAATATTCTCCTCATTATTTGATACAGAGAACTAGAGCAGAGCCTCCTCCACATGCCCTTGGGCTCCCAACAAGACAAATGCTTTATGTTTGCTGCAAAAGTCAAGCAGATTTGACATGTCAGCATTTCATCTGTTTGGATTTTCCTCTCTGTGTCCCAAGGGGCTGGGCTCCCTCTACTCAGCCTTGTCCGGGTAGACAGTGTTTGTGATTGACAAGGCTTTGCTAGAAAGGAGGGAACCTGGGGAACTAGAAAGGGAAACCCTGGGATATGTGAGCCTGCTCAGGGAGTGGGGGCTGCTCTGCATTGGGGACCATTGAGGAGTCAACTGCATATCTGAGTTGACTCATCTGAACAGCCTGGAGTGGGTTTTGTCCAGGGCTGAAGAACTGAGATAGAGGCCTCTGAATATATAAGTAGCACTAATAGAGGGCAACAACCTCAGGGTCCATGCTGCAGATTGTGAGGGTGAAACCTTTCCCACCTTTGCTTCTTTGAATGGAAAGAAACCCAAGAGAATAGTTTGGAAACTTCATACATCAGGGATGTGGAAGTTAATCTTACTTTCTGTTGATACCACTGTATATCACTATGTAAGAGGCTCTGACTGGTTTTGCAGTTGATGGTCACTGTCTTTCCCAGAGACAGACAGGGAGGCTGGGGATTGACAGCACAATTTACCCTTTGGAACCTGCAATTAAATATAATACATGTTGAGGTTATAGAACCAAGACTGTTTGTACTCCTTTCTAAATCTCTTCCTTTAATATTTGTTTGCAGAAATTTATTAATTCTTCTCCACAACACTCCTTTCTTCTAACTGCTATATCATCTCTCCAAAGCTTTTCTCACAGACAGATAATGTAGTACAGCTCAGAGTGTTAACATTTCTTGCAGCCTCCTGGCTTTCCCTGTAAACTACTCTCCATATTTTCCTTCCTCACCTGGGAGCGTGAAAGGAATATGAAAACAAGGTGCTGATCTGGGGACTCCCTGTCCTGATCTCTGTCCTGTGCTGGTTCTCAATGAAGAGAAGGTTTGGAATGTTGATAAAAACTTGGATCAGTAGGGAGGAGTTTAGGGGAAAAGAGAATGCAAAACAATAAAGTACAGAGAGGAGCCCTCTCATCTCCAGGTTTAAGAATATTTTAAGCAGCACCTCCCACCCCCCCATGTATTCTGAATCAGAAATCAGATGTGTTTTCAGTCTTCAAACAGTGAGTCTCCTGAAGGGTTCAAATGACACAATTACTACATGCTCAAGGCTCCTTTTCCCCCTAGCACATTCTTTCTCCTACGAGTCCTTCCATTCTATTCCTGCCTTTCTCTGTCTTTGATCTTTGATCTCAGGACACATATTATTTTACCTCACTCACCTTTGTTTTGTCTAATCAACCCATTTTAAAGTCATAAACAAAGCGTGCAAGTGTGAGGAAATTCACTTAATCTTGCTGAACCTCAGTTTCCTAAATCTGGGAAATGGAGATGAAAATAGTGTACACCTTATATAAGGTAATTTGAGGGTAACATTACTTTGTGAAGTATTAAGAACTATTAAAATATGATTAAGCTTACTTTTCACTTATCACTCTCGATTGCCTCATCTTGTTCTTATGAGATCAGATCCAAATAGTTCCAGGTCAAGTCACTATTTCACTATTAATCTTTTTCTTTGGAAAGTGACCAAAATAATGACAATTTCTAGTTGAATTAAATTATTAAATTATAAGTTCATCTGAAATTTAAATCTGTCAATAATAATAGAACTCCTATTTATGTAACTCATTCTATTGTTCAAAAGTAATTGCTATATTAGCTTACATGATCCTCACAATACACCTGATAGTGTCATTTACAAATAAAGAAACTGAGACTCAGAAGGGGTAAACGACTTGCCAGAGTCACACACTTAATGGATTGCTAAAGCAAGAATTGAAGTTGGATCCTCTTGTCTCCAGCTCCAAAACGTAATCCATTGTTCCATCTTCAATACTAGTAAAGTGTAGAATGGTGGAAATTATACCTCTCCAGATGATTCCTCATGCTTTTGATTTTTCTTATTAAATCTCTGGGTTTTTTTATTCCATGTATCTTGCAGATCATGAGTACATGATGTGATATTCTCTAATAAAGTACCATTCTTACATTTTAATGCATAAAAGTTATGTCTAGGTGACTGTCAAATACAGTTTGGTCAATATTAAATCTCTCACTGTAAGGCACTAAATTGGCTGAGAACTCAAGGCCATTCTGAGATCTATCTTTATAGGATGGACTCTTGCCATTTGTTAGTTAATAAAAGATATCAAGATCCCAGTGGCTATTTCTAGTTGCTGAGCCTGGTCAGATCTAGGTCAAGAGGTGCTAAATGTTTACACTAGACAGATTTCTTGTATGGTTTTTAATATTTCTTTGCATGACCTACATTCATCAGTTTACTTATTAGAACTCTTATTAGCAAGAGTTTTGAATTCTGTGGGCTTTGTTGAAGGGTTTGTATTTAATGACCTCTGTGTTCATTCTTCCTCCAAGCCTCTGTTCACCCTCATTAAAATAATGTCTGAGGGCCAGCTAGGTGGCACAGTGGCTAGAGCAATGGCTCTGTGGTGAGGAATACCTGAGTTCAAATCTAGCCTCAGACAATAATTGCCCGTGTGATCTTGGGAAAGTCACTTAACCCCACTGCCTTAAATAAATATAAAAAGATTTAAATAATGACCGAGATCCTAGAATTTAGCTTCACATCCAAATACTCCGTTGTCCACTACTCTAGATGGGAAAGCAGAAGAAAACTAGAAATGGAAAACTGAGAAAATTCCAGATCTCTTTAGTTGTTATTGTATCAAACAATCAACTGACATTTCTGAAGTACTTACTAAGGAATGTGCTAAATGCTAGAAATAGAAATAAAGGTCCAAAATACCAGGCATAAAAATCAATTATCTCTTATTTTAATGGAGTATATAATGTAAAAATTATACATATATATATATATGCATAAAGAATAGAGGGGGGAGAGAGGAAAATATGCATTTATATAGTTTGAAGCATTTTGCTAAGAGATTTCTACAAACATCATCTCCTTTGACCTTCACAGCAACATTTGATATATATGGTATTATTATTCTTAATATACAGTTAAGGAAACTGACACAAACAAGGATTAAGCGCCTTACCCAGGGTCTTCTAGCTATGAAGTGTCTCAGGCAGTATTTTGAAATTAGATCACCTAAACTGCAGACCAGTTGATTATTTCATGAGATACTTGCCATCAAGGTTTGAGTTTTCTTAGCTTTCTCCCTCTAATTTTCTTCTGATTTCCCTCTAGATTAGTGGCAAGAGGAGTACTCAGATGTTAAGCTATATCCTGCTATCTCAGTCATTGTTTTCATGAGGATTAAGGGAGTTCAGGCTTAAAGGTGGAATGGGCACAGAAGGCATTAAATCCAAGTCCCCAAATTCAAAGCTCTTACTAATAACGGTTCTAATAAGTAAAGTCCTGAATGAAGATCCTGTAAAGTAATATTAAAAATAGCAGGAAATCTCTGTATACTATAAACCTTTAGTCCTATTGACCCAGATCTGACCAGTCTAGGTATTGAGAATTATACTCCAGGACCTTGATATCTTTTATTAACTAACAAATGACAAGTGACCATTCTACAAATATAGATCTCAGAATATCCTTGAGCTCTCACCCAATTAAGTGCTGAACAATGCAAATATTATCACTGCCAAAGTTATATTCCATAATCCCCTAGACATAACATTTATGCAAAAGAATATAAGAACAACTCTATATGAGAGGCCATCACACCATCTATTTATGATTTGCAAGCTACATGAAATAAAAACCCAGAGACTTAACAAAAGAAATCAAAAGTATGTGGGAATGTTTGTAGATATATAATTCCCACCGTTCTATATTTTACTTGCGTTGTGCGTAGTACAGTGAATTGAGTTTTGGAACTGGAGACAAGGAGTTCCAAGTTGTTTTAGTAATCCATTCCCTGTGTGGTCCCTGGCAAGTCATTTACCGCTTTTCAGTCTCAGTTTATCAATTTGTAAATGTTGATAATATCAGGTGGATTGTGAGGATCAAATAAGCTAATATATCAGTCACTTTTGCAAAATAGTATGAGTCAGGTAACTGTCGGTTATTATTATTGACATATCAATTTCATTAGGTCAGAAGATGAACTTGTATCTTAATACTTTAATTCAACTAGAAAAAGTAATTATTTGGTCCACCTTTCGAAAAAATATCCTATATAATATAAAATATATCTTATATAATTTCCTCCCCATTTTATATATTTGGGAAACTGATTGTAACAAAAATCTCCTCAGGCTGTTTAGGGGATTCATCTCAGAGCAGCAGTTGGTTCCTCTGTGATCCACAGGGCATAGCAACACTTGCTCCCTGGGAAGGCTCACATATCCCAAGGCTTCCACCGTCTGATCCCACAGTGTTTACTTTTCTGGTGAAAGTGTTGCCAAACCCCAGCCCCATCTGCATGGCCAAGTCACGGCAGCGGGAACATAGCACCCTGGGACACAGAGCGAAAAATCCAAACTAGGGAAATGTGGACTTGTCAAATACACTTAGAAGATTTATTTCAACATAAACAATTTCTCTTGTAAGGAGCCCAAGTTCATGTGGAGGATGCTCTGATCTAGTTCTCTGTATCAAGTAATAGACACTTGTTAGTTGCTGTTGTTAATCATGTCTGATTCTTGGTGACCCCACACAAGGGCTTCTTGTCAAAGGTCCTGGAGTGGTTTGTCATTTCCTTTTTCTAGATCATTTAACTGATGAAGAAACAGAGAAAAATTTGATGAAATGATTTAGCCTGGATCGCAAATAGGAAGTTTCTGAAGTCATATTGGCTCTCAGGAACATAAGTCTTCCAATTTCAGGTCCAGCCAGTGCTTTATCCACTGCATCACATGGCTACCATGATGTAGACTAAATTCACTTTTCTCTTTCCCTGACTACATTGGTTTTATTGGGTAGGATTCCTTATGATGTGGGCCTAAGACAAGAGCCAAGGTGAATGCCCAATTCACTCAGTTATCCCTCAGTTGGAGATTTGTTTCTTTCATCTGGAGGAAAATCATCTTATTGGCTGTCACAACTTATTGTGTACACCTGTGTGGTTTGGAGTGTCCCTACCATGAGGTCTACAGGAATAGCTGGCGTGGTTACACTCCTATACTGTTCTTTTCCATTAGATCCCTGTTTTCATTCTCTTCTCATTTTTTATTTTATTTTTCTTTAATTTAATTACACATTTAAAATATTCTTAAGAGTAAACATAATACCCCCTCCTTCACAAAAATATAGAACCTCATGAGAAGTAAGTAAAAGAAAGAAGAAAATTATTTCAATCTGTGTTCTGATACAATCAGCTCTGTCTCAGGTGGCCCACATTCTTTATTATAAGTCCATCATAGTAGTTACTTACATATTTTTCCACATTTAGTTTTCCTGATTCTAATTCCCTCCATCTATTCCTTCCCACTACTATCTATTATATTTTGTCCCTCCTTTCACTCTGTCCCTCTTCAAAAATGTGCTATGGGGCTGTGTGCAGCAGACAGAACACAAACCCTGGGTCCAATAGGCCCCAAGCCCACATCCCACCCCAAAGATCCAGCAACCACCCATGGTGCCAGACAGAACACCCAATACCAGCACCTATCAAAAAGTAAAAATGAAAATGTATTATATCTGACTATCCTCTTCTATGATCTACCCTCTCCTCTATCACCCATATCCAACTTCCCGGTCCCTCTTCTCTCCTTTTTCTTCTAGATGTTTATACCCTATTGAATGTGTGTGTGCTGTTTCCTCTCGGAGACATTTCTGATGAGAATGAACATTCCCTCATTCTCCTTCACCTTCCTCCTTCTATACCATTGCAAAAGCTACATGAAATATGTTTAATATGTAATATCTTAGCCTATTCTACCTCTTCTTTCTCTTACTCCCAGTACATTTCCATTTCACCCATTGGACTCCATTTTTACAATATGTCATCATATTCAGTTCTTTCCTGTATTTCACCCATAAGAGCCCCTTCTACCTGCTCTATTAAATGAGAATGTTCATATGAGTATTATCAGTATCATCTTTCCATGCAGGAATACATGCAGTTCATCATAATTAAAGTCCCTCATAATTTAACCCTTCTCATCCACCCTCTCTATGCTTCACCTAAGTCCTGTACTTGAAGGTGAAACTTTCTGTTCAGCTCTGGTCCTTTCAACAAGAACATTTGAAATAACCCTGTTTCATTGAAAGTCCATCTTTTCCCGTGGAAGATGTTCACTTTTGTTGGATAGTTGATTGATTCTTGTTTACAGTCCAAGCTCTTTTGCCTTCTGGAATATTATATTGTAAGCCCTATGAGCCCTTAATGTAGTTGCTGCTAAGTCTTCTGTGATCCTGACTGCAGCTCCATGATATTTGAATTGTGTCCTTCTGGCTGCTTGTAATATTTTCTCCTTGACTTGGGAGTTCTGGAACTTGGCTAGAATATACCTGGGGTTATTTTTTGAATCTCTTTCTGGGGGGGGGAATCAGTGGATTCTCTCAATTTCTATTTTATCCTCTGCTTCTAGGTTATTAGGGCAATTTTCATGTAGAAATTCTTTAAAAATGAGGTCAAGGCTCTTTTCCAGAGTATAACTTTTACATATTCCAATAATTTTTAAATTATCTTTCCTGGATCTGTTTTTGCACATCAGCTGTATTTTCAATGAGGTATTCCACATTTTCTTTAATTTTTCATTCTAATGTTGAACTATTGTGTCTTGATTTCTTGCAAAGTCATCAGGTTGCTTTAGTTCCATTCTATATCTGAAAGATTTGTTTTCCTCACAGTGCTTTCTTATCTCCTTTTACATGTGTTCAGTTCTGCTTTTTAAAGCATTCTTCTCATCAATAATTTTTTGAATGTTTTTTATCCATTTGACCTAAGCTGGATTTTAACATGTTATTTTCTTCAGAATTTTTTGGATCACCTTTGACTAAGCTGCTGACTTCATTTTCATGTTTTTCCTGCATCTCTCTCATTTCTGTTCCCAATTTTCTTCTATCACCATTTTTTCAATTTTCTAAATCTTTTTTGAGCTCTTTCATAGCCTGAGCCCAACTTCTATATTTCTTGGGGTCTTTAGATGCAGAAGCTTGGACCTTCTCATCTTCTGATTGTGTGGTTGGTCTTCCATGCGACCAAAGTGAATGTCTATGGAGAGGCTCTTCTTTTTCTGTTTACTAATTTCCCCAGCCTGCAAGTGGTTTTGGGTTCCTTCCTGAGCTTTTAAGTATTTTTGGGATACCCCCCACAACAAGGACCTCAGTGTGTGAGGCTCTGACTGCTCTTCTTGTCTGTGAATGACCACAAGTGCAGCCCTCTGCCCCTGGGGCTGTGAGGGGGGTCCTTCCTCTTTGGGAGCCTAAGGTCTGAATGTGGTCAAAGCCCCAGAGTCCTGTTTCAGGGACAGAGGACAGACCTTGGAAGTCTCCTGCTGGGCAACTCCATGGGCCTGCTTCTGTTTCCTGGGATCTGGGTTATGAAGTACCTGAACTAGGCTGAGTGCCACAGTCACACTGAGGGCCTGGGCTTTGTGCTCGCTCTGGCAGAGGTCTCACTGCTGATCTTCCATGCTGTGCTTGGTGCTCCCTGGGGTGCAGGTGAGGAAACTGCTTCTGCTGCTGTGAGCAGGCACTCACAGGCACCCTGGGGCTGTTCCTGGGACACTGATGTTCCTTCATTCTGGTGTGGTGCTATCCCTCCAACCCCATGGAACAGAGTTTTCCCCACTATTATCCAGGTTACCTTGGGGCTGGAGAATTGCCTCACTGATCTTCCTGTGGGTTCTGTCTCTCAAAAATTTAGATAGAGTCATAATTTTAAGTTTTTTATACTATTTTGCAGAGAGCACTGGAGAGAGACTTATCTCCTGCCAAACATCTTGGCTTTGTCCCCCGTACTATTCTACATTGGATCTCTAAAGTGTGAATGTTCAAGGCCTCTTGGACCAGGTGCACACAAATTTTTTCACATATCATCAGGGATCTGCTGACTAGCCTTGGCCCCTGAAAAGAAGAGACTATTGGCTTCAGCTCCTACATTCAACTCACTGGTGTTTTGATCCTCCATCCTCACAATGTTCCCAGATTCTTTCCTACATCCTCCAGCACCCAATTCCATGGGGAGTCTTGCATGAAGTCTAAAAAGTTGCTTTCACTGAGTTTCTTTACTTACATAAAATAATTTTCTTATATGAAATGTAAGTTCAGTTGATATGGAAAGTGAACCATAGACACCAAAGAAATCAGATATTCTCCCAGAGGTGGCGGTAGAACTCAGCTTTGTAGAAAGCTAGGGATTTTCCTACTCAGGCATGTGTAAAGTGCCTCTCAGGAATGTAGCACAGCCTGGGCCAAAACTTAGAGACAGGAGACAAAATATTATTAGTGATGGGGAGCATGATAGCTTTTTAGTTTGTACTGGCAAAGAAAGAAAGAAAGGAGTACTTTGTGTAATAAATCTGGAAAGGAAGACTGAGTTAGGTGGTTAAAAACTTTAGCTACATAGTTTTTTTGTATTTTAGCCTAATGACAAGAAGACATCATTTAAGACATTTATTAAAAACCTACGATATCTCAGACACTCTGTAGTTAAGTTCTATTTGCAGATCTCTGCATTGGTTAAAGTACCAGAATCCTTCAGAGCTTGCTTGACCCTATATGGCATTTGACACATAGATACTTTCAGTTGAAAAAGTCTAGAAGCCAAGACTAAAGTGGAGCGAGTCTTTGTGCATGATCTTCTGTTTGCAGATGATGGTACCTTCAATGCAGCCACTGAAGCTGAGATGTAGCCAAGCATGATTCAGCTCTCTGCTTCTTGTGCTAACATGAGTCCAACGAATAACACTAAGAAAACACAGGCATTCCTTCTCTCAGCACCACCAAATTGATAAGCAGAGCCATAGATTATGCCAAATAGAGAAGTTTTAAATAATGTAAATAAGTTCACTTACCTTGTCAGTGTCCTTTCCAGGGAGGTGAACATTGACAATACAGTTGACACACACATTGCCAGAACTTATTCAGTATTTGAGAGGCTGCAAAAGAAACTGTGTGAGAGAAGATGTATTATATTGACTATCAAACTGAAGGTCTATAGAACCTTTTGCTGACTTCCTAGTTATGGGCCTATGAAAGCTGAACAGGCTACCAGTGTCATGCCAGGAAAAAAATTACTTCTTTTTAAATTATCTTAGCAGCATTATGATGAACAGCTGGCAGAAGATCCCAGACACTGAGGTCCTTCCTTGAGCTTAGCTATCACATATTCAAATGTCATTACAGAGAATATAACTATGATGGTCTGGCCACCTCATTCATACCACATCACTCATGCCAAAAAGACAATTTTATGGAGAATTCATAGATCAAGTGCTCACGGGTTGTTGAGAAAAAGGAATAGAAGAGCACTCTTAATGTCTCCCTTGAGTATTTTGGAATTGATTTTTAATAATTTATTTATTCATTTTTGAATTGTACGATTTTCCCCCTAATCTCACTTCCCTCTCTCCCCTGACCCCTCACAGAAGACAGTCTGATAGTCTTTACATTGTTTCCATGCTCTACATTGATCTAAATTGAATATGTTGAGAGAGAAATCATATTCTTAAGGAAAAAATAAAATATAAGAGATAATAAAATTCCATAATTGGATAACTTTTTTGAAAATTAAGGACAATAGTCTTTGGTCTTTGTTCGAGCTCCACAATTTATTCTCTGAATACAGATGGTATTCTCCATTGCAAATACCACAAAATTGTCCTTGAGTTGCACTGATTCAATGAACAAGTCCATTAAAATTGATCATCACCACCTTGTTGCTGTTAGGGTGTACAATGTTTTCATTCAGTTCATCTCACTCAACATCAGTTCATGCAAATCCTTCCAGGATTCTCTGAATTCCCATCACTCCTGGTTCTAATAGAACAATAATGTTCCATAACGTTTCATATACCATAACCTTTGAGGCAGCATTCACTCAATTTCCATTTCTTTGCCATCACAGAGTTGCTATGCATATTTTTGTACAAGGAATGTTTTAACCTTTTTTTCATGATCTCTCCAGGGTATAGATCCAGTAGTGGTATTGCTGCCTCAAAGGGTATGCACATTTTTATTACCCTTTTGTCAAATCCAAATAGCTCTCCAGAAAGGTTGGATGAGTTGTTTTGGAATTTCCAACCATCGTCCTCCTCTCAGGATTAAGAATTTTACTGCTGTGGGGAACAGAGCAAAAGATTCAGAGGAAGGTGTATTTGAGCTGAGTCAAAGCCCCTTCTGAATTCCAGTCTCTTTCCACTCTGGTTATAATCTCCCAGCTGTCTGATAAATAGCTCTTGTTTTAACTCCTAAAGTCATTAGGAATGTGTGCAAAGAGGGCAAATCTAGCTTGAGATCCTGTAGGCAAAGCCTTCAGGTCAATAATACAGAGTAGGGATGAAGAGAAGCAGCTTCAGAGAAGGTTGACTTCCAAAATGATTCTTGCCCATACTACAGCTACCTAAGTTTGCTGATACCACTCAATTCTCCTCCTGTGGAATCCTTGGAGATAGGATCTGTTCTGGCCTAGATCACAAAACATGACTGCAGTTCCTTGAACCCCGGACTTTCCTGCATCACAGTCCCCCTAATCGTCCTAAGGTAGAACATTCTCCCCTGATCCATCAGGTCCTGACTCATGACACCCTTAATTACTACTCACCAAAGGATAGGGTCCCCATCCCAACAGAAGATTTGGTCATAAGTCAAAAAACATGTCAGATTAAGAAAGAAATTAAGTACCTATTATGTGCAAGATGCAGTGGATTCAAGGACAATTGTCAAATATTTGCTGCCCTTGTGGAATTGCAAATTCAGTTGGGGAGAAGACAACTGGTATCTATAGAGTAATTTTCAGAGGGAAAGAAGTCATATATGGGAGGAATAGGAGAGGCCTCATCAATGGATTGGACCTGAGCTGTGCTTCCCAGGAAACTGGAGATGCCCCTTGAGAAGTGGGGTTGGTCTGTATGGGTCATCTATGGGGACCCCCTTGTACCAAGACAGGGTTGTCATTACAGGAAGACTGTGTGTAGGAAGAGTTCTCATTCTGGCTTTACTCGGACAGGGAGGACACAGGGCAGGTTATTATGGCCTAAACCTGGAAATGTCCTAGTTGCCATGCTGTAGAGAAGGTAAAATGGGAGATTGTGAATTCTGGTTTTTATCCCAGAGTCCACAAGAATCCAGTGGAGTTTTTGAGTAAGTGAATGCTATGGTCAAATTACATGAATCTCAATTTGGCATCCCTGTGAAAAAGTGAACATTACCATAGTTACTGCTGATCTGGTACCCCTAAGATAATAATTTTTTTTTGATCTTTAGTTTTTCTGATCCACTAAAAATCCTTTGGGTTCAGTCATGCATCAGGGAAAGTTTTAGATTAGGCCCCTTTCACACATCCTTCCAATTCAGAGATTCTTTAATTCTATTTGGATTTTTTTTCAATATTTTACTATTTCAGAGAGGTTTTATGGTTTTATCAGTCACAAAGGCAAATTAATTCGTAGAATGGACACTTAGCCAAAGCCAAATTCCAAGAATGAGAATCGTTCTCCAAATATTCTTGATAGGCACAGAACCATTTTTCTAAAAAGAGGCTCAGCGATCTTCAACCCTTCTTCTCTTTGTTAAAAGGACAGTTCTTCATTTCACCTTTTATCGCTGACTAATGAGGTAAAACCCTGGACAATAAGAATTCAAATGGGTTTATTTCCAGTTTTTCAAAATAGCCACTTGTGGACAGGCTGACTACTGAAGATCAGTGATGGCTCCAAGGTGGAACCAACTTTTATAGGTTATTTTAAGCAAATCAGAATGCGCCCTCTCAGCAATGGAGAATGAACCCTTATATCTCAGTTCTTCCTCAAGGTAGCAAAAAAGAATTAATTCACACATAGGTGTATGTAAAAAGGTGCCAACTTGGTGTCTCTTTCCTTAACAAAGTCTCCCCAATACTGATTGATAAGCAGAGCTGGGAACAATGGATCGCTGAATCAATATAACTTTCAATATTTCCCTGTATCCATTTCCTTTCTTGGGATGGGTAGAAACCCTGATGATATTGATGTGAAAGATGATATAGTTAGGTGATTTAGATATAGCTAAACATGGTATAAATATATGTGATTATCTGATGCAACATAGAATCATGGCCAGAGAAGCGACATAAGAATCAAGAGACCAAGGAACAAATACTGATTCTGACCCATGCTATAGGAAGTTTTTGAACTTAACTTCTGAGCACTAAAGATAACTCTCAGGATTATAAGATTCTAAGTGGAATTTACTGGAAGTTTATCTTAAAAAATGTCATTTGGAGAAATTTATATGTCTAATGATATATCTCCAATGCTATAGCCTAGATGGTGTAGTGATTGGAGCCTGGATCTAGTTTCAGGAAGGTCTGAGTTCAAATACTGCTTCAGTCATTTACTATCCAATCCTTACGTTCTCACTTCGACTTTTGACTGTCTCAGCTTCCTTCTCTGTAAAATGGTTGCAATATCTCATATCAGTGCTATTACCTAAAAACAGATAACCTCTAGAGCAATTATAAGGATAAATGATATAAAATTTTAAGTATTTTGTAAACTTTAAGGCAGGCAATAGATATCAGGTATAAAATAATGATTGTTTCTATATTGCATCTTCCATTAAATCATATAGCCTTTGGAACTTGAACTCTTTTTGTTTTTCATTTCTATCTTCAACACTTAGCATTTTGTTCTGAACACAGCTTAATAATTTTTTTAACTCATAATGTCTAAATGCAGGGTAAAACATAAGGTTTTTGTTTCTTTTTCTTTTTTTAGACTATTTTTTCTTTCACAATATGATCAATCTAAAAATATAATTTTTGTTACAAAATATATGTGACCTAAATTGTATAGTCATTTCTGTGAGGGGGAGAAGAAAGACAGATTTTGAAACACAAAATTTTTTAAAAGAATTAAAAAAATTTTTTGAAATTGTATGAGTCCTATGTTTTTCTACCACATTCCCCTGCCTACATCCTCCCCATTGGGGTGAACAATATATATAAAAGTTATACATGTATAATGATATTTAACATATTAGTCCTGTTGTGAAAGAGGAATTAGAACTGGGGGGGTGGAACTATGAGAAAGAAAGAAAGAAAGAAGGAAAGAAAGAAAGAAAGGAAGGAAGGAAGAAAGAAAGGAAGGAAGAAAGAAAGAAAGAAAGAAAGAAAGAAAGAAAAAGTATAAAAGAAATTTTTAAAAAAGTGAACATGGTATGCTTTGCTCTACATTCAATCCATAGATTTTTCCTCTGGATGTGAATGGCATTGCCCATTGCAAGTCTTTCATCTATGAACTTCTAGGAGGAGCAGCATCCATCATAGATAGTCATCTCACCATGCTGTTATTAATATGCACGATGTTCTCTTGTTTATTCTCACTTCATGAAAATTTTTATTTTTTTAAGAGCTGGTAAAACATAAGTGCTTCTTTATATTTCCACCCATTGTTGATTGATAGGAGAGAGGAGACACTGGAGAAAGGTGCTCTGAGAATCCCTCAAGACAGTTTCTACAGTCTCCTTGCCTCTGTGCCTGAGCTAGTTACCTCACCTTCATAGTTTCCCAACATGCCCAGATTTGTCCAGATCTTCATTTGTATAATCACAAATTTGAGCAAAAATTTGGGATCAATCACAGTGTGGATCCTCACTTGAGAGCCTGCCTGAAAAGAGAAATGGGGAGAAGGGATGTCCAGAATATCTACAGAAATCTCATCGAGTCACAGACAAAATTCATTCACCCAGAAATGAGGCTCTACTAGGCTTTCTCTAGGTACAGGTTAGGATCTGTGCTGTGGGTGCCAGGGCCTCCTTACTTCCTGCTGAAGCTCACAGCTTCTCCAGCAGAAGGAGAGAATTGGAAATTTATCTGAACAGGGTCCATTGAGGCACCTCTAATGCATAATCCTGCCATCTCCGCCACCTCCCCTACACTTGCCTCTCTCGAGTGGATCGGATACAGAGAGAAACCTCCCTTTGTTTATCCACAACCATCTATGACTATTTCTACATCAGTCACTAAACATGATGTTGCATTTGCTCTTGAGGTCACACATTTGAGGACATAAGAGGGAAACTACTCAGCCAGAGGTGGGGGTGAACTGGTGTGGCTGATAGGGTCCTTGAGGTCAGGCTCCTATAATACCGGGTGTTCTTTTGCATATGGAGACCCAAGAGATTCAAACGGAGCCCTGCTCAGGTCATAAAAGCTTTCTCCTTCCTTCCTGGTCTCGCAGGGCTCTAAGTGTTCTCTGTGCAGGTCTCAGAAGGACAGGACGATCTCCCCATGCCAGCTCCTCTGGCTCCTGCTGCTATGGGCTCAGGGTAAGATACAACCGAGCAGAGAAGGGGGTGAGAAGAAATCACAGGGATTAAATTCCTGATGATGTTTTGATGCAGTGAATGGTGAAGCATAGGTACAACATAGGCAGATTGCAGATGGACAACCATGACCGGACCCCAGATTACAAACCTTGTGAGGTATGTAGGAAAGATGGATTTCCTCACAGCAACAGCAAATGTAACTACTTGTCAGTCATTTAAGAGTTCATTTGTCTCCACAAAATTACCTCAACCATATTCTTCAGATTGGACAGTCACACATTTCTATCTTCTGATTTTGTTGGTTCCCTAGATTCCCAAGGAGCCATTGTGGTAACTCAGTCTCCAGGCTCCTTGTCCAGATCACCAGGAGACACAGTCACCATCAGCTGCAAGGCCAGTGAGAGTCTAACTGATGGTGGTTCTAGCGCTTTACATTGGTACAAGAAGAAACTTGGTCAAATCCCCAGGAGCCTCATCACCTTAGGCAACAGGCTAGAGTCTGGAGTGCCTGCCCGGTTCAGTGGCAGTCGCTCTGGAAAAGATTTTATTTTCACCATTAAAATTGTGGAGCCTGAGGATGCTGGGGATTATTACTGTCTACAGTATAAGGTTTCTCCTCTCCCACAGTGCTTCAACCCTGTATAAAACCTCCGCAGGTATTCAGGGCATTCATCTCAGAGCAGCAACTGCCTCCTCTGTGATCCGCAGGACAGAGTAGCCCCTGCTCTATGGGCAGGCCCACATCCCCACAGCTTCCCATTTTTCTGATCCCACAGGGCCCCTCCTTGTCTATCACCAACCCTGTCTAAACAGGCAGAGTGGAGGGAGCACAGTATCCTGGAACCCAAATATGAAAATCTAAACGGGGAAATATTGATATTTGAAGTGCACCTGCTTTCCTTGCCTCAGGATAGAGCATTTTGAAGGATGATGGCAACTTAGTTCTTTCTTCAATTACGGGCTGTTCCTTGGTTCTGGCCAAGAGCCCACAATTGTCAGGGCCCTGACCCTTCTTCTAGCTCAGGATCAATCTTTTCTAGTCACCCACAGTCTCATTCATACCTTCACTCATCCAATCTGGGTTGACTGATTGAAGGAAGCAGAGACTGGAGGCAATGAAAACACATTAAAATTCATAAAACAGGGAAATTCAGTCCTCAGGAATGAATCCTTGATTCTTTTTAGAATCAAGTGAAGAGATTGAACTTCAGGCTCCTTGTCCAAATCTCCATGAGAGAGAATCACTGGGCTACCAGGCTGGCATCTAGAGTGTCTGCCTGGTTAAAGGCAATGAGGAGGGGCAGATTTTACTCTCACTATCAGCAGCATGGAGCCTGAGGATGCTGGAGATAATTACTATTGGCAGAGTTACTCATCATCTCCCACAGTCCTTCATTCTGGAACAATAACTATTACAGACCTTTTAATGTGAGGTCAGGGGAATCGCTGCTTCCTCTAATTTTCCTATGTCAGAGCTGCCTGTACCTCTGCCCTCTAGGTAGGTGCACTCCTCCAAGAAACCTCTGCTTCCAGAGTTAACTGGTTAACTGTCATTTTTTCTTTCTCAGCGGGGTGTCAGGTGTGTTCAAGGAAGACTAGTACCTGTAATGTGAGGGCTGTTAGGCCCTTTTCAGGGCAGGTGTCCACCTCTGAAGCTCCCCAGAGCCACCTAACCTGAGCCACCTCTGGCTCCAAGAAGCTGTCACATGAAGTGGTCACACCCTGGTAAACCATTTCAGCGGGTGCACTAAAAGAGGTTGAGGGTAACCAAGGGAGTCTCAAACTCATTGGTGAGTGGTGGGGGGGTGTCTTATCCAAGCTTGTGAGATCTTCCGCTGCTGGAATGGGTGGAGGAGAACGATTTGTTCCAATGTCCATGAAGTCAGCTGGAGTGGAAGCTGTGGAGCACTTAGAGCTTGGTTAGATATTGAAGATGCCAAGGTCATCCAGTGTATCCAGAACCATCAGTTGTCTGGACTCTGTCTTGTTACACTGGATCATGATGCCTGGGAGAGAGACTGAGGCGGATGGTTGGATGTAGCTCTACTTCACTTAAATCCAATTGGCCCAAGCAACAAAAGACATCAGTCATAAACATTTGTCATCCTGTGGTGACAGGCACGTGACAAAGCAGCAGTGTGGACATATTGGGAGCTGTAGGCAAAGCCCTGAACACAGGTGACGCAGGCCATAGGGTCGTTTGCCCACTGAAAGCAGCATTGAGGTTCTTTGACAGCCCCCTGGTGGACTAACCAGCCCTCCTGATACAAGGAAGGGGCTAGAAAAGGTGCCCTAACATTGTCTGCTTACCCAATCCTGGGCTAATTAATGTGGCAGGCTGGGAATGCCACAGTGTGTGAAGACACACAAAAAAATCTAGTTAGTATAATACTAACTACCATATTGAGGGTCTACAGAACTGTTGTGCTGACCTCATTTCTCTATGCCTAGGAAATCTGGACAGACTACCAGAGCTGTATCATTAAACTGAAAACTTCTATTTAAAATATCTTAGAAAGATTCTGAAGACTGATGATGCCAGGTGATGTTACCAGACACTCAGGTCCTTTCTCTAGCTAAACCTCTGAGCATTCCAACATTAGTACAGTGAGAACAACTATGATGCTAGACATGATGTTAGAATGCCCAACATATGCTTGTAAAAAATTATGTAATGGAGAACTCACACAGGGCAAGCACTTACAAGGGGGGGGGCGCTAGAAGAAGCAATTTCCAAACCTCCTGAAGGTCTCATTGAAGAACTTTAGTATTGATTATCCAGCATTGTTTGACCTCATCAGTGAGGGGTCTTCACTCTATAGGCTAGGCAGCTCTGAGGAAATGTGACATATGTAACACCTTCCCCAGGTGTTCACATGGACTATCTGTGCCCAACCTATGGTAGAACATTCCAAGCTCATATTGGTCTGATCAACCACAGTTGGACACACTGCAATTTTTCTCAAACATAGTGATGTCACTTTGGTCCACTTTGATAATGAAGGACAAAAACCAACTAACCAATCATTTTTCTTTTTCAGCATAAATATTAATGGGATCCTTCTGTTGATTGAGACTCCAACTTCCCTGTCTGTGTCTCAAGGACAGAGAGTGAGAACTCTCAGTTGTTCGACTAGAGAAGGCATTAGCAGCTCTTTTTTTTTCCAAAAAAAAATATGGACAGTCTCCTAAGTTTCTAGGGATTCTAGGGGTCACTGTGCAATTCAGTATCAGTAGATCTGGGACAGAGTATACTCTCATCTTTGACACTCAGTTTGGTGAAATAGCTGGTCCCTCCAGAGTCAAAAATAGAGAAGTCCTTGCCCTCTGGTCACTCAGATCTGAGCTGGGGCCTAGGCTCTTAATCCTCTAGTCTCATTTTCTTATTTAAGCCCATCCAGTCTGACATTTGCAGCTTTACACACTACTGCCATTAGCTAGTATTCAAGCAGAACTAGAACACATGGTCTGAAACATTTAGGGAGGAAAAAACCAATAGAAGAGCAGTCACCATTTCAGATCCTCTAGAAGTCATTCAGTCTATATGGGAAGGTCTACTTTTGTGCCCCCTCCCACCAAAGGCCCAAATGTTGCACATATATTGTTCTTGTTTTGCTTTTAAAGACTGGACAACTCCCACAAACCACTATCCTCCGCATTTCCCTTTTTAGCTGGAGATGGCAGAGATACAGTCATGTGTACTTGCACTTGTGTTTGGTCCATGCTTACCTCCAGGAGGCACAGCACTCTGGAGGATTCACTTTTTTGCGTGAATATGTGCATGTACACATTTCTTAGCCCCAGAATTAGCACAGTCAGGCAAGACAAAGATGACAGTGAATATCCATTTGGGAGTCATTATTTCTCTGCTGTGTGACAATACTACTTGTGATCAGAAGGATTTGCTTACACATGCAGCCCCAGTGATATATCCCTTTGCTTCAGCAAAAAGACTATGGAGATGTTTTTCTTTGTCTGCTGTGGTCTCAGGACAGTCCTTTTTACTGGAAAGAAGAGTATAGGTTTACTTACCGTGGAAGTGGCTTGACTTCCTGGCTGCAGAGAGCCTTGGGGAGAGGCAGAACAGAATGAAGTTTAGATCAGTATGACAAAAATCCTGGAGGAGAAGATGGTCAACATTAATAAATGCTAAACCTTTTATTCCCCAGATCCTACTCTGATCATACACTTCTACTGCTCTGTAAGGTTCAGTAGCTCTCTCCTGCCTTTCAAATGAAGTATAAGCTCTTCTGTTTATCATGAAAAGCCTTTTACCATTTAGATCAGGGCTAGCTAGGTGGGACAATGGATAGATACTGGATTTTTAATCAGTAAGACTCATCTTCCTGAGTTCAAATCTGGCCTCAGAAACCTAGTAGCCTAGTCATCACTTAACCTTCTTTGCCTCAGCAAAGTGAGCTGGAGAAGGAAATGAAAAACTACTCCAGCATTTTTCAAAGAAAACCCCCAAATAAGTCACAGTCAGTCAGCTATGATGAAAGAACTGTAAAACAGCAACACCATGTGGCTTCATCTGCCTTTTGTAAACTCCATAAAGAAATCCAACTGGCTTTCTTTTTGATTCTCAAATTATGGCATATTTAGTGTCTTTATGCTTATTCTGCTCCATGCATACTGTCCTCACTGTTTTTCTTACATTACATAAACTTCTTTAAATTCCAGCTCAAGGGTCACTTCTAACATGACACTGGTCTCTTTTTAAATTTTTATGTTTTTTTCCAATTACATTTACAGATGGTTTTCAACATTCATTTGTTTGCACGTTTTTGCATTCCACATTTTTCTACTTACTCTGTTACCTCTCCCTTCCCCATGGCAGCTACAATCTGCTATAGGTTGTCCTTTTACAATAGCTTTTAACATATTTCCATACTAGTCATGCTGTGAAAGAAAAAGTAGAATTAGTGGGAAAAACCATGAGATAGAAGAATGTAAAAGATATTTTAAACAGTGACTATATTATGATTTACTCTGTTTTCAAACTCTTCATTTTTTTCTGGATGTGGAATGCATTTTCCATAACAGATGTCTCAGGAATGTTCTTGATCACTGAATGACTGAGAGGAGCTCCATCCATAATTGTTTATCATCTTAAAATGTTCTTGTTTGTGTGGACAATGTTCTCCTGGTTCTACTCCCTTTGCTTAGTATCAGTTTGTGCAGTCTTTCCAGATTTTCTGACTCAATACTCTCACGATTTCTTGCACACTGATATATTTTAATTTGTTTAACCATTTCCCAATTGATGGACACCCCGTAAATTTCCTATGCTTGGCCTCTATACAAATAGCTGCTATAAATACTTTTATGCATGTGGATTTTTTCCCTTTTAAATAATCTCTTTGTGATGCAAATCTTGTAAAGGTGTTACTGGATCACAGAGTATGCAGTTCTATTACCCTTTGAAAATAGTTTCCAAACTGATCTCTCCAGAATGTTTGGATCAGAAGTTTTCCCACATTTCTCTTGCATTGAGCATTTAGGGTTTTTTTGCCATTTTAGTTTTGAGGTGGTACCTCAGATTTCCTGTCATTTGTATTTCTCTAATCAATAATGATTTGGAGCATTTTTTAAAGTTTTTTTTTTTTTTTTTGCAAGGCAAATTGGGTTGCCCAAGGCCACACAGCTAGGTAATTATTAGGTGTCTGAGGCCTGAGTTGAACTCAGGTACTTCTGACTAGGGTGACTCCAGGGTCGGTGCTCTATCCACTATGCAACCTAGCCACCCCTGGAGCATTTTTTTCATATGAAAATAACTTTCTGCCTGTTCACATCTTTGGCAATTTATAAATTCATCAATGACTTCTATTCTTATAAATTTGTCTCAGTTCTCAATATATTTGAAAAATGAGTCCTTTATCAGAAGCATTGGCTATGAAAATTATTTTCCAGGTTTCTGCATTCTTTTTTTTCCAATCTAAGCTTAGTTCCATATTAGTCATGTAATGAGAGAAGAATGAAATCAAAATGGAGAAAAACGATAAAAGAAAAAAATACAAAAGACATCTTTTAAAAAATGGAGATAGTCAATTTTGGTCTGCATTTAAACTCCACAGATTCCTATCTGGATTTGGCTTGTGTCCTCTAACAAAAGTTTCTTAGAATTGTCTTTGATTACTCTATTGCTGAAATGAACAAGTTCATCATAGCTGATCATCACCCAATGTTGCTGTCAGTGTATATAATATTCTTCTGGTTCTGCTCACTTCACTCAGCATCACTTCATGTATCCAGGCTATTCTGAAGTCCCCTCCTTCATCATTTCCTATATACCAATAGTATTCCATCACATTCATATACCACAATTTGTTCAGTCATTCCCAATTAATGGGCATCTCCTCAATTTCCAATTCTTTGTCACTACAGAAATAGTTTTTATATACCTTCTAATCTAGTTTGCATTGGTTTCATCTGTGCAAAACCTTTTTCTTTTAATGTAATCCAAATCATCCATTTTGTGTTTTATGTTATCTCTTGTTTGGTCATAAATGCCTTCCTTCTGCATAGATCTAGAGAAAGGTATTCTTTGTTCTCCTAATTGCGTTTTGATATCACCCTATATATCCAAATCCCTATAGCCATTTTGACCTTATCTTGGCAGTGGTGGGAGATACTAATTTCTGCCCAGTTTCTGCCATACTACTTTCCAGTTTTCCCAACAGTTCTGTCAAATAGTGAGTTTTCAGCCCAAAAGCTAGTCTTTGGGTTTATCAAACAGTACATTACTATAGTCATTTACTACTGTTTCTTTTATGCCTATTCTATTCCATTAATCTACTTCTCTATTACTTAGCCAGTAGCAGAAGGTTTTGACAACCGCCACTTTATAATACAATTTTAGATCTGCTACTTTAGGTCACCTTTTTAGTATTTTTCTTTATCAATTCCCTTGATATTCTTGACATTTTGCTCCTCCAGAAGAAATTTGTTACTATTTTTTCTAGCACGGTAAATTAATTTTTTTGGCAGTTTCGTTGGTATGGCACTGAATAAGTAATTTAATTTAGTTAGAATTGTCATTTTGATTATATTAGCTCATTCTGCCCATGAGCAATTGAGAATTTTTCAGAGGCTTAGTTTGGGACTTATTTTGTGTGAAAAGCCATTTATAATTGTATTCATATAGTTTCTGGGTTTATCTTGGGCAGTAGATTGCCAAGTACTACAATAACTTTATATGGAATTTCTCTTCCTTCTGTCTCTGGATTTATTTTATGTTCTGCTTCTTTGCTAAAAGTGTCATTTTCAGTAGATCTTAGTTGAATTTTTTTAAGTTTCTCTAAATGTTCCATAATATTATCTGCAGAGTGAGAGTCTTGCTTCCTTTTGACTATTCATATTTCTTCAATTTCTTTTTCTTCTTATTGCTAAAGTTGATATTTCTAATACCATATTGAATAATAATGGTGATAGTGGAGATCCTTGCTTCACCCCTGATCTTATACATGTTTCTAACTTATCCCCAATGCAGATAATTTTAGGTATATAGTATATATAATATTTTAAGGAAAGTTGCATTTATCCCCATCT
The DNA here is from genome assembly GCF_037893015.1 of Macrotis lagotis. Lineage (NCBI taxonomy): Eukaryota > Metazoa > Chordata > Mammalia > Peramelemorphia > Peramelidae > Macrotis > Macrotis lagotis. Next base: position 38,040,195 of record NC_133658.1, on the reverse strand, counting down.
TCTCGAAGCTTTTAAATAGGAATCCATTCTCTACTGTGTCAAAAGCTTGTTTTTGTATTTATTGAGATAATTATATGATTTATTTTGGTTTTGTTTTTGATATGACAAATTATGTTGAAAGTTTTCCTAATATGGAACCAACCCTGCATTTCTAGTATAAATTACACCTGTTTATTGTGTATGATTTTGTGTGTGTTTGTCTTTATGTATGTGTGTGTGTGTGTGTGAGAGAGAGAGAGAGAGATTGCTGAAATCTCCTTACTAGCATTTATTTAAAAATTTTTGATTTAATATGAAATAGTGAAATTGATCTATTGTTTTCTTCTGTTATAGCTCTTCCTGGTTTAGGTTATTAGCGCCATATTTTTATTATGAGAAAATATTTACCTATTTTTTTCAAATAGTTTTCATGGAATTGGAATTAATTGCTGCTTAAAAATTTGGTCGAGTTCATTCACCAGTCACTTTGGGACTGAGGATATTTCTTTAGGGAGTTCCTTAATCATTGGTTCCATTTATTTGTCTTAGATGGAATTATTTAAGTATTTTTTCTCTTTTGTTAATCTGGGAAATTTATATTTTCATAAATCTTAATTGTTTCCGTCAAATTCACCAATGACATTTATTTTACTATTTTTTTCTTAAAATAAGTTTCCAGTTTTATTTACTTAATAGTTTTTAATTTTCAATTTTATTGTTTCACCTTTAGTTTTCAATTTTATCATTTGATATTTAATTGGAGATTTTTAATTTTCCATTTTTCTAGATTATTTTTAGTTGCATGCTGAATTCGTTCTTTCTGTATTTCACTGATGTAAGAATTCAGAGAAATAAATTTCCCCAACTACACTTTTTTATTGAATCTTTTTTAATTTTGATATGCTGTCTCATTGTGATCATTCCTATGATTTGTTCCTTAACAAATTCTTATACTTGAGGATTAGATTATTTAATTTTCAATTATTTTAAATCTATCTTTCCATTACCCTTCATTGAAAATAATTTTTTATGCATTATGATCCAAAATGGATGTATTTCTACATTTTTTATGTAGTAATACATTGTTGATTTCTGTGTAGGTACCATTTATTACTGAAGAAAAAAGCCTTATCATTTTTCAATTTCCATTCAATTTTCTTTAGACATTTGTCAGATATAATTTTTCTCAAATTCTATTCCCTTCTTTGATTTATTTCTTGTTTATTTTATGGTATAATTTATCCAGTTCTGAGAGGATAAAGTTGAACTCCCCAAACTAATTTTGTTGTCTTTTTTCTCCTGCATTCACTTAACTTCTTTAAGAATTTGTTATGCTGTTGGATAAAGCACCGGCCCTGGAGTCAGGAGTACCTAGGTTCAAATCCAGTCTCAGACACTTAATAATTACCTAGCTGTGTGGCCGTAGGCAAGCCACTTAACCCTATTTGCCTTGAAAAAAAAAAACCTAAAAAAATTTGTTATGCTGTGCCACTTGGTGCATATAAGTTTAGTATTAATATTATTTCATTTCCTATGGTATCTTTTAGCAAGATGTAGTTTTTTCAATTATTTTAAAAATTGGATATCTTTTTTGCCTTTGCTTTTTCTAAAATCATGATTGGTACTTCTGCTTTTTTCTTTTGATTTTACTTGTGATGAAACATAATAGATTATGATCCAACCCTTCCTTACTTTTCACTCTGTATGTGTCTTTCTGCTGCAAGTTCACTTCTGCTTAACCATTTAAGATTCTGATTTTTGATTAATAATTGAACATTTCCTTTCATCCTATTTTTGTCCTCCTCCTCCACCATCACCTTCTTCCTCTTCTTTTCTTCTTCTTCTTCTTCTTCTTCTTCTTCTTCTTCTTCTTCTTCTTCTTCTTCTTCTTCTCTCTCTCTCTCTCTCTCTCTCTCTCTCTCTCTCTCTCTCTCTCTCTCTCTCTCTCTCTCTCTCCTTTCATTCTTTGCCTCCTCACTAGTATTTTGCTTCTGACCACTGCCTTCCCCAGTCTTCCATCCCACATTCCCACCTTCCTCTTTACTGCAATAGGGGAATTTGTACCTTTTTATGTGAGATAATTTATCTTATTTTACCTCTACCTACCTTATGCTTCCAGGGTAATCGTTTAGCTCACACTTATTTTTAATATCACCCAGTCATGGTTGCCTTATCTCCATACCCTGTGTCTATATATTCTCCTAATAGCATTGAAATCTCCTTACTAGTATTTATTTTAAAATTTTTGACTCAATATGCATTAGTTAAATGGGTCTATTGTTTTCTTCTTTTGTTACAGTTCTCAAAAATTATACGTATAATCTTCCCATGTGCAGACTTTTTGCTTTCCTTGAGTTTCATTATTGAAAATAAATTTTTTTGGGGGGATAGCTAAGTGTTGCAGTGTATAGAGTACCAGTCCAGAGTCAGGAGGATCCAAGTTCAAATCCAGTTGCAGACACTTAATAATTGCTTAACTGTGTGACCTCGGACAAGTCACTTAACCCCATTGCCTTAAATTTTTAAAAAAAAAAAAGAAAATCAAATTTTTTGGTCTTTTGAGCAGGAAAATTTGAAAACCTTCTATTTCATTGAATGACCATCTCATCCTTGAAGGATTATGCTCATTTTTACAGGTAGGTAAAAGAGATCCCAAAAAACCAACCCCTCAGAAATACTATAATCAAATTCCAGAACTCCCAAATCAAAGAGAAAATATTCCAAGCAGCCAAAAGGACACAGTTCAAATATCTTGGAGCTGCAGTCAGGATCACACAAGACTTATCAGCAACTACATTGGAAGCTCTTAGGGCTTGGAATATAATATACCAGAAGGCAAAAGAGCTTAGAATGCAACCGCGAATCAACTACTCAGCAAGGATGGATGTCCTCTTCCAGGGAAAAAGACAGACTTTCAATGAACCAGGGGAATTTCAAAGGTTCCTGTTAGAATAGCCAGAGCTGAACAGAAGGTTTGATCTTCAGATATAGGACTCACGTAAAGCATGGAGACTGGAGGAGAGGGGGACAATATGAGGGACATGATGATGATGAACTGCATGTATTCCTGCATAGAAAAATGACACTGATAATACTCATATGAACCTTCTCAGTTAATAGAGCAGGTAGAGGGAGCTTTTATAGTTGAAGCATGGGAGAAAACTGAATTTGAAGATAAAATATAGTGTAAAAATGGAGTCAATAGGAAAAAAGGGAAATGTAATGGGAGAAAGAAAAAGGAGAGGGGGAATAGGCCAGGATATCTCATATAATAAGTTTTTTCTTTATTCCAATGAGCTATTTCAATGATATGGAAGGGGGGGAAGGCAAGGGGGAATGAGGGAATCTTTGCTCCCATCAGAGGTGGCTAGAAGAGGAAACAGCATATATACTCAATGGGGTATAGACATCTGGAGTAAGAAGGAGGGGGGGGACGGGGAAGGGGGGATGTGAGAAATGGAGGAGAGGATGGACCATGGGGGGAGCATGGTCATATATAACACATTTTCTTTTTTACTTCTTGCAAGGGGTTGGGATGGCCTGTCCAGGACCATAGGGCCAGGTGGATGCTAGGCCTAAGGGGTGGTATGGGGGCTCAGGACCTCTTAGCCCGAGAGCTGGGGATCTGTCTGCTGCACCACTCAGCTACCCTACAACAGAGTCAGAGCGAAAGGAGAGAGAAACTATAGTACATGGTAGGGGAGAAATAAGAAAGGAGGGAGTTGCAATCAGTAATGGCCATGGTGGAAAAATATGGAAGTAACTTTTGTGATGGACTTATCATTATCATTATTTTGGGGGAGGGGGGTGCAGGGCAGATCGGGCTGGGTGGCCTACCTGGAGCCACATAGCAGGGTGATCGTTGGGTATCTGAGGCCAGATTTGGACCCAGGTGCTCCTGGCTCAAGGGCCAATGCTCTGTCTGCCACCAGCCACCCCTACTATTATTACTATTTTATTTTATTTTGGGTATTTTTTTATTCTTTTTTTTTTAATTTTTGCAGGGCAGTGGGGCTGGGGTGGCTTGCAGGTCATATGACTGGGTGATTGTTGGGTGTACGGGGGCAGATGTGGGCTCGGGTGCTCGTGGCTCCAGGCCTGTGGCTCCATCAATTGTGCCACCTGGCCATACCTACAATTATTACTATTAAATTTTTATTTTAATTTTTTTCTCTCCCCTTTACTTTATTGCTCAAGCAAGTCTATATTTAGTGGGAGGGAGTATTTTGTGTACTTTTAAACAAGAATATTTTATTAATGTAAAAAAACATTATTTGTACAAAATGAGAATAAATATTAAATAAAAAATATGTGTGGAAATTGAGGGCCAGAGAGAGTATGAGACATGTTTAGAAATATAGAATTCTTGGTGTTTCATGTTGAACTGGAACTGAGGTCTTCCTTGGAATTCTTGGGATGTCAGGACTAGTATTCTACTCTACCACAATGCCTCTCTCTCTATTTTTGTTCATATTTTGAGCCCTTATGTAGACCATTCAATATTAATTCACAGGTGAAAAATACAGACAAGAGCAAGAATCAGCAACAGTCCTAAACGGTAAAGGGAATAAAAGTTCACCACCTTCCAGGTTGAGGACCTATAGTCCTGTAATTATAGGTTAGGTTGTCTAGGTTTCTATGTGTTTTTGACTTGCTCAGTATCTTCTTTAAGGTTCAACTTCCTGTAATTTGAAGAAAGTGTCATTCCATGATCATATATTAGACTGAATGTGCAGTGAAAATATCCATCTGTAATAAAGCACTTATTGGGGATGAGAAATTTATATTTTTCTCTTCTTATATCAGGGGTCACAAAGACACAAAAACTCACAAAGCATCTGTTAGCATAAAAGCACAGATCAGTTTTTCAGGATGGGGGTCAACTGGGTAGAAACTTTTGCTATTCTAAGTGCTGGAGATAAACCACCTGCTTTTTCTTCAGATCACCCTCATCTGCCAGTGGGCTGGATCACCACTTGCAAAGTCAGTGAAAGTTTCCTACAATGTTGTCAACAATCACCTCAACTTCCAGCCAGAAAATTGGGGCAAATTATCAGGTTTTTTGTTTCCTATGGCTTTGTCATGCTTCCCTGAGTCCCTATCAAGTCCAGGAGGAGTAGATCTAGGAGAAACTTCACTCCACTGATTAGTACATTGGAAGATGAAGACTTAGAAAACTATTACTATTTGCATGGTATATGCTTCTCTCCCCTACTACTCTAGTCCCTCCTTAGGTTGTGACAGGCTGATCACTGGGACATAGCTTCACCAACTCCTTCCCCTTTCACAAAACTGCTATAGAGATATGAGGGACCCTGTCTCTGAAGCAAAGTTATATTAGTTTCATGTTGTCATCTCACCCACTGTCCAAATAAGTCCTTGTGAAATAATTACTCCACCTATATTTAAGTTTCTTTCCAGCTTTGAAAAACTTCATCCAGGTGTCCCTCTCAGAAGATATAGTTATTAAAAAAGAAAACCTCACACTGATGTCCTTTTTTCATTTTTGTCCTACAAATTCCACTTGCCTACTTATTCCTGGTGAAGAAATTGTTATCATTCGATAAAGGAGAGATAAGTAAAAAGGAGGTGTTTACTCTTCCAGATTCTGGAAGGTTTATATGATGCAAGATTTTGACGTCCATGCACACATGAGTCATAATCACATTACATGATCTTCAGTATAGGAATTTCACTGAGAAGAACATCTGAAAGTATAATAAAGTTGTATCAACTGATATGCAATACTTAGAATAAAAAAAATCAGACTTAAACATAGAAATCAAAAGCATGGGGGATTATCTGTAAACATATAATTCCCACAAGCCTATACTCACCTTTTGTGATTAGGACAGTAGATTAAGTTTTGGAACTGGAGACAAGAGGACCCAAGTTCAAATCTTGTTTTGGTAATCCATTATCTATGTGACCCTGGCAAGTCATTTATCCCTTCTGTGTCTCAGTTTTTTTAATTTCTAAATGATGATAATATCAGGTGAATTGTGAGGATTAAATAAGCTAAAATATTATTGCCCACGATAGCTGTAATGTGGGTCTGACATTGAATTCCAGAGTCAGGTTGAACAGCAATGCCCAATGAATACTTAGATGTCAATTAGATGTTAATAAAGCACCCATGCTTAAGGTTGTGAAACAATGTCTATTGCTTTATTCTTGGATACTCAGACTTTTATAACAAAACTTATCTCAGACATGACAGGTCAGACAACACCAGGCTGCCTAGTTTCCCTGTTTATGTTTATGTTATTTATCCTTAGAAGTCTGTAAACTTTCTTATCAGACAGTTTCCCAAACACCTCTGACCCCTCGGATGTTTTAGAACAGAGTTCACTGGTGAGCCAACAAATCCATTTAATGAGCAAGAATACATGCATATCTCTGGTGGCAAAGGTCACCAAAATATGTGTAAATCATTCTTAGGAGCTGGCCCTTGACAAAATATCAATCACTTTTGCAAAATAGAACAAGCCATGTAAATATAAGCTATCATTATTATCATCAGCAGATATCAATTTTCATAGGCCAGAGGATGAACTTCTGTCTTAATACTTTAATTCAACTAGAAAATTAGAGGTGGAAACTGAGAAACCCCAGACCTGTTTGGTATTTATCTCATCAAACAATCAGCTGATATTTTTTTAAGTACTCACCAAGTAATATCCTAAATGCCACAGACAGAAATAAACTCTACACCATGCCTGAATATCAAGGATTTCATATTCTAATGGAGAAAATAGTTTGGCAATAATTGTTTTGTCCCCTTTCAGAAAAAAGAATTAAGTGTACCTTGTTTTCCTCCCCATTTTACATACCTAAGAAACTGAGTTTCAGCAAGATTTAGTGAATTTCTTGAAGATTGCAATGTTTGTTAATGACTTTGAAATGGGTTGTTTAGATAAAACAAAAATTGAGTGAGATAAAATAATGCATCCTGACATCAAAGACTGGAAACAGAATTTTTCAGCAAAAGAATGGAAGGGACTGGTAGGAGAAAGTGTTCTAGGAGAAAAGCTGCCTTGAGCTTGGAGAGAATGTGTCATTTGACCACTTAAAGACCACTCACTGTTTGAAGACTGAAAAAGCATGTGATTTCTGACTGTTTAGAACACAACAAGAAAAAACAGCTTAAAGCCATTCTCAGCCCTGGAGATGAGCAGGCTCCTCCCTCTGCTTCCTCTTTTGCATTCTCCCTTCCCCTAAACTCCTCCCTGAGCCTCCACCTCTTTATCAATAGCCAAGACCTTCTGCTGATGGAGGAGCATCACTGACCAGAGCTCAGGGAGGAGATGGAGTCCCCAGCTCAGCTCCTTTGTGCCCTGCTCCTGTGGCTCCCAGGTGAGGAAGGAAATGTGGAGAGGAGATTATGGAGAAAGTGAGGAGTCTGGGAGAGACCCTTGACATCTGAGCTGGGCTGCAATATCTGTCCCTGAGAAAAGTCTTTGGGAGATGAAATAAGACTTAGAAGAAAGGGGCTTTGGGAGAAGAAGAGATTTCTGTGACCAGATATTAAAGGGAGAGTTTCAGATAGAAATCCAAACAGTTCTCTAACCTCAAATGTCTTCTGTTTAATTTCAGGTTCAGCAGGGGAAGTTGTTCTGACCCAGTTCCCAGCTGTCCTGTCTGTGTCTCTGGGAGAGAGAGTTTCCATCAGCTGCAAGGCCAGTCAGACCCTCTTACATAGTGATGGAAACACTTACCTACATTGGTTACAACAGAAAGCAGGACAAGCTCCTAAACGCCTGATTAATAAAATTTCCAATTTAGACTCTGGGGTTCCCTCTCGATTCAGTGGCAGTGGGTGTGGGATGGATTTCACCCTCACAATCAGCAGCCTGGAGCCAGAGGATGTTGCTATGTATTTCTGCTTCCAAGCCACTCACTGGCCTCCTCCACAGTGTTTGAGCCCTGAACAAAAACCTCCCCAGGCAGTTCAGGAGATTCATCTCAAAGTAGCAGCTGTCTTCTCTGTGGTCCCCAGGGCAGAGCAGCCCCAGCTCCCTGGGCAGGCTCACATCTCCTGGGTTTCCCCTTTCTGGTCCCACAGTCCCCACCTTTCTAGCAAAGCCTTGTCTATCAGCAGCCCCATCTGCACAGCCCAGGCAGAGTGGAGGGAGCATAGCTTTCTGGGACACAGAGTGGAAAAATCCATATTTCCAGGGCAAATACTGACATGTTAAGTCCCCTTGATATCTTTGCTTCTCCATAATGTATTTCTCTTGTTGGGACCCAAGTTCATGTAGAGGAAGGTTTGCTCTAATTCTCTGTATCAGATGATAGAAACTTGTCCATTGATATTGTTAGTCATGTCTGGTTCTTGGTGACCCCACATAGGATCTTCTTATCAAAGGTCCTGGAGTAGTCTGGCATTTCCTTCTTCCAGCTCATTTCATGGACAAGGAAACAGAGACAAACATGGTTAAGTGACTCAGCCAGGTCACACTAGGATGTGTCTAAGGTCTGATTTGCTCTCAGGGACATGAGTGATTGAATTCCAGACATAGTCCTTCATCCACTGCATTCCTGGCTGGCTATCTTGATATGGCCAAAGTTCATTGTTCTCCTGCTGTGGCTACACTGGTTTTACAGTGTCGGATTCCTTATAATCTTTGCCTAGACAAGGCCCTGGTGACCCAGCCATCCCTCAGTAGGCAACTCATTTTTCTCATCTAGAAGACTATAATTGTATTGACTTTAAAAATTAATGCATGTACCTGTGAGGTTTAAAAATGTCCCTAGCTCCAGGCCCAGGGGGAGTTTTTAGGAGAGTTGTTGACAGGGTCAGACCTATTCACTGTCCATCTCACAATGGTGTCTGGTTTCATTCTCATCCTTGAAGGATCTCTTGATTGTATGAATGTTCATGGGCCCCTAGACAGGGTATTGGTGGAGAATGAGAATCAGCTGCTTAGGTCTTGTTCTTCCAAATTACAGCATTTTTTTCATTTCATTTTTATAGATGGGTCAATTGAAAATCAAGGAGTTTATTGTGGCTTCCCATAGACATAGAGTGGGTTTGCTGATCTACCTTCATTTAGGAAAAGGAGAGGTGATTGTCTGAGCTACTGGATTCAACTCTCTTCTGTTTTGGGTCTCATCCATCCTCATAATATTCCTAGATACTATCCTTCATTGTCCAGCACCCAATTTCAGGAAAGGTCTTGCCTGAAATCTAAGCAATTGCTTTAATTGACTTGCTTTGCATGAATTTTCTTACATGTAAGTATTTTTTTTTTGAAATGAAGGTGCTAGAATAGTATCAGTAATTTCTGTACAAAGGTAATTTCAGTTGATATTGAAAGTGAGTGACAGGCATCCAGGGAACTCACATATTGTCCCAGAGGAGGTGCTAGAACTCAGTTGTGAAGAATGCTCAGGATTCTGAAATGCAGGCAAGTGTAGAGTGCATTTAAGGAATGGAGCATAACCTGAGCAAAAGCTAGAGACAGGAGACACAACATCATTTGTGAAGGGGAGCATGATGGCTGTTTAGTTTGCATTGTTGAAGCAACACAGGAGTTTATTGTGTAATAAATCTGGAAAGGGAGGCTGAGCTGGGTGGTTAAAGACTTTAACTGCAGAGTGCTTCATGATTTTAGCCTAAAGACAAAAAGTAGCCATTCAAGTTGATTAAATCAGTTTGTCACTGAACATTTATTAAACACCTGCCATGTTCCAGATAGTCTGTAACTAAGTACTAAGGTCAGATCTCTGTCTGAGTTGAAGTGCCAGAGTCCCTTAGACCTTCACATTATACTTCATTTGATAGAGACTTTTAACTGGAAAATCAATAACCAAGACCTAAATGGAGAGAGTATTGGTGCATGATCTTCTGTTTGCAGATGATTCCCCTCTCAATGCAGCCTCTGACCCTGAGATGCAACAAAGTTTGGTTTGATTCCCTGTTTCTTGTGTCAACTTTAGCCTAACAGTGAACACTAAAAGAAAAACAAAACCAAAAAAGAATCACTCTATGGGGCAGGACCACAGCATTCAAACGTGAAACCAAAGATTACAGCAAGTGGAAACATTTTGAATAGTGTAAATAAATTCACTTATCTTGGCAGTACACTTGAGCAGGAGGCACACATCGATAATGAAGTTGACATTCATATTGCCAGGGCTTTTTCAGTATTTTGGAGGCTCCAAAAGAACCTGTGGGAGAGACGAGGTATTATATGATCACCAACCTGATGGTCTATAGAGCCTTGTGCTGACCTTATTGCTGCATGCCTTTGAAAAATGGACAGACTACAAGTGTCCTGTCAGGAAACAGAATTTATTTCATTTACATTGTCTTAGAAACATTCTGTAGACCAGGTAGTATGAGAAAATACTAGACTCTGAAGTACTTTCTTGTGCTAAACTATCAAGGATTAAAACTTTACTTCAGATAGTGCAATTCCAAAAGACAGACCTCTCTTGGTACCAATCAACTCTGTCTCATGGAGACAAGGGCCCAAACTTCTTTAGTCCCCAAACTACTCCAAACTTGAGAAATCAAGCACAGGTTCACATTGAAGATATCTGTATTCAGGAAATACTAAAATTAGGTGCAAAGCACCCAGGAATGCTGTGTGTTTTACCCACCTAAGAATGATGCATGTTTTACCTGAAAAGACAGTCTTTTCTCTACAATGATGAGAAAATATCCTTATAATTGTTCCTACCCTCCACCCAAGGAGGACTCAGAGAAAATTAACTTTGCATATTTTGGGTGGAGAAATAGATTCAGGTTATTAGTTACTGTTCTTCCAAGTTGCAGCATGTCATCATCTCATTTTTTATAGATACGTCAACTAAAAATCAAGTTGCTTCCCAAGGATATAAAGTTAATATCTGATTGAGATTAGAATTCTCTGACTTGAATTTGAGCAGCCTCATGCAGAGCTCATTCTCATTACCAAAAGGCATCTTTCTAAAGATCCAGGATCTCCCAGACATTCCAAATGGCCATGGAGCATAGAATATCATGGTTTCCAAAGAAGTCAAATCATACTTTATGCAGAGTAATGGAGAGATACTTCAGGATCGAAAGATTAACAGTAGTCAATATGTAAGACTCTATTGAGTTTTAAAAATCAACTTTCAATGATATCCCACCTGTTCTATTTTCTACTCCAGTGTTCTCCAATACAAGTCATATCACTCTGTAATATACTGCCAAATTCCCAGAATGGAAGTTTCATGAGGGTCAGTGATGGTCTTTCTCCATGTGATAGTTCTGTCCTCTGAGGGGACAGAATGCATTTTCCTCAAGCTTGACAGAGACAAGGATGTGTATTTTTATAAGCCAATGGGCAACTCTTTCCTGATAGGCGAATTGCTGGAAGAACTCGGAAAAATAAGTTGACCATCTTACCCAGGCACTAACAGTTTCCCCTTGAGCACATGGCCGGAAGAGGTGGTTGTGGTAGTAAACTGTGGGCAAACATGGAGGGGTCTAAGCCATCCCTTTAAAGTCTTTAAATCGTTGTCCTTAAGTGACTCCTTTAGGTTGTACTATTAGGACATTCCCAGATAAGATGTTGGAGATCAGTAAATTTGTCACTGTAATTAGTTTTACTGATTAACATGACTGTGAATTTGATAGTCTAAGGTCTGAATGTAAGACCTGAAATATTCCTCTTTTATTTTATACATCTCGTAATTTTCCATTTATCCCTAACAATGGTGATCCAGTTGGCTTTTAATAGATAGACAAATAAGACCAACCTGTCCTAAGAACAGTGATTTCCCGAGCCTGTAGCCTAGGGTGAAAGCATCTACTCACCTGAGCTGAGGGACTGAGCAACCTGGGGGGGCTTTTGTTATTGTCTTCTCCACTTTGGGAGGTGGATATCATTATATTTGCCAGCATGTAATTGGCAGGAAACTTAGCTTTGAAAGCACTTTGAGTGAAAGAGAAATCTGCCCACTGTCCCTGAAGACCCACTGCTATTCAACTGGGCACTGAGCTGAGAATGTAGATAAAAAAGTTCATAGACAAGGAATTCAGGTGACTGTCCTGCTTCCTTCTGGTACCAAGTTATCCAGCTGACATTTTTGGCACAGACCTGGCATCTCTGATGGTGACCCACTCTTCTGGAACCAAAGACAGGGAGTTTAGAAACTGGATCATCATATTGATTGTACAGGATTCTTGATTTCGAATATATAAAAATAAATCAAGTCAGTTTCCATGACAAATAACAGTATGTACATAGAAAGCAAGAAAGGATTTCCTTTCCTGTGACTGTGGGTGCCGGGGCTGCCTCTGAGATCATAGACACACAACCTGTCTCACATAGCTTTCTAGGGAAGGAAGTTTATGAGTTTGGTAAAGTAGACTCAGGCTTTGGGGTATCTATGTTTAGATGACGGGATACTGGCACTATGAAGTGGATGGTCAACTGATGAAAACTTTTGACTGCTAGAAGCTCAATCCTCGAGCCCTGTTTCAGCCTCTTCATGGGATAGTAACATAAAAGCTAAGATTCCTGTTTCCTAATTGTTCCTTAACTCCTCCTTATTAGGTAATTTAGAAAGTATTTTCATTTTATAGAACCAACAAATAACAGGGCAGTCCAGCTCATCCTATCCCCCTAAAGAATTGGTTTTGTCTTTTACTATCAGAAAATAACAAAATGACATCATTATGTTAGAGATGAATTACAGTTTGTCTAACTGTGATTATTAAACCATTACAGCAATGTTTTACCCGAGGTCCTGAATAAAGAGTTCATGTGAACAACCTGGGTGGTTTCTCTTCTCATGTGCATTTCACATTTCCTTCCAGCTGTTTCTATTCTGCCTCACTCAAAGAACAAAGCATCCTGTCAGAAGAGGGTATGCCAGACTGCGTGGTCCTGTACCAGAGTCTCCAATGCCACACCATCAATTCCAAAGGTCTAAAGAGAGACATGGAGAATGTCCTTGTATCTCTGTTATTGAATTCCCTGTGAGCGCTTTCCTGTGTGTATTCTCCATAAAATAGATTGTACTTTGGCTACAGTGTAGTCAGCCCAGTATAGCTGCATTCTTTGTAAGTTTTAAATGCTTAAGAGTTTAGGTTGAGAAAGGACCTCAGTGTCTGGTATCTTCTCCGGCTAGCTGATCTTCAGAATGTATTTAAGATAATCTAAATGGACATAATTGGGTTTCCTGGCATGACACTGGCAGTCTCTTCAGGTTTCACTGGAATACAACTTTGAGGTCAGCACAATGAATCAGTAGAACTCCAACTTGGTCATCAATATAATAACTCCTCTCTCTTTTTCTTTTGGAGACTTCCAAGTACTGAGGAAGCTCTGGCAATTGGGGTGTGTCAACCTCATTATCAATGTGTACCTCCTTGGAAAGTACACTGCCAAGATAAGTGAACTTACTTGCAGTATGCAAGATTTCTCCTGTTTGTTGTAACCATTGTTTTCACATATGAATGCTGTGAGACTGACACATGGAGCACCTGTATTTTATTGGTCTTCATTGTTAGGCCAATGTTAGCACAAGCACCAGAGAAGTGATCCACACTTTATTGCATCTCAGCTGCTGAAGCTGAATTGAGTGTACACTCATCTGCAAAGAGAAGATCATGCACCATATTTCCTCCACTTTGGTCTTGGCCTCTAGCATTTTCAAGTTGAAAATATCTGTTTCAAATGATGAATAGGGTCAAGTCTTGAGTGTCTTTGGTACTTTAACTGTTGCAGAGTTATGACAATAGAAATTCTCTGCACTTTGCCTGGAACATGGTATGTGTTTAATACACGTTTAATGACAAACTGAAACATCTTGAATGGTTTCCTTTTTGTCTTTAGGCTAAAATACAAACCACTAAGTATTTAGAGCCTTTAATCACACAGCTCAACATCCCTTTCTAGATTTATTATACAATATACTCATTTATTTCTTCCATAGTCCAAACTTAATAGCCATCATGTTCCCCATCATCAATCATATTTTACTCCTGTCTCAAGCCTTTTGGTCAGGCTGTGCTCCATTCCTGAGATGCACACTACACAGGTCTGAGTTTGCGAATCCCTAGCTTTCTTTAAAGCTGAGTTCTAGCACCTCCTCTGGGAGCAGAAGTGATGTTCCTGGGCACCTGTGGTCCACTTTCCTTATCAACTGAAATTACCTTTCTATAGACTTTGCTGTTACTACTCTAGTAGCTTCATTTCATATAAGAAAATTCTTACAGGCAAAAAATAAGGTTATTTCCCCCTGTATAAAGGAAATAATGGATCTCTGAGGGATGATTGGGTGACCCTTCCCAGGCCAAGATCATAAGGAATCCAGTTCTCGGAGATCAGTGTTGCCAGCACAGAAGAAAAAGAATTCTTGTGTATATCATGGCAACCAGGTGATGCAGTGGATGAATTGCTGGGCCTGGATTCTGAAAAGCGTATGTTCATGAAATCAAATAAGACCTTAGGTACTTCCTAGCTGGGACCCTGGGTAAATCACCTAATTGTATTTCCCCCATTTCTTCATCTTTGAAATGGGCTGGAGGAAGGAAATGGCCAACTTCTTTAGGACCTTTGGCAAGAAGAACCTGTTTGAGTTTACCAAGAATCAGTAATGATTACCAACAGCAACCAACAAGTTTGTATCATGTGATATAAATACAATGGCAATAGGGGGCAGTCAGGTACAGTGGATAGAGCACTGGCCTTGGAGTCAGGAGAAGATGAGTTCAATTTCAGCCTCAGATATGTGACACTTAATCACATAACCCTCATCACCTTACATGTCGGCCTTTCTTTTGTTTGGATTTTCCACTCTGTGGCAGATAGTGTTGGTGACTGACAAGACTTTGTTAGAAAAGAGGTGCTATAAATGGCTTGTGAATACTTAGTCCAGAGTGATTAAAATGGTTTCTTATTATGGTATCTTAACAAAATGGCACACCTCTCATGGTGGGAGAGAGGGTCAAGGAAATCCCCAAATGCAAAGTCTTTCATGCACTTTTAAAGGCCTTCTTTCTGACCCCTTATACCAATCATATGCTGGGGTCACAATCTAATTGATACATTGACCCCCACACATTTCCCCCCACCCTACGCTTTATACTAATGAGCAAGAAAAGCTGGCTCCTTGAGCATGTGCAATGGAGAAGGTCAGGATTCTAGGTTAAACTTATAAATAGGTGGGGCACTCATCAGTTTTTGATCACATGGAGGCTAAGTCTGACTTTTATTCAGTACCTTGCCCATAGGTAATAATATAGGCAGAGCCTAGTCTTCGTAATTTAAGCTAACAATCTTCCCTTCACATCCTTGTGGATCCAAATACCCACATGTTCCTCACAGAGGGGACCTGTGTGAGCACAATGGGAAAGCCCTGAGAGATGTGAGGCTGCCCATGGAATAGGAACTGCTCTGCCCTGAGGCTTAGAAAGCAGCAGCTGCTGCTCTGACTAGAATCCCCAAACAACTGGAGGAGGATATTGTTCAAGTCTAAAGCCCTGAGTTGGAGGCCACTGAATGTGTTGGTAGCAGAAATAAAGGACAGCATCATCAGGTCCCTGTTGCTGATTGTGAGTGTGAAAACCTGTCCCACTCCCACTGCCACGGAATCGAGAGGGAACCCCAAAGACTAGATTGGAGACTTTATGAATCAGGATTTAACAGCTTATCCTGCTTTCTGTCAGTACCAATGTAGGCAAGAGTTTCCATTGTGATTTAAGAGTATGTATGACTGTCTTTTCAGTTGATGGTAACTCTTTCTCCCAGAGACACAGACAAGAAAGCTGAGGACTGAGTGAGAACAACTTCCCCTTGTGAACCTGAAATTCAACAGAAGACATTTGAGGTCATAGAACCAAGACTATTATCTTCCCTTCTGAAACTCTCCCTTTCACATATGTTTGCAGAAATCTATTAATTCTTCTCAGCAAAATCCCTTTCTTCTAACTCCTGTTTCATCTCTTAAAGACTGTTCTCAAAGAGAGATAATGTAACACAGTGCAGATGGCAAGGGTTTCTCTCAGCCTCTTGTCTTTCTCTATAATCTCCTGTCCATATTTTCCTTCCTCACCCAGGAGTCACAGGAGGAGGAAAAATGGAGCTGAGCTGGGGACTCTACCTCCACCCTGAGCTCTGTCCTGTGCTGATTCTCAATCTACTGAAAGTCTGAGGAATTGAGTAAAGATATGGAGGCCCAGGGAGAAGTTTAGGGAAAGAGAGAATGCAAACCAGCAATTAAGGGGAGGAGCTCTATCATCTCCAGGATCAGAATATTTTAAGCAGTTTTTCCCAGTAAGTTCTGAATCAGAAATCAGATTCATTTTCAGTCTTCAAATGTTTGAGTATCTTATAAGTAATGAAATGACACAATCACTACATGTTGAAGGCTGATTTTCCCCCTAGAACACTGTCTTTCACTGGTCCCTTCCATTCTTTTTGTGAAAAATTCTGTCTTTGATCTTTGACTTCCATATTTATAATATTTCATCTCACTCTACTTTGCTTTTTTTTACCAACCCATTTCAAAGTCATTCACAAATAGAGCACCCTTGAGGAAATTCACTTGATCTTGCTGAACCTCAATTTCCCAGATGTAGAAAATGAGGAGAAAACATTGAACAGCTTATATGGTGTGATGACCTCTAATGCAGGTCATAAATGTAATGCATAAGGTATTTGGCATAAATGTAATGTCTAGTTGTCTATGGGATGCAGTTTGGTTAGTGATAAAGTTCTGATTGTACAGCACTTAATTACCTGAGAACTCAAGGCTATTCTGAGAACTATATTTATTAGATGGTCATTTGTGATTTTTTAAGTAAGAATTATAGCAAGATCCTAGGGTATAATTCTAGCTACTGAGCCTGGTCAGGTCTAGGTCAAATATGCTAAATGTTTATAGTATACAGAGATTTCTTGCATGATTTTTTAATCTCCCTTTGTCTGACGTTCATAGAGCAGTTTCCTTATTATAACTTTATTAGTATTGAATTCTGTGGTCTTTGATGAAGGGTTTGGCTTTGATGACCTTTGTGCTCATTCTTCCTCTAAGCCTAAACTCCTTTAAATCTCATGGAAATAATGATCCAGATCACAAAATTTGGTTTAATCTCTGTACACTAATATAGATGAGAAAACAGAAGAAAATTAGAACTGGAAAACTTAGAAAACCCCAGACAAGCTTGGTAGATATCTCATCAGACTGACAATTCTTAAATACTTATCTAGGAATTTGCTAAGTGTTAGAGACAGAAATAGAGACTGTACCAGTCACAAATATCATGATCTCCTATTCTAATGGTATAAATACTGTGTAAATAATCAGCAATAAAAAGGTACATAAAATAGAGGCTGTGGAAGGGGGAATGGCATAAGCATTCATATAGTTCCAAGCATTCTGCTAAGAGATTTTTATGAATGTCATTTCATTTGATCTTCACAGCAACCCTGTGAGTGAGCTGCTATTATTACTTCTATTATACAGTAAAGGCTACTAAGCTCCACAAGGGTTAAGTGACTTACCCAGGGTCACACAGTGTCTCAGGCAGTGTTTTAAACCAGATCATATAAATTGGACGCCCAGAGTTCTGTTAACTGTGTCATTAGTTTCCTATAATAAAAAGGTTTAGGGTTAGTTTCTCAGAGTAAGATAGACTGCTTTGTATGAGTCCTGATCAATAGTAATAAAGGTTTCAGAGATTAAAGACAAGATGCATAAGAAATACTTACCATAAGCTTATGCATGGAATTTACAACTATAATTTAAAAATTTAGGCATAGCTAGAGCAAAAATCCAAAATCTCAAATACAAAGCACATGCTTGGCTGGATCCAAAACTAGTCCTGTGTGTAATGAAGCAAAATAAGAAAATATTAGGTGCATTCAGGATCTGGAAGATGCCCCAATCCCTTATAGTTAACTCAGGATTCATAGAGTTCATGAGAAGAACAATGTTTTGGACACAAATCACCTCTAATCATATCATGTTGGATTTTAATAATCAAAAAATTATTATTGTGATAAATATATTGAAGTATTTTTTCCACAGAAGTATGCTTTTGGCTCACTGTCTCAGTGTGAGGTTTTTCTATTGCACTCCTCAACTTCTACTCAAGATGCTATGGTTATTGTTGAGGGCTTGAAGTATTTATTCCTCTAAGGTCTTTGCCCTGAGCCCTCTTCCACCTAAGGAACTGGATCATCAGAGCATACTAATCCTTTCTGTATAGACTGATTTGGTTTATGTGGCAGTCCCGTGTTACATTGGCAAGTCAACAGCTCAGTAATTGTTGAATTACTTATTACTTCCTGTATGCCAACTAGTTTGGCACACCTTCCACAAATAGTTCCTACTCTAACAAAGTTTTTCCTTTTCTAAGAATGGGCATGAATATTTTATTGAAAATGCTCTAATGTATAAGCATTAGGCCAACAAGGGTGTATAGTGGATAGAAAGCCTATTCTGTACTGAGTTCAAATCTAACCAAAGCTACATATTAGCTGTGTGATATATAACCCTCAGTTTCTTTATCTGTAAATTGTGGAGAAAGAAATGGGGAAACTACTTCAGTATTTCTGCAGGAGAAACCCAGCTAGCTTGATGATGCTTCAGATAGGACAGAAAGTGATTAACAATTGCAAAAGACATATATATATATATATATATATATATATATATATATATATATATATACATACATATACACCAAAGAAATTCTTCAAGGGCAATTTGTGTTGGGAAAGACCATTTTTATCCCCCAGATAAATGACGACACTTTGCCTTGCTAGGGACCTATCTGCTTTCAGTTTTTGTGCAGCCTCTGCCTGTTGACACAGATTAACTCTATGGTTTTTTTTTTTAAAAAGCCAGAGAGTTTTAGAAATAGGGTTTAAAGAACAGCAGTTGCCCTCAGCCACTGGACCATCAATAATCATACGTATGTAGAATTCATGATGTCTTTTTTTGTCTTTAGAGTGACCTCTTTGTAACCTTACAGAGATGATTGCTAAAAAACATTTCATCTCCAAACTGGAGATTTTACCCCTAGGAACCAAGCTTCTGTTAGCACAGAGTCAGATTCCTAATACTCATATAAATGTATAATATAGAGAATATAACATTTTTATATATTTAAACTATCTGTCTGTCTTTTTATTAAAGGTTTTATTTGAGTTTTACAATTTTTCTCCCAGTCTTACTTCCCTCCCCTGCACCCCCCCAACGAATGCAATTTGTCAATCTTTACTTTATTTCCATGTTGTACATTGATCCAAATTGAGTGTGATGAGAGAGAAATCACATCCTTAAGGAAGTAATAAAAAGTATAAGAGAAAGCAAGATCAGTCTGTCTGTCTTTGTATTCACACCTATACATCTCTATAGTTTTGGATCAACCCTTCTGATGCAGACTTGGGATATTCTACTAAGCACTATCCATAAGCTTATGGTAAACATTTCTTATGCTTCTTGACTTTTATCTATGAAGCATTTATTATTATTGGTCTTTAAGCATATGAAGCAGTTTCCCTTAATCCTTTCAGATACTCCCCCTACTCCTTACTTTTTAAGGAAATTTGTGACATAGTAGACAGAACTCTGGGCCTGCAATTTGGACTATCTGATTTCAAAATACTGCCTGAGTCACTTAGTTACTGTTTGGCCCTGGGTAAGTCATTTAACTCTTGATTGTCTCTGTTTCCTTAACTGCCTAACAGGAACTCCCTCACAGGGTTGCTGTGAAGAATAAATAAGATGATATTTGCAAAACTCTCTTAGCAGAATCCTTAGAATGATATGAATGCTTATTTTCATCTCTCCCCTTCTACCTTTAAGTCTCTTTATATAGATGGTCATTTACACATCATTTTCTCCATTAGAACATGAGATCCTTCATATTCGGGGCTGGCAACGTCTTCATTTCTGTCTCTAGAGTGTAGCACATTACTTGGTAAATACTTAAGAATGCCATTTGATTGTTTGATGATAAGCTTCCCAAAGAAGTCTGGGTTTACTCCATTTTCCGCCTCTAATTTTCTCCTGCTTTCCATCTAGATGAGTGGACAAGAGGAGTACTCAGATGTTTGGGTAAATCCTGCAAACCTGGTCATTATTTTCAGGAGGATTAAAGGAGTATAGGCCTAGAGGCAGAATGGACAAAGAAGTCATTAAATCCAAGTCCACAGAATTCAAATCTCTTACTTGTAAGAGTTCTAATAAGTAAAGTTCTAAATGATGGTCATGAAAAAAATATTAAAAAACCATGCAAGAAATCTCTGTATACTGCTAACAGTTTGTACCTATTGCCCTAAGCTGACCAGGCTTGGTAGCTAGACTTACACACCAGGATCTTGATATCTTTTATTAACAAACAAATGTCAAGAGATCATTCTACAATTATAGAGTTCTGAACATGCTTGGGCTCTGAAGCAACTAAGTCCTTAACAATGAGAAATTTATCACTGACAAAACTGTATTCCACAGTCACTTTATGCACATAAATGTAAGAATAGCGATTTTGGGTGGTCATCACACTATTCATGATTTGCAAGCTACATGGTATAAAAACCCAGAGACCTTAAAAGAGAAATCAAAAGTATAGGGGAATATCTGGAGATATATAAATCCTAGCAACTAATATTTAAAAATATTGTAGGGAAGACAGGGGATTGGGTTTTGGAGCTGGAGACAAGAGGATTCAAGTTCAAATCTTGCTTTAGTAATCCAATAGCTGTGCATTCCCTGGCTAGTCTCTTACCTTTTCTCAGTCTCAGTTTCTTCATTTGTAAATGATGATAGTATCTGGCAGATGGTGAGGATCAAATAAGCTAAAATATCAGTCATTTTGCCAAGTAGAATAGGTCATGTAAACATGAGCTATTATTACTATTGACGTACCAATTTCATGAGGCCAAATGATGAGCTTATAAAACATTACTTTAATTTAACTCAAAAAAGTAATTGTTTTGTCCACTTTCAGAAAAATCTTAACTTATCTAATTGTAAATTTTTTTCTCCCATTTTTCATACCTAGGATACTGAGTTTCTTCAAGATTTAGTGAATTTCCTCAAGATTGCAATATTTTCTAATGACGGTGAAATGGGTTGGTTAAATAAAACAGTACTGAGTGAGATGAAATAAAATATGTCCTGAGATTGAAGATTGAAAACAGAATTTTTCAGGAAAAGAATGGAAGGGACAGGGAGGAGTAAGAGTGTTCTAGGGGAAAAGCTTCCTTGCCCTTGGAGTGAATGTGTCTTTTGACCATTAAAGAAGATTCACTGTTTGAAGACTGAAAAAGCCTGTGATTTCTGAGGGAGAACAGAACAATAAAAAAAGTGCTGAAAACACTCTCAGCCCTGGAGATGAGCAGGCTCCTCCCTCTGCTTCCTGTTTTGCATTCTCCCTTCCCCTAAACTCCTCCCTGAGCCTCCACCTCTTTATCAATAGCCAAGACCTTCTGCTGATGGAGGAGCATCACTGACCAGAGCTCAGGGAGGAGATGGAGTCCCCAGCTCAGCTCCTTTGTGCCCTGCTCCTGTGGCTCCCAGGTGAGGAAGGAAATGTGGAGAGGAGATTATGGAGAAAGAGAGGAGTCTGGGGGAGACCCTTGACATCTGAGCTGGGCTACAATATCTTTCTGAGAAAAGTCTTTGGGAGATGAAATGAGACTTAGAAGAAAGGCGCTTTGGGAGAAGAAGAGATTTGTGTGACCAGATATTAAAGGGAGAGTTTCAGATAGAAATACAAACAGTTCTCTGACCTCGAATGTCTTCTGTTTAATTTCAGGTTCAGCAGGGGAAGTTGTTCTGACCCAGTCTCCAGCTTTCCTGTCTGTGTCTCTGGGAGAGAGAGTTTCCATCAGCTGCAAGGCCAGTCAGAGCCTCTTACATAGTAATGGAAACACTTACCTACAGTGGTACCAACAGAAAGCAGGACAAGCTCCCAAACTCCTGATTTATAGAGTTTCCAATCTAGTCTCTGGGGTTCCCTCTCGATTCAGTGGCAGTGGGGGTGGGACGGATTTCACCCTCACAATCAGCAGCCTGGAGCCAGAGGATGTTGGCATCTATTACTGTGGGCAAGCCACTCACTGGCCTCCCCCACAGTGCTTCAGCCCTGAACAAAAACCTCCCCAGGCAGTTCAGGAGATTCATCTCAAAGTAGCAGCTGTCTTCTCTGTGGTCCCCAGGGCAGAGCAGCCCCAGCTCCCTGGGCAGGCTCACATCTCCTGGGTTTCCTCTTTCTGCTCCCACAGTCCCCACCATTTGAGCAAAGCCTTGTCTATCACCAGCCCAATCAGCACAGCCCAGGCAGAGTGGAGGGAACACAACTCCCTGGGACACAGAGTGGAAAATCCAGATTTCCAGGGGAAAAAAATAACATGTTAAGTCCCCTTGATATCTTTGCTTCTCCATAAAGTATTTCTCTTGGTTGGACCCAAGTTCATGTAGAGGAAGCTTTGCTCTAATTCTCTGTATCAGATGAGAGAAACTCATCCATTGATATTGTTAGTCATGTCTGTTTCTCAGTGACCCCACACAGGATCTTCTTATCAAAAGTCCTGGAGTCGTTTGCCATTTCCTTCTTCCAGCTCATTTCTTACACAGAGAAACAGAAACAAATATAGTTAAGTGACTCACCCAGGTCACAGCTAGGATGTGTCTAAGGTCTGATTTGCTCTCAGGGTCATCAGTCTTTGAATTCCAGACCCAGTCCTTCATCCACAGCATCCCAGGCTATCTGGAAATGGACCAAATTCCTTGCTCTCTTGCTCTGGCTACACTGGTTTTACAGGGTGGGATTCCTTATAATCTTGGCCTAGACAAGGCCTACCTGACCAAGCCATCCCTCAGTAAGCAGCTCATTTCTCTCCTCTAGAGCACTATGATCTTATTGACTTTCAAAACTTAATTCATGCACCTATGAGGTTTAAAAGGTCCCTACGACCAGGCCCAGGGAGGGAGTTTCTAGGAGAGTTGGTGACAGCGTCAAACTTATTCACTGGTCATCTCACACTGGTGTCTGGTTTCATTCTTGTCCTTGATGGATCACTTGATAGTATAAATGTTCAAGGCCCCCTTGAGAGGTTTTGGGTGGAGAATGAGAATGAGATGCTTAGGTATTGTTCTTCCAAATTAGAGAATTTTTTCATTTCATATTTATAAATGAGTCAACTGAAAATCAAGGAGTTTATTGTGGCTTCCCAAGGACATAGAGTGGGTCTGCTGATCTGCCTTCATCTAGGGAAAGAAGAGGTGATTGACTGAGCTTCTGGATTCAACTCTCTACTGCTTTGGGTCCCATCCATCCTCATAGTGTTCGTGGATACTTTCCTTCATAGTCCAGCACCCAGGTTCATGAGAGGTCTTGGCTGAAATCTAAGCAATTGCTTTTATTGAGTTTCTTTATGTGAATTTTCTTACCTGTAAGAATTTTACTATATGAAATGAAGGTGCTAGAATAATGTCAGTAATTTCTGTACAAAGGTAATTTCAGTTGATATGGAAAGTGGGCCACAGGCATCCAGGGAACTCACATATTGTCCCAGAGGAGGTTCTAGAATTCTGTTTTGAAAAATGCTCGGAATTCTGAAATGCAGGCAAGTGAAGAGTGCATTTAACGAATGGAGCACAGCCTGGGCAAAAGCTAGAGACAGGAGACACAACATCATTTGTGAAGGGGAGCATGATGGCTGTTTAGTTTGCATTGTTGAAGCAACACAGGAGTGTATTGTGTAATAAATCTGGAAAGGGAGGCTGAGCTGGGGGTTATAGACTCTAACTGCAGAGTGGTTTGTATTTTATCCTAAAGACAAAAAGAAGACATTCAAGTTGATTAAATCAGATTGTCACTAAACATTTACTAAACAACTTCCATGTTCCAGATAGTCTGTAACTAAATTCTAAGGTCAGATCTCTTTCTGAGTTAAAGTGCCAGCATCCCTTAGAACTTGACGTTATACTTCATTTTATAGGGACTTTTAACTGGGAAATCGATAACCAAGACCAAAGTGGAGAGAGTATTGGTGCGTGATCGTCTGTTTCCAGATGATTCTCCCTTCAATGTAGCCTCTGACCCTGAGATTCAACAAAGTTGGGATTGATTCTTTGTTGCTTGGGTTAACTTTGGCCTAACAGTGAACATCAAAAAAAAAGCAACAAAACACCGGAAGGACTCTATGGGTCAGGACCATAGTGTTCAAATTTGAAACCAAAGATTACAGCACGTGGAAAAGTTTTGAATACTGTAAATAAATTCACTTAGCTTGGCAGTACACTTGAGAGCGAGGCACACATTGAAAATGAAGTTGACACTCATATTGCCAGAGATTGTTCAGTATTTGGGACATTTCAAAAGAAACTGTGGGAGAGAAGAGCTATTATATGATCACCAACCTGAAGGTCTATAGAGCCTTGTGCTGGACTCTTTGTTGGATGCCTTTGAAAGGTGGACAGTCTCCAAATGTCCTGTCAGGAAACAGAATTCGTTTTATTTACATTGTCTTAGCAACATTCTGAAGATCAGGTAGTAGGAGAAAATACTAGACACTGAGGTATTTTCTTGGGCTAAACTTTCAAGGATTCAAACTTTACTACAGATAGTGTAATTCCAAAAGACAGACCTCTCCTGGTAACACTCAACTCTGTCTCAGGGAGCCAAAGGCCCAAACTTCTTTAGTCCCCAAACTACTCTAAAACTTGAGAAATCCAGCACAGGTTAACAATGAAGATATCTATACTCATGAAAGACAAAAAATCAGGTTTTAATCACCGAGCAAAGGTGTGTGTTTTACCTACCTAAGAATGATGTATGTTTTATCTGAAAAGACAGACTTTTGTCTACAAGGGTGAGAAAATATCCTTAAATTTTTATACCCTCCACCCAAAGAGTCCTCAGAGAAAATTAACTGAGCAGATTGTGGGTGGAAGAAGAGCATCAGGTTATTAGTTACTGTTCTTCCAAATTGCAGCATGTCTTCATCCCATTTTTATGGATATATCAACTAAAAATCAAGGAGCTTATTGTAGTTTCCCAAGGACATAAAGTTAATATCTGATTGAGATTAGAATTCTCTGGATTGAATTTGAGCAGCTTCATACAGAGCTCATTCTTATTACCAAAAGGCATCTTTCTAAAGATCCAGGATCTCCCAGACATTCCAATTGGTCACAGAGCATGTAATACAATGGTTTCCAAAGAAGTCAAAGCATACTTTACCCAGAGTAATGGAGAGATACTTAAGGATCCAAAGATTAGCAGATATCAGTAGTCAACATGTAAAGTTCTATTGAGTTTTAAAAATCAACTTTCCATAATATCCCACCTGTTCTACTGTCTACTCTGATGTACTCTAAAACACGCCATATCATTCTATAATATATTGCCAAATTTCCAGACTGAAAGTCTCGTATGGTTCAGTGATAGTCTTTTTCTATTGTGCTACTCCTGTGCTCTGAGGGGACAGCATGAAATTTCCTCAAGCTTGACAGAGATAAGAATGTATATTTTTATAAGCCAATGGGCCTCTCTTTACAGATAGGGGAATTGCTGGAAGAATTCTGAAAAATATGTTAACCATCTTATCCAGGCACTAACAGTTTCCTATTGAGCAAATGTCCAGAAGAGGTGGTTGTGAACCAGCAGCAGTAGTACATTGAAGAGAAGCATTGAGGGGTATAAGCCATCCCTTTAAACTCTTAAAATCTTTGTCTGTAAGTGACTCCTGTAAGTTCTAATATTAAGTTCCCAGATAAGATGTTGGAGATCAGTAAATCAGTCAATGGAATTAGCTTTACTGATTAACATGACTGTGAACTTGATAGTCTAAGGTCTGAATGTAAGACCTGAAATATTCCACTTTATTTTATACTTCTCATAATTTTACAGTTATCCCTAACAATAGTGATACAGTTGGCTTTTAATAGATAAATAAGACTTAGACTGCCCTAGGAACAGTGATTGCCTGAGCCTGTAGCCTAGGGTGAAAGCATCTCCTCCCCAGAGCTGAGGGACTGAGCAGCCTGAGGAGGCTTTTGTTATTGTCTTCTCCACTTTGGGAGGTGGATATCATTACATTTGGCAGCATGCAATTGGCAGGAAATTTAGCTTTGAGTGAAAGAGAAATCTGCCCACTGTCCCTGAAAACCCACTGCTACTGAACTGTGCAGGGAACCAAGAATGTAGATAAGAAGGTTCATAGATAAGGAATTCTGGTGACTGTCCTGCTTCTATCTGGTACCAAGTTATCCACTAGACACTGTTGGCACTGACCCTGCATCTCTGATGGTGACCCTCTCTCCTGGACCCAAAGACAGGGAGGTTGGAAACTGGATCATCATATTGCCTGTGCAGGATTCTTGATTTGGAAAATATAAAAATGAATCAAGTCAGTTTCCATGACAAATCACATTATGTACATCGAATGCAAACAAGGATTTCCTTTTCTGGGACTGTGGGTTTTCGGGCTGCCTCTGAGATCATAGACACACAACTTGTTTCAGATACTTTTCTAGGGAAGAATGTTTATGTGTTCTGTAAAGTAGAATCAGGCTTTGGGGTGTCTATGTATCTATGTCTAGATGATGGGACACTGGCACTATGAAGTGGATGGTCAACTGATGAAAAATTTTGACTACTAGAACCTCAATCCTCTAGCCCCGTTTCAGCCTCTTGATGGGATAGTAACATAAGAGTTAACATTCCTATTTCTTAATAGTTCTTTAACTCCTCCTTATTAGGCAATTTAGAAAGTTTCTTCATTTTACACAACCAATAAATAACAGGGCCGTCCACCTCATCCTATTCCCCAGAGAATTGGTTGGTTTTGTCCTTTACTATGAAAAAAGACCTAAATGACATCACTATGTTAGAGATGGATTACAGTTTGTCTAACTATGATTATTAAACCAATACAGGAATGTTTTACCTGAGATCCTGAATAAAGGGTTCATGTGAACAACCTGGGTGGGTTCTCTTACCATGTGCATCTCACATTTCCATCCAGCTGCTTTCATTCTGCCTTGCTCAAATAACACAGCACCACTCTGAGGGTATGCCAGACTGGGAGGTTCCATACCAGGGTCTCCAATGCCATACCATCAATTCCAGAGTTCTAAAGAGAATCATGGAGAATGTCCTTGTATCTCTTTTACTGAATTCCCTGTGAGTGCTTCCCCGGTGTGGATTCTCCATAAAATAGACTGTATTTTGGCTCCGAACAGTGTAGTCAGCCCAGTATAGCTGCATTCTCTGTAAGGGTTAAATCCTTGAGAGTTTAGGTTGAGAAAGGACCTCAGTGTCTGGTATCTTCTGCTAGCTGATCTTCAGAATGTTTTTAAGACAATATAAATGGATGTAATTGGGTTTCCTGGCACGACACTGGCAGCCTCTTCTGGCAATGTGTGCATGTCAACCTCATTATCAATGCGCACCTCCCTGGAAAGTACACTGCCAAGATCAGTGAAATTATTTACGGTATGCAAGATTTCTCCCATTGTTTTCACATTTCAATGCTGTGAGACTGACACATGGAGCACCCATATTTTCTTGGTCTTCATTGTTAGGCCAAAGTTAGCACCAACACCAGAGAAGTGATCCACACTTTGTTGCATCTCAGCTTCTGAAGCTGCATTGAGGGCACATTCATCTGCAAACAGAATATCATGCACCAATATTCCCTCCACGTTGGTCTTGGCCTCTAGCATTTTCAAGTTGAAAATATCTGTTTCAAATGATGAATAGCATCAAGTCTTGAGTGTCTCTGGTACTTTAACTGTTGCAGAGGTATGAGCATAGAACTTCCCTGCACTTTTCCTGGAACATGGCATGTGTTTAATAAATGTTTAATGACAAACTGAAACATCTTGAATGGTTTCTTTTTGTCTTTAGGCTAAAACACAAACCACTAAGTATTTAGAGCATTTAATCACACAGCTCAACCTCCCTTTCTAGATTTATTATACGATATATAATCCTTTATTTCTCCACAATCCAAACTTAATAGCCATCATGCTAAAACCATCCATCATATTTTGACTCCTGTCTGAAGACTTTTGCTCAGGCTGTGTTCCATTCCTGAGATGCACACTATACAGGTCTGAGGTTGAGAATCCCTGGCTTTCTTCAAAGCTGAGTTCTAGCACCTCCTCTGGGAGAATAAGTGATGTTCCTGGGTACCTGTGGTCCACTTTCCATATCAACTGAAATTAGTCTCCTACAGCCTTTACTGTTACTACTCTAATAGCTTCATTTCATATAAGAAAATTCTTACAGGCAAGAAATAAGGTTATTTTCCTCCAGATAAAGGAAATAATGGATCTCTGATGGATGACTGGGTAACCTTTGCAAGGCCTAGATCACAAGGAATCCAGTTCTCAGGGACCAGTGTTGCCAGCATAGAATAAAAAGAATACGAGTTTATAACATGGCAACCATGTGATGCAGAGGAAGGAGTACTGAGCCTGGATTCTGAAAAACTTATGTTCCTGAGATCTAATAAGGCCTTAGGCATATGCTAGCTGAGACCCTGGGTAAATCACCTAATTGTATTTCCATCTATTTCTTCATCTATGAAATGGGCTGGAAGAAGGAAATGGCCAACCTCTTTAGGACTTTGTACAAGAAGACCCTCATACAAGAAGACCCTGCATGAGTTCACCAAGTATCAGACCTGATTACCAACAGCAACCAACAAGTTTGTATCATGTGATGCAAATACAATGGGGGGGGGCAGCCAGGTGCAGTGGATAGAGCACTGGCCTTGGAATCAGGAGGACATGAGTTCAATTCCAGCCTCAGATACCTGACACAATCACATAACCCGGAGCACCTGACATGTCAGCCTTTCTCTTGTTTGGATTTTCCACTCTGTGGCAGATAGTGTTGGTGACTGACAAGACTTTGTTAGAAAGGAGGTGCTATAAATGGCTCATGAATTCTTAGCCCAGAGTGAATAAAATGGTTTTTATAAAGATATCTTAACAATATTTACACCTCTCATGCTGGGAGGGTCAAGGAAATCCCCAAATGCAAGGTTTTATGCACTTTGAAAGGACTTGTTTCTGCCCCCTTATGCCTATCATGGGTTGGGGTCACAATCTAATTGATACATTGAGCCCCACACATTTCCCCCCCAACCTGCTCATTACACTAATGAGCAAGAACAGCTGTCTCCTTGAGCATGCTCAAAGGAGAAGGTCATGACTCTATGTTAACTTATAAACAGGTGGGGAAATCTCATCAGTTTTTGACCATATGGAGGCTAAATCTGACTTTTATTTAGTACCTTGCCAATAAGCTACAATATAGGCAGAGCCTGGTGTTTGTAATTTAAGCTAACAATCTTCCCTTGATCCAAATACCCACATGTTCCTCACAGAGGGGACCTGTGTGACCACAATGGGAAAGCCCTGAGAGGTGTGAGGTTGCCCAAAGAATAGGAACTGCTCTGCCCTGAGGCTTAGAAAGCAGCAGCTGCTGCTCTGACTAGAATCCCCAAACAACTGGAGGAGGATATTGTTCAAGTCTAAAGCCCTGAGTTGGAGGCCACTGAATGTGTTGGTAGCAGAAATAGAGGACAGCATCCTCAGGTCTTTGTTGCTGATTGTGAGGGTGAAACCTGTCCCACTCCCACTGCCACGGAATCGAGAGGGAGCCCCAAAGACTAGACTGGAGGCTTTAAGAATCAGGATTTAAGAGCTTATCCTGCTTTCAGTCAGTACCAATGTAGGCAAGAGTTTCCATTATGATAGGAGTATGTATGACTGTCTTTGCAGTTGATGGTAACTCTTTCTCCCAGAGACACAGACAGGAAAGCTGAGGACTGAGTGAGAACAACTTCCTCTTGTGAACCTGAAATTCAACATAAGACATTTGAAGTCATAGAACCAAGACTATTATCTTCCCTTCTGAAACTCTCCCTTTCACATATGTTTGCAGAAATCTATTAATTCTTCTCAGCAAAACCCCTTTCTTCTAACTCCTGTTTCATCTCTTAAAGACTGTTCTCAAAGAGAGAGATAATGTAACACAGCTCAGATGCAAGGGTTTCTCTCAGCCTCTTGTCTTTCTCTATATTCTCCTCTCCATATTTTCCTTCCTCACCCAGAAGTCACAGGAGGAGGAAAAATGGAGCTGAGCTGGGGACTCTACCTCCACCCTGAGCTCTGTCCTGTGCTGATTCTCCATCTATTGAAAGTCTGAGGAATTGAATAAAGATTTGGAGGCCCAGGGAGAAGTTTAGGGAAAGAGAGAATGCAAACCAGCAACTAAGGGGTGGAGCTCTATCTTCTCCAGGGTTCGGAATATTTTAAGTGGGTGTTTTCCAGTGTGTTCTGAATCATAAATCAGAGGCATTTTCAGTCTTCAAATGGTGAGTCTCCTATAAGTAATGAAATGACACAATCACTACATGTTCAAGGTTGCTTTTTCCCTAGAACACTGTCTTTCACTGGTCCCTTCCATTCTTTTCCTGAAAAACTCTGTCTTTGAACTTTGACCTCAGTAATTTTTATTTAATTTAATATTTATTTATTCTCATTTTGTACAATTTTTTATACATTAATAAAATATTCTTGTTTAAGGGTAAACAAAGTACCCCCTCCCCCCAAAATATATAGACTCACTTGAGCAGTAAAGGGGAGGGGGAAAATAATTAAAATTAAAATTAAAAAAAATAATAGTAATAATTGTATGGCCAGGTGGCACAGTGGATGGAGCACCAGCTCTGAAGCCAGGAGCACCCAAGTCCATATCTGGCCCCATACACCCAACAATCACCCAGCTATGTGACATGCAAGCCACCCCAACCACACTGCCCTGCAGAAACCAAAAAAAGAAAAAAAAAGACCTCAAATAAAATGAAATAGTAATAATAGTAGGGGCAGGTAGATGGCGGACAGAGCACTGGCCCTTGAGCCAGGAGTACCTGGTCTGAATCTGGCCTCAGACACCCAATGATCACCCTGCTATGTGGCCCCAGGCAGGCCACCCAGCCCCATTTGCCCTGTACACCTCCCCAAAATAATAACAATAAAAAAATGTTCTTCAGTCTATGTTCCAGCACCACCAACTCTGTCGCAGGTGGATCACATTCTTTATGATAAGTCCATCACAAAAATTACTTCCATATTTTTCCACCATTGCCATTGCTGATCCCAACTCCCTCCTTTCATATTTCTCCACTTTCATGTACTAGATTTTCTCTCTTCTTTCACTGACTCTGCTGTAGGGTAGCTGAGTGGTGCAGGAGACAGATCCCTGGCCCTGGTACCACTCCTTAGGCCCAGCATCCACCTGGCCCTATGGTCCCCAACAGGCCATCCAATCCCAGCCCTTTGCAAGAAGTAAAAAAAGAAAATGTGTTATATCTGACCACTCTCCCTCCATGGTCCATCCTCTCCTCCGTCATTCACATCCCCACCCCATCCCCCTGTCCCCCACCTCTCTCCTTCTTCCTCCAGATGTCTATACCCCATTGGGTATACATGCTGTTTCCTCCACTAGCCACCTCTGATGAGAACAAAGATTCCCTCATTCCCCCTTGCCTTCCTCCCTTCCATATCATTGCAATAGCTCATTGGAATAAAGAAAAATCTTATTACATGAAATATATTGGCCTATTCCCCCCTCTCCTTTTTCTTTCTCCCATTACTTTTCCCTTCTTTCTATTGACTCCATTTTTACACCATATTTTATCTTCAAATTCAGCTTTCTCCTGTGCTTCATCTATAAAAGCTCCTTCTACTTGCTCTGATAATTGAGAAGGTTCATATGAGTATGCTGACTTCATTTTCATGTTTTTCCTGCATCTCTCTCTCCTTTCTTTTCCCAGTTTTTCTTCTAACTCCCTCATTTGATTTTCAAATTCTTTTTTGAGTTCTTTCATAGCCTGAGCCCAATTTCTGTTTTTCTTGGAGTCTTTAGATGCAGGAGCTTGTGCTTCCTCATCTTCAGACTGAGTGTTTTGATCCTTCTTGGGCTCATTTGCAAAATATTTCTCAATGGTGTATCTCTTGTTTCCTGTGCTTGCTCATTTTCCCAGCCTGAGCCTGGTTTTGGGGTGCTTCCTGAGCTTTTGGGACACTCCCACAAGGGTCTCAGTGTGTGAGGCTCTGTCCTCCCTCCTGGTCTGTGAATGACCATATGAGCCCCCCTCTGCCCTGGGGCTGAGGTGGGGGGGCCCTGCTGTTCTATGGGGGGGCCTAGACTGCGATCAGGATCTGAATGTGGTCAGAGCCCCAGAGTCCTGTTCCAGGGGCAGAGGACCGAGCTCTGCAGTCTCTCTTCACTCCCCTCCCTCAGCTCAATGGGCTCATGCCCTGGGGGCTCCTGCTTACTGGCTCCACCTGTTTCTGTTTCCTGGATCCTGACTGCCTTGGCCAAGCTGCTACTTGCTGCTCCCTGTGTGCCCTGAGGGCTGGGCTCCATGTGCTCCCTCTGGCAGAGGTCCGGCTGTTCCCCCACTTTGTGCTGGTGCTCCCTGGGGTGCAGCTCAGGAGACTCCCCTGTTGCTGTGAGCTGCGGCTCCCAGTGCCCTGGGGCTGCCTCCGGGAGGCTGAAGTTCTTTGGCTCTAGTGGGCCACCCCTCTGGTGGGCCGCCCCTCCAACCCCGGGGAGCAGAACCTTTCTGCTCTTTTCTAGGTTACCTTGAGTAGGAGAACTGCCTCACTGGGTTCCTCTGTGGGTTTTGTCTCTCAAAAATTTAGCTAGAGTCCTTAGTTTAGAAGTTTTATGAGAGAGCACCCAAGACATGATCCACTCTTGTCGCTATCTTGGCTCCGCCCCCCCCACCTCAGTATTTATAATATTTCATCTCACTCTACTTTGCTTTGTCTTACCAACCCATTTCAAAGTCATTCACAAACAGAGAGAGCAACCTTAAGGAAATTCATTTGATCTTGCTGAACCTCAGTTTCCTAGATGTGTAAAATGGGGAGGAAAGTATTGTACACCTTATATGAGGTAATATGCAATTACTTTGTAAATCATTAAAGACTATTAAAATGTGAGTGATTTCCTAAGCATTTATTCCTCTCAATTGTCTCATTGTATTCTTATGAGTACAGGTAGAGACAGTCCTGGGTCAAATTAATATCCCACTGTGATTTTTTGTTTTGTTTTGAAGGTGGACAAAATAATTACTTTTTCCAGTTGAATTGTAGTTTTAAGTTATAAGCTTATCCTCTAACCCACTGAAATTGATATCTGTCAATAATAATATAGGTACTATTTACAAGGCTTCTTCCATTGTTCAAAAGTGATTGATATTTTAGCATTTTTGTTCCTCAATATCCACCTGATACCATCATTATTTGCAAATTAAGAAAGTGAGATTTAGTAGGGGGTAAGTGAATTGCCAGGAGTCACACAGTCAATGGATTATTAAAGCAAGAATGGAACTTGGGTCCTCTTGTCTTCAACTGCAAAATGCAATCCATTGTTTCACCTATAATATTAGAATAGTATAGGATGATTTCAACTATCGATCTCTGGAAATTCCCACATGTATATGATTTCTCTTTTAAAATCTCTGGGCTTTTTTTATTCCATGTAGATTGCATATCAGGAATACATGGTGTGATGACCTCTAATGCATGTCATAAATGTAATGCATAATGTATTTGGCATAAGTGTAATATCTAGTTGTCTATGGGATACAGTGTGGTCAATGATAAAGTTCTCATTGTACAGCACTTAATTACCTGAGAACTCAAGGCTATTCTGAGATCTATATTTATTGGATGGTCACTTGTGATTTGTTAAGTAATAAAAGACAGCAATATTGTAGGGTATAATTCTAGCTACTGGGTCTTGTCAGGTCTAGGTCAAAGATGTTAAATTTTTATAGTATATAGAGATTTCTTGCATGATATTTTATCTCCCTTTGTCTGATCTTCATCAAGCAGTTTCCTTATTATAACCTTATTAGTAACTTTGAATTCTATGGGCTTTGATGAAGGGTTGGGCTTTGATGACCTCTGTGTTCATTCTACCTCCAAGCCTAAACTCCTTTAAATCTCATGGAAATAATGACCCAGATCACAAAATTTGGTTTAATCTCTGTGAGAAATGTAGGGTGTTAGTCTTCACAGGGTGTGGAGGAGAGCATTAGGGAATCCATTACAAAAGGGGAAGTTGTGAGAAATAGAGGGTGATGGTCTTCACAGGATGTAGAGGGAGCCCTTAGGGAATCCATTACAAAGAGGGAATGGCCCAGCCAATCACAGGACTGGAAGAGTCTTCCTAATACAATTCCAGGGATACCAAACCCCAAATATCAAGTGAGACTGGGCAGCTAGGTGGCACAGTGGATAGAGCACCGGCCCTGGAGTCAGGAGTACCTGGGTTTAAATGCGGTTTCAGACACTTAATAATTACTTAGCTGTGGGGCCTTGGGCAAGCCACTTAACTCCATTTGCCTTGGAAAAAAAAAAGAGTGACCTAGAGATCTTACCCTAATGCTACTGAGTTTGCGAAATTAGGTAATTCAATATTAACCCATACACCCACTGTGACAATTGGGGTTCTTTAGCATATCATGCCTTGGATGATGTGGGGTGGGTCATATAAGGGGCATTTCATGGAATGGGCGGCCTTTTAGATTTTTTTTTTTTTGGTTTTTACAAGGCAAATGGGGTTAAGTGGCTTGCCCAAGGACCTTTTAGATTTTAACTCAAACTCTGAGAGCCTATGAACAACCAAGAGAGAGGGGGAAAGAATTTGTGAGGACAATAAATTACCTGACTCCTGAGACTAAGGTGTGCCTCATGCCTAGGAGTGAGATACCCGAGTCTTGTAAGGTGTATATTGCAATGTTTGTGAATAAAATATACAATTTTCTCTCACTCTAGCAAGTTTTTCTTTTCATTCATTTATAACAATCTCTGTACACTAATATAGATGAGAAAACAGAAGAAAATTAGAGGTAGAAACCTGAGAAAACCCCAGACAAGCTTGCTAGATATCTCATCAGACAAGCAACTGACAATTCTTAAATACTTATCAAGTAATGTGCCAAGTGTTAGAGATAGAAATAGATTCCTTACCAGTCACAAATATCAAGGACCTCCTCTTCCAATGGAATAAATAATGTTGAAATAAATAGAGGCTGGGGAAGGGGGAATGTCATTAAGCATTCAGAGAGTTCCAAGCATTCTGCTAAGAGATTTTTATGAATGTCATTTCATTTGATCTTCCCAGAAATCCTGTGAGTTAGCTGCTATTATTACTCGTATTATACAGCAAAGGCTACTAAGCTCCATAAAGATTAATTGACTTACCCAGGGCCACACAGTGTCTCAGGCAGTATTTTAATAGGAGACCCAGAGTTCTGTTAACTGTGTCATCAGGTTCCTAAAACAAAAAGGTTTAGGGTTTGTATCTCCGAGGAGAAAGATAGACTGCTTCATAGGAGTCCTGATTAATAGTAATTAAGGTTTCAGAGATTAAAGGCTAGATGCATAAGAAATACTTACCATAAACTTATTTATAAATTTTACAGATACAATTAAACGTAAATTTAGGCATAGCTAAAGCAAAAATCCAAAATCTCAAACTCAAAGCACATGCTTGGCTGGACAAAAAGCTAGTCCTGGGTGTAATGAGGCAAAATAAGAATATATTAGGTGCATTCAGGATCTGGGAGATGCCCAAATTCCTTGTAGTTAACTCAGGATTCATAGAGAGTTCCTGAGAACAGCAATGTTTTGGACACAAACTTCCTCTAATCATATCATGTTGGATTTCAATAGTAGAAAAATAAATATTATGAAAAAATTATTAAAGTATTTTTTCCACAGAAGTATGCTTTGGCTCATGGTCTCAGAGTGAGGTTGTTTTATTGCTCTCCTCAACTTCTACTCAGGATGCTAGGGTCATTGTTGAGAATTTGAAGTATTTCTTCCTCTAACGTCTTTGCCCTGAGCCCCAATTAGGTGTGTTCCACTTTTGTTTATTGCCAGTGACTAGACTGATAAATATTTGGTTTATGTGGCAGTCCCTTGTTACATTGGCAAGTCAACAACTCAGTAATTGTTGAATTTTTTAAGACTTCCTGTATGCCAACTAGTTTGGCACACCTTCCAGAAACAGTTCCTACTCTTTTCTAAGAGTGGGCATAAACATTTTATTGACAATACTCTAATGTGTAGGCATTAGGCCAACAAAGAGGTGTAGTGGATAGAAAGACTATTTTGTCCTGAATTCAAAACTACCTAAAGGTACATATTAACTGCGTGATACATAACCCTCAGTTTCTTTATCTGTAAAATGTGGAGAAAGAAATGGGGAAACTACTTCAGTATTTCTGCAGGAGAAACCCAGCTAGCTTGATGATGCTTCACATAGGACAGAAAGTGATTAACAATTGCAAAAGATATATATATATATATATATATATATATATATATATATATATATATATAGAGAGAGAGAGAGAGAGAGAGAGAGAGAGAGAGAGAGAGAGAGAGAGAGAGAGAGAGAGAGTAGGGCAATTTAGAGACTAGAGAGAACCAAAGAAATTCTTCAAGGGCAATTTGTGTTGGGAAAGTCCATTTTTATCCTCCAGATAAAGGACCGCACTGTAACTGGCTAGGGACTTTCTATCTGCTTTCAGTTTTTGCGCAGCCTCTGCATAATGACACAGATCAGCTCTATGGTTTTCTTTTTTTTTTAAAGTCAGAGAATTTTACAAACAGGGTTCTAAGAAAAGCAGTTGCCCTCAGCCATTGGGCCATCCATAGTCAGAGGTATGTAGAATGCATGTAGAAATGTCTTTTTTTTTGTCTTTAGAGTGACCACTTTGTACCCTTACACAGATGATTGCTAAAAAGCATTTCATCTCCAAACTGGTGATTTTAGTCCTAGGGACCAAACTTCTTTCAACACAGAGAAGAATTTCTTTAGGTTCCTAATACTCATATAAGTGTATTAAATAGAGAATATATAACATATGTTCTATACATATCTCTATCTATTGAACTATCTATCTGTCTGTCTTTCTATTCACACATATACATGTCTATATTTTTGGATCAACCCGTCTGATATTTGGGATGTTTTACTAAGTACCGTCCATCAGCTTATGGTAAACATTTTGTAGGCCTCTTGACTTTTATCACTGAAGCATTTATTATTATGGGTCTTTAAGCATATGAAGCAGTTTCCCTTACTCCTTTCAGATACTTACCTTAATGCTTACTTTTTAAGGAAATTTGTGACATCGTAGACACAACTCTGGGCCTGCAATTTGGACTATCTGATTTCAAAATACTGCCTGAGTCACTTAGTTACTGTGTGGCCCTGGGTAAGTCATTTAACTCTTGTTTGTCTCCGTTGACTTAACTGCCTAACAGGAACTCCCTCACAGGGTTGCTGTGAAGATTAAATAAGAAGATATTTGCAAAACTCTCTTAGCAGAATCCTCAGAAGGATATGAATGCTCATTTTCTTCTCTCCCCTTCCAACTTTAAGTCTCTTTATATAGATGCTCATTTACACATCATTTTCTTCATTAGAATATGAGGCTGGCAAGGTCTTCATTTCTGTCTCTAGCATGTAGCACATTATTTGGTAAATATTTACGAAATGCCAGTTGATTGTTTTCTGAGAAACCTCCCAAAGAGGTCTGGGTTTACTCCATTTTCCCCCTCTAATTTTCTTCTGCTTTCCCTCTAGGTGAGTGGACAAGAGGAGTACTCAGATCTTTATGTAAATCCTGCAAACCTGGTCATTATTTTCAGGAGGATTAAAGGAGTATAGGCTTAGGGGCAGAATGGACAAAGAAGTCATTAAATCCAAGTCCACAGAATTCAAATCTCTTACTTATAAGACTTCTAGTTAGTAAAGTTCTAAATGAAGGTCATGCAAAGAAATATTAAAAAACTAATCCAAGGAATCTCTGTATACTGTAAACAGTTTGTACCTATTGCCCTAAGCTGACCAGGCTTGGTAGCTAGACTTACACACCAGGATCTTGATATCTTTTATTAACAAAGAGCTGATATGTGACCATCTTATAAATATAGATCTCTGAACATCCTTGAGCACTCAACCAATTAAGTGCCTAAGAAAGAGAAATTTATCACTGACAAAACTGTATTCCACAGTCATGTAGACATAACCCTTATGCATGTAAATGTAAGAATAGCACTTTTGGGGAGGCATCACTCTATATTCATGATTTGCAAGCTACATGGAATCAAAACCCAGAGACTTATAAAGAGAAATCAAAAGTATGTGGGAATATCTGGAGATATATAACTCCTGCCAACTAATATTTTGCTAATATTTTAGGTAGGACAGGGGATTGCATTTTGAAGCTGGAGACAAGAAGATCCAAGGTCAGATCTTGCTTTTGTAATCCATTAACTGTGTGTTCCCTGGTGAGTCTCTTACCCTTTCTCAGTCTCAGGTTCTTAATTTGTATGGATGATAGTATCAGGTGGGTGGTGAGGATCAAATTAGCTAAGATATCAGTCATTTTGCAAAATAGAATGAATCATATAAACATGAGCTATTATTACTATTGACATACCAATTTCATGAGGCCAAAGGATGAGCTCATATCTTAATACTTTTATTCAACTAGAAAAAATAATTGTTTTGTCCCCTTTCAGAAAAAGAATTATCTTATCTCAGTGTACATTATTTTCTCCTCATTTTTCATACCTAGGAAACTGTTTCAGCAAGATTTAGTGAATTTCCACAAAATGGCAATGTTTGTTAATGACTTTGAAATGGGTTGGTCAGATAAAACAAAATTGAGTGAGATGAAATAAAATATGTCCTGAGGTCAAAGATTGAAAACAGATTTTTTTCAAGAAAAGAATGGAAGGAACAGGTAGGAGAAAGACAGTGTTCTAGGGGAAAAGCTGCCTTGACCTTGGAGTGAATGTATCATTTGACCACTTAAAGAGGATTCAGTTTGATGACTGAAAAGGCATGTGATTTCTGACTGAGAACACAAGAAGAAAAAACAGATTAAATCACTCTCAGCCCTGGAGATGAGCGGGCTCCTCCCTCTGCTTCCTGTTTTGCATTCTCCCTTCCCCTAAACTCCTCCCTGAGCCTCCACCTCTTTATCAATAGCCAAGACCTTCTGTTGATGGAGGAGCATCACTGACCAGAGCTCAGGGAGCAGATGGAGTCCCCAGCTCAGCTCCTTTGTGCCCTGCTCCTGTGGCTCCCAGGTGAGGAAGGAAATGTGGAGAGGAGATTATGGGAGAGACCCTTGACATCTGAGCTGGGCTACAATATCTGTCTCTGGGAAAAGTCTTTGGGAGATGAAATAAGACTTAGAAGAAAGGGGCTTTGGGAGAAGAGATTTCTGTGACAAGATATTAAAGGGAGAGTTTCAGATAGAAATACAAACAGTTCTCTAACCTCGAATGTCTTCTCTTTAATTTCAGGTTCAGCAGGGGAAGTTGTTCTGACTCAGTTCCCAGCTTTCCTGTCAGTGTCTCTGGGAGAGAGAGTTTCCATCAACTGCAAGGCCAGTCAGAGCCTCTTACACAGTAATGGAAACACTTACCTACACTGGTGCCAACAGAAAGCAGGACAAGCTCCCAAACTCCTGATTTATAGAGTTTCCAATCTAGACTCCCGGGTTCCCTCTCGATTCAGTGGCAGTGGATGTGGGACAGATTTCACCCTCACAATTAGCAGCCTGGAGCCAGAGGATGTTGCCATCTATTACTGTTTCCAAACCACTCATTGGCCTGCCCCACAGTGCTTCAGCCTTGAACAAAAACCTCCCCAGGCAGTTCAGGAGATTCATGTGAAAGCAGCAGCTGTCTTCTCTGTGGTCCCCAGGGTAGAGCAGCCCCAGCTCCCTGGGCCGGCTCACATCTCCTGGGCTTCCCCTTTCTTCTCCCACAGCCCCCCCCCCCCCTTCTAGCAAAACCTTGTCCATCAGCAGCCCCATCTGCACAGCCCAGGCAGAGTGGAGGGAACATAGCTTCCTGGGACACAGAGTGGAAAATCCAGATTTCCAGGGAAAATCCTGACATGTTAAGTCCCCTTGATACATTTGCTTCTCCATAAAGCATTTCTCTTTTTGGGACCCAAGTTCATGTGGAGGAAGCTTTGCTCTAATTCTCTGTATCAAATGATAGAAACTTGTCCATTGATATTGTTAGTCATGTCTGGTTCTTGGTGACCCCACATAAGATCTTCTTATCAAAGGTCCTGGAGTCATTTGCCATTTCCTTCTTCCAGCTTATTTCATGGACAAGGAAACAGAGACAAATAAGGTTAAGTGACTCACCCAGGTCACATCTAGGATGTGTCTAAGGTCTGATTTTCTTTCAGAGACATGTGTCTTTGAATTCCAGACCCAGTCCTTCATCCACTGCATCCCTTGCTGGCTATGTTGGTATGGACCAAATTCATTGTTTTCCTGCTGTGGGTACACTGTGTCCATAGCTAAGGCAAAGTGGAGGGTGCAGAGAATGGAAAATCCATACGGGAAATGCTGACATATCAAATCCACTTGATATCTTTGTTTCATCATAAATTATTTCTCTTGTTGGGAATCCAAGTTCTTGTGGAGAAGGCTTTGCTCTAATTCTTTCTAGCTAATGATAGAAACTTGTTGATTGCTGTTGATAGTCATATCTGATTCTTGATGACCCCATACTGGATCTTCTTGTTAGTTCCTAGATTCAACTCACTGGTGCTATGGGTCCTCATCCTCATCATCTTTCCAGATGTTTCCGATATCCTCCAGCACCCTATTCCATAAGGAGGTTTGCATGAAGTCTAAACTAACTTTCATTGAGTTTCTTTACATGAATTTTCTTCTTTGAAGTGAAGGTACTAGAGCAGTGACAGTAAAGTCCCCATAAAGGTAATTTCAGTTGATATGGAAAGTGAGACACAGGCATCTAGGTAAACCAGATATTCTCCCAGAGGAGATGCTAGAACTCAGTTTTGAAGAATGCTAGCAATTCTCATATTCACACATGTATGGAGAATACATTTGAGGAATGGAGCTCAGTCTGGGCAAAAGTATAGAGACTGGAGAAAAAAATGTCATTTGTGATGGGTAGAATGATAGCTAATTAGTTTGAATTGACAGAGAAGTGAAAGAATGTATTATGTAATAAATCTAGAAAGGGAGGCTGAGCTGGGTGGTTAGAGACTTTAATTGCAGAGTGGTTTGTATTTTAGCCTAAAGACAAAAAGAAGCCATTCAATTTTCTTAAGTCAGTTAATCATTCAACATTTATCAAACACTTGCTGTATTCCAGACACTGTATAGGGAAGTTCTATGGTCAGATCTCTGTATCAGTTAAAGTGCCAGAGTCCCTCAGGGCTTGACTCTATATGTCATTTGATGCACAGATACTTTCAACTGAAAAGGCAAGACCAAAGTGGAGGGAGTATAGGGGCATGATCTTGTTTGCAGATGATTGTAAACTCAATGCACCATCTGCAGTTGAGATGCAGCAAAGTATAAATAGATTGTTTACTGCTTGTGTTAACTTTGGCCTAACAATACCAAGAAAACACAGGTGCGCCATCTCTCAGCACCACAGCATCTGTATATGGAACTGCAGATTACAGCAAGTGTAGAAATTTTGAATACTTGTAAACAAGTTCACCTACCTTTGCAGTGTACATTCCATGGAGGGACACATTGATAATGAGGTCGACAAGCACACTGCAGAACTTGCTGAGTATTTGGGAGGCACCAAAACAAACTGAGAGAGAGAAGAGTTATTATATTGACCATCAAATTGAATGTATGCCTGTGAAACTTTTACAGAATACTAATGTAATGAATAACTAATAACTAATACTAATGTAAAATACAGAATTACCTCCATTTAAATTGTCTGAGAAGCATTCTGAAGATGAGTTAGCAGGAAAAGATACCAGTTACTGAGGTTCTTTTTCTAGTTAGCCTCTCAAGGATTCAAACATTACTACAGTGAGTACAATTCCAATGGGCAGAATATTCCTGCTACCCATCAACTCTGTCTCAGGGAGCCAAATCCTCAAACTTCTTCAGTCTCCACATTACTTCCAAGCTTGAGAAATTGATCTCAGGTTCACATTGAAGTTATCTGTACTCATGAAGACAAAGAAGATTCAGTAACACTCAAAGCTTTATGTTTTACTCACCTAAGAATGATGTATGTGTTTCCTGAAAACAGAATTTTCTCTATAAAAGTGGGAAATTGAACCTTAACTATTCCTGTCCTCCACACAAGGAGGACTCAAAGAAAAAATGAATTGAGCAGGTTTTGGGTGGAAAGGGAGATTCATATGATTAGCTATTTCACTTCCAAATTTTAACATATCTTCATCTCATTTTTATAGATGAGGCAACTGAAAATCAAGGAGTATATTGTGGCTTCCGAAGGACATAGAACTAGTATGTGATTGAGATGAGAATTCTCTAGATTCAATTTAAGTAACCTAATACGGAGGTCATTTTTACTACCAAAAGTCATCTTTCTAAAGTCCTAGAATCTCCAAGATATCTCAATTAACCAAGGAGCACAGCACACAATGGTTTCCAAAGTCAAATTATACCTAACTCAGAATAATGGAGAAATACATCAGAACCCAAAGATTAGCAGACATCAGTAGTCAATATGCTAGACTCAACTGAGATTTAAAAATCAGCTTTCCATAATATCCCACCTGTCTACTGTCTACTTCTATGTTCCAACACTACTCATATCATTCTTTAATATGCTGCCAAATTCCCAGATTGGAAGTCTCATGGGAAGCAGTGATGGTCATTCTCCACTGTGATGTACTGTGCTCTGAGGAGACAGAATGAATTTTCCTCAAGATGACTGAGACAAAAATATAAATTTTTATAAGCCAATGAGAAACTCTTTCATAATAGGGGAATTGCTGGAAGAATTCTGAAAAATGAGCTGACCATCTTATCCAGGCACTGGTTTCCTCTTGAGCAAATAGCTGGAAGAGATGATTGTGAACCAGTGTCTGCAGTATACTGTGAAGAAGCATTCAGAGATATATCAGTCATCCCTTATATCCCTTAAAAACTTTGCCCTTAAGTGACGTCTTTAGGTTCTAATATTAGGTAATCCCTACAGTAATAGAATGGAGATAGGCAAATTTGTCAATAGAATTCATTTTACCAATTAGCATACCTGTCAAACTTGATGGTCTAAGACTTGAATGTAAGACCTAAAATATTCCTCTGTTATTCCACAACAAAAGCTATACAGTTGAGTTTTAGTAGATAAAAAAGGTCTAGCCTGCCCTAAGAACAGTTATTGCCTGAGTCTATGACCTAGGGTGAAAGCACCTACTCCTCAGAGCTGAGGGACTGAGAAACCTGGGGAGGCTTTTATTAGGAAATGAATGGTTAAGTAATGAAAAAGTTTGACTGCTGGAGTCTCATTTCAGCCTCCTGTTGGGATAGTAACATCCTTTCTTCCTAATTGTTCTTTGGCTCCTCACCATTCCTTCCTCCTTATTAGGTAATTTAGAAAGTACCTGCATTTTACAGAATCAATAAATAATAGTGCAGTCCCCCTCACTCCATCCCCAGAGAGTTGTTTGGTTCTTGTCCTTCATTATGGAAAAGGGATCAAAATGGCATCACTTTGTTAGAGACAAGTTAGAGTGTGTCTGATTATGCTTGATCAGCCCAATACAGGCTTGATTGCTCAGCCACAGATGCGGTACAAATAGTTCATGTGAACAACCAGGGCAAGTTCTCTTAACATGTGCATCTTACATTTCCTTTGAGCTGCTTCCATTCTG
Source organism: Macrotis lagotis (assembly GCF_037893015.1). Taxonomy (NCBI): domain Eukaryota; kingdom Metazoa; phylum Chordata; class Mammalia; order Peramelemorphia; family Peramelidae; genus Macrotis; species Macrotis lagotis. The sequence continues at coordinate 37,996,496 of NC_133658.1, read as the reverse complement.
CCTAACTCAAGGAATACAGCACCTTTTCTGATGAAGGCATGCCAAGTGGCTAGGTGGCGCAGTGAATAGAGCACTGGCCCTGGAGTCAGGAGTACCTGAATTCAAATCCAACCTCAGACACTTAATATTTGCCTAGCTATGTGATCTTGGGCAAGTCACTTAACCCCATTGCCTTAAATTTTTTAAAAAAGGACCTTGGTCCTGTACCAGTGTCTTCCAAGCTTACACAATCAATTCCAAAGTACTTATGTGAGTCAATGAAAGTGTCCTTATATCTCTTTCTCTCAACTCCCTGTAAGTCCTTGCCCTATGTGAGTTCTCCATAAAATAGTCTTTTTGGCAATCATATTTTTGAAATGACCAATGTGACCTGTCCATTGTAGTTCTCTCTTTAAGACTTGAATGCTTGATAGTTTAGTTCCAGAAAGGACTTCAGGGTGTAGTCTGTTCTCCTGTCAGATGATCATCAGAATCTTCCCAAGACGATTTAAATGGAAGCAATTCAGTATCTTGCAATGGTGCTGAAAGACTGTCCAGGTTTCGGGATGGCTAGGTGGCACAGTGAATAAAGCACCAGCCCTGGAGTCAGGAGGACCTGGGTTCAAATCTGGTCTCAGACACTTAATAATTACCTAGCTGTGTGGCCTTGGGCAAGCCATTTAACCCCATTTGCCTTGCAAAAACCTAAAAAAAAAAAAAAAGACTGTCCAGGTTTCACAGTCATACAAAAATGTGGTCAATGTAGACAAACCTCTGTAGACTACTTTGTGGTCAATATAATACCTCTTCTCTCCCATAGTTTCCTTCGGAGTCTCCAAATACTGAGGAAACTCTGACAATATATGTGTCAAGTTTCTTATCAATATGTACCTCCCTGGAAAGTACAACATCAAAGTAAATGAACTTATATACAGTATACAAAATTTCTTCCATTTGCAATAACCAATGGTTCCACATATGATTTCTGTGGTGCTGATAGATGGAGTGCCTGTGTTTTCTTGGTGTTCAAGATTAGGCCAAAATGAGCACAAGCAGCAGAGTATTGATCCACATTTTGCTGCATCTCAGCTTCAGAGGCTGTATTGGGTGTACAATCATCTGCAAACAGAACATCATATAGAAATACTCCTTCCACTTTGGTCTTGACTTGTAGATTTATTCAGTTGAAAGTATCTATGAATCAAACGATGTATAGGGTCAAACCCTGAGGGTTTACGGCACTTTAACTGATGCAGATATCTGACCATAGAACTTCCCTCCACAGGGTGTGGAACATGGAAGGTGCTTAATAAATGTTTAATGATAAAGTGACTTAATAAACTCGAATGGTTTCTTTTTGCTTCTAGGCTAAAATACAAACCACCTAGCTCATCATCCCTTTCCAAATTTATTAGACAATACACTCCTTTATTTCTCCAACAATCCAAACTAAATAGTGAACATGCTTCCTCCCCCCAAATGATACATTGTCTGATGTCCCTTGACTTTTGCCCAAGCTGTGCTCCATTCCTGAGATGCACTCTATACAAGTCTGAGTTCAACAATCTGTAGCATCCATCAAAGCTGAGTTCTAACCCCTCCTCTGGGAGAATATCTGATTTTCCTGAATGCCTGTTAGCTCACTTTTCATATCAACTGAATTTACCTTTACTGACTTTATGAAAACTACTCTAGTGACTTCATTTCATATAAAGACATTTTTATAGATAAGAAATAAGATCATTGTCCTCTAGATGAAGTAAATGAGTCTCTAAATGAGGGATGGATGGTTGAGTTGGGCTCTTGACCAGGTCCAGATCATGAGGAATCTAGTCCTATGAGACCATTGCGGCCAGCGTAGAAGAAAAAGAATTCTAGTCTATATCATGGAAGCCAAGTGATGCAGTGGAAGGAGCACTAGGCCTGGAATCCAAATGACTTGTGTTCCTGAGATCACATAAGACCTTAGGCACTTCCTAGCTGAGATCCATGGTAAATCACCTAAAGCTATTTACTTCTCTTCATCTGTGAAATGAGTGGAAAGGAGGAAATGGCAAACTACTCTAGAACCTTTGACAAGAAGACTCATTGTGTGGTCACCAAGAATCAGACATGTCTGACATCAGCAACCAACAAATTTGTATCATTTGATACAAATACCTTGGCAGCTAAGTGCTGCAGCGGACAGAGCACTGGTCTTGGAGTCAGGAGGACATGAGTTTGAAACCAACATTGGACATCTGACCCTGGGCAAATCACTTAACCCTGATTACCTCATGTGTAGGCCCATCTTCAATCATCCTTATTCATATCTGGCAACTGGACCCAAATGACACTGGAGGAGAAATTGACCCTGGAGACTTAGCACAGAACCCCCTCATTCAAGTCCAAATCATGTGCTTGTCATGTCATCATCGAGGTATCACCTCTCTGATGTCATGATCTTCCAGAACAAAGGACAAGCATCATCTTTATCATTTGATATAGAGAACTAGAGCAAAGCTTCCTTTCCTGCACATGAACTTGGGACCCCAACAAGAGAAATGCTTTATGTTGAGGCAAAGATATGTCAGCATTTCCCCTGTTTGGATTTTTCTCTCTGTGTCCCAGGGGGCTGTGCTTCCTCCATTCTGCCTTGCCTGGCCAGATAGTGTTAGTGATTGACAAGGCTTTGTTAGAAAGGAGGGGACCTGTGGGACCAGAAAGGGGAAACCCTGGGAGATGTGAGCCTGTTCAGGGAGCAGGGTCTGCCCTGCCCTGGGGTCCACAGAAGAGGCAGCTGCTGTTTTGAACTGAATCCCCTGAATAGCCTAGGGAGATTTTTGTTCAGGGCTGAAGTAATGAGTTGGAGGCCGCTGAATGTCTTGGTAGCAGTAATGGAGACAGCATCCTCAAGCTCCATGCTACTAATTGTGAGGGTGAAATCCGTCCCACCCCCACTGCCACTGAATCAAGAGGGAACCCCAGAGACTATATTGGAGACTTTATAAATCAGGAGTTTAGGAGCTTGTCCTGCTTTCTGTTGGTACCAATGTAGGTATGTGTTTCCATCACCATGTAAGAGGCTCTGACTGGGCTTGCAGTTGATGGTAGCTCTTTCTCCCTGAGGCACAGACAGGCAAACTGGGCACTGAGTCAGAACAACTTCCCCTTGTGAACCTGAAATTAAACAGGAGACACTTGAAGTTAGAGAACCAAGACTCTTTATACTCCTTTCTGCAACTCTCTGTCTAATATCTGGTTTGCAGAAATCTATTAATTCTACTCAGTAAAGTTTCTTCTAACTTCTATATCATCTCTCAAAGGTTTTTCTCTCTGAGACAGATGTTGTAGCACAGCCCAGATTGCAAGGGTCTCTCCCAACCTCCTGCCTTTCTCCATAATCGTCTCTTCATATTTTCTTTCCTCACCTGGGAGCCAAGGAGCAGGCAAAAAAAGGAACTAAACTGGGGACTCTGAGCTCTGTCCAGTGCTGGTTCTCAATCAACAGAAGGTCAGGGCTATTGATAAAGATGTGGAGGCACAGGGAGGGGTTTAGAGGAAGAGAGAATGCAAAACAGGAAGTAAAGGGAAGAGCCTTTCATCTACAGGGTTAAGAATGTTTTAAGCAATTATTTCAAATTGTGTTTTCAGTCAAAAATCAGAAGCACTTTTAGTCTTCAAACAGTGAGTCTTCTTTAAGTGGTCAAATGACACATTCACTCCATGTTCAAGGTTGCTTTCACTTTAGGGCACTGTCTTTCTCCTACCAGTCCCTTCCATTATTTTCCTCTCACTCAACTTTGCTTTGTCTCACCAATCCATTTTAAAAATCATTAACAAACAGTGCAACCTTGAGGAAATACTTAATCTTGCTGAACCTCAGTTTCCTAAATCTGGAAAATGGGGAAGAAAATAATGTACACCTTAAATAAAATAATTTGAGGGTTAGATTACTTTGTAACCCATTAAGAACTGTTAAAATATGAGTAATCTCTCTTATGATTTATTACTCTCAATTGCCTCATCTTGTTCTTATGAGGTCAGATAGAAATAATTCCTTGACAAGTCACTATCCCACTAATAATCTTTCTTCTGAAGGTGGACAAAAAAATTATTTTTTCTAGTTGAATTTAAGTTACAAGCTCATCCTCTGGCTTACTGAAATTGATATCTGTCAATAATAACATAACTCATTTATATAATCCTTCTATTTTCCACAAGTGATTAATATATTAGTTTATTCCATCCTCACAATCTACCTGATCCTCCATCATTTGCAAATTAAGACACTGTAACTCATAAGAAGGGCTAAGTGACTTGTCAAGGGTCATCCAGTCAATGGATTACTAAAGAAAGATATGAACTTGTGTCCTCTTGTCTCCAACTCCAAAACTCATCCACTGTTCCACCTACAATACTAGTATAGTATAGTGTGGATTATATATCTTCAGATAATCTCACATGCTTTTGATCTCTCTTATAAAGTCTCTGAGTTTTTATTCCATATGGTGTGCAGATCATGTGTAAATGATGTGATGGCCCCTAATAAAATACATTTTTATTTTTATGCATAAATCTAATGTCTAGTTGACTGTGGGATACAGTTTGGTCAATGATAAGGTTCTCATTATATGCCACTTAATGGGTTGAGAACTCAAGGATATTCTGAGATCTATATTTATAGGATGGACACTTTTCATTTGTTAGTGAATAAAAGATATCAAGATCCTAGTGCATAATTCTAGCTACTGAGCCTGGTCAGGTCTGAGTCAATAGGTGCTAAATGTATAAAGAATACAGAGATTTCTTGCAAGGCTTTGAATATTTCTTTGCATGACTTTTGTTCCGCAATTTCCTTATTTTAACCCTTATTAGTTAGAACTTTGGATCCTGTGGGCATTGGTGAAGGATTTGGATTTAATGATCTCTGTGTTCATTCCACCTCTAATCCTATATTCCTTTCACCCACATGGAAATAATGACCAACATCCTAGGGTTTAGCTGAGCATCTGAGAACTCCCCTTGTTCACTAATCTAGATAGGAAAGCAGAAGAAAATTAGAAATGGAAAAACTGAGAAAATCCCAGACCTTTTTGGTAGTCATCTCATCAATCAATTGATATTTCTTAAGTACTTAACAAGTAATGTGTTAAATGCTAGAGATAGAAACAAAGACCATACCATCTCTAATATCAAGGATGTCATATTCTCATGGAGAAAATAATGTATTAATCATCTTATATAAAAAAGATACATAAAGAATAGAGGGTGGAGAGAACAATGTACACATCACCAACATTATGAAATGAACAACCTTGATGGAAGCAACTCCTCTTGACAATCCAGAGAGCTAAGATAACTACATTAGACTGGTAATGGCCTATTTTATCCCCAACCAGGGGAAGAAAAAGCAAAACAAAACAAAGCACACAGAAAAAACACCCCTACCAAATCTATTGAATACTTTGTAAAAATTATCTCTTATGTATCTCTTTCCCTTAATCCCAATTCCTCAAGCCAAAAATGACTGATTTGTAAATATGTTTAATAAAATATGTATGTAAAATGATAAGCAACTGTTCCCTACTGAGGGGAGAGGGGTGGGAAGGGAGCGTGGAGGGAAATTTTGTAACTTGGAAATATGCATGTACAAATGGATGAAAATTAATTAATTAATTAAATAAAAATAAAAAAACAAATTTCTATAGTAGTCCTGTTGTAAAAGAGTAGTTAGAACTAAGGGGGAAAATATGAGAAAGAAAGAAAAGCATAAAGGAAGTTTTTTTAAAAAGTGAATATGGTATGCTTTGCTCTATATTCAGATTCCATAGTGTTTTCCTCTAGATGTGAATGGCATTATCCATAGCGGGTCTCTCAGAATTGTCCTTGATCTCTAAATTGCTGAAAGGAACTATATCCTTCATAGTTGATCATCTCACAGTGACGTTGTTAATGTGTAAAATATTTTTAAATAGGTAAAACATAAGTACTTCTTCATATATTCTTCAACTGTTGATTGATTGGAGAGTGGAGAGATTGGAGAAGGGTGGATTAAATTGCTTAAATTGCTTGCAGTCCTTCAAGACAGAAGAGATTAGTCAGAAGTGAATTGTGCTCTACCATCTCCTTGCTTTTGATTCTGAGCTAGTTACCTTCATCTTTACAGTCACCTACTGAGCAGATTTACCCAGAACCACATTTCTACAAACAGTCACAGCCAAGATTTGGTATGGACAGTATGGGTCCTCACCTTGATGCATATCTGAAATATTTTATTTTCATCATCAGAAGCATAGAGCCTAAGGATGCTGGGGATTATTATTGTCTATAATACAATATCTCCCTTTTCCCATAGTGCTTCAGCCCTGAACAAAAACCTTTCTCAGACTGTTCAGTGGATTCAATTCAGAATAACAGCTTCTTCCTCTGTGGTTCCCAGCAGAGAGCAGCCCCTGCTCTCTGGGCTGGCTCACATCTCCAAAGTCTTCCCCTTTTTGTTCTCACAGATCCCCTCCTTTCTGGCAAAGTCTTGTCTATCACTAACTCTGTTTGCACAGCAGAAGCAGAGTAGAGGGAGAACAGCCCCTGGGATACAAAGATGAAAGTACAAATAGGGGAAATGTTGACATTTTAAGTTCACTTGATATCTTTGTCTCAACATAAAATTGTTTTTTAAAGGTTTAAGGTAAATCAGCTTCTCCTTCAATGACTGGCCATTCCTTGGTGCTGGCAGATAGCCTGCAAATGTTAAAACTCTGACCCTTCTCCTAGCCCAGGAACTGAATCATTTCTTTCCAGTCACTCATTGTCTCAGTCCATGTTACTGTCCAGTTACTCACTATTTCCACATCTTCATTTCTCCAATCTGTGTTGACTGATTGGAAGAAGTAGAGACAAGAGTTAGTGAGAACCAATATGGAGTCATTAACGTTCTCCAGAAGAGCAAAGAGTAGCCACAAGTGATGGACTCAGCCTCTAACCTCTCAGTCTCCGTCCCTAAACCAGGCCTCTTCACCCTCATGGTCTCCCTTTGGGCACCAGATTGACATAATAAGGGAGAAAATATATTCCTTTTTGTTGATATTTTATTTTATTTTTGCACTTACATTTATGAAAGTTTTCCAATATTCAACATTGAATATTTATATTAGATATTTTCCCAACCATCTTCCCTTCTCACTCCCCTCCCCTCAGCAGCAAAGGGTCTGGTAAAAGTTGTACATGTATATTTGTGTTTAGCATGTTTACATATTAGTCATTTTGTGTTTGAGGAATTGAGACTAAGAGAAAAAAAAGAAAGAAAATCATGGAATAGGAAGGAAAAACATGAGAAATTTTTAAAGTGTGAATATAGGATCCAATCAGATTCTGTGATTTTTGTGTTTTTTTTCCTCTGGTTGTGGATAACGTTGCCCTTAACAGGTCTCTCAGGGTTTTCCTAGATTTCTGAACTAAGAGAAGCTGCATTCATTATACTTGATCAATTCATAATGTTTTTGTTAATGTGTACAATGTCATCTTGGTTCTGCTCCCTTCACTCAGTACCAGTTCATGTAATTCTTTCCATGCTTCTCTAAAGTCCAACTCTTCATGGTTTCTTATAGAACAATAGTACTCTATGACATTCATGTACCATAACTTGTTCAGCCATTCCCCAATCGATCAGCATCCCTTCAATTTATAATTCTTCGTCACTACAAAAAAGAGCTACTAAAATATCTTTGAGAGAAAATATATTCCTACAGGGAAGTTTTCCTAGATTTTCCTCATCAGCCCAAAGACCTATTCAGTCTCAAACAGATCCTCATCTTTGCCTCCTTGAATTCTTACCTTCTCCAGAGATTAGTGGGGCAGGTGCAGGAGCCCTAAAAGCCTACAAGTTTTGAGTTCTTGTCACCTCTGCCACTTTTCCAGGACTTGGAGCTTTCTCATGGATTCAGAGAATCTAGTTGTGGGGACAGGAAGAAGAATCTCCTGGTTATCTATAACCAAGGGTACTTATCCCTATATCAGTCACTAAATATGAATTTTTTATGATTGTGAGATCACATCTTAGAATTCATAAAACAGAGACTCAGTCTCTGGGCTAGGCTTAGGCAGCAGCATCTGGCTTATTGGATTCCTGAGAAGATCCTCATGAGTCCTGCTTCTCTTTTGTATGTGGAGACTCAAGGAAGTTTTCAAAGACCCTGCTTAATATATAAAACCTTCCTCCTTTTTACCTCTCTTACTAGGGGTTCAGTCTGCTCTCTCTAAAGGTTTTCAAGAGTCAAGATGATTTCCTCATGCCAAGTCCTCTGGTTGTTAGTCTTCTGGGTTCTGAAGTCAAACAATTTGAGCAATTAAGAAGAGCACAGATTTTTTTAAGGAGAAAAACATTACAATCCCTCTAACTAGAAAATATGGAACTTAGAGATAGCTCCAGCTGACAAGGGGCAGATAAGCATAACCAGCTATCCGCTCATAAACTGTAAAATTTATGGTAAACACATCTCCCTTTTTAATCTATTTTTTTATTTAAGGCAATTGGACTAGGTGACTTGCCCATGGTCACACAGCTAGGCAGTTATTAAATGTCTGAGGCCGGATTTGAACTCAGGAATTCCTGACTCCAGGGCTGGTGCTCTATCCACTGCACCACCTAGCTTCCCCTCCACTGTGCCATGTCTTCCTTTTTTAGAAAATACAACTCAGTCACTGATGTGAAATTTCTTTCGTCTCTACAAAAATTGGCTCATTCATATTCTTTAAACTAAAAATTCAAATACTTTTGCCTTGATCTAATTCTTGGCTTTTTGTAGATTCCCATGGGGAAATTGTGCTGATCTAGGCTCCAGGTTCCTTATCCAGATCTCCATGACAGTGAGTCACCATCAGCTGCAAGGCCAGTGAAAGTCTAACAGATGTAGATGTAGAAGAAGCCTGATCAGGACCCCAGGTTCCTCATCTACTGGGCTACCAAGTTGGCAACTGAAGTTCCTGGAAGGTCGTCAGGGTTAAGCTTCCACAGTGCTTCAGCCTCAAACAAAAATCAGCTTTTCAGTTGTTTGAGGTCAGGGAGAAGCTGTTTCCTCCAACCTCCCTAGATCAGAGATGCCTATACCCCTCCCATCTTCCAGGGTCTCTGCTTCCAGAGATAATTCTGGTTAACTATATTTTTCTTTTTTAGTATAGATATCAATGGGATCATTGTGCTGAGAGTCACCTCCCTCAGCTGTTGGATCAGGGAGGGCATTGCCAACTCTTTCTTCCAAAAGAATAAGAACAGTCTCCTAAATTTCTAGGTCTACCAACATTAAGCCCATTTCAGTTTCAGGGGATCTGGGAAGTATATTGCTTTCACCATCAGCATTCTGGAGTTTGAAGATGCCGGAGATTATAATTGTCTTCAGGATGGTAGGAGGCCTCCCACAGTGCTCCAGAAACAAAAACTTCCTGGCTTGTGCCTGGTTTTGGGGTGCTTCCTGAGCTTTTGAGTATTATTGGGACACCTGCTATAGGTGTTTTTGGGTACAGTCCCCTGGGACCTTTATTCCTCCAAGGACCTTTATTCCTCTAAGGGCATATGCTTTCTTGACAGTGCTTTGATATGTAGATGACTATGGCACTACCCTCTGCCCTGGAGCTATGAGGAGGAGCCATGCTATCTTAGTATGGAAGGCCAAACTGCAACCTGGATCTGAGTGTAGGAAAACAGCAGAGTCCTGCCCCAGGAAGAGCAGAAATATTTCTGACCCCCTTACCATCTGTGGGTTGTGCTCTGGGGGTACAGGCTGGTTTCCCTGATTCTCACTGCAGGTTCTATGGCCGGTGCTCCTCACTCCACATTCATTCTGGTGTAGCATATTTCTCTCAGAGTTCCCTTCAAGCTGTTGCCAGTGATACCTGGGCTGGGTTGGGCTGAGCTGCAGCCTTGGCTTTTTTCCAACCCCTGGTCTTGGTTAAACACCTTTCCCTTGGAACTTCTAAGTTATCTTGGATTGGGAAAATGTATCACTCAGCCTTTCTTTGGGTTCTGCCCCCTCTAAATTTTGGCTAGCATCATAATTTGTTGACTTTTTGGAGTTTTGGAGGGAAGGAGTTTCTGGGGAATGCTGCCTTCATGCTGCCATCTTGGCTCTGCTGGCATATGAATATTTCTTAACCTTGGAATAAGCTATTCAGACATAACAAAAATGGCAGTGAATATCCATTTGGGGTCATTATTTCTCTGTTGTGCTGACACACTTGTGGTAGAAGGCTGAGCTTACACATGAAACCCTGTAACATATCCCTTTGCTTAAGAATTAACAATTCCTTAGACATTTTCCTTTGAACCTAATGATCTCAGGACAGTTCTTTTCACTGGAAAGAACAAAGAATAGGTTCATCACCATGTTCTTCTCAATATCTTCTTGGCTCCAGAGAACATGAATGGAGGCAGTAGAGAATTAAGTTTAGAGCAATTTTACAAAAACTCAGGAGGAGAGGATGGTCAACATTGCTAAATACTGAAAATGATATTCCCTAGATAATACTCTGATCATATCCTTCTGCTGTTAAATAATACTAAGTAGTTCCCTACTGCCTCTAGGTTGAAGTACAGACTCCTCCATTTGTCATCTAATGCCTTTTACCATCTGCCTCTGGGGTAGTTTGATGCCACAGTGGATAGATTATTGGAATCCATAAGACTCATCTTCCTGAGTTCAAATCTAGCCTCAGAAATCTACTAGTCAACTTGGCTATCTTTGGCTCAGTAAAATGAGCAGGAGAAGAAAATGGTAAACCACTCCAGTTTTGTTTTGTTTTTTTGCTAAGAAAACCCAAAATGATGTTATGGAAAGTCAAATATTATTGAAAGAATTGTAAAACAATAGCACCATCTGACCCCACCTGACTTTTCCGGGCCAGGAAACATAATATTCCCTTTCATTCCCTCTATAGGCAAGTCAAACTGGTTTTCTTTTAGTTTTTCGAATTATGGTATATTTACTATTTCTATTCTTTGGACATATTTTGCCCCATGGAGAGAATGCATACCCTCCTTGCCATTATTCTTACATTGCATAGACTTCTTCAAAGTCCAGTTCAAGGATCATGTATGACCTGATGCCATTCTCTTTTTAAAATTTTATTTATTTTTTGAATTACAGGAAAAGTTAATTTTCAGCATTCATCATTTTTCAAGGATGAGTTCCACACTTTTCTATACCCTTCCAATACCTCTCCCCTCCCTATGACAGCTAGCAGTCTGATATAGGTTGTTCATATGCAATTTTGTTTAACATATTTCCATAATAGGTTGTGAAAAATGAATTAGAACAAAGGGAGAAGAAAACCAGGAGAAAGAAAAAAACATACAATTTTTAAAAAGTGAACATAGTTCTCATAGTTTTGCTCTTCATTCAGACATAATAGTTGTTTTCTCTGGATGTGGATGTCATTTCTATAACAGGTCTCTCAGGGTTGTCCTTTATCACTGAACTGCTGAGAGAAGCTGCATCCATCCTTAGTTGATCATCTCACAGTGTTAATGTGCATAAGGTCTTCTAATGCTTCTCATCTTACTCGGCATCAGTTCATGCAAGCCTTTCCAGACTTTTCTGAATTTGAACACTCATGATCTCTTATAGAACAATAGTATTCCATCACATTCATATACCATAATTTGTACAGCCATTCCCCATTTGATGGGCATTCCCTCAATTTCCAATTCTTCGCTACTACAAAAAGAGCTTTTATAAATATTTTTGTACCTATAGGTTATTTCCCCCTTTTTATGATCACTTTGGGATAATGGGATTGCTATATCAAAGGGTATACAGAGTTTTATTACACTTTGGGGATAGCTCCAAAGTGTTCTCCAGAATAGGATCAGTTCGTACCTCCAGCAGTTTCCCTACATCCTCTCCAATATTGATCATTTTCTTTTTTTTGTCATTTTATACAATTTGACAGGTGTGAGATGATACCTCAGAGTTGCTTTAATTTATATCTCTCTAATCAATAATGATTTGGAACATATTTTATATGCCTATAGATAACTTCAATTTCTTCATCTGAAAACTTCCTGTTCATATCTTTTGACCACTTATTGGAGAATGACTTCTATTCTTATAAATTTGACTCAGTCCTCAATATATTTTAGACATGACTTCTTTATCAGAAACATTAGCTGTGAGAATTGTTTTCCAGCTTTCTGCATTCCTTTTAATTTTGCTTAATTTGTGCAAAATCTTTTTATTTAAATGTAATTAAGGTTGTTTATTTTGCCTTTTGTAAATGTAGTCTATCTCTTGTTTGTTTATGAATTCCTTCCCTTTCTATAACTATGATGAACTACTCTTTGTTCTCCTAATTCACTTTTGGCATCATGATTTATATTAAATCCTGTACCCATTTTGACTTTATCTTGGTATGAGGTGTGAGATGTTGGTCTATGCCTAGTTTCTGCCACACTAATTTCCCAGCATTTTGTCAAATAGTCTTTAGCCTAGAAGTTAGTCTTTGAGTTTATCAAACAGTAGATTACTGTAGCAATTTACTACTCTTTTTTTGTACCTAATCTATTCCAATGATCTACTTCTCTATTTCTTAGCCTGTACTAGAAAGTTTTGATGACTACCACTTTATAAAACAGTTAAGATCTGATATAGCCAGCAGTTTCCTTTTTGCATTTTTTTCGCCAATGAACTGATGCTGAGTGAAGTGAGCAGAACCAGGAGAACAATGTGCACATTAACAGCAGCATTATGAGATGGATCAACTATGATGGACAAAGCTCCTCTCTATAGATCAGTGATCAAGAGCAAACCTGAAAGGTCTGTTATGGAAAGTAACATCCATATCCAAAATAAAAGAGAATAAAACTATGGAGTCGGGATGCAAAGGAAAGCATACTATGTTTACTTTTAATTTTTTTTCCTCTCTTTCTCATGGTTTTTCCCCTTTAGTACTAATTCCTCTTTCACAACAGGATAAATATGGAAATATTAAACAGGATTATACATGTACAACTTTTAGTAGATTGTTTGCTACCATGCTGGGAGGGGGAGGGGGAGGAAGGTGGTATGTAAATGTGCAACTCAAAAAGAAAATTAAAGATTAAAGAAAAAAAGAATGAGGAAGAGGAAAATGCCTCCTGTCTCTCCTCCCTCTGACCAGCCCGGGCACTATTGCTCTCCTCCTAGGCATAGAGTAGCCAGTCCCCTGATCCCATTGCTGGATTCCCTGGACCTTTGGTGGATTGATGGAATTTCCTTGCCATTGTCAGGGGCATCTTTGTGCTGCCCAATCTAAGAGTTAATCCAATGAGCCAAAACTCCATGGACATCTCATTGTCATTATTTGCTATGAAGTTTTGTTGCCTCAGGAATTCTTGAAATAAAAGTGGCAAGGGATGAAAGTTAGACATTATTGTTTTTGTTTTTGTTCTTGTCTTTGTCAAGGAAATCTGTTGAAAGGGAAATGTTTGCAGCAAGATTCCAATCAGTTCAATAAATTCAAAAACGTTTATTGAACAATGACTATGGCTGAGGAACCAGGTAGCTATCTTAAAACTCTGTTTTATCAAATCAAACAAACTGGACTAAAGCTGAGGAATTTCATCATTAATGTCAAGGAATTGGAAAGGTTCTGGGAGTCCCCATATACAGGGATGGCCTGAGACTCTCAGCACTGGCCCTGAAAGAACCCTCCCTCCAAATCTAATCACTTTAACCTCAATTCTTGAACCCCCCAGGTTTCTGAATACCAGTTCTAGCAGTGGCTGTTTGGGAAGACTTTTCTTTAGAGAAAACTTAATTTTTATTTGTTTTTGTAAAGTTGTATTTCAAATATGTGGAAGGAAGGTAAATGTAACTTGAGAATCTGTGAACAAAACTTTCAGACCAAGAATGCATCATCTGATAGGAAGGATATAACTAGCTTTAGATAAGGCAGACTTCAAAAACCATTCATTTTCAGAAATAAGATTTCTAAATCTGCTGTCCTAATCCTCTTCTACAGCAGGACATGGAGGAAGGATTTGGTCTGGCTCTGATCACAGGATTTCACTGAAACTCTGAAACCTGGACTTTCCTGGATCACAGTACTCTTAATCTACTTCAGGAAGAACTGATGCCCTGATCCATCAACTCTTTGTTCATGACCAAGTCCTCCATTGTTATGCCTCTTATTCTACCACTCATCAAAATTCAAGGTTCCCATCCCTTCAGGAAATTTAATCATAAGTCAACAGAAATGAAGTTAAAAAAATTAAACTCCTATTATGTGAAAGAAGCTGGGGATTCAAAGACCACAACAATATTGTTCTAGCCCTTATAGAATTTCACATTCATCTGTGGAGAAGGCAACAGGTATCTACCAAGTAATTTCAAGAGGGAAAGCAGACATATGTGGAAGAAGGAGCTGAAGCCTCACCAATGGGATGGACCCTAAGCTATGCTTCAAAGGAAGTTGGAGATTCTTTCTGATGGAGATGGCCTCCATGGCCATCTGAGGAGCTACCTCTACTAAGGCAGGGCAGCCAATGATGGAAGATTGTATGTAGGAAGATTTTGTCTGCTGCCTTTACTAGAACAGAGAGGACACAAAGCTTGTTATTGTGGCATCAGCCTAGGAAGGTCAGAAGTGCCATATTGTGGAGAATGGTCAATGCCAGATTGAGAATTTCATTTTTTTATCCTAGAGTCAATAGGAAGCTGGTGGAGTTTTTTGAGAAAATGAGTGACTGGATTAGATTTAATGAATTTCAATTTGGCCCCCATGTTGATGACAGAAAATTACCATAGTTTCAGTCAATCTGGTGCCCTAAGATAATAAAGTTTTTTTCTGTATTTTAGTTCTTCTGATTAACAAAAAATTCTGTGAATTAAGTCTTACATTAAGCAGAGAATTAGTTTTCAACAAGTCCTTCCAACTCAAAGATTCTTTGATCCCTTTTTGGATATTTTTTCATGAATTTTCCAACTCAGAGAAGATTAATATTCTGATCAAAGACATAGAAACAATTAATTCATAAAACTGATACCTAGATCCCACTCCTTGGCTGACAGCCTTTCTCCAAATATTCTTGGTAGTTTCATTTAGGATTTATCAAACATAGAGTAAATGATACACAGCCCTCCCTCTTCCTGCTCTGTACTCATTTCCTCTCCTAGAGTTGACAGAGAAATGGATGATAAAAATGAGAAACAGGTTATATTCAGATGACAGAGACATCAGTGACAAATATGGATGTGATAAAGATGAGGCAACATGGAATGATGGACTGAACAGTGATCTGAGAGTCAGAGGACCCAGAGTTTCTGACTGTTTCTGACTCTCCTGGCTGCATTGCACTGAATATTTAACTACTCAATGATATAGGTAACTTCCCAATATTCTGAGTTCTAAAAAGATGCCAAATTACATAGGGAGATTTTTTTACAATAGGAGTTTATCACATCAAATTACAACTGGATAAATCGATATCTGTATTAATAGCTATATTGATATATTCCCTGGGGTTGCAGTGGTTAGAGACTTGGACCTGAAGACTTCATTTCAAATCCTTCCTCTGACTTTTACTAACTGTGGAAACCCTAACCATGTCACTTTACCTCTACTATCTCCTTATATGTATACTGGCTATAATATCACTTATCACTGCTATTATCTAATAGCATCTATCTCCTAGTACAATCATAATGGTATAAATAGATATCACTTTAATGTTCTTTGCTAACTTTAAAGCATTCCAGAAATGATAGCTTATCATCATCATCATCATGAACAAACATCATTTTTGTTATTTGATTGCAGTCTCCAAGAGCACCTATGTAGAATAGACTGTTTCTGCTTTCCCCTTTATATCCCAGGACTTGGAATTCTGCTTTGAATAAAGTTTAATTAGAAGTTTCACATATTCATTCACAGTTGATAGATAAATTAGAGACAGGAGAGAATGGAGATAGGTGAACCATACAGGGGACTCTAAAATCTCCCAACACAGAAGTCATTACTCAGAAGTGAATGACTCTCTCCAGGCTCTTCATCTGTATTTATGAGCCACTCACCCTTATCCTCATAGGTTCACATGCAACACAGATTTACCCAGATTCACATTTTCAAAATAACCATAGCCAAGATAGGGTATGGATCATAGTGTGGGTTGTCACTTTCAGTGAGGGTCTGAAATGGGAAAAAGGTGACAATGGCAGAGAGAATCTTTTCCTCCATGATGCTCAGAACAGCTTCAATCATCTCATCTAGTGACTAAGTATTCCTCAGGGTCCAGGCTAGGATCTGTACAATTGGACCTTCTCGTCACTGTCTTCTTGAATTCACCCCATCCCCAGCAGAGGGAGGTAGTGGGGCAGGAACATGAGCAGAGATTGGTGAGATATTTCCAGATCCTAAAATCTGTTAGGTCCTGTCATCTCTGCCACCTCCAAAGGACTAGGCATTCTCAACTTTGTTATGAAAGATCTAGCCCTGGGGCACAGAAAGAAACCTCCCTTCATTTATCCAAACCAGCTGCCACCATTGCTGTATCAGACACTAAACATGATCTTGCCTTCACTCTTGAGTTCACACATTTGAGGACATAAGAGTGCTCCTCCCCCAGAGGCAGTCTAGGCCAGTATGACTGAGTGTGGCTGACAGGGTCCTTGAGGTGAAGCTCCCACCAGACCTGGGGCTCTTTTGCATATGGAGACCCAAGAGACTCACAGTGAATCTTGAACAGACATAAAAGCTTCCTCCTTCCTTCCTGGCCTCTCAGAACTCTGAGTGTTCTCTGTAGAGGTCTCTGAAAGACAGGATGGTCTCTTCATTCTGGCTCCTCTGGTTCCTGGTGCTCTGGGCTCAGGGTAAGTCTCAGTAGAGCAGGAAAGAGGAAGGTCACAGATTTTCAGGGATTAAATTTCTGATGATACTTTGATGCAGTGGATGAAGATTAGCCATAGCATAGGGCAGACAGGGACTCACAAAAATACCCAGGCCCCAGATTAGAAACCTTGTGATGTCTGTGGGAAAAATGGTTTTTGTCTCAAGATGACAGCAAATACGGCAACTTGTCAGTCATTTGAGATTTTAGTAGACTCCACAAAATTGTCTCATTCACATTCGTTAAACTGGGCATTCTCATATTTCTGTCTTCTGATTTTGTTCATTTCCTAGATTCCCAGGGAGCTGTTGTGCTGACCCAGTCACCAGCCTCCTTGTCCAGATCTCCAGGAAAGACAGTCACCATCAATTGCAAGACAAGTGAGAGTTTAACTGTTGATGATGGTGATGATAACTTAGATTGGTACCAGCAGAAACTTGGTCAAGCTCCCAGGCTCCTCATCTACTTGGCTACCAATCTGGCATCTGGAGTGCCTACCTGGTTCAGTGGCAGTGAGTCTGGGACAGATTTCTCTCTTACCATCAGCAGTATGGAACCTGAGGATGCTGGAGATTATTACTGTATGGAGAACTATGACTGGCCTCCCACAGTGTTTCAGCCCCAAACAAAAAACATCCCCAGGCTGTTCAGAGATTACATCTCAGAGCAGCGGCTGCCTCCTCTGTGTTCCCCAGGGCAGAGCAGCCCCTACTCTCTAGGCAGGCTCACATCTCCAGGGCTTCTCTTTTTTGGTCCTACAGGCTCCTCATTTCTAGCAAAGACTTATCACCAACCCTGTCTGCACGGGGAGCACAGTCCCCAGGGACACAAAGGGTAAAGTCTAAAGGGAAAAGCTGACATTTCAAGTCTACTTGATATCTTTGCCTTGACATAGACTGTTTTTCTTAGTGGGAGCCCAAATTCATAATTAGGAGCCTTTGCTCTAAATCTCTAAAGTAAATAATAGAAACTTCTTGGTTGCTGTTATTCAGTCACATCTGACTCTTTGGGACCCAACTTTGGGGTTTTCTTGGCTAAGGTCCAGGACTGGTTTTCCATTTCTGTCTCTATATAATTTCACAGTTGATGATACTGAAGCAAATAGGATTAAGTTATTTGCCTGGAATCACAAACTAAGTATCTAAAGTCAGATTTGAAGTTACATTTTTGAATTCCAAACTCAGAACTCCACCCTGTCACATCTATTTACCTTGATATAGACTAGATTTCTTGTTCTTCATCCATGGTCACACTGGTCTCATAAGACAGGGTTTATGATCTAGGCCTGATCAAGAAGCAAAGTGAATGTCCAACTAATCCAATGGCACCCCACACCCCCTGTAAGAGACTCATTATTTACTGTATTAGACAGACAGTGTCCTTACGGCTTGATTCAGGATAGCTTAAGCACCTCCTGTGCCTGCTAGCAGCCATAGGAGAAGACCCTAGGAGAGCAGATGGCAAAGCCACACCCACTCATTGACCATCTGTGTTTGGTGTCAGTTCCTTTATTTTCTGCCCCAAGAGATCTCTTTGAGGTATGAAGTTCCGAGGTCCTGTCCATTCCCTCTAGAAGCACAAGCCCACAAATATTTTGAACAATGATTCGAGGACTTCTTGGTCAGTCTTTAATATCGAGAAGAACACAGCATTGGCTCAACTCCTGTTTTGGAAGCCTATCCTCACAATGTTCCCAGACTTTTGCCTGTATGCTATAATCTAATCCCAGGAGTGGGCTTGATGAAATATAGGTAGTTGATTACATGATATTTCTTTAAATGAATTTTCTGATGTCAGAATTTTCTTATGTGCAAGGAAGATCATAGATTAGGCAATATAAACCCTCTACAAAGGTAATTTCAATTGATATGGAAAGTGAGTCATGGGCTGTTGAGTCCCTTTCTGGACTCACTTAACCTTTCCCAGATGAAAGTTGAAGGGGCAGGAGATGAGAAAGACAAGAGAGACAAGTTCTCCCTGTACACCAAGATCTCCTATATCTCTAAGTACTCTGATTATTCATCAGAATACAAGTGCTTAAATATCCTCCCCAGTCCCTAGTTCACTCCCACTCCTGTGGCACTCTTTAATCAACCAGTAAAACAGTACTCCAGTGCTCAAGGACACCAGGTGATGAAAATTTACAGTACTCCCACACACAACAGTCCCTTACATATGCCCCATTTGTCTTTTTTTTGAAGCAAAATTCCTTAATTCAATTACATCTCAGGGGTAAGCAGATAGGCTCAGATTCCAACTACATTAATAACTTAAATTAACCTTTAAGCAATTAAATTCAAAATTCAAACTAGAGGGAGTAACATTTAACTTTACCTATTTCAGAGTTTAGATACTAACACAAACACAGAAAACAACTCTTTTGTATTTCAAACTTATCAAAGTGAGATTGTTGGACACCCTGGCTGGCACCAAAATCTCAAAATATAGAAATATTTTCCCACCTCTCTAGGCCAGTGGAGAAATGTAAAAAGCATCCTATTGATGATTAAATGCACACACACACACACACACACACACACACACGCACGCACACACACCAAAATAGTAGTCATAAGCACAGGCTTCATTCAAAAGACAAAATCTAAATTTCCCAATCCCAGAAAAAAGGTCCCCTTTTTTCTTAACTAATTTGACCATGAAGCTTCCCAATCAATAGCCTATTGCCCATCCCCCCTCCTCCCCAAACCAGGAAGATGGCATGGGGGTCCCTTGATTTCTAAAATAAGTTTTTGGAGGGGTCTTGCCCTTCAAGCAAAGCCTGCATTCCATCCAATACATATGCTTGAATTTCAAAGTTCCAAAAAAGGAAGATTTCTCTTCTCTTCCCCTCCCCTTGCAGAAGGTGGGAATGGCAGAGAATGAGAGAAAGCATTTGAAATTACTTGAGTTGTTGACAACAGTACAATTTGGAGTTGTTGCATTTTCTTTGAGTAGTCAACACCATTAAAAATTGTCCAATAGCATGTGACATTTTTGCTCTCAACACAGGAAGTGCAGTTAGTATGTAATTCACAGCCCTCTGGTACCTGAACAATGGACATGTGTGCTTGATTGTAGGCTGGAGAGTGAAATTCATTGTAAGCATCAGGGTCTGTGGCAATGACAAGAAGTCTCTGAAGTTGACCATAGGTTTAGGGGCTTGGGTCATGCTTAATGCACATAACACAATCAGGCCAGTAGTCATGGCCAAAAGGAACAGCAAGCAGGTCCTCCACATCCTGTTCATGGCACTGGTATGGACTGCTTCTGAAGAAGAAGTTCTGTCCCCTGCAGAGCTGCCTTGGCGACTCTACTTTCTGCTAACTACTCAATGCTGAATACTATTTGCATTCTCACTTTAGCTTTACACCTCCTTGTTACAACTTCCTTAAAATCAGCCCCTGGTAATAACTCAATCTGTTATTTTCTCTGGACTCGTCTGGTTCAGGAGGTTGCCTGGATTCTCTTGCTTGTATCTGCTGGTCCTTATCCCAGACTCCACTCAGACAGCTCTGCCTTTATGCCCCTGTTTGGGTGCCATTATGTTGAGTCCCTTTCTGGACTTGCTTAACCTTTCCCAGGCAAACGTTGAAGGCATGGGAGATAAGAGGGACAAGAGAGACAAGTTCTTCCTGTACACCAAGATCTCCTAGATCTCCAAATACTCTGTTTATTCACCAGAATACAAGTGCTTAAATATGCTCTCCAGTCCCTGGTCCACTCCCACTCCTGTGGTCCTCTTAAATCAAGCAGTAAAATAGTGCTCCAGTGCACCAGGTGATGAAAATTTACAGTACTCCCACACACAACAGTCCCCTTACAATGGGCAACCAGGGAAATCAGTTATTCTCTAAGAGGACATGCTTGAAGTCAGCTTTGAAGAATGCTAGGGGGAAGAGCAAAGATGGAGCAAAGACAGGGACTCATTTGAGCTTGCTTTCAAATCCCTCTAAAAACTTTGTAAAAAAGACTCTAGGCAAATTTTATCATGGCCAAATCTTCAAAAAAAAAAACAGAGTAAAACAATTTTCCAGCCCAACACAAAATAGAAAGTCAGCAGAGAGAGGGGGAAAAGTTTGGTGTAGGCCATGTTGGCACAGACCAAGTCTCAGAAAACTAGAGAAGGGTCTTGGGAACCACAGAAGAAGCAGCAACAGAACTTTCAGCATATAGACCTTAAAAATAATTTAGACATTTGCAGGAAAAAATTATCATGACAGGATGAGCAGAACACAGTCCACCACAGGCACCACCACAGGCACCAGCAAACATGAATCAGACTTGGTAAGTCATTCAGTCAGAAACTCTGGTGACTGGTTCTGGGTCTCTCAGCCCATGGAAGATGACATAGTTAATCAGTAAATCAGGGGAGAAGGCAGGCATTGAGGCAGGACTCTGTTGCTTTGGTTGTACTCTAATCTGGGTCACAGTCCTGGGTGGAAGTTGTGGGAGAGGGTAGTTACAGAAGTTCACTGGGGCTTGTAGCCACAGTTGTGTAGTAGAACAGGGAGTTTCCTCACAGTCTCAAAGCAGAACAGAATGTTTGGGGAATAAACACATTTCCATAGCTCATGCCATCTTGGAACAATTGATCATGTATCAATTGAGGAATGGCTCTTATTTTGATAAATTTGACTTAAGTTTCCACATTTGAGAAAAGAGACCTTTATCAAAGAAACTTGCTTCAAATTTTATTTCTTGTTTTTTTATTTAGTTGATTTTTTATTTTTTATTTGTTTTTAAAGTTGTATTTCAAATATATGAAAGAAAGGTAAATATAGCTTGAGAATCTCTGGACAAAACTTTGATATTAAGAATGCATCTAGAGTTAGGAAGGATAGAGCCAGTTTCAGTGAAGGCAGACTTCAAAAGTCATTCATGTGCAGACACCAGATTCCCAAATCTGTGGTCCACAATCAATCCTCTTCTACTGTTGGACATGGAGGTAGGATCTGGTCTGGCTCTGGTTAGATGACATCACTGAAGCTCTTTGAAACCTGGACTTTCTTGGATCACAGTCCTAATCTTCAGGAAGGACTGACTCCCCAGTCCAACAACTCATGACCCAAATCTCCAGTGTTCTGACTCTTATTTTACCACTCACCAAAATTCAGGGTTTCCATCCCTTCAGGAGGTTTAGTCATAAGTTAACAGAAATGAAATTTTAAAAATAAATTAAGCTCCTATTATGCATAAGAAGCTGGGGATTCAAAGACCACAGCAGTATTGTTCCAGCCGTTATAGAATTTCACATTCATTTGAGGAGAAGGCAACTGGTATCTACCAAGTGACTTCAAGAGGGAAAGCAGACATATATGGGAGGAACAGAAGCCTCACCAATGGGAAGGACTCTAAGATATGCTTCAAAAGAAGCTAGAGATTCTTCCTGAAGGAGATGGCCTCCATCTGAAGAGCTTCCCTATACTATGACAGAGCAACCAATGATGGAAGGCTCTGTGCAGGATGACCTTGCCTGCTGACTTTACTAGAACAGAGAAGATACAGAACTGGTTATTATGGCATCAGTCAGGGAAGGTCAGAAATGCCTTATTGTGGAAAATGGTCAATGCCAGATTGAGGATTTTGTATTTTATCCTAGAGTCAATTGGAAGCTGGTGGAGATTTTTGAGAAGGAGATTTATAAGATCAGAATTAATGAATCTCAATTTGGTCCCCTTTGTGAAGAGGTACAATTACCTTAGTTTCTGTTGATCTGGTGCCCTAAGATAATAAAGCTTTTTTCTGTATTTTGGTTCTTTTGATCAACAAAAATACTGTGGATTCAGTCTCACATTAGACAGAAGTTTACTTTTGATGTCTTCAACAAGTCCTTCCTACACAGAGATTCTTTGATTCTATCTGGATTTTTTCATCATTTTGCCAACTCATAAAAGTTTAATGGTCTGATCAAAGAAAAAAAGCCAATTAATTCATAAAAGTGATAAATTAGGTCAAATCCCATGACTGATGGTCTTTTTCCAAATATTCTGGTAGGTTTAGGCAGGCCTTTTCAAACATAGAGGATCTCCTTCTCAATCTATACTCATTTTCTCTCCCAGAATTGACAGAGAAAGAAATAGAAGATAAACAAATTCTATTCAGATGATAGAGATATTAGTGACAAATATGTATGTGATAAAGATGAGACAACATGGAATTATGGACTGAACAGAAACCTGAGAGTCAGAGGACCCAGAGTTTTGCCTGTTTCTGGCTCCGTTGGCTTCATCAAACTGAGTAAAGTATTTTACCACTCAATTACATAAACCACTTCCCGATACCCTGAGTTCTCAAAATTTGCATGAAGAATCTTTTTTACATTGGGAGCTTATCACATCAAATTGTACCTAGATAAATTGACATCTGTATTAATACCTATATGAATATATTCCCAGATTCTGCAGTGGTTAGAGACTTGGAACTGAAGACATGATTTCAAATCCTGCCTCTGACCTTAACTAGTTGTGGAAACCCTGACCATCTCAATTTACCTCCACTGTCTGTCTCCCCATCTGTAAAATGGGTATAGTATCACCTATCACTGCTATTATCTACAAGCACCTACCTCCTAGTAAAATCACAATGATGCAATCATATAAAGCCTTAATGTACTTTGAAAATTTTAAAGCATTCCAGAAACGATAACATTATCATCATCATCATGAACAACAACATTATTTTTGTTATTTGATTGCAGTCTTCCTTAGAATCAGAACACCTCCATGGGATGGATTGTTTTTGCTTTTCCTTTATATCCCAGAACTTGGGATTCTGCTTTGTATACAACTTAATTCACATTTTCACTTGTTTGTTCCCAGGTGCTAGATTAGAGGTAGGAGAAACTAGAGGTAGGTGGACCAACCAAGGGGCTCTTAAAATCTCCCAGCATTGAAGTGATTATCCAGAAGTGAATCACTCTCTCCAGGCTCCTTGTCTCTTTCTGAGCTAGTCACTCTCACCTACATAGGTTCACACTGAGCACAGATTTACTCAGATTCACATTTCTAGAAATAATCACAGCCAAGATAGGTGATGGATCAAAGTCTACTAGATATCTTTGCCTTGACATAAATTGTTTTTCTTGTTAAGAGCCCAATTTCATGCTGAGGAGGCTTTGCTCTAATTCTCTGTATCAAATGATAGAAACTTGTAGGTTGCTGCTGCTGTTCAGTCTTGTCTGCCTCTTTGTGACCACCCACCCCCTTGGGGGGTTTCTTGGCAAAGGTCCAGGACTGGTTTTCCATTTACTTCTCCAGATAATTTCACAGTTGAGATAACTGAGGCAAATAGCATTAAGTTATTTGCTTGGGGTTATATAGTAAGTGTCTGAGGTCAGATTTGAACTCACATGAGATTTTTGGATTTCAGACCCAGAACTCCAAGCACATCTGTCTATTATGATAGAGACTGGATAATTTGTTCTCTAACCTTGGTCACACTGGTCCCAGAGGACTGGGTTCCTTATGATCGGGACATGACCAAGAGCAAGGCGACTACCCCACTAATCCAGCCATTCCCTAGTTAGAGACTCATCTTTTCCTACATCTGGAGCCTTATGGGCTAACTCAGAGTAATGTGAGCACCTGGATAGGTTGGAGTGAATCTCCCACCAGTCATAGGGGAAGATCCTAGGAGACCAGGTGGCAGACCACTCACTGGCTATCTCTGCTTGGTGTCAGTTCCCCCATTTTTCTGCCCCAAGAGATCTCTTGGTGGTATGAAGGTCTGAGATCCTGTCCATTCCCTCTAGAACTAAGAGCAAACAAATATTTTCACAATTCAAGGACTTCCTGGTCATTCTTTAACATTAAGAAAAGTAGGGCATTGGCTTAGCTCCTAGATTCAATGTAATAGTGTTTTGGAAGTCTGTCCTCACAATATTCCCAGACTCTTGCCTGTATCTTCCTATATCAAATCCCAGGAGTGGGTTTGTATGAAGTATAGGCAGTAAATTATATGACATTTCTTTAAATCAATTTTCTGATGACATGTGAAGTTCACAGATTAGGCAATGTAAACCCTCTACAAAAGTAATTTCAGTTGATATGGAAAGTGAGACATGGGCAACCAGGAAAACCAGCTATTCTCTAAGAATACATGCTTGAACTCAGATTTGAAGGATGCTAGAGGGAAGAGCAAAGATAGAGATGCATTTGACCTCTCCCTTAAACCTCTCCAAATACTTTATAAAAATGACTTTAAACAAATTTTATCTCAACAAGAAAAATTTTATCTTAAGAAAAACAATTTATGTCAAGGCAAATCTCAAAAAACAATTTTCAACCCAAGACAAAATAGAAGTTCAGCAGGAAAAGTCTATTAGGAGAGAGGGGCACAGTTCAGTGTAAGCCATGCTGGCACAGACCAGGTCCCACCAACTAGGGACAGGTTTTAGCAACCACAGAATCAGCAGCAGAATTCTCAGTTTCCAGAACTTTCAGTATATGAACATCAAACATATTTTAGAGATTGGCAGGAAAGGATTGTCACACCAGGATGAGTAGAAGCACTCCACAGGCACCACCACAGCCCCAGCAAACTAGAAGCAGACCTGGGGAGCCATTGAGTCAGCAACTCTGGTAGCTGCTTCTGGGTCTCTCAGCCCATGGAAGATGAGATGGTCAATCAGCAAAAGGAGGGAGAGTGCAGAGGTCTCTTTGTTGGTACTGAGGCAGTTGTTGGTTTACCTGTACTCCAATCCACAAGCCTGGGTTGCAGTTGCGGGAGAGGATAGTAACAGAAGCTCACAGGGGTTTGTAACCACAGTGGAGCAGGGCGTCTCCTCACAGTCTCAGAGCAGAACAGAGTGCTTGAGGAATAAACACACCTTCACAGATTATACCATCTTAGAAAAATTGATCATGTAGCAATTGAAGAATGGATCTTATTTTTATGAAATTGATTCAGTTCTCTATGTTTGAGAAATATGGCTTTAAACTGGACTCAAAATTTATTTTTCACAATTTTGATTCCTAATTGTATTTGCTTAATCTTATTTTTCCTCTCCCATTTATTCTATTCTTGTTCTCCTTTTACCCTGTCCCTCCTCAAAATTGTTTTGCTTCTGATTATCCCTTCCCCCAATCTGCCTTCTATCACCACTTCCCCACTCCTTTTTCCTATCCTCTCATTTCCTGTTTTCCCTGTAGGGTAAGATACAGTTCTAGTCTCAATTGAGTGTGTATGCTATTCCTTCTTTGGGTCAGTTCTGTTGAGAATAAGGTTCACTCTCTCCCCCTTAACTCTCCCCTCTCCCATTCCATTGTGAAACCTTTCTCTTGCCTCTTTCATGTGAGATAATATAGCCCTTTCTATTTCCCCTTTTCCCTTTACCCCAGTATGTTTCTCTCACCCCTTAATTTTATTTTTTAGATATCATCTTTTCATATTCAGCTCACACCTATGCCTTCATTCTGTATTTACTTTTTCTCATTATGCTGATAATTAAAAAGTTTGTATAATTTATCAGTATGATCTCCCCAGTCTACAGCTTGATTTTAAGTCTTGGTTAAAGTAGGGCTGTGCTTCCAGGACAGAGGGCGCACTGACCAAGCTGCGGGGTTTGTGTTCAGCTGTTTTCAGAGATACTTCTAGTGACCTGTAAGTTTTTGTTTTTTCTAAAGTGGCATGATCTGAGGAGAGGTGTTTTCCTACTTGACTTGTCTGTGTTCTGGTTTGGGGAGGCCCATAAACATTGTGTT
The DNA here is from genome assembly GCF_037893015.1 of Macrotis lagotis. Lineage (NCBI taxonomy): Eukaryota > Metazoa > Chordata > Mammalia > Peramelemorphia > Peramelidae > Macrotis > Macrotis lagotis. The sequence continues at coordinate 37,969,982 of NC_133658.1, read as the reverse complement.
TTGCCCTGGGACTTCGAGGAGGGTCCCTCTTCCCTGTGGTTGCAAGCTCTGGTGTGCCACTGCTCTTCTTCTCCTTAGGATTGTGAACTGGAACTATGACCCAGATCCAAGTATGGGCAAAGCAACAAAGTCCTGCCTCACTGACCCTTATCATCTCTTTCCAACCCTCTTACTGTGTCTCACAGTAAGCAACTTGGGAGAAGTTGCTGGGTTTGCTGGTGGCAGGGCTGTATTGGTGGCGTGTTTTGGACTACAGTCCTCTTTTATTCTGGTGTGACAGATTTTTCCTGCCCACTGCTAAGTTGTCTTGCCTTGGAAAACTGTTTTATTCTGTCTTTTTTTTAAAGGTCTTGCCACTTTAGAGTTTATTTAGAGCCTTTGCTCAAAGGTGTTTGAAGGGGTTTGGGGAAGAGTTTGAGCAAATACCTGCCTTTACTCCACTATCTTGGCTCTATCCAACAGCTAAAGATATCTTAGAAGTACTTTTGGAAAGGTCTTTCTCACTTGGATGGAGGGGAAGCACAGCCCAGCAGAGTTAAGGTTCCAGGAAACCAGCAGGAAGTTCTTAGTTCCAGCATAATTCAACCAACAAGGTCCCTTGGTCCCAGCTCAGTGGACCAGTGGCACAGTAGGCCAACTGCAAGTCTTCCAGAACTAGCACAGAAGGTTAATTTTGAGCCCCCAGAACCTTTGTGAAGCATGTGTGACTAAGCAGAGCTGCACCAGTGCAGTGGTCAAGTCACAAGCCCTTGTAGTAAGTACAGGAACCAGGCCCCCTGGCATCCAACACAATTATCTTAGGACAATGCCCCCATGCCCCAGGAACAGAGCTCAATTTTTTAAAAAATAAGCAATAAAACAAAAAGAGCCCTGACTATACAAAGATAAAATTGGAAGATCAAAACAGTGAGATATAAGACAATAGTAATGTGCATTCTTGTGATGCTCAAAAGGGAACATGAACTGGGCTGAAGTCCCAAAAGTCCTCCTAGAAGAACTAAAAAAGGTTTTTCAAAATCAAGATTGAGAAGTTTAAAAACAATTAGGAAAAGAGATGAAAATTATGTATTAAAATTATGAAAAAAGTGTCAGTACCAGTGGAATAGACTAGGTGCAATAGCAGGAAACGATTATAGTAATCTGCTGTTTGATAAACCCAAAGAGACCAGCTATTGGGATAAAAACTCTTTCTTTGATAAAAACTGCTGGGAAAATTGGAAGTTAGTATGGAAGAAACTTAGATTAGACCAACACCTCACACCCTATTCCAAAATAAGATCCAGATGGATACAGGATTTAGGCATAAAAAAAATATTATAAGCAAATTAGAAGATCAAGGACTAGTTTACCTGTCAGATCTATGAAAAGGGGAGCAATTTATGACTAAGGAAGAGATGGGGAACATCACCAAAAACAAACTAGATGATTTCAATTATATTAAATTAAAAAGCTTTTTCACAGATAAAAACCACTACAACCAAGATCAAAAGAAATGTAGTAAACTGGGAAAAAATCTTTACAACTAATGTTTCTGACAAAGGACTCATTTCTAAAATATACAGAGAACTGAGTCATATTTTTTTTAAAAAGTCATTCCCCAGTTGACAAATGGTCAAAGAATATGCAAAGGCAATTTACAGATGAGGAGGTCAAAGCAATCCAGTCATATGAAAAATTGCTCTAAATCATTACTTATTAGAGAAATGCAAATTAAAGATTCTCTGAGGTACCACCTTACACCTCTCAGACTGGCCAATATGACCAGAAAGTATAATGATCATTATTGGAAGGGTTGTGGGAAATCTGGGACATATTACATTGTTGGTGGAACTGTGAACTCATCCAGCCTTTCTGGAGAGAAATTTGGAACTTCACCCAAAGGGCAACAAAAATGTGTATACCCTTTGATCCAAAAATACCACTACTAGGTCTATACCCTAAGAGATGATGAAAAAGGGTAAAAACATCACTTGTACAAAAATATTCATAGCAGCCCTATTTGTGGTGGCAAAGAATTGCAAATTGAGTGAATGTTTATCAATTGGGAATGGCCAAACAAATTGTGGTGTATGTACATTATGGAATTCTACTATCTATTAGAAACCAGGAGGGATGGGAATTCAGGGAAGTCTGGAGGGATTTGTATGAACTGATGCTGAGTGAGATCAGCAGAACCAGAAAAACACTGTATACCCTAAAAGCAACATGGAGGTGATGATCAACCTTGATGGATTCTCTCATTCTGTCAGTGCAATTATCAGGGACAATTTGGGGCTGTCTGCAATAGAGAATACCATCTGTATTCAGATAAAGAATCATGGAGTTTGAACAAAGTTCAAGGACTGTTCCCTTTAATTTAGGGGAAAAACAGTTATCTTATTGTCTAATCTTGCTATCTCTTATACTTTATGTTTCTTCTTTAAGGATATGATTTCTCTCTCATCACACTCAGTTTGGATCATTGTATAACACGGAAACAATGTAAAGACTGACAAATTGCTTTCTGTGGGGGTGAGGGAAGTAAGATTGGGGGAAAATTGTAAACTCAAAATAAATAAAATCTTTAATTAAAAAAAGGAAAAAGTGTCAACAGCTTGGAAAAGAAAGTACAAAAAATGACTAAAGAAAAAAACTCCTTAATAAATAAAATTGTCCAAATGGAAAAAGAAATCAAATCCTTAAAAATAAAATTGACCAAATGAAAAAGCTGTCTTAGAACAAGAAAATAAAATACTCCTTGAAAGAATTCTTAGATCTGGGGTGGCTAGGTGGCATAGTGGGTGAAGCACCGGCCTTGGAGTCAGGAGCACCTGGGTTCAAATACAGTCTCAGAAACTTAATAATTACCTAGTTGTGTGGCCTTGGGCAAGCCGCTTAACCCCATTTGCCTTGCAAAAACCTAAAAAAAACCCAAAAGAATTCTTAGATCATCCCCAGAAAGATATCGCCAAGTAAAAACTCCAAGAATATTGTAGTCAAATTTTGGAATTTTCAGCTAAAAAAGAAAATGCTGCAAGCAGACAAAAAGAAGCAATATCATTATCAGGATTATGCAGGACCTATCAACTTCAACAATAAAGGATGATCAGAGAGTCTGAAATGTGATATTCTGGAGTGTATTTGAACTTGGATTATAACCAAGAGTCAACTACCCTGCAAAATTCAGCAAATTCTTTAAGGGAAAAATAAGGATTTTCAATGAAGTAGAGGATTTTCAAGCTTACTTGATTAAATTACCAGAACTGAACAGAAAATTTGATCTTCAAATATAAGACTCAAGAGATATGGAAAAAGATAAACAGAAATGGGAAAAAATGTTCATCAATAAGATTAAACTGTGTACATACCTACATGGCAAATAATACTTGTAACTCTTGAGAACTGTATTTATCTTAGGATAGTTGAAAGGAGCATACTCAGAGTATGTATATAAATCATTTATAAGTGATGATACTCTAAGTCATTAGAGTTGTCTTTCTATTGGTATAGTTGGAGGGAATGTACTTGGAAAGAGGGAGTGGGCATAAATTGATTATAATTTGATGATGCTTATTGTATTTGAAAATTGTATTTCTAATGGGACAATTGAGGAGAGGGTACTTGGACAGAAAGGGTATATATGAAGTAATTATGAAGTGATAAAGCTTAAAAATCACTCAATTAATTGACACTAAAGAATTGTATTTCTAGCAGGACAAATAAAAGAAGGATACTTTGACAGAGTACAAGTGAACAAGATAGGTACAAAACAAGACATGAAAAAGAGAATTATACTGGGAAAAGGAGGAGATATTAGAGGAATTTGAGGCTTATAGAGGAATAATATATGTTCCCAATTTGTTTTAGAAATTTATCCCATGAAGTGAGTGGTGGGAGGGTGGAGTGTAGGGAAGATAAAGAAAGAGAAAAACAGGCTGCTAAAATGGCAAAGTAAAGTTAAAGTAAAAGTAAAAAAATATATAAAGCAAAAAAAAGGAGAAAGGGAGAAGGGAAGAGGACTGACAGAAGGGAAGGCAGATTGAGAAAGACAACAGTTAGAAGTAAAACATTGGTGAGAAGGGATGGAGGGAAGGAGAGAGAAAAGTAAAAAGATGCAAATGACAAAAAAGGAAAGTTATCAATGGAAAAATTGGGACATTAATATACTGCTGGTAGAGTGGTGAACTGATCCCACCATACTGGAGAGCACTTTGGAACTACACCCAAATTGTAATAAGAACTGTTCATCCTTTTTGATCCTGTATTATATCTGTATCCCAAAAAAGATCATAACATATTCAAAAATATTTCTAGTAGTTCTTTTTGTAGTGGCAAAGAAATGGAAATTGAAGGGATTCCCATCAATTGGGGAATGGCTAAACAAGTTATGGTATATAAATATTATGGAGTTCTTTTGTTCTATAAGGGAAGCATGAGTGACCTGGAAAGACTTGCATGAACTAATGCTGAATGATGTGAGCAGAACCAGGAGAACATTGTACCCATTAACAGCAACAATTTGAGATGAATCAACTTGAATAGACCAAGTTCCTCTCTGCAGTTCAGTGATCAAGAACAAATCTGAAAGGTCTGTTTTGGAAAATGACATCCATATCCGAAATAAAATACAATAAAACTATGGAGGCAGAGGAAAGCATATAATGTTTACTTTTAAATTTTTCTTTCATGATTTTTCTCTTTCTCATGGTTTTTCTCCTTTACTTCTATTTCCTCTTTTACAACATGATAAATGTAGAAATATGTTAAACAGAATTAAACTTGTACAACTTTAAAAAAGTATTTATTTATTTTGAATTTTACAATTTTCCTCCTAATCTTGATTCCTTTGCCCCATCCCCCACAGAAGACAGTCTGTTAGTCTTTACATTGTTTCCATAGTATGCATTGATCTAAGTTGAATGTGATGAGAGAGAAATCATATCCTTAAGGAAAAAAATAAAGTATAAGAGATAGCAAAATTGCATAATAAGATAATGGTTTTTTTTTTTTAATTAAAGATAATAGTCCTTGGTCTTTGTTCAAACTCCACAATTCTTTCTCTGGATACAGATGGTATTCTTCATTGCCAATATTCCAAAATTGTGTCAGTGTTGCATTGATGGAATGAGCAAGTCCATTAAGGTTGATCATTACCCCCATGTTGCTGTCAGGGCGCACAATGTTCTTCTGGTTCTGCTTATCTCACTCAGCATCAGTTCATGCAAATCCTTCCAGGCTTCCCTGAACTCCCACCCTCCTGGTTTCTAATTGAACAATAATGTTCTATCCCATACGTATACCACAGTTTATTAAGCCAATTGATGGACATTCACTTAATTTCCAGTTCTTTGCCACCACAAACAGGGCTATGAATATTTTTGTATGATGTTTTTACCCTTTTCCAACATCTCTTCAGGTTATAGACCCAGTAGTGGTATCTTTGGATCAAAGGATATGCACATTTTAGTTGCCCTTTGGGCATAATTCCAAATTGCTCTCCAGAAAGGTTGGATGAACTCACAGATCCACCAACAATGGGTTAGTGTCCCAGATTTCCCACATCCCTTCCAAAATTGATCATTATCATTTTTGGTCATATTGGTAAGTCTGAGAGGTATGAAGTGGTACCTCAGAGATATTTTAATTTGTACTTCTCTAGTAAGTAGTGATTTAGAGCAATTTTATGGATCGCTTTGATTTCCTCATCTGTAAATTGCCTTTGCATATTCTTTGACCATTTGTCAATTGGGGAATGGATTGATTTTTTTAAAAATTTGACTCAGTTCTCTGTATATACTACTAGTTGTAAAGATTGTTTCCCAGTTTACTACACTTCTTTTGATCTTGTTTACAGTAGTTTTGTCTATGCAAAACTTTTTAATTTATTAATGTAATCAAAATCATCTAGTTTGTTTTTATTGATGTTCTCCATCTCTTCCTTAGTCATAAACTGCTTCCCTTCTCATAGATCTGACAAGTAAACTACTCCTTGATCTTCCAGTTTGCTTATAATATTGTTTTTTATGTCAAAATCCTGCATCCATTTTGATCTTATCTTGGTATAGGGTGTGAGGTGTTGGTCTAATCTAAGTTTCTTCCATAATTACTTCCAATTTTCCCAGCAGTTTTTATCAAAGAGAGAGTTTTTATCCCAATAGCTGGACTCTTTTGGTTTATCAAACAGCAGATTACTATAATTGTTTCCTGCTATTGCACCTAGTCTATTCCACTGGTTCACCCCACTATTTCTTAACTGATATCAGACAGTTTTGGTGACTGATACTTTATAATATAATTTTAGATCTGGTAGGGCTAAGCCACCTTCTTTTGTACTTTTTTTCATTAAGTCCCTGAAAATTCTCGACTTTTTATTTCTCCATATGAATTTTCTTACAATTTTTTCTAACTCTTTAAAATAATTTTTTTGAATTTTGATTGGTAGGGCACTAACAAAGTAGTTTAATTTCAGTGGAATTGTAATTTTTAATCATATTACCTTGGCCTATCCATGAGCAGTTGATATTTGTCCAGTTATTTTAATCTGATTTTATTTGTGTGAGAAGTGTGTTGTAATTGTTTTCAAAAAGTTCCCAAGTTTGTCTTAGCAGGTAGACTCTCAGGTATTTTATATTATCTCACGTTGCTTTGAATGAGATTTCTCTTTCTAGCTTTTTCTGCTGCATCTTGCTAGTTATATATAGAAATATTGAGGATTTATGAGGGTTTATTTTATAACCTGTAAATTTTCTAAAGTTGATAATTATTTCTAGTAATTTTTTAGATGAGTTTTTGAGATTCTCTAGGTATACCATCAGGTCATCCACAAAGACTGAGAGTTTTGTCTCTTCCTTCCCAATTTTAATTTCATCAATTTCTTTTTCTTTTCTTATTGCTGAAGTTAACATTTCTAATACAATATTTATTAGTAGTGATGATAATGGGCATCCTTATTTCACCTCTGATCTTATGGGGAATGACTCTAGCCTACCCCCATTGCATATAATACTTGCTGATGGTTTCAGATAGATACTGTTTATTATTCTAAGGAACAATCCATTTATTCCTACACTCTCTAGTGTTTTTAGTAAGAACGAGTGCTGTGTTTTGTCAAAAGCTTTTTCAGCATCTATTGAGATAATCATATGATTTCTGACAGTTTATTGATATAATTCATTGTTATTGATATAATTAATTATACTAACTTATACTAACAGTTTTCCTCAGATTCCTGGGAAAAATCCTATTTGGTCATAATGTATTATCCTAGTGATAACTTATTATAATCGTTTTGCTAAGATTTTATTTAAGATTTTTGCAGCTATATTCATCAGGGAGATAGGTCTATAATTTTCTTTCTCTGTTTTAAGTCTTCCTGGTTTAGGTATCAGCACCATATTGATGTCATAGAAAGAGCTAGGAAGAGTTTCATCTTCCCCTATTTTTCCAAAGACTTTATATAGAATTGGGACCAATTGTTCCTTAAATGTTCGATAGAATTCACTTGTGAATCCATCTGACCCTGGAGATTTTTTCTTAGGGAGTTCAATAATGGGTTTTTCTGAGGTAGGGTTATTTATATATTTAACTTCCTCTTCATTTAACCTGGTCAACTTATATTTTTGTAAATATTCATCCATTTCACTTAGACTATTAAATTTATTGGGCAAAATAATCCAGAATGATTACTTTAATTTCCTCCTTATTGGTGGTGAGTTCACCTTTTTCATTTATGAAACTAGCAATTTGGTTTTCTTCTTTCTTTTTTTTTAATCAAAATAACCAGAAGTTTATCAATTTTATCAGTTTTTTCATAAAGCAAATCTTGGTTTTATTTATTAGTTCAATAGTTTTCTTGTTTTTTGATTTTTATTAATTTATCCTTTGATTTTTAGAATTTCTAATTTGGTATTGAATTGGGGGGGTTCTTAATTTGATATTTCTCTAATTTTTTATTTGCATGTTTAGTTCATTGATTTCCTCTTTCTCTAATTTATTCATGTAAACATTTAAAGATATACTATATCCCCTGACAGCTGCCTTGGCTGCATGCCATAACTTTTGGTATGTTGTTTCATTATTGTCATTATCTAGGATGAAATAATTAATTCTTTCTATAATTTGTTGCTTGATCCAGTCATCCTTTGAAATGAGGTTATTTAGTTTCCTATTAGTTTTTCATCTATATCTTCCTGGCCCAATATTGCATGTGATTTTTATTGCATTATCATCTGAGAAAGATGTATTCACTAGTTCTACCTTTCTGCAGTTGATTATTAGGTTTTTATTCCCTAGTACATGGTCATTTTTTGTATAAGTGCCATGTACTGCAGAAAAAAAAGTAAATTCCTTTCTATCCCCATTCAATTTCCTCCATAGGTCTATCACGTCTAACATTTCTAATAATCTATTTTGCTCCTTAACTTCCTTCTTGCTTATTTAATGGTTAGATTTATCTAAATCTAATAGTGGGAGGTTGAGGTGTCCCACCAGTATAGTTTTTCTGTCTATGTCTTTCTGTAACTCCTTCAACTTCTCCTCTAAGAATTTGGATGCTCTACTATTTGGTGCTTACATATTTAGTATTTAAATTACTTTATTGTCTTTGGTATCTTTTAAGAAGATACAGTTTCCTTCCTTATCTCTTTTAATGTTATCTATTTTTTCAGCTGCTTTGTCTAAGGATTGCTATCCCTGCTTTTTTTTCACTTCAGCTGAAGCAAAATATATTTTGCTCCAACCTTTTACCTTTACTCTATATGTATCTCTCTGCTTCAAGTGAGTTTCTTGTAAGCAACATATTGTAGGATTCTGCTTTTAATCCACTAAGCTATCCCATTAGGTTTTATGGAGTGTTCATCCCATTCACATTCAAATTTATAATTACTAAGTCTTTTTTGCCCTCCATGCTATCTTCCCTCTGTTTGTAGTTTCCCCTTCCCTCCCTTATCCATATACCCTTTCCCCTTTCCCTTTTCTTTGTTCTTCCTTCCCTTCCTCCTGTTAGTTCCCCTTTTCCTCCTCCCTCCCCTTTTCCTCTTTTAATACTTGAAAAGTTAGATAAGTTTCTTATCTTAACTGAGTGTATGTATGTTGCTTTAAGCCAAATTTGATGATAGTAAGACTCAGGTAGTTCCCACCTCCTCTCTTCTTCTTCTCTATTGCAATAGATCCTTTGTATCTCTTTGTATCTGTAATGAGATTTGCCCCCATTCAATCTCTTGCATCCTCCTGTCTCTTTACTGTCCCCCTTTTTAAGGAGGAATTGTTTTTAAATCATTCTATCTGAGTCACAGAAAAGTCATGAGTGTCCATCACTTCTGGCTAAGTACATTTCCTCTAAAAGAGTTACAGTTCTCAAGAGTTATTAGAGTCTTTCTCCCTGGTAGGATATAGTTTCATCTTATTGTATAGCAGTGTTTTTTTCTTTATCCCCCCCCTCCCTTTTTTTACCTTTTCATGTTTCTCTTGAGTCTCCTGTTTGAAGTCCAAATTTTCTATTAAGCTTTGTCTTTTCATAAGAAAAAGTTGGAAGTCTCCCATTTCATTAAATGTCCATCTTTTCCCCTGGAAGAGAAGGCTCAATTTTGCCAGATAATGAATCTTTGCCTACATTCCAAACTCCTTTGTTTTTCAGAATATCACATTCCAGGCCCTTCAGTCCCTTAATGTTTATGTAGCCAGGTCCTGTGTAATCCTTATTGTGACTCCTTGACATCTAAATTGTTTCTTTCTGGCTGCTTGCAAGATTTTCTCTTTTATCTGATTGTTCTGGAATTTGGCCACAATGTTCCTTGGCTTTTTCATTTTGGGATCCATTTCCAGAGGGATTGATATATTCTTTCTATAACTATTTTGCCTTCTAGTTCCATGATATCAGGGAAATTTTCCATCACTAAATCCCATGATATTAAGTCCAGGATTATTTTTCTCTTCAATATTTTCAGTGAGATCAATGATTCTTAGATTGTTTCTCCTAGTTCTATTTTCTCAGCCAGTAGTTTTGCTGATGAGGTATTTTTAAATTTTCCTCTATTTTTTTTATTTTTTTGGTTTTAACAGATTCTTGTTGTCTCGTGCAGTCATTAGTTTCCACAAACTCCATTCTTTTTTTTAGAGAAGAATTTTCTTCATTCACCTTTTGCAACTCCTTTTCCAATTGATCAATTCTATTTTTGAAAGAGTTTTCCATTTGACAATTGAGATTTTGAGAGTTATTTTCTTTTTGCATTTGTTTAATTGTATTTTTCAAGGATTTGTTTCTTGTTGTAAGGTCTTGATTTTCTCTTCCAAATTTTCTAATTGATTTTTAAACTCTTTCCTGATTTCTTTGAGGAAGTCTTTCTAGGCTGGAGACCAAATCATATTCTCCTCAGAGATTCTAGATCTCTCTGAGTTAGGGTCTTTACTTTCTAGGTATTTTTCTAAGGAACCCCCCTTTTCTCTGGCCTTTCTTCATTTTCCTAAGATCTTGTGCTGAGGGAGGGGCTGGTTCACAGAGGTATGGTTGGGGGATTTCTAGAGGCTTTGCTCACTTGGCTTGGTAGCTCCAAGTGGGCCAGTCAGTGGGGGTGTTAAAGGCTTTGCTCACTGGAATTAGTAATTCCAAATAGGCTGGTCAGTAGGGGTATGCTGATTGTTTTCTCTCAAGTGTCTATGACCTTGATTTGAGGCCTTTTCCTTGGCCTGGAGGGTGTGGGTGGATGCTAGATTATTTTTATCCTTGAACAATGTGGGCTATGCCCTGGGGCAAGGTAATTAAGTCTCCTTATTCACAGCTGAGGGATGTTGCTCATGCCTGAGCCTGGGGGTGGGGGTGGGGGTGGGCTGTTACTATGCTTGTTCTGGGAAGAGGGTTCAGCTGAAATGAAGGTATGGAGTCTGAGGTCCTCCAGATCAGAGGAGCCCAGCTGATCAATGTCTGCAACTCTCTGCACCGGAACTAGCCCTCCAGCCCTGCTACAGTACCCCCAGACCTTCAGTTCCACAGTCAAGGCCTCCGCATCTGATCCTAGGTTAGTCTAGCTCTCACTCCTCCCATCAAGCTCTCTGCACATGGCTCACCCACAATCCCCAAAGACAAACCTTGAGATAGATGTTCTTTTCCCTAGCTTCTTTTTCTGGTTTTTTGTCGATCAAATTTTTGTTAAGAGGTGTGTTTCATATTATATATGAGGGAAGATCAGGAGACCTTAACACAGTGCCTTTCTTCTCTCCACCAACTTGGTCGGTGTCAAACTAATACAACTTTTACTAGATGGGTGGAAGGAAGGTGGTAGAAAAATGTGGACCCCACAATCTCACATATGGATTTATATTGAAAACTATTTTCCATGCAATTGGTAAAAAAGGAAATAAAAGATAAAGCAAAAAAAAAAGATTTAAAAACATGAAGAATGGCTCCTGTCCCTCTTCCCTTTGACCAGTAGAGGCATTATTGTTCTCCTCCTAGTCATACAATAGCCAGCTCCCTGATCCCATAGCTGGATTCCCTGCAACCTTTGGTGTATGGATGGAATTCCCTTGCCATTGTCAGAAGCATCTTTGTGCTGCACAATGTAAGAGTGAATCCAACAAGCCAAAGTTCCATGGACAGTTTATTGCCTTTAGTTGCTATGAAGTTTTGCCGTGCTCAGGGATTCTTGAAATAAGAGTGGAAAGGGATGAATGTTAGACATTAAGGAATCTGGTGTCTGAACACAAATCGTTCTTGACGTTTGCCTTCTCTGAAGCTGGTTCATCTGAAAGTTTTGTCCACAGGTTCTCCTTTCACATATTTGGAATACAATTTTAAAAAACAAATACAAATTAAGTTTGCTCTAAAGAAAGTCTTCCCAAGCAGCTAGAACTTCATCTCAATCAGGGCTCTGAGCCCATCACTGATTGTGATAATTTTGTGGGTTCTTTCAGGGCCATTGCTGAGACTCTCAGGCCATCCCTGGATATGGGGTCTCCCAGAATCTGTCCAAATCATTGCAATTAATGATGAAATTCCTCAAGTTTTGTCCAGTTTAGTTGAATTGTTAAAGTAGTTTCAGGATAGCTACCCTAGTTCCTCAGACATAGCAACTGTTCAGTAAATGCTTTTGAACTGAATTGAACTGATTTGAATCTTGCTGCAATTATCTCCCTTTCAAAAGATTTTCTTGATAGAAATAAAAAAAAATACTAATGAAGATAAAAAAAAGAAGTGTCTTTGTGCTCAGGGATTCTTGAAATAATGATGATTTTATGTTTCATTCAAAAGTCAACAGGAAGGGGTGGCTAGGTGGTGCAGTAGATAGAGCACTGGTCCTGGAGTCAGGAGTACCTGAGTTCAAATCAGGCCTCAGACACTTAATGATTACCTACCTGTGTGACCTTGGGCAAGTCACTTAACCCTATTGCCTTGCAAAAGCAAAACAAAAACAAGAGTCAACAGGAAGCTGGTAGAGATTTTTGAGAAAGAGATTGATAAAATCAGATTTAGTGAATCTCAATTTGGTTAACATGTAGACAGAGGAAAATTATCATAATTTCTGTTGATTTGGTGCCCTAAGATAATAAAGCTTTTCCTATATTTTAGTTCTTCTGATCAACAAAAATCCTGTGGATTCAATCTTACATTAGGGTGAAGGTTAGGTTTGACATCTTCTCTAAGTCCTTCCAACTCAGATTCTTCAATTCTATGTGGATTTTTTTTTCATTATTTTGCCAGCTCAGGGAAGTTAAATGATTTGATCAAAGATTTAAGGCCAATTAATTCATAAAACTGATACTTAGATCAAATCCATGGCTGATAGCCTTTCTACAAATATTCTTGGTAGGTTTAGGGAGGCCATTTCAAACATATGGCAAATGATCCACAATCCTCCCTCTTCCTACTCTGTACTCATTCCCTCTCCTAGAATTGGCAGAAAGAAAAATGGATGATATAAATGATAAAAAAAAGTTGTGTTCAGATGCTCAAGACATCAGTGACAAATATGTATGTGATAAAGAGGCAACATGGAATGGAACCATGACTTGAGAATCAGAGGACTCAGAGGCATGGGCTGTTTCTGACTCCTCTGCCTGAATTATATTGAATAAAGTATTTTCTACTCAGTGATATTGACAAGTTCCCAATGCCCTGAATTCTAAAAAAGATGTCAGATTGCATGGGGAGACTTTTTATATTGTGAGTTTAGCAATCAAATTACAACTGGATAAATTGATATCTGTATTAATATCTATATTGATATATTACCAGGTGCTGCAGTGGATAGAGGTCTGCAGCTGAAAACTTGATTTCAAATCCTGCCTCTGACCTTTACTAGCTGGGGAAACCCTGATCATGTCACTTTACCTCTGATGTCTGTTTCCTCACCTATAAAATTGGTATAGTACCACCCATCACTGCTAACATTGCCTATCTTCTAGCACAATCATAATGATATAATTAGATAACAATTTAATGTACTTTGCAAAGTTTAAAGCACTCCAGAAATACCTTATCATTATCATCATCGTGAACATCATTTTTGTTATTTGATTGCAGTCTCCATTAGAATATGAAGGGATTATTTTTGCTTTTTCCTTTATGTTCCAGGATTTAGGATTCTGTTTTGTACATAGTTTAATTAGCATTTTCACATATTCATTCACAGTTGATAGATTAGAGAGAGGAGAGATTGGAGGTAGGTGGACCAAACACCACAGAAGTGATTATCCAAAGGTTAATGACTCTCTCCAGGCTCCTAGTTTCTGTTTCTGAGCTGGAACCTATATAGGTTCACACTGAGCACCTATTTACCCAGATGCACATTTTTAGAAATAATCACAGCGAAGCTAGGGGATGGATTATGATGTGAGTCACCTTTAGTGTCTGGAATGATAAAATGGAGACAATGGCAGACAGAACCTTTTCCTTCGTGATGTTCAGAATAGCTACAATAATCTCATCTAGTTGACTAGCAAAACCCACTCTCTTAGGAATGAGTGTCTACAAGGTTTCCCCTGGACCACAGCTAGGACCTGTCCTCTTTGGCCAGCCTCTCCTCACTGCCTTACTAAATTCACCCCATCTTTAGCAGAGGGAGGTTGTGGGGCAGGAACATGGACAGAGATTGGTGAGATAACCTTCAGATCTAAAATCTGTGAGGTCCTGTCAACTCTGCCACCTCCAAAGCACTAGGTATTCTCAACTTTGTTATGGGGGATCTAGTCCTGGGCCATGGAAAGAAGACTCCCTTCATTAATCCACATCCAACTGCCACCATTTCTATATCAGACACTCAACATGAACTTGCCTTTGCCCTTGAGGTCACACATTTGAGAACATAAGAGGGCTCCTCTCCTAGAGCCAGTCTCAGTCAGTGTGGCCTAGTGTCTCTGACAGGGTCCTTAAGGTGAGGCTCCCACCAGACCTGGGACTCTTTTGCTTATGGAGACCCAAGAACCTCACAGTGAGCCCTGCTCAAGATATAAAAGGTTTCTGAATGACAGCCTAGTGTCCATGTGACTCCTCTGGCTCCTGGTGCTCTGGGCTCAGGCTGACATAGCAGAATAATGAAGAGGGTTAGAAGAACCCGGTTTTCAAGGATTAAATTCCTGATGATGCTTTGATGCAGTGGATGAAGAAACTTAGTCACACCATAGGACAGGTAGGGACTGAAAAGCATGCATAGATTCCAAATTAGAAACCTTGTGAGGTCTGTAGGAAAGGTAGTTTTATCTCAGGTTCACAGCAACTTGTTTGAGATTTTAATGGTCTCTACAAAATTGTCTCATTCCTATTCTTCAAACTGAACATTCTCATATTTCTGTCTTCTGATTTTATTCATTTCCTACATTCCCACCATCAGTAGTGTTGACTCAGTCTCCAGGTTCCTTGTCAAGATCTCTAGAGACACTGTCACCATCACTTGGCAGGCCAGTGAGAATTTATACTATAATTGTTATAACCACTTGCTTTGATTTTAACAGAAACTTGGTCAAGCCTCCAGGCTCCTCGTCTACTGGGCTACCAATCTGGCATCTGGAGTGCCTGTCCAGTTCAGTGGGATGGATTTCACTCTCACCATTAGTAGCAAGGAGCCTGAGGATGCTGGAGATTATTACTATATGCAGACTAATCACTGGCCTGCCATAGTCTTTCAGCCCCCAACAAAAATCTCCCCAGGCTAGGCAGGGGATTCACCTCAGAACAGCAGCTGCCTCCTCTCCTGTCCCCAGGACAGAACCATCCCCTGCTCTCTGAGCAGGCTCACCTCTCCCAGGGCTTCTCCTTTCTGGTCCCACAGGCCTCCTCCTTTCCAGGAAAGCCTTGTCTATCACCAAGCCTGTGTGCGCAGCCCAGGCAGAGTGGAGGGAGTGCAGCCCCCTGGGACACAGAGAAGAAAGTCCAAATTGGGAAATGCTGACCTTTCCAGTCTGCTTGATGTCTTTGCCTAAGTTGTTTTTCTTATCGGGAGTCCAAGTTCATGCTGAGGAGGCTTTCCTCTCATTCTCTGTAGCAAATAATAGAAACTTGTTGGTTGCTGCTCTTCAGTCACGTCCGGCTCTCTGTGACCCCCCCCCCCCGGGGGGTTTTCTTGGCAATGGTACAAGACGGGGTTGCCATTTCCTTCTCCAGATAATTTCACAGCTGAGGAAAGTGAGGCAAGTAGAATTAAGTGATTTGCCCAGGGCCACATAGCAAGTGTCTGAGGTCAGATTTGAAATCAAATGAGATTTATAGATACCAGTTCAGATCTCCACCCGCTGTGCCATGTATCTTCCATGAGACAGATTAGATTTTTTTTCTCCTGCCTTGGTCAGACTGGCCTCACAGGGTTGCTTCCTTATGACCTGGGACTGGGCAAAGTCAAGGTGATTGCCCAACTAACCAAGCCATTCCCCAGTTAGACACTCAGGATTTCCTGAATCTGGAAGACAATGGACTTAGGGGCTGACTAGGCTAATGTGAGCTCCTAGTTGAGTTGGAGTGAACCTCCCAGGAAACATAGGGGGAATTACTAGTTCACTGACCATCTCTGCTTGCTGCCTCTGTCTCTCTTCTCTAACTCTAGGATCTCTTGATGGTATGAAGGCCCAAGGCTCCCATACATTCTCTTTAGGAGTAAGAGCACACAAATGTTTTCACAACTCCTCAAGGGCTTGCTAGTCAGCATTTTTCATTGATAAGACAAGGAATTGTTTCGGTTCCTAGATCCAACTCAGTGGTGTCTTGGGGGTCTGTCCTCACAATGTACTTTGCCCAATGAGTCTATTTGCGTAAAGTATAAGCAGTTACTTACATTGAATTTCTTTACAGAAATTTTCTTACATGTCAGAATTTTCTTTCATGAATAAAGATAGTAAAATAGGCATAATCAAGTCTATACAAAGGTAATTTCAGTTGACATGAAAATGAACAGGGATAGCCAGTGAAATCCTATATCCTCTAAAACTAACTGCTTGAATTCAGTTTTGAAGAATGCTAGGGATTATCAGAGCTAGGCATGTGTTTACTACATTTCTGGGATGGGGCACAGCCTGGGTAAAGGCCTGGAGACTGGAGATGAAATATCATTTGTGAAGAAGACAGTTGAATAATTTGGATTGTAGAATAAATAAATAAATAAATAAATAAAGGAGTATACTGTGTAATTAAACCGTAAAGCGGTGCTTTGCTAGATAGTAAATGTTTTAGATGATTGAGTAGTTTGTGTTTTATACTAAAGATAAAAAGAAACCAAGTTTATTCAGTCAGTCTGTCAGGAAACAGTTTTAAAATACCTTCCATGTGCAGGGGAGATCTATGAACAGACCTTTGTTCCAGTTAACAGACCATAGACCTTCAGGCTTGACTCTATATATTATTGGAAACAGATACTTTCTGAGGTCAGGGCTTGGAGGACGACTGCCCTGTCATTTATCAATTCAGTAAAATGAAGGTGTTTTCTAAATTTTCTAATAAGGAAGAGCTAAAGAAGCTAAGCCACAATCTTAGCTCTAATATTACTATCCCATCAAAAGGCTGAAATGGGAGTATAGAGTTAGGGCTCTAGTAACAAAACTGCTTTTTATCAGTTGATCATCCACTTCCTGGTCCCAGTACCCCATCATCTAGACCGATACACCCCAGTGACTGATTTGACTTTGCAGAATCTAGAAGCTTCCTTCCCCAGAAATCTGAGGGCTCTAATATCCACTGGAATTGACATCTCAGATACAGTCACAACACCCACCATCAGGAGAATGGTAATTCTTGCTTTCTCCGTACCTGTGACTCTTCATGTAATTTTATTTCATTGCTTTTTCTGGTCATTCCCCCCCACCCCAAATCAAGAATCCTAGGCAGGCAATAACTTTCCAGCCTCCCTGGCAGTGACTCCAGAGAGTCACCATCAGCATAGGGCTAGACCCAACTTTGTTAAGTGGATAACTTGGTACCAATAGGAACCAGGGCAGTCTTACCCATACTTCCAATATATGAAACTTCTTAATTATTTTCTAAGATCCCTGGTCCAATTTAGTGGCAATGTTTCTGGAACAGATTTCACTTTCTGTCAAAGTGCTGTGGATGTTGAATTAAAGTGTGATAAAGTTATCCTAAAAGAAATTCTCAGAGACTGGGTCTGAATAAAAGAAAGTCTTTATTTACTCTCTCTCCAGAGGGTGTACTCAAGTCAGAGAGCCACGCTGAAAATTTGGGTCATATAGATTCTAACTGCAGTTGCCCCCACTTCTTCCTAACCCTCTTCCCCTTTAGCTCATTTCCTGGGTTTCAGGGGGTACAGTCTATTCAGCAACAGATGCAAAGAAAGGAATAATATTTTCAAAATATTTTTCCCCACCAGATGGCAGGGTCACCAGGTACTAGTGACATAACTATTCTGACTAGGAAGAGAAACAGTCATAGAAATGTTTCCTGGTCAGGTTGTTGTGCCTCAGTTAGCAAAGTCTTCTTGCAAAAGCAGGGTCTCTTGGAATGCAATGTTTTTCTTGACTTTAACACTTCTTTAACTCTGAGAGGACTTAACCAGAAATTATCCCACCCAAGTTTATTACCAATTACTATTCTAGGAAATATAATTAAGTCTGTCTCCTACAACACTGCATGCCCAAAATCAAAGCTATTGTAAGCATTTTAACTGCTCAGCTCTGGGGAAAAGGTGTTTTCTTTCCCCCAATTCCAGGCCATAGGCTCAAACAATTGTTGTTTGTTACTGCTGTGTACTACTCAACTACTGGGAGTCTATTGTATCACTTTTCTTAGGCAACAGATAGAATGAATTATAAAATCAAAAGAAATGGAATATTTTGGGTCTTACATTCAAATTCTGGGTCATAGGCCTTCCAGGTTTGCTAAACTGCTTCCAATCAGAAATCTTCCCTTCTGGCAGCTAGGTTGTGTAGTAGTTAGAGCACAGGCCCTGGAGTCAAGAGGAACTCGGACAAATCTGACCTCAGACACTTAATAATCACCTAGTTGTGTGACCTTGGGTAAGTCACTTGGCCCCATTGTCTTGCAAAAACCCAAAAGAAATCTCCCTTTCTCCATCCAATAATAGAACCACAGGGAGTCAGTTAAGATCTAGGATTTTAAGGGTTAAAGGGAAAGATGCTGTTCTCTAGTTTAATACAGACATTAACTCATGACCACCTCACCCAGATAGTATATGGAATGGATTACAATATGGGTTCTCACAAGGGAAGACATAACCTTTTCCTCCACGATGCTCAAAATTGCATCCAAGGACTGACCTCTACTGGGAAAACCTCAATTAGGCCAGGATTTGGCCAGTGGGAGCCAGCCCCTCCTCACTGCCTCCTTGAATTTATACCTTCTCCAGCAGAGGGAGGTAATGGGCCAAGTGCCTGAGCAGAGGCAGGTGAGGCACCTCCAGATGCTACAAGCTCCTGCCATCTTTGCCACCTCCCCAGGGCTTGGGGGCTCTCTTGGTTATGGGAAATCCAGTCCTGTGGCACAGAGAGAAGCCTCCCTCTATTTATCCACAACCAGTTGCAACCATTCCCCTATCAGATACTAAACACGATCCTGTCTTTGCTCTTGAGGTCACATATTTGTAGACAGAAAAGGATAAGACTCTTCCCCTAGAACCAGTCTTGGCCAGTGTGACCTAGTGTAGCTGACATGGCAAGAGGAGGTTCCCATCAGACCTGGGGTTCTTTTGCATGTAGAGGCTCAAGAGACTCACAATGAGCTTTGCTCAAGATATAAAAGCTTCCTCCTTCCTTTCTGGCCTTTCAGGGCTCTGAGTGATCTCTGTCCAGGTCTCTAAAGGACAGGATGATCTCTCCATGTGGCTCCTCTGGCTCCTGATGCTCTGGGTTAAAAGTAAGACACAACAGAGTAGTGAAGCAGTTTAGAACATCACAGTGAGTAAACTTCTGTACAAACATGGATAGATCGGAGCTGACAAGCATGCCCAGGCCCCAGATTACAAACCTTGTGATATCTGTGAGAAAAATGGTTTTTGTCTTAGAGTGACAGTAATTACACCTACTTGTCAATCATTTGAGACTTCAATGGTCTCCAAAAATGATCTTATTCCTATTTTTAAAACAGGATATTCCCACATTTCTGTCTTTCTCTGATTTTGCTGGTTCCCCAGATTCCTGAGGAGCCATTGGGCTGACCTGATCTCCAGTCTCCTAGTGATAGTGATAGCCACTTACAATGCTATCAGCAGAAACCTAACTAAACCCCTAGACTCATCTCCAAAGCTACCAGGTTGGACTCTAGAGTGTCTGCCCAGTTCATTGGCAGTGAGTGTGGAACAAATATCATTCTCACCATCAGCAGCTTGAAGCCTGAGGATGCTGGAGATTATTACTATATGCAGACTTATAATTGGCCTCTCCAGTGCTTCAGGATTGAACAAAAACCTCTCAGGCTGGAACCAGCTCAGAGCAGAAGCTGTTCCCTCTGGGGTCCCCAGGGCAGAGCAGCCACTGCTCATTGGACAGGCTCACACATCTCCCAGTGTTTCCCCTTACTGGTCTCACAAGTCCCCTTCTTTCTACAAAGTCTTGTTAATCACCATCCTTGTCTCCACAGTCAAATCAGACTAGAAGAAACACAGCCTCATGGAAACAAAGATGAAAATCTAAATGGGGAAATACGGACATTTCAAGTCCTCTTGATTTCTTTGCCTCAAAATAAAGTGCTTTGTGGGTGCTACAGTGGATCAACTCTGGAGTCTGGAGGACCTGAGTTCAAATCTGACCTCAGACACTTAATACTTACTTTGCTGTGTGATTATTGCCTTGCAAAGAAGCAAAAATAGAGAAAAAAGAAAAAAAGAAACAAAGTGTTATGTTTATTGGGAGTCCAAGTTCATGTGAGAGAGGTTTTGCTCTATTTCTCTGTAGCAAATGATAGAAACTTGTTGGTTATCATTGTTTAGTCTTGTGAACTTTCAAGGTTTTCTTGGCAAATGTTCTACAGTGGTTTGTCGTTTTTTTCTCCAGCTTATTTTACAGATGAGGAAACTGAGGCAAATATTAAAGTTACATAGCTATTAGATATCTAAGGTCAGATTTGAATTCAGGTGCAAGAGAATTTTGGATTCTAGACTCAGTGCTCCATCCATTGCACCACCCGGCTGCCATCATATAGACTAGATTCCCTTTTCTCCAGTTCTGGCCACACTGTCACAGGGTTTTGTGGCCTTCCCCAAAGTCAAGATGAATGCCCCATTGCAACCAGCATCCCCTCTCCCCCAAATTAGAGACTCATCCTTTCCTGAATCTGGAGAACAATTGCCATATTGGCTGACTCAGATGCATGTGAGCACCCTATGGGTCAGCTATATCTCCCAGCTGGCATAGGAGGAGTTCCTAAGAGAGTAAGTAGCAGGTCACACACATTTGCTGGCCTTCTCTGCTAGATGTCTGTGACTCTATTCTCTTCCTCAAATGCTATCTCAAAAGCAGAGACCTTGAGGGAATTACTTGCATAGTGTAGAGCTGAGATGAAATGCCCAATTCCTCTTCCTGAAAAATTGCTTCACCTTCTGAAGCATTCCTTTGGGAGAATATAATATTGGATGTGTTACTGGCGTTCCTTTTTTAAGACTCTTGTCAGTGGACATCTGGGAAACTTTCATGTTAAGTCTGTCTTTTAGGTAAAGGAATACAGTCTGTGATCTTCAACTTTCTACATTCCCTGTTGGGAAGACCCCAGGCATGAGTTCAATTGAAGTTTTAAGTGGATTTTCCTGGGAACTGGGTGAGTGTCTAAAAACCAGAGGTTAAAGAAAAAAACCTATCTCTTCTATTGATGGTCCAAGCTCTCATTGGACTGAATCTGTGACAAGAACTGGAAGTAGTCCTTTGTTCTAAAGAGGACTAAAACCCATTCAGGCTTCTTGGTTCCAATAGCAGGAGTCATTGTTTGGCAAGGATACTCAAGATTATGCAGACATTCCATAGTTTACTCAGAGATGGCTGAAGATTGCCTCTTCAATAGTCCTGTTAGTATAGTTACTCTATATCCTTGCTCTCTGTCCTCAAAGATATTCCTTGGTGATCAACGAAAGTGAGTTGATTAGCACACATAGCTATCGAATTCCAAAAGATCTCTCCTCTTAGATGAAGGATTTTGCTACTCTGAGAAAAGGATCTAAGAGAGGAAGCCCTGCTTGAGCTGAGTGTTAAAGAAAGTTCATGATACTGAGAGGTGGGGGAATAGGAAGTGGAACATTACAAGAAACGTGGGACAACCTGTGCCTAGACACAGAGAAGGAAGGTAAAACTTTGTGTATGTCCCTGGAATGTTGTCCTCTTACTCCCAGGCAAGGATCAGAGAGAATACTAACGTAGATGTCTTAATAGACTTTACTCCTATGATTATGAGCCAACTGTGCTAGGATCTGGAGAAACTGTGTGGCACAGGAATACTCCTTTCCAGAATCAGTTCTAACATTTATCAGCTAAGACACCAATAAAATAATATGCCTTCATGAACAATTGTACTTGACTCATCCTCTCTGCTGAATCTTAATGACCACCTAAGCTTTTGAACCCTCATTTCCTCCATCATCAACTGGGGTGTGAGTAATGTGTGGTGTTGGTCTGCACAGGGTGGAAGCTATCTAAGAAATACATTACAAAGGGGAATAGCTCCAGCCAATCACAAAAGTAGGAGAGAACTTCTAATCTCATCCAAAGATGACAGGCCCAAGATTAGGAGGAACTGGTCCCCAACCAGCCAAGGTTGACCTAGAGGTTCTGACCTAATACAACTGAGTTTGTGCAATTAGGTTAATGCATAGTACCCCACATGTCCCCTATGTCAATTGGGGTTAATGCATATAACATGTGTCATATGATCAAGGTGGGGGATCATATTAGAAATATGTCATGGGATGGGCGATTTCTTAGATTGTTACTCAAATGATGAGAGCCTATGAAAATTCAAGTGGGAGGGGAAAGAATTTCCAAAACTGTAATACCAGACATTACTGTACCTCGGTATGCCTTACCTTAAGGAGTACCCATGTCTTGTAAGATCTGTGAATAAAAAGTTCAATTCTTCTCTCACTCTAGCAGATTACTCTTATTGATAACATGGAGCTAATGGGTGCACCCCCATGCTTCTGAAGGTTGAAAGACCTAATGTTGAGTGGTTTGCCAATTATACATTACTGTAATTATGTGAATTCTTGCTCTACTATTTTGCTCACCCCAGCTAGATAGCTCATGTCCCCATGACAAGGAACATCTGGACTTTAAACCCCTCCTGGGTAGTTTCTCAGGTCCCTCTTGTAACTCTAACAATCCCTGTTGCTGGACCTTGGAAAAAAATAAGAAACATGAAGAATGTCTCTTGTTCCTGAGTGTACCATTTCCTTTCTCCTGATCACTCACAGTCAGCTCCCTAGTCCCATAGCTGGATTCCCTGCAGTCTTTAGTGGGTGGATGGATGCTCTGAGACCAAAGCCAGAGTCCTCCTTGTACAGCCTGACCTGAGAGTGAATCCTATAAGCAAAAACTACAAGGACAACTCACAGCCTTTAATTGCAGTAGAGTTTTGGTGCTCTCAACAATACTTGGAATCAAGGTAGCAAAGGAAAGAAGATTCTGGGATTCCAAGCTCTCCAGATTTATTCAATAAACAAGATAAAAATGTGCATTGGGCTGAATGTGGAATCACAAAAATAAACAAGAATGGGGCAGTGGTTCTCCTGAGACAAGTGGAGAAGGTGGGATGATAGGATGGAAGTTAAGCCCTAATGAAGTATAAGCACCTCCAGACAAGCTCCTTTTAAAAAGCAAGAGCTGAGTTCCCAGGGCAGCTAGGTTGGGAGGTAGCCTCTGCCTCAGTCAGGAGTTGCCATCTTCTGGACAGTGTGGAGAGTAGGGACTCTGAGTGGGGAGAGAGAGGGAACCTCTGCCAGTAAGGTAAGCCAAGCCCAGTTGTGCTGCCAAGATATAGTCCTAGGTGAGATGGAACTAGCACACACCTGGTGAGGCATGGGGCCAATATGGCAGTGGACACTTGCAGGAGAAATTTTGTTCTCAATTCCAGACCAGAAGAGATCTAAAGGTAATAATAGCCTATGGGGCTATGTAAGAACCCTAGCTGTGGCTTGGAGGGGGGGAAGGACTGCAGAGGTTGATCCCAGGACAAGGTTCAAAAAAAATAAGAAGGACCTGAGGCCAGAGGCACCATCCCCCACACCTCAGAACTAAAAGGTATTACAAATTAATAATTTTTAAATGAACAGGCAAAGGAAAAAGAACTCAAGCATAGGCAGTAGCTATGGGAATAGAATATGGGGAAAAGAGAAGAATAGAGGAGACCAGAGTTTATCTTCAAAAAAAAGCAAAAATATCCCTCTCCTAAAGAGCATTGCCCCAAAAGAATTCATAGAAGAACTCAAAGAAGCCTTTAATTATCAAATAAGAAAGATTAATGAAAACTTATAAAGAAAAATAAGAACAATTCAAGAAAATGACAAGAGATTTCTTCAAGAAAATTAGAGATATCACTGGAAATTTTAATGCAAAAATTAGAGATGTCCACTTGTCTTTTTCTGATGAAGCATATATATATATATATATATATATAATATATATATATATAATATATATGTATATATATAGTGTGTGTGTGTGTATATATGTTTATATATATATAATATATATAATATATATGTATGTATGTATATATATGTAGAATCCCAGAAACCAGCAAGAAGAGAAAAGATGTTGTTTTTAAATAAGTAATGTAAAATAGAAAAATAGAATGTAAAAGACAAGAGATTTCTTCAAGAAAATTAGAAATATCACTGGAAATTTTAATGCAAAAATGGGCATGCTAAAAGCCAGAAAAACCCCAACAACCCCAAGATCAAAACACTAAGATATAAAAGGAGAATAGTGAAAGGCCTTCCTGTGAAGCCTCAAATGTGAATGTGAACAGTTCTGGAGCCCAGATAATTTAAGAAATATTGAGCTATGGAAAGCTACAATCAGAAAAAGAGCATGGACCACATTATTCAGGAAGTTATCATGGAAAGCTATTCTAGAAAGAAAATAAAATAGTCCTTTAAAGAATCCATGGATCATCCCCAGAAAGATATTCCCAAATAAAAACTCCAAGGAATATTATAGTCAAATTTCAGAATTCTCAATTAAAGGAGAAAACACTGCAAACATTCAAAAAGAAGCAACTTCATTATCAGGAAGCCAAAGTCAGGATTATGCTGTATCTATCAGCTTCATCATTAAAGGACGATCAGAGAGTATGGAATATTATATTCTGAAGGCTAATGGAGCTTGGATTATAACCAAGAGTCAATTATCCTGCAAAATTTTTTCCAGGGGGAAACAGATTTTCAATGAAATAGAGGCTTTTCAAACTTAACTGATAAGAACTGAACAGAAAATTTGATCTTCAAATACAAGACTCAAGAAATATATAAAAAGATAAACAAAAAAAGGAAAAAATATTACTCAATAATAATATTAAACTACATGGCAAAACAATACTTGTAACTCTTGAGAATTGTGTTTCTCTTAGGAGATTTGAAAGGAGCATGCTTAGAGAGTAAGTGTCTAAATCAATTATAATGTGATGATACTTTAACTCTTGAGGTTTGTGTTTCTTTTAAAAAAACTATTTTTATTTATTTAAGGCAAGGGGATTAAGTGATTTGCCCCAAGTCATACAACTAGGCAGTTATTAAGTGTCTGAGACCAGATTTAAACTCAGGTTCTTCTGATTCCAGGGCTGGTGCTCTATCCACTGTGCCACCTAGCTGCCCCCAAGGTTTGTATTTCTATTGGCATAGTTGGAGGGAATGTACTTGGAAAAAGGAAGTGGGTAAAAAATTGATTATAATTTGATGATGATTATTGTATTTGAGAATTGTATTTCCAATGTGACAGTTGAGAAAAGGGTACTTGGACAGAGGGTATACATCTGAAGTGATTTGGATGTGATAAAGCTTATAAATCTATCAAGTGACAAGAGTACATGTGTAGAAGACAGGTATAAAACAATTAAGACTTAATAAAATGGATTATACTAAGAAGGATGAGGCATTAGAGAATGAATGACACCACATGAAAAGACATAAAGGACCTATTTATAGTAAAGTGAAAGAAGGGAGGGTGTGAACTGAGTAAATTTTAATCTAAATAGATGTGGCTTAAGGAGAAATAGCATAAATTCTCAATTGGTTGTAGAAATTTATTCTATGAAGTGACTAGGGGTAGGGAAAATAAAGAGAAGGAAAGATTGCCAAAAGGGCAATGTAAAGTTAAAGCAAAAGTTTAAAAACTGTAAAGTTAAAGGGGAAAGGGAGAAGAAAAGGGTAAAAGGGATGACAGATGGGAAGGCAGATTGAGAAAGGCAGCAGTTAGTAGCAAAACTTTGGTGAGGAGGGATAAAAGGAAAGGAGAGAGAAAAGTAAAGAGGCATATGATAAAAGAAAATGATCCATATTGAAGAGTTGTGGGAAAACTGGAAAACTAAAATATTGCTGGTAGAGTTGTGAACTGATTCAATCATTCTGAAGTGGACTTTGGAACTACACCAAAATGGCATTAAGAGTGTATACCTTTTTTTTAAATTAATTAAATTTATTTTTTATTCTCATTTTGTACAACTGTTTTTTTACATTAATAAAATATTCTTGTTTACAAGTAAACAAAATACCCCTCCTCCCCCATGAATATAGATAGACTTGCTTGGGCGAAAAAAGTAAAGGGGATAGAAAAAAATTAAAATTAAAAAAAAATAATAGTAATAATTGTAGGGATGGCCAGGTGGCACAATGGACGAAGCACCAGCCCTGGAGCCACAAGCACCCGAGTCCATATCCAGCCTTGTAAACCCAATAATCACCCAGCCATGTGACATGCAAGCCACCCGATCCCCACTGCCCTGCAAAAACCAAAAAGAAGGAAAAAAAAAGACCCAAAATAAAATAAAATAGTAATAATAATAGGGGTGGCTGGGTGGCAGACAGAGCTTTGGCCCTTGAGCCAGGAGCACCTGGGTCCAAATCCGGCCCCAGACACCCAAAGATCACCCTGCTATGTGGCCCCAGGCAGGCCACCCAGCCCCACTTGCCCTGCACCCTCCCCCAAATAATAATAACAAAAAATGTGCTTCAGTCTTTGTTCCAACACCAACAACTCTGTCATGGGTGGATCACATTCTTTATGGTAAGTCCATCACAAAAGTTACTTCCATATTTTTCCAATGTTGCCATTGCTGATCGCAACTCCCTTTCTTATTTCTCCACTACCATGTACTATATTTTCTCTCTCTTTTCACTCCAACTCTGCTGTAGGGTCGCTGAGTGGCGCAGCAGACAGATCCCTGGTCCTGGGGCCAAGAAGCCCTGAGGCCCCATACCACCCCTTAGGCCCAGAATCCACCTGGCCCTATAGTCCTGGGCAGGCCTTCCAATCCCAGCCCCTTGCAAGAAGTAAAAAAGAAAATGTGTTATGTCTGACCAGTCTCCCCCCATGGTCCATCCTCTCCTCCTTTATTCACATCCCCACCCCTTCCCCCTGCTCCCCCCTCCTTCTTACTCCAGATGTCTATACCCCATTGAGTATATATGCTGTTTCCTCTCCTAGCCATCTCTGATGAGAGCAAAGCTTCCCTCATTCCCCCTTGCCTCCCCCTTCTATATCATTGCAGTAGCTCATTGTAATAAAAAATCTTATTATGTGAAATATCTTGGACTATTCCCCCTCTCCTTTTTTCTTTCTCCCATTCCATTTCCCTTTTTTTCTATTGACTCCATTTTTACACCATATTTTATCTTCGAATTTAGCTTTCTCCTGTGCTTCAACTATAAAAGCTCCCTCTACCTGCTCTATTAACTGAGAAGGTTCATATGAGTATTATCAGTGTCATTTTTCTATACAGGAATACATGCAGTTCATCATCATTAAGTCCCTCATCTTTCCCCCCTCTCCTCCACTCTCTATGCTTCACCTGAGTCCTGTATCTGAAGATCAAACCTTCTGTTCAGATCTGGCTATTCCAAAAGGAACATTTGAAATTCCCCTGGTTCATTGAAAGTCCATCTTTTTCCCTGGAAGAGGACATTCAGCTTTGCTGGGTAGTTCATTCTTGGCTGCATTCTAAGCTCTTTTGCCTTCTGGTATATTCTATGCCAAGTCCTACGAGCTTTTAATGTAGTTGCTGCTAAGTCCTGTGTGATCCTGACTGCAGCTCCACGATATTTGAACTGTGTCCTTCTGGCTGCTTGTAATATTTTCTCTTTGACTTGGGAGCTCTGGAACTTGGCTATAGTATTCCTAGGGGTTGGTTTTTTGGGATCTCTTTCTCAGGGGGGATCAGTGGGTTCTCTCCATTTCTATTTTGCCCTCTGCTTCTAGAATATCAGGGCAATTTTCCTGTAGTAATTCTTTGAAAATGATGTCAAGGCTCTTTTCCTGATCATGACTTTCAGGTATTCCAAAAATTTTTAAATTATCTTTCCTAAGTCTGTTTTCCATATCAGTTGTTTTTTCAATGAGATGTTTCACATTTTCTTCTAATTTTTCATTTTTTTGGTTTTGAAGTATTGATTCCTGATTTCTGGTAAATTCAACAATCTCCCTGAATTCTATTCTTTGTCTGAAGGATTTGTTCTCCTCAGAGTTTTCTTATCTCTTTTTCCATCTGGCCAATTTTGCTTTTTAAAACATTCTTCTCCTCAATAACTTTTTGAACTGTTTTATCCATTTGACCTAAGCTGGTTTTTAGCATGCTATTTTCTTCAGCATTTTTTTTGGATTTCCTTGACTAAGCTGCTGACTTCATTTTCATGTTTTTCCTGCATCTCTCTCCTTTCTTTTCCCAGTTTTTCTTCCAACTCCCTCATTTGATTTTCAAAGTCTTTTTTGAGCTTTGTCATAGCCTGAGCCCAATTTCTGTTTTTCTTGGAGTTTTTAGATGCAGGATCTTGTGCTTCCTCATCTTCAGACTGACTGTTTTGATACTTCTTGGGCTCATTTGCAAAATATTTCTCAATAGTCTTCCTCTTATTTCTCTGCTTGCTCATTTTCCCAGCCTGGGCCTGGTGTTGGGGGGTGCTTCCTGAGCTTTTGGGACACTCCCACAAGGGTCTCAGTGTGTGAGGCTCTGTCCTCCCTCCTGGTCTGTGAATGACCATAAGGGCCCCCCTCTGCCATGGGGCCGAGGTGGGGGGGGGCCTGTTGTTCTATGGGGGGGGCCTAGACTGCGATCAGGATCTGAATGTGTTCAGAGCCCCAGAGTCCTGTTCCAGGGGCAGAGGACAGAGCTCAGCAGTCTCTCTCTCTTCACTCCCCTCCCTCAGCTCAATGGGCTCATGACCTGGAGGCTCCTGCTTAGGGGCTCCACCTGCTTCTGTTTCCAGGTCTGGGCTGCCAAAAGACCAAGCTGCTCGCTGTGTGCCCTGAGGGCTGGGCTCCATGTGCTCACTCTGGCAGAGGTCCCCTGCTGTTCCCCCACTTTGTGCCGGGTGCTCCCCGGGGTGCAGCTCAGGAGACTCCCCTGCTGCTGTAAGCTGAGACTCCCAGTGCCCTGGGGCTGCCTCCGGGAGGCTGAAGTTCTTTCACTCTGGCTGCCGCCCCTCCGACCTTTCTGCTCTTTTCCAGGTTACCTTGAGTAGGAGAACTGCCTCAATGGGTCCCTTTGTGGGTTCTGTCTCTCGAAAGTTTAGTTAGAGTCTTTAGTTTCACGTTTTATCAGAGAGCTCCTAAGACTCGATCCCTTCATGTCGCCATCTTGGCTCCACCCCCTCAAGTGTATACCTTTTGATCCAGTAATACAATACTAGGGCTGTTTCCTAAAGAGATCATAAAAATGGGGAGAAACCAACATGGACAAAAATTGTCAAGTGTCTTAGGCTAGTTTCAAACTCCCATCCTTCTGACTCTAAGTCCAGTGCTCTATCCACTGCACCACCTAAGCTGCCCTTGCACTTGTAAATTGTACATCTGTTATCTAGTAAGGCAGGAGTAGGGGAAGCTAGGGGAAGAATTTGGAACTCAAAGTTATAAAAATTTATGTTAAAATTATTTTACATGTGTCTGTGGGGAAATCAAATGCTAATTAAACTAAAAAAATAGATTTATTGGACTCCAAATGGGATGTGAGGGAATATATTGTCAGACATGGACAATATAGTGGCTTGTTCAGCTTAACTGTAATTTCTTGTGGAAAGAAGGGATTTGGGTGGGTCATTGAGAGGTGACAGTAAAGAAAAAAATGAACAATTATAAGTATGAAAAATTCATAATTGAAAAACATTAAGTTTAGAAACAATTGCATTATTAATACATTAATAATTGATGGCTATTTAGACACACACAATTATGCCCCCCCAACACCAATTCATCAATAAAACAACTCTTCTTAGGCCATGTTACTACTTGAAAATCTCGGCTATAGGTGCCCAGAAGAGTGAATATTAATTTGTAAGAGTGATTTTGAGGGCTCATACTCCTTACAAACAGCCTCAATTTACTAAAAGCCTTCATTCAAGCAGAAAAATAAGAAGAGTTACTACAAAACATTCCCAGCAAAAGCCTGGAGCTCCCACATACAGCACAGCAAAAAAGTTGGACTCAAAAGTGAATACAGTAGAAGTGAGGCCCTAGATAGAGAATTTATATGATGATATTGACAGCAGAAATCCTTTCTCCCTTTGGTTGCCCCTATACACACGTCTCCATTATACCTCTCTTTCTAGATGCTTCTCTCAATCTGTCATTAGGATATCTCTCTGCTACAATAGTGGACAGACAATTCCTCTGCCTTCAGCTTGATGCCAAATGATGTTTCTAAATGTACAAAAGCACAGACCTCTAAACCTCTCAATACTCTACCATCTTGGGTGAATTTTTTGTTCTAAGATGAGAATAGAATCAACAAAAAGAGAAAGAGGCAGTCATCTAATCCTAGCTGTCATGGTCAAAAGGGAAATAAAGAAGACAGCCCACTTTCTCCTAGTTTACTTTCCTGAGACAACTAAAAGATACTCTACCAAATTCGTAGTGGACCTTTGTATGTGCATCAAGTTCTGCCCTAGTGGTCTCTCTGTCTTTAGTCCTTTCAGTTAAGCAGACAATTGGATCTCCTCATCACTCAGACAATATAAGCCCTCAGTCATACATGGACAGAAATAAACACAGGAAATTTCATGTCATGGGGAGTATCTGTATTAGCTCCTAAGAAAGGAAAACTGAGTGTGCCCAATATCTGTTATAGTAATGTAAGGACTAATCAATCTCTTATCATCAAGGTATCTACCTTACATTTCAACTATTGTCAAATTCTTCTCATTCTCCCTGCTGCCATCTTTCCCTTCCATTAAATTCATATAGTCACAAACTCTCAAACATTTACAATTGAAGCAGGGAACCTTTGGGAAGAGATAAATGTTATAATCTTTTCATATTGGAAATAAATTTTGTAATTTTTTTCCTATACTATAAAAGTGTTTTTTTCCTTTCTGTGTTAGTTTTTCTCAACTCCCATTTCTGTCCAGAGAGACCTGCTATGTGTTCCCATGTCCTTGTGAATCCTAAACCACTTTGGACTTAATCATAGCTATGTGCTTGACCTTGGTCCCAAACCCTCACCTATATGTAGGCATGGTACTCATATACAATACCAGTAAAACACCACTGATGTATTCCTTGATCTTGCAGAATACACTCAGACACCAAGCTTTTGCCACTCCTTTCACGTTGTCCCCATTCTTTCCACCAATGAAATATGGCTCTCCGGCACCCCCAGAGGGGGGACATCTGCAACTGAATGTCCAATGTCCATCTTACACTTATCATGTCTTAAACAGTGCCAATCTCCTTCCCTCTAAATGTTCTCTTCTCCTACTTTCCCTATTACTAGAAGAACACCACCATCCTCCCAGTCCCTCAGGTTCACTATCTAGGAGTCAACCTGGATCCCTCACTCTCTTTTCATTCTGTTGCTAATCTCCATCTACCCTCATAGATTTTGGTTGTTCATAGTTGTCTTTCTGTATTTTACCCATTAAACTAGAATCTTCATCACAGCTATTCTAGAAAGAAAATAAAATAGTCCTTTAAAGAATCCATGGATCATCCCCAGAAAGATATCCCCAAATAAAAACTCCAAGGAATATTATAGTCAAATTTCAGAATTCTCAATTAAAGGAGAAAATACTGCAAACATTCAAAAAGAAGCAACTTCATTATCAGGAAGCCAAAGTCAGGGTTATGCTGTACCTATCAGCTTCATCATTAAAGGACAATCAGAGAGTATGGAATATGATATTCTTGGCATCCCTCCCATTATAGTTACTCCCATAGATACATGACTCCTGCTACTGTTGGAGCCACTCTTCATCATTCCTTGGCTCCTTATGCAATGTTTGGTTGAAAATCATAGGAGCTTTCCTGTAAAACTTTGTCAGATCCACTTATACTTCCTTGATCACTGATGCCTTCTCCATGAGATCGATAATGTTGTTTATCCTTCATTCTTGAAGAATATCATAGGGGCAGCTAGGTGGGGCAGTGGTTAGAGCACTGGCCCTGGAGTCAGGAGTACTTGGGGTCAAATCCAGTCTCAGACACTTAATAATTACCTAGCCATGTGGCCTTAGCAAACCACTTAACCCCATTGCCTTGCAAAAACCTAAAAAAAAAAAAGAATATCATGACATCAGGGAGATGATGCCATGACAAGCACATATATTGGATTTGAGTTGGGGGAGGGCTAGGTCAAGTCACCAGCCTCATTTTCTCTTCCAGAACCATCTGGGTTCAGTGGCCAGATAGGAATCAGGACAACTGGAGAGGGCCCTGAATGCCAGGCAATTAGGGTGAAATGACTTGCTCAAGATCACGTAGCTAGTTAGCTTCAAGTGTCTGAGACCAGATTCAAACTCCTGTCCTCCTGCCTCCAGTGCTCTCCCTACTGTGCCACCCAGCTGCTCCAGCTTTTTCCATAACCCCTACTTAGCTTCTGGATAACTGAACCACTGTAAATGGACTTGCTTTGACAAGCCTATGCCTCAATTCATTTGGCTACAATAAGCACTGCTGCTTACTCCTGCTGTGGAATTTAAGAATAGTTCTACATATCCGGGATGTATATTTGTTTTGTCTTTTGCCATAGCTTCCACAACCTCTTCATGAGTAGAAATTCAACATTTGCTTCTCCTGTCACTCTGCTGTTAGGTACAAATTCAATGTGGACTCAAATGTGATTGAGTGGTGAGAAAAAATTGGAAATATCATTTTCATTAGCTCTATAAGGTAGTCCTCGCAGGGCCACACAATAGCCTGTTGTACTCTGAAAAGTGGACCCACTATCTCTATATCTGTGAGCAAATATTCCCCCCAAATCTATCTGATTCACTTCTGATCCAAAGTCATATCATTATATCCATTGTAATCATCACAGACTACATACCTTCCACCTTAAGGTTCTCACCTCATTCTTTCTTTTTTTTATTAACTAATGAACTTTTTTCCCAATTTATGTAAAGATAGTAATCAAAATTAATTTCTGTAGAGTTTCTCCCTTCCTTGGCCCTGCTAGCAAATCATGCTACAATCACGTTACACCTCTTTCTATATTAATCATGATATGAAAGAAGAATCAGAACAAAAGGGAAAAACCATGATAAAGAAAAAACAAAAAATATATTTTAAAAAGTGAAAAAAGGATGCTTTGATCTATACTTGCAATGATGAATTTGTGGGCCTTAGATGACTCCCATTTGACTGTAGCAAGGTAGAGGTTTTTCCATTTTTTCAGGGTTAGAAATTGTATCAAATGGAATAGCATTGCTGATGGACTTCCAGAAGAGAACAGTGGAAGCCTTCAGGTAGTTTGCTTCACAGGAAACAGATGAAAATTCTAAACATAAGGAAAGAATAGGGAATCGGTATGTTAAAATCTTCAAGGACAAGTGGGAGAAGTCCATACTCATTGTGATCCTCCTCAAAAGCTAATGGCTATACAGTGGTCAGGTTCTTAGGACAGACTTGGAGCTGACAAGAGTCTATAACAGCATTGGTAGAGGAACTGGGTTTGAAAGAATGATGTGCATGCACAATCATGTTGCACCTCTTTCTATATAAGTCATGCTATGAAAGAAGAATCAGAACAAAAGGGAAAAACCATGAGAAAGAAAAACAAAAAGACATTTTAAAAAGTGGAAAAAGGATGTTTTGATTTATATTCAGATTCCAAAGTTATTTTTCTCGATGTGCCTTTTCCATCACATGTCTTTTAGAATTGTCTTTAATCATCACATTGTTAAGAAGAGGTAAGGCTACTGCAGTTGATCATTATACAGTGTTGCTGTTACTGTGTATAAGGTTCTCCTGGTTCTGCTCAGAGTACACAGCAACAGTTCATGTAAATCTTTCCAGATTATTCTGAAATCAAACAAAAAGAAGCCAAGGTCAACTCATGATTTCTTATAGCAATAATATTCATATTGCACAATTTGTTCAACCATTCCCCAATTGATCACATCATTCTTTCAAACCCAATTCCTCTACCAATGCTTTTAAAGACTCTGCCAATTCCAAGTCTGTCACAAGGACCTGGCCACTGTATAGCTATTAGCTTTTGAGGAGGACCACAATGGGTATGGACTTTCCCACCTGCCCTTGAAGATTTCAATACACCTACTTCTTATTCTTTCCTTATGTTTCTTTAGAATTTTCATCTACTTCCTGTGAAACTAGTTACCTGAAGGCTTCCACTGTGTGCTCTGGAAGTCCATCAGCAATGTTATTCCATTTGACACAATTTCTAACCCTGAAAAAAAAGCTGAAAAACCTCTACCTTGCTACAGCCAAATGGGAGTCATCTAAGGCCCACAAAGCCACCACTGAAAGTATCAGTCCTGTTTGTCCCAGAATACTTCTACACCCAAATCATTTCAAAGTTATTTGACTTTAATGATTCAACAGATCTATATCCCACAGTTTCTCTTTTCTTTTCTCAAGTTCAATTTGACTTCATCTTCTGATTCAAGTTCCATAAATGTTTCTTCATTGGATCTGCCTTCTCAAGTATAGGGCCCCATTTTGAATTTTTTTATTCTGAGAAGAATCATTGGACTTCAATAGCCGAGAAGAAGGGCAAGCCCTTTAACCATGAAGACTCTCCACCTTTAGTGCTCAACATGATCTTATTCAGTTAGTGGATGTAACTGGATACTTGACTTTGGCATGTCTACAAAGACATAATCACACCTTAAATTTTCTAAGCAACTTAAAGAATTTGCTATTCTTCATATCACATTTGCGAAAAAAGTCAGAGTACGTGAATTCATTTTGAAAGAAAGGGAGCCTGAGTCCAAATGAAGCATGAAAACAGTAACAAAAAGGAGAGAAACACTTAAGCAGTATCTGTTCCATTACTTTTGGTTCTTTTCATCATTGGTCAAAATAGAGGTATTTCTAAAATTATTCTATTGCCCCCCCACCTTAAAGGGAACTTCCAAACACCTATTTATTTTTAATTTTCAAAATAAAGGATGTTTAGAGCTCATTATTTGAAATGAGGTGAGCAAAACCAAATTGTTATTGAATGAGAGATCTAGGAATCTTTAGGTAACAGATCTCTCAAGTCCTTATCCAATGTATTTCCCATTATTTCTGTTTCTTTCCAACATGTGTTTCTCATATATTTTTATTCTTTGTTTTTGTCTTTGTTTCTGCTTTTTTCTTTCAGGTTCCATCCACCCTCCTTTATTTTTCTTTTCCTAAAGATCATGTCAAAACCAGGAGAATCAAAGGGTTATAAATGAGTCATCCCTATTTGCTTTCACCATATCCTCAACTGATTTTTTTAAAAAATTAATCATATATTACTTGCTGATAACCTTTATTCTGGCACTCCGTTAATCTCATATTTAAGAAATTGGAATTTGATCATACTCATCAAGAACCACTCTCGATTACTCCCTACGTATTTTTTCCCTTTGGGAGGACAGCATGAGGTAACTTGCAATTTTATTAATATAGTGAATTCTTGATAAAGAAACCCCATCTATCAATGAAAGATGATCAAATTCCATGCAGTTTATAGTCTGATATTTTCCTGGATCTCTGAGAGGTTCAATGATTTTCTTAGGGTCACACACAGTATTTTTCTGAAAATGGATTTGAATCCAGGATGGCATGAATCCAAAGTCATCCTTTATGTCCTTTATAGTACTTCTGATGGCAGCAAAGAAAAGTATGGGGGCAGCCTAGAACACAGTAACAAAGTCCCCATCATCATGCCAGTTTTGTCTACAGCAAAGACTATGTCAAACTCCAAGAAAGAAAAACACACTCTTTGCTACTCTCTTCACAACATGGAAGCTAATTTTCAGCTCAGTCACTGAAAAAGTCAGTGAAAAGCTACGCTGAAAAGGTGTACCAGGAGGTTAGAAAAGTTGTAGGACAGAACAAAAAGAAGGTAGATGTTCAGAAAGACTTGTGTAGCAAGATAGAAGAATTTCAGGTTCCATTTTTCAGGTAGCTGTTCCCAAGTCCTTTTTATTAGTATGCAATGGAACTAAATTGAGATCTGATGAAGGCTTCCCTGGGTCTCCTTTATCATCTGCTCAGTTTTTCTCATTTCATTTGGGTGACTTGGAAGATGCCTTTATGTGTCCCAAGCTCCCACATGACTGCCAGATATGAAAGATGAGGAATTCAGACATGACTTTATGAGTGGAGCCAGAGCAATGCCCCACATGCAATTCCTTTCTTGTCCCTTGACTTTATGGGCCTTGCTGGGGGCCACTCGGGGCCACTATCTACTGCCTGTAGGAAAGCCAAGGAAGCCATTGTACACTTAGATACTAGGGACCATCAATGACTAGCAGAATTGATGGGGAGCTCACTTGGGACATTTCCATGGAGGGCTTTCTCAAGATTCATTCTCTCACTCCACCTTTTCTTTTGTTCCCTAGTTGTGAACTGAGTGGAAGGGGAGTCTGTTCCACTAGGGAAGGCAGGACCAAGGCCTGAACTATGCCTTCTTAAGGCAGTTTTTGAGGTCATGAAAAACACTGGGAAATGACAAGAGCCCAGCCACATCTTAAACAAAATCACCAAAATTTGAATGTGGCCAAATTCTATACAAAAATACATCTCCAAGGAAGAAATGAGAAGACATCCCTACCCTCTCACTTTGCAGAAGTGGAAGCTTCTTGGTACTGATATTTTGTTATGTTGATCAGTTTTCACTGATTTTTGTGTTCTCCTTTTATGAGATTGACCAAAAGGACTGTTAATCTGACAAGAATCCCTGGGAGAAGAGAAGAGTAGAGGAAGACTGAGTGAAATTTTACGAGTAGAGGAACATTACACTTGAATAAAATTGGCTTTATAAACACTAAAAATAGAGACAATACTAAAACACTCATGATGAGAAATTCCATTTTCATGTAGAAACTGAAGGATGAACTGTCAATGCAGAAAACACAGTATTTTCACTTTTGGTAATTGGTTTTAGTTTTTGTTTGCTTTGTTTCTTATTATATTTCATCCTTTTACTGAGACTTCTTTCATAGCATACCTAATATGGAAACCAGCGTGGTATGACTGTACATATATAACTTACATCACATTAATTGTCATTTGGGGGAGGTGCCAAGTTGAACAATTTTGGGGGTAGGAGAGAAGGGTGGCCTGGAGACAGTTTTCAAAAAAAGCATATTGAAAACTATGTTTACACATAAATAGAAAAGTATCTATTAATAAGAATTCAAAACTCAACTAAAAACCCAAACATTTCAACATCAGTTGTTCACCGTATGAGCACTTGTATTTTTCTGGACTCCTCTGCTTCACAACAAAAACAGGGCCATGTCCCTCACCTCCACCTAGCAGTTCCAGATCCAGGGGTGGAGTACAATATTAATATTTGTGTAATCCCTGTATAAAAGGGGCCCTTGACACTTTTATGGGCCCTGAGAAACTCCTTAGAAATACAAATTTGGCTAGGTGCCTTTGGGTCTGAGAACATTGTGACAGGACCCAAATATTGACCCTGGGCTCACAAAATATACCAAAAATTTGTCTGAGACTCTCAAAATGCTCTTGTTAACCTAATCCTTTTTTGCTTTATCAGTAAAATTCCTGCTTCTTCCCAAAACTGCCTCCCCCTTCCCCAGATGCAGCTGGAACAGTGGGATAGTAAACTTCACTGGTCTCCCTTTGTCACAGGAAACATGTGAAGACATAAAGCAAGAGCCTGACCTGCTTTTGCCTTTTACTAGCCTCCCATCTATACTAGGCCATATGTTTGCATATGTTTGTAATAGTCTGTCAAGGAAATATATCTAACTACTATCTTTGCTTCTGTGTACTGCTTGCTCACAATACCCCCCCGCACCACCAAATACTATAAAAATCTTGTTCTCTGGGGCTGTGTGATTTGAGATATAACTCCACACAGGTAATAAATCTCCAGTCCCAATACCTTGGTCTCTGTCTTGCTTTTTTGGGTACAACAGGGACCGGACAAGGCCGTGGGGTCTCTTCTGTGCAAGTTGCCTCCTCTCTGCCCCGATCACTTCTGGCACAAATCAGTGCAGCTGCCGCTGTCTGACAGCTCTGTCATCCTAGTGTGGGAAAGGAAGCTGCAGCAGCTTTGAGGGGGTTTGATCCTACAAGCTTTCAGCCTCCTTCCAAGTCATTGGGGAGTGGAGGGGCCCCAAGGCACTGTTAAAAAGGGCCTTTCTCAATGGAATACCCCCTGACAGATCCCCTTGAGGCAGCTCTTTTCAGAGCTACCACACACACTCTGGTTCAAATGATGGATGGAAAGATGGGCAATGCAGCTGCTCTCCAACTTGCCAAAGAACAAGGGCTCCCCTCCATTCTCCATTCTGAGGTCCTTTACTCAACATGCAACACAGGCCACCTCCCCTCCCAGTATCCTTCTGCTGCTCTCCAACCTCTGCCACCACCCCTCACCCCATCCTCTTCTCCCTTGTCACTCACTGCATGCCACATGGGCAGAGTGTCTTTAATTGTAGATGTGGCTTCAGGGCTGGCCATTGGCAGTCAACAGACTAGGACAATTTTGAGGTGGACTCCACTGAGAACCATGAATCTTTGTTGTCTTTCTGACAACATGTTCCCACTGCCCAGGAAACAGAGGCAGTTAATGGTCCAGAGGCAGCAATCCACAGGGCTCTGCCACTTCCTTGCTTGATTGCCCCCCTCCCCTTTGGCTAAAGAAGGAAGGTGAAGGCACACCTCCACAACATTCCACACCAAACACCCCAGATCCCCAAAAGATCTTATGACCTGTCAGGTTTCTGCCCATTCTTTTTGTTTCTGAAATCAAACCACTCTACCTGGCCTATTTGGTCCAAAACCAGTCTCCCCTGAAGTCAGGTATGCTAAAGACACCAAGACTGACTTCCACACCAGAGAAAACATCCTGTCTCCAATAGCCCTGCCCTGGACCTTGCTGGCCCCAATAATCCCAGAGACTGAGGCAAGAAGGAAACACTGTCAGACAACTTCAGACTAAGTAGAAACCCTAGCCACCTGCATCCTCCTCACTCCTACCTCTGGATCCCAGGCAGCAGATTGCCTATCTATAGTCCCCTACCCCAAGGGCTTCTAATTCTCCAGTACCAGAAACATTCCCTATTCTAAAGGCTGGCCTTTCGTGTCCCTTTCCTTCCAGCAATACCCCTCCCTACAAAAAGGGTTGGATGGGAAAGGACCAACCTGAACCTCAATATTCATCACAGCCCATTTTGTGGTGGCAAAGAACTGGAAATTGAGGAGATACCCATGGGCAATGGCCAGAGGAATGTCATGTCCTAGGAATATTCTCAAAGAAAGGATGAATAGGCAGATTTCAGAAAAACCTGGAAAGTTTGGCATGTCCGGATGCTGAATCACTTCATTCATACACAGTAAAAACAACACTGTGTCCTGATCAATTTTATTCGATTTCTCTCTTCTCAGCAGGACCACCATTATGGACATTTCAATTGTTTCTGGGGAGGACCTGATTAGGTTGCCCCCCAGTCAGATGTCTCAGAGTTAAAAGTATCTGGATGAAGCTGAGGAGAAAGCTGGAGGAGAAAGGTGTGCTGGGAACTGGGGCAGAAGGTATGAGAGCAGGGAGGTGTGAACTCAAGCCAAGGAAGCCAAGTGTTTTCCCCTCTGCCACTCATTCTGAGGGCAAGAGTTCACACCTAAGTCACAATGGGACCTGACTGGAGAGGGTGGGGTAGGGGTGGGGGGAAGAGAAATGCGTATAAAAGGCCAGAATCAGCATCTTTTCAGACATCCCTGCTCAGGACTGCCATTCCAACGGGAGCTCAGTTCCCCTTCTGAGAAGCACCTCACAATGAGCCTTCTGGTAAACAGCAGTGTACCCAGCTTACCACCACTTTCAGGATTACCACCACTTCAGACGAATCATAGAGAGGACTGAAAAAGTTGTGAGAGTGGGAGAAAGGCAAGGAGGACTACAGCAAGAGAAGGAAGCAAGAAGGTAGCCTGCAGATAAGAAAGGATCCTCATCAGGCTTCCTGTTGGCCACCACTATGTCACATTCCAGTGAAACACAAAGTAGTGGAAGCCAACAGAATTCTCATCCAGAATGCATCATGCTTCCTTTACCACTCCAGTGTGTCCAACTGGAAGACTTGGTAGATGACCTTAGGCAGCCTAACCTCCTACCTGTCTACCCTTCTCAAAACAGCATTGGTGACACCACTGATGAGAACAGCACTGATCACAGGGACAATCACTGCCACCATCATCATGGCAATGATGTCTACAGCAATGGCTCTGATAAACTCCAAGAACAAAGGAGGCACCCTCATTGCTGTCACCTTTCAAAATTGCAATCTAAATTTCTGCTCAGTCATAGAATTGCTGAAGAGCAACATGGAAAATTTAGAGAAGGGAAGCAGAAGATTGGAGTGCCCAAAGACCGTGAAGCAAGATGTCAATGGAAAGAGCCAGTGGCATTATTTTCAGGTTCTGTTTTCCATGAATCTACACCTTTGTCATTAGCAAGTCAGTCAGAGAGCAGTAGATGTATCCCGAGTTCTGCTGAAGGCTTCCCTGTGGCTTCTTTGTCATCAGTCCACTTTGACCAGGGAAAATGGGAAGACTTGCAAGGGGCCCTTATGTGTCCTGACCTGCCTCCTGCCTACCAGACTGAAGACAGTGGAAGTGACACTTCTGAAGAGAGCAGCACTGATCATAGGAACAATCACTTCTGCTGCCATAATGCCAGTGTTTATAGCAATGATGTCTCCAGCAATGACTGTGAGAAACTTCAAGAACGAGAAAGGCACCTTTGCTGGCAACTTCAAAACATGCCATCTAAATTTCTGCTCAGCCGCAGAATTGCTGAAGAGCAATGTGCAAAATTTAGAGAAAGGAAGCTGAAGATGATCAGAGTGCCCAAAGACTGTGAATCAATAAGTCAATGGAAAGAGCCTGTGGCACTATTTTCAGGATCTGTTTTGCTTAATGCTGAACCCTTATCAATATCAGGTGATACAGAGAGCAGTGCACCTAAAGGGAGCTCTTCTGAAGGCTTCCCTGTGTCTTCTTTGTCATCAGCCCACTTTTGCCCAGGACAATTGGAAGACTTGAAAGATGCCCTTTGGCAGCCTAACCTCCTACCTATCTACGAGAATGAAGACAGTACAGTTGACACTGCTAATGAGAGCAGGGCTAATCACTACCACCATCATCATGCCAAAGATGTCTACAATGACTCAGATGAACTCCAAGAACTAAGAAGGCACCCTCATTGCTGGCACCTTCCAAACATGCAATCTAAATTTCTGCTCAGTCAAAGAACTGCTGAAGAGCAATATGGAAAATTTAGAGAGGGGAAACAGAAGAAGATAAGAGTTCCCAAAGACTGTGAAGCAAGATGTCAATGGAAAGAACCAATGTCACATTTTTCAGAATCTGTTTTGCTTGATGATGAACCCAGGTCAGTATCAGAGATCAGTAGACCTATAAGGAGCTCTTCTGAAAGCTTCCCTGTGCCTGCTTTGTCATCAGCCCACTTTCACCCAGGACAATTGGGAGACCTGAAAGATGCCCTTAGACAACCTAACCTCCTATCTGCCTACCAGACAGAAAACAGTACAGTTGGCACTACTGATGAGAACAGCACTGATCACAGGGACAATCACTGCTGTCATCATCATGCCAATGTCTGTAGCAATGGCTGTGAGAAACTCCAAGAACAAAGGCACCCTCAATGCTGGCAGCTTCAAAACAAGCAATCTATTTTGCACAACCACAGAATTGCTGAAGAGCAATGTGGAAAATTTAGGGAAGGGAAACTGAAGAAGATCAGAGTGCCCAAAGACTGTGAAGCAAGATGTCAGTGTAAAGAGCCTGCAGCACTATTTTCAGACCCAGTTTTGCTTCATGCTGAACCTACATCAATATCAGGTGACACAGATAGCAGTGCACCTAAAGGGAGCACTTCTGAAGGCTTCCCTGTGCCTTCTTTGACATCAGCTCACTTTTGTCCAGGACAATTGGAAGATCTGGAAGATGCTCTTAGGAGTCCTCACCTTCCTCCAGATTACCTGACTGAAAACAGAAAAGTCTACAGCAGTTATGACATATATGGTGAGGCTTCTGATGGCAGCAAGGAGAAACTTAACAATATCACTGATCGCAAAGAAAATCAAATTCTCAACCCTCATGGATATAATGTCTACAAGAATGGCTATGTCAACTTCCAAGAAAGAAGAGGGTGCATTTGTTGCTGCCACCTTCACAACATGCAAGATAAATTCCAACTCGGTCATGGAAAT
This sequence comes from Macrotis lagotis, assembly GCF_037893015.1. Lineage (NCBI taxonomy): Eukaryota > Metazoa > Chordata > Mammalia > Peramelemorphia > Peramelidae > Macrotis > Macrotis lagotis. Next base: position 37,927,728 of record NC_133658.1, on the reverse strand, counting down.
GCTGAAGAGCAATGTGGAAAAATGATAGAAGGGAAGCAGAAGATTGGAGTGTCCAAAGACCATGAAGTAAGATGTCATTGGAAAGAGCCTGTGGCACTCTTTTCAGGCTCTGTTTTCCATGATGCTGAACCCAGGTCAATGTCAGGTGACTCAGAGAGAAATGAACCTAAAGGGACTTGTGCTGGGCCTTCTTTGTCATCTGCCCACTTTCACCCTGGACAATTGGAAGATTTGGAAGAGGCCTTTAAGTGTCTTGACCTCCCTTCTGGCTACCAGACTGATGACAGTAGAGTCCACAGCAGTGATGATATGGATGATGGTGCTTCAGATGGCAGCAAAGGCGACCTTGTCAATAGGGATCATAATGACAATCCAAACTCTCATTCTCATGCCAGTGATGTCTACAGCAAGGGATATGTCAAACTCCCAGAAAGAATACCTACTAGTTGCTACCACCTTTACGACACGCCAACTAATTTTCAGCATATCCACAGAAAAGCCGTAACAAGAAATGGAAAGGGTGTAGAAGGGAAGAAAAAAAAGAAGAAGAAGAAGAAGAAGGTGGGATCTAGGAAAGTTATGTGAAGAAAGGTGACAGTCAAATGAGCCAGTAGCATTATTTTCAGGCTCCATATTCCAGGGAGCTGTTTCCAACTCTTTATTTTTCCTAATTGATAATTTATTTTCATTTTATTTTCAATTACATACTGTGGTAGTTTTTCAATTTCATTCATTTGCCTATTTATAAGGTACACATTTTTTCTATCACCCTTTCTTCTCTCCCCCCTCCAGTCAGGGGAGAAAAGGTTGGTAAAATTATACATGTACATTTGTGCTTAACACATTCACATATTAGTCTTTTTGGGTAAAAGGAATTAGGACTAAGGGAAAAGAAAGAAAACCATGAGCACCGGCCTTGGAGTCAGGAGGACCTGAGTTCAAATCTGCCCTCAGACACTTAATAATTGCCTAGCTGTGTGACCTTGGGCAAGTCACTCTTAACCCCATTGCCTTAAATAAATAAAATTTAAAAAAAAAAGAAAACTATGACATAGGAAGGAAAAACCCAAGAGAAGTTTTTTTAAAAAGTGGACATAGTATACATTCTGATTCAGTTTTTTATTGCTTTTGTTGTTCCTCTGGATGTGGAGGGCATTGTCCTTAACAGGTCACCCAAGGTTGTCCTTGACTTCTGAACTGCTAAGACAAGCTAATCCATCATCATTAATCAATTCATCAACATCTGATGTTGTACAGAGTGTTTGTTCCCTTGGTTCTTCCCCCTTAGTTCAGCCTCAGTTCCTGTCATTCTTTCCACATTTCCCTGAAGTCCAACCACTCATGGTTTGTTACAGAACAATAGTATTCCATAACATTCATATACCATAAACTGTTAAGCTATTTCCCAATTCATGGCATTCCCTCAAATTCCAATTCTTTACCACTACAGACGGTGCTGCTACAAATATTTTTGAACATGTCCCAAGTCCTTTTCACACGGTTTGCAGTGGAACTAAAGTGAGATCTGTGCCTCCTTTGTCATCTATCAGCCCAGTTTTTCTTGTGACAGTTGGATGACTGGTAGTTGCCCTTGTGTCCCAAGCTCCCAACTGACTGTCAGATATGAAAGAGGAGGGATCTGGACTTGACTGCATGGGTGGATCCAGAGCTGTATCCCAGATGCAGTTTCTTTCTTGTCCATTGCCTTTGTGGGACTTGCTGGGGGACACTTGGTGCCACTTTCCATTGTCTCTAGAAAAGCCAAGGCAACCACTGCCCTCAGATTCTAGAACCTACCAGAGTGCAGCATAGATGATGGGGACCACACTTGGATCATTTCTGTGGTGGGCTTTCTGCAGATTCACTCCATCTTTCATTCCACCTTTGTGGTGGAGCTGAGTGAAGGGGCATTCTGTTACATCAGGGAAGCCAGGACTTTGGTATCTGCCTGCCCTATGCCTTCTTGAGGCAGTTCTTGAGGTCATGAAAAACACTGGGAAATGACAAGAATCCCACCAAACTCCCATACTCCCAGAACAAAAACACTAAAATTTGAATGTGGGAAAATTCTACAAGAAAGATCATCCCCATGCTTCCATCCCTACCCTCTTACTTTGCAGAAGTGGAAGCTTCTTGGATTTGATATGTTGATATGTTTACTTTTATTGATTTTTTTATTTCCTTAACATAAGATTGATCAAAACGACTGGTTATCTTACAAGGGTCTCAGGGAGAAGAGGAGAGTGGGGGAAGACAGGGTGAAATTACACTTCAATAAAATTGATTTTAAAAATACTAAAAAGAGGTAATACTAAATGACTTGTGATGTGTCATCCACATCCAGTCACAGAAGTATGGATTGAAAGCAGAACAAAGTATTTTCACCTTTGATCATTTCTTTGTTTGATTTTGGCTTTTAGTTTTTGTTTGATTGTTTCCCATCCTTCTTCTGAGATTTCTTTCACAGCAGCTCTAATATGGAAAACTATGGAATGTGATTGTGCATATAACCTACATCACATTCCTTGCAATCTTTTTGGGGTATGGCTGAGGTTAGCACTTTGGAGGGAAGTGAGATTCGTGGGGTGGGGTGGGAAGGATACTTTTCAAAGAGACATGTTGAAAAGGGCTTATATATAAAACATAGAAATGAGAATTTAAAAATAAACTAAAAATCAAAAGGTTTAAACATCATTTGTTCATCATGTAACCATTTGTATTTTTCTGAACCCTGGCCCCAAGCAAACTTCCAGTTTCCTTACAAGTTACTGTGGAGTGGAGGAACACTGGGGTGTCCAGGGAACTGTTGAAAGGAGTCTTTCCTGACAGAACACCCCCTGGCAGATCCCTTTGAGGCAGCTTTTTTAGGATCTGCCACACATACTCCAGTTCAAAGGATCAATGGAAAGATGGGCACTATTGCTGCTCTCCCCTTCGAGGAAGAACAAGGGTGTCCCTCCATTCCCCTCATCTCCATGCTTCAGTGGTCCTTTACCCAACCTTCCACATAGGCCATCTCCCCTCCCAGTCTATGGGTTGTTCCTGTACCTTGACTTCCTCTGCCAGTGAGCCCCCCCCTGCCCTCCTCCCCCCTCTTAGAACCCACTCCATGCCACACTCTGAGAGTTTGGGGAATTGGGCAGTTACATATTGATCATAGTGCCAGTAAGCACTGTTGTCTGGTTAGCTTCACATCTCTCAAGTCTTCCCCCTTTTTTCTCACAGATCCCCACCTTTCTAACAGACCCTGTCAATCCTATACGCTGTCCCCAAAGCATATTGGAAATAGCTCAACTATCTGAGAGACAAATTTGATTAGATCCCTTTGACAAATCCTTCCTATTCAGAATTTTCTTGATACTCATGGGGTTCTCTTATCTTTTTGCCAACTCAGAGGCCATGAGGGCTTGGCAGGTTTCTGCTGGTAGCAATATAGGAAGGCAGCAGCATAATTCTGTTAGGTTGTCCTGAAAACTGATGAGGACTCTCCTTCTCAATAAGGAGAATGAGGGCTGGATCAGCATAATAACTTCTTGTTCATCTAGGAAACCAATAAAATTGCAGGAAGACAGAAACATGTAAATGTCCATGTCAATATGAATGAACTAGACCATATTATGGAGACCATAATAATACTACTAAGTAGAAGAGCTTATAGTTAGCCAGGTCATCCTCCAAGACTGGCAGTTTTCCCCCAAATATCCTTGGTAGACTTAGGTCCTTCTTTCCAAAATTAGGGTGAGTGATCCACAATCCTCCCTCTTCTTGTTCTGGATTCATTTCCTCTCCAGTATTTGCAAAGAGAGACATGGATGATATAGATATAGATAATATAGACATTAGTGACATAAAAGTATGTGATAAAGTTAAGGCAACATAGAATGATGGAGCGGTGACCTGAGAGTCAGGAAGCCCTGTTCAAGATCAGTTTCCTGATTGGAAGATACTGAAAAAAAAATTAACTTATCAATGATTCTGAGTTCTAGAGACAACACCAAGTTGTGTGAGAAGCCATTTTTTGTTTTTCCTTTTTTTCCCATTGGGAGTTTTTGACATCAAATTAGATCTGGATAAACTGAAATCTGCATTAATACCTATATTGATATACAGAAGTTGTAATGAATAATAGCCTGGCACTGGAGTCAAAAAAACCTGATAGCAATTCTGACCTCAGACCTTTACTTAGCTGTGAAACCCTCTGCATATCACTTTGCCTCTGTCTCAGTTTCTTCATCTGTACAATGTATCCCCCATCATTGTTATTCTCCAGTAACATCTACATTTTAGGGCAATCATTATAAAATGATTAAATAACATTTTAATTTACTTTGCAAAGTTCAAAACACTCAAGAAATGATAGCTATACTTTCATCATCAACATCATTTTTATTATTAGATTGCAATCTCCATGAGAATAAGAACATCTACAGAGGATGGACTGTTTTTGCTTTCTCATTTTTCTTGCCAGGATTCTGCTTTGTACATGTTTTAATAATCATTTTTCACATTTTTATTCATTGTTGATTGAGTAGCCAGAGACTAGAAGAGGACCAAACAAGGGGCTCTTTCAATATTTTTTCTCCTTTCCTATGAAGAGGACTGCCCTGAAACCCCTCAGTGAACAAAGGAAAATTTCTGCACATCATTGATTCTTAGTCTAAAGGACATGTCCCTGGGGGCTTCATGGCACAAGTAATAGAGGAAGCTCATCAGAGAAATAATGACCCCAAGTGGATATCCACCACCATCTTTGTTATGCCTGAAGAGCTTATTCTGGGGCTAAGAAATGTCCCTACACACAAGTTCACCCAACAGGACTGAATCCTCCAGAGTACTTTGCCTCCTGGAACCAAGCACTAACTAATCACAAGTTCAATCACACATGATTGACGCTTCATCTTTAGTCCTGTCCAGCTAACAGGGAAGATACCTGTGGATGGGGGGTTTGTAGGAGGTGTCCAGGCTTTGTAAAACCAAATCTGACCATGTTCCTTCCTTCCTAAAATGGGAAAAGGACTTTTCCATTTGTGCCCTGTGGTGTCATATGTGTTCCAGGCTAAGAGCTATGAAGGGTTAACACAGAAATAGCTATGTGCTTTAAGAAGCAAGATATACTTCAAAGCTTAGATAAGGGAGTAGCTGCATGGCTGCATGTCTGAGCTAACAAGATGTATTCCCAGGCTCAGATCGAAAGCACATTCTGAGATAATTACCTTCTGTACTCTGCTTATCAAAACACTGTTTGGTTCTCAAAACAATCACCTAAGACATACACAAGGTATGCATGTGAAAAAAATGCTTGCTAAAACGCTTATGTAATTGGTTACATAAATGTAGAGTATAAAAGTATGTATCCTGTGATCAATAAACGAACCAGCTTATGCATCATATTGGTGTCGGCACTGAGTTCCCTCCTAGCGGATTCAACAGTGCCCTTGAAGGATTTTTTCTTCCCTAAAAACTGGAGACCACATATTCAAGCCCTGTTTAAGACTAAGGGCAGAAGTTTGTCAAGCTACAAATGTCAGTCTGGATGGCTGGAAGGGATGACTGGAGAATTACGAAACTGGGGACTAGCTGAGGCAAGAACTTCTCTGATTTGTTGACTCTGGAGGGAGCATCTATTTCCCCAAGCTGAAGCATCTGAACTGCCCTGTTTAAGGCTGGAGCCAAATGGGAGGCCTCCTATCATTCTACAAACAATAATAATCTCCAGTATCCTCACATTGCTGATGGTGACAGTAAAATCTGTCCCAGCCCTTTGATTTTTGGAATATTGCATTCCAGGCCATCTGATCTTTTAATGTTGATGTAGCCAGATCCTGTGTTTTGAGAGAATTATTTTCTTTGCATTTGTATTTTCCAAGAATTTGTTTTCTTGTTGCAAGGTGTTAATCTCTTGGGTTTCTTTCCCCAAATTTTCTAATTGATTTTTAAACTACTTCCTGATTTCTTCAAGGAAGTCTTTCTGGGCTGTAGACCAATTCATATTCTTCTCAGAGGTTCTACATCTCTCTGAGTTGGAGTCTTTTCCTTCTAGGAATTTTTCTATGGACCCCCTTCCTGCTGACCTTTCTTCATTTTCCTAAAATCTTGTGTTGGGGGAGGGGCTGGTTCACAGAGGTTTGGTGTTGGGATCCCTAGAGGCTTTGCTCACTGAGTTTAATATATTTACCCAGGCAGTAGGAGTAGCTAGAAGCTGGAAATCACCCTCCAGCCCTTTTGGTAAGCCCCAAATTTTCAGTCCCACAGCCAAGCCTCCACTCTCCAGGTGGTTCTCAGATCACGCCTCCCACAGGGACCACCTCCGGATGATTTTAGGTTATAATCCGGCTCTTACCCCTCCCCTGCCAGCTCTCTGCTCTCTTTGCCCAGCTTCTCTATCTCTTCTCCTGGCTTCTCTTTCTGGGTTTTGCCGATAAGATTTCTATTATATATGAGGGAAGATCAGGAGACCTTAGCACAGGACCTGACTTCTCTTGACCATCTTGGTTGGAAGTAACTCCTCTCCTATTTTTAAAAATAGTATATGTAGAATAGGAATTAATTATACCTAGAGACTTTTTCTTAGGGAGTTTATTGATGATTTCTTCAATTTCTTTTTTTGAGATGGGATTATTTAAGTAATTTATTTCCTCTTCTGTTAATCTGAGCAGTTTGTATTTTTGTAAATGCTCATTCATTTCACTCAAGTCATCCAATTTATAATTTATAATTTGTTCTTTTCCTAGCTTTTTTTAGTAGCATAACCAATTCAGTGATCTCTTCTATCTCTATTTTATTCATATAGGCATTTAGAGATAAAAAATTTCCCCTCAAAACTGCCTTGGTTGAATCCCTAAATTTTGGTATGATGTCTCACCCAAATAAAGTCAGATCCAAATAATTGGAAAAATATCAAATGCTCATGGTTATGTTGAGCTAATATAATAAAAATGACAATTCTACCCAATTACTTATTCAATTCCATACTAATCAAAATGCCAAATAACTTTGTTCATCTGGAGCAAAAAAAGGGCAAGAATAGCAAGGGAACTGATGAAAAAAAATGTAAAGGAAGGTGGCCTAGCTCTACCAGATCTAAAAACTGTACTAGAAAACATCAGTCATCAAAACTGCCTAGTACTGGTTAAGAAACAGAGTAATGGCTCAGTGAATTAAGACAGGTTCAAAAGAAACTGCAGTAAATGACTACAGCAATCTACTATTTGACAAACCCAATGACATCAGCGTCTGGCATAAGAACTCACCATTGGACAAAAATTGTTGGGAAAACTGGAAAATAGTATGGCAAAAACTAGGCAAAGATCCACGTCTCACACCCTATACCAAAATAAAGTCAAACTGGGTACAGGATTTAGTAATAAAGAGCAATACCATAGATAAATTAATAGGCCAAAAATACTCTATCTGATCTATGGAATAGGGATAAATTTATGATCAAATAAGAATTAGAGCATTTATAAACTGCAAAATGAATGATTTTGACTATATTAAATTAAAAAGGTTTGTACTAATAAAATCAATGCTGCCAATATTAGAAAGCTAGAAAACAATCTTCTCAACTAGGAGTTCTGATAAAGGTCTCATTTCTAAAATATATATAGAGAGAATTGCATCAAATTTATAAGATCACAAATCATTCCTCAATTGATAAATTGTCAAAGGATATGAACAGACAGTTTTCAAATGAAGAAATTGAAGCTATATATAATCATATGAAAAAATGGTCCAAATCACTATTGATTAGAGAAATGCAAATTAAAACAACAATGAGGTATCATCTCACACCTATCAGATTAGCCCAGATGAGAAAAAGGGAAGATGATCAATGTTGGAGAGGTCTTGGGAGGATTAGGACATTGATGCATTACTGTTGGAGGTGTGAATGGATACAACCTTTCTGGAGAGTGATGTGGAATTATGCCCAAAGAGCGATAAAACTGTTTACACTCTTTGACCCAGTAATTCGAATTCTAAGACTATATCCAGAAGAAATTATAAAAAATGGGAAAAGTCCTACATGTTCCAAAATATTCATAGCAGCTCTTTTTGAAGTGGCAAAGAATTGGAAATTGAGGGACTGCCCATCTATTGGGGAATGGTATATAAGTTATGGTACATGAATACTATGGAATATTATTGTTCTATAAGACAACAAAAGTGGTCAGACTCTAGAGAAGCATGGAATGACTTACGGGATCTGATGCTAAGAGATAGAGTTCCAGTAGCTCACTCTTATACTTAATCATGATGCATCTGGAATGATCATGGCAATTTGCTATTATAGAGCAGAGAGGGACACTAGGACATATTCCCTTATTAATTAAATGTCCTTTATAGGCAGAAGTCATACAGACAATCCTTTTCAATGAGCAATCTGCCAGGTGAGGGATTCCTTTTAGAGAATCCTACCCCAGTTGAGGCTTGGGTTATTCTTTCAAAAGTCACTCACTCAATCTGCAATATTAACATCAAACTCCATAGGGCTAATGGTTTCATTGGCATATTGTTGTCTTTCTATTTTAACATACCTGATGTCAGACAGATCAATTATCAATACATTGTATTATAGTAATTACTATAACCAGAGCTTCAGATGACTTGAGTACTAAGGAGAATCAAGAGTATGTCAGGCTGTAATTTAGTAGAAGAGATCCAGGGCAAAATGATAATTCAATTGTTGCTCATGTACCTAAGGACAGTGCTATAAATGAAATGGAATAAACAGATTTTGAGATGTAAAAATGTAATAACCCTAATTAATTTACATTTAGAACATTTTATTAACTATGTTTAAAATAACTAAACATCTCTTTTTAGGTTAGGAGATTGCCCATCACCTGCAGACTTCTCACATAACAATTAGCTAGAGTTTACCACAGAGAAATCTCAAATTATCATCATTATTTTATCTTCCTCATGCTACATAGGTGTTTCTCCCTCAAGGTTCACAGTTTAGTCCCAGTTTACACACACACACACATACACACACACACACACACACACACACACACACACACAATTCTATACATAAATTTATTTAACTATTAGCTATCTTCAAAATACAAATTATTACGTTCAGAATTCTCTAAAACCATTAGAACATCTTAGATGACCTTAAATTTCCAACCTGTGCTATTGATTCCAATGCAATAAAAGAATAGTAAAAACAATCATGTCATTTAAGTCAATTAACATGTGAGTTATTAAATTTTACAAATAATATTTCCATCATTACATTATGCATGAATACACAGATTTATCCCATAAAGGGTCATAATTTGTAATATTTCCCTTATTACCCCTTCAAAGCAATCACATTAATTCCTAACATTACAGTATTCAAATAGCTTATATGTTCACAAGAGATAACCAAATATTGTAAATAAAATTTCTATGCAATTACAAAAGAATATCACATAACTGATAAACACATCTTTTTCATCAATTATCTTACAGAGGGAACACACAATTGCTATTTGCTAGTCATCTGTCAGAGCTCCCTCAAATCAGCTGTCTGAAATTACCATGAGAGAGTCTGAATTCTTGACTTCTTTAAAATTAAACATACATTATTAATTTAAATTGAATATAAGATGCTTATTTAAACATCTCCTTCCCCTTAGAACAAGAACAAAATGAATATACCACTATCTTTTCACTTTTGTCTTCCAGAGCTCTTTACCCAGATCCTCCAAGAATCCTCATACATATGATACATTTAAAACCCTAATGTAATTCTTATTTATGCTATAAATGTTAGGCAATGTTAATACATTTTCTTATTTTTGAATAACATGTTAAGTACATTTTACTTTTAGTCAATATATATATATATCCATATTATATATATTTATACATATCCATATATATATATTTATACATATCCATATATATATATGTTCCCTTCCAAAAACATGTGATGAGACAAAAATTATTACAAACTTTCTTCCTTTACCAACAAAATACTTTGTGAGACTGTTAACAATATATTATCAATATCAATTTAACATCAAAACAAATCATATTACAAAATTTAGTATGGTATTTATTTCTCTTTCCTAAAAGAAATGAGTAAGTATCCCTGATAACATAATTATATATGTTTCAATATTCCCAAATTCCTTGACATACAATTGATCCCAATTATATCTTCCTTATTAATAAGACATAAATTCCCAGATTTGTTACAGAACTTTCAAATACTTTGGAGTCAAAGGCGACTAAATTACTCTCTAATTTAGATAGTTTTTCTTTTTTAAACACAAGGTCCGGACTTTTTTCCTATCAAAGGCCTTCCTGCCTTCTTTTCAAAGCCCCTTGAGGGCAGAAAAGTCTACATTTCCTAACCCTTAGTCTCAATTAACATAAGTTGAATACAGTTGTCAATCACTATTAGGTTAACAAAAAGTTCACAGGTGAGAACATTTCACAACCTTTGCAACTTTCGCTTTCAAATGTAGGAATGGTATTAAGATTCCTTAGTAAGGGTAGGCTCAGATCCCAACTCCTATAATAATTACTTACTTTTAAATTAGACCTTTTAAAGCAATTAAATTCGAAACCCAAACTAAAAGGAGTAACATTTAACTTGGGTAACTTTCAGATCTGAATTACTCCTGCACCCCCACACACACACAGGAGTTTAGACATAGACACAAACACAGAGACAACTCTTTTGTATAAAGATTTCAATTTTACCAAAGTGTGAGTTTTGGTCTCCTTGACCAGCACCAAAATCTCATATTATAGAAACATTTTTCCACTTCTCTAGGCCAGTGGAGAGAAGTGAAAACATCCAATTGATGTTTAAATACACACATATATACATATTCACACATATATTTATATAAGTTTTGAATGAACCAATTAAGATCAGTCAAAAATATATTTTTTAGAATTGGAATTTTTTGAGAAACCTCATATATATATATATATATATATATATATTCATTAAGATTTTGAAATAATCAATAGTTAAAATTCCTTAAAATAGTTGAATAGTTGAGAGAGAGAGAGAGAGAGAGAGAGAGAAGAGCGTGAGAAAAGGGCAGTCACCCATGAGGCTTGGCTTAATCAGGCCACATGATTAGGCCCATGGTACTCAACTTGGAAGAGCCAGCAAAAGCCCCATCCTTCTGGATGGGAAGCTGGAAGAAACAAGAGAGTCCAGGGGGCAGTGCTTATGTTAAATCCCCCTCATTGTAGGTTGGACAGTGGGTGGTGCTTGGGAAGTGGTCTTACACCTTGAAGCCAAGTAACTCCTAATAGCAAACCACACACTGGTCCTTCCTGTCTCAAGGGACTTGATGTCCATTTTTTTAAAATTTATCTTTATTAAAGATATTTGAGTTTTACAATTTTCCCCCCATCTTACTTCCCTCCCCCACCCCCCCCACAGAAAGCAATCTGTCAGTCTTTACTTTGTTTCCATGTTGTACATTGATCCAAATTGAATGTGATGAGAGAGAAATCAGATCCTTAAGGAAGAGACGAAAAGTCTAAGAAATAACAAGTTGATGTCCAATTTTAACATGCAATTTCCTGCCCGTCAGTGTCCAGGCCAAAGTTAAGTGAAAGGGAAAATCGGGACAAGATACAATCAACAGTGTCCAAGGGAGGAAGAATCTCCAGAGCAGAAACCTCCACTCACTTAACAGATTTTGTTTCTTCTACATTCACAATTCTTGACAACAAAGTGACTTGCCCAGGCTCACACAACTTGTAAGTATTTAAGGCAGGATTTGACCTCAGGAAGATGAGTCTTCCTAGCCTCAGGATCAGCACTCTATCTACTGTATCACTTAGCAGCCCCAAGAAACTACAAAACTAAACAAAACGTAAAAAAACCAAACTAAGGAGAATTGGGATTAACAGGAGTACATATTACAGAAGGGTCTTAGAAGCAGGGACATCCTAAGTGTTATAGGGTCTTACCCCCAGTGGGAGTCAGTCAGTGAATGAGATCCCCAAGGGCAGGGTCTGCAGACACAGGAGATAAACTAGGGTTAGTGGTAGAGCAGTCACAGAGGAGGAGACACTGCAACATGGGGACCCTGTCTCAGCTTCCCTGTGGGTTCCTGGTGCTTTTGCTCCTAGGTGAGAACATGAGACAACACAACATGTGGATGTGTAATTTTTCATAGGATGAGAGAATTCAAAGGAGCTTAGAGTCTCTGGGGCCATGAAACACTAAATGGGAATGTGGATTTCTGTGAGGTCAGTGGAATCTGCAGGGCCAGGTTGTCTAGGGGCCATGTATCAAAATGGAAGAGTATTCTATTCATTATGTGTTTATTTCTTTAATTCCTCCTTTTAGCCTCCAGGGGGGAAGTTGTGCTGACCTAAACTTCTGCCTCAGTGTATATGAGTCCAGGAGAGAGAGAGTCACCATTGGCTGCAGGGCCAGTCACAGTGTCAGACACAGTGATGGAATCACTTATCTAAACTGGTTCCAACAGAAGCTTGGACAATCTCCCCCCAGAGTCTCATTTACCAGGTTTCCAACCTGTACCCAGGTGTCCCTGCCTGTTTCAGTGGCAGTGGTGCTGAGAAGGATTTCCCCTCACAGTCAGCAATGCAGAAGCTGAAGATATGGCAGATTATTACTACTTTTAATATTCTTTAGAGCCTCACAGTGCTACATCCCCAAACAAAAACCTCCCCAGGCCTGGGATGGTCATGGTCAGGAATGCTCAGCTGCCTTCTCTACTTCTCCTCCTTCATGCTGCTGCTGGGGCTGGGTATCTGGGACTCTTGTTCCTCATCATGAGCAAAAGAGTCAAGAAAAGAATCAACTCTACTCAGTTTGGGTCACCCTATAAGTGGCCCCGACATTCTCCCATTCATATTTCATTTGACTTCCTAGTGAGTGAGAAACAAAGAAGACATCAGAAATCAATAGCCAGAGATTCTTTCTTTCCTTTCTTCCTACCTCCACATTCCATAGAAAGCAATGAGTCACAGAAGCAGGAGTTTAGGACTAGGCAGCAGCCTAGCAAAATTGGTTAAGGGGACAAGTTGAAATTTCACATCCTCTGTCCATTTTCTCTGACAAAAGTTTTAAATCAGGTTTTTCCCCTCTATTTTTTAAATGTATTCATGCCAGGGAGACATGAAGAAATCTCTCCAGCCTTCTTCTAAGTTTTTTCTGAGGGAGCCTTCAATTCCTACAAAGAAAGTGTTATTATTCTCATTTCTTCATCCCAGGCAGCCATGAAGAAATCTCTCTAGCCTTCTTCTAAGCTTTTTCTGAGGGAGCCTTCAATTCCTACAAAGAAAGTGTTATTATCCTCATCTTACAACTGAAGAAACTAAGGTTAAGTGATTTGCCCAAGGTCACAGCTAGTGAAATGATGAGATGAGATTTGAATTCAGGACTTTCATGATTCCAGGCTCAGCATCAGCTAGCTGCTTAGAAATAGGAGTAACTAGAATAATTTTAAACAAAGAGACTGAGTCTCATCAGTTTCAATACAGAACAAGATGTCTCCAAGCTTTTCCCACATGTGCCATTCAAATCCATGACCTTCCAGGGATCCTACATAACATTTCAACCCAACACATTGAAAACTTTCCTCTTATTCTTTAACATTTTGTGGGCTAAATCTGCACTGCCCCTTTAGTGAGTGTCATCCTTTCTTTTTTTTTTTTTTGCAAGGTAAATGGGGTTAAAGTGGCTTGCCCAAGGTCACACAACTAGGTAATTATTAAGTGTCTAAGGCTGGATTTGAATTCAGGTAAGCCTGACTTCAAGGCTGGTGCTCTATCCACTGTGCCCCGTAGCTGACCCCAGTATCATCCTTTCTGTTGATCATCCATATCCCTCTTCATTCATTTTACAAACTTTTCATCTGCAAGTCATTTCAGGTAGCATGCACAGGCTTCAATGCTTTTGAGTAACATTTAAATGTGGTGCATCAAATTATGGAGTGAAAAAGTTAGGCATGAAAAGAAATCAGAGACAAGAGACATGCTGACCAAGATACAGTGGACACTGGAGACACTTTCATGCAGAGCCCCAGTGGTGTTGGTCTACCTTCCTGAGATAATTTTTCATTTGGTCCAGGGTTCTTTTTCTGCTTTCCAATGTGGTTGAATCTTCCATTATCTACTCTGCGTCTGTTCCTGCAACTACTCCAAAGGTCTATCATTTCTAAGTTTTCTAACATTCCAATTACTCCTTAACTTCCTTCTTCTTTATTTTCTGGTAATATTTATCTAATTCTATTTATCTAATTTTTTTAATTAAAAATTTTTTTATTATATTTATTTTTATTTTTGTACAAATGATGTCTTTTATACATTACTAAAATATCCTTGTTTAAGAGGAAACATAATACCCCTCCCCCTAAAAAATATAGACCTTCATGAGCAACAAAGTAAAGAAAAAAATAAAAATAAAAATAAAAAAATAATATTAGGGGCAGCTAGGTGGTGCACTGGATGGAGCACCGGCCCTGGATCCAGGATCACCCAAACCCAAATCCAGCCCCAGACACCCAACAATCACCCAGCTGTGTGACTCTGGGCAAACCACCCCAACCCCATTGCCCTGCAAAAAACAAAAAATATATAATAATAATAATAATAATAATAAAGGCTAGGTGGTTCAGTGGACAGATTACTGGCCCTGGAGCCTGGAGCATCTGGGCTCAAATCCAGCCTCAGACACCCAACAATAACCCAGTTGTGCAGCCCTGGGCAAGCCACCCAACCCATTTGCCCCGCAAACCACCCCCCCCAATAATAATAATAAGAAGAAAAAATGTGCTTCAGTCTGTGTTCCAATACTACCAGCTCTGTTGTGAGTGGATCACATTCTTTAGGATAAGTCCATCACAAAAGCTACTTCCATATTTTTCCACTGTTGCCATTGCTGATCACAACTCCCTCCATTTGTACATTCCCACTACCATACACTATATTTTCTCTCTCCTTTCACTCTGTCCCTCTTAAATGTGCTGCAGGGTAGCTGAGTGGTGCAGGAGACTGATCACTGGCCCTGGGGCCACAAGGCCCCAAGCCCACATGCCACCCCTAAGGTCCAGCAACCACCTGGCCCTGTGGTCCCAGACAGGCCACCCAATTCCAGCCCCTTGCAAGAAGTAAAAAGGAAAATCTGTTATATCTGACCACTCTCCCCCATGATCCACCCTCTCCTCCATCACTCACATCCCCCTCTTCCCCCTGTCCCTCTTCTCTCCTTCTGATTCTAGATGGCTATACTCCATTGAGTATATATGTTGTTTCCTCTCTAAGCCACCTCTGATAAAAGCGAAGGTTCCCTCATTGCCTTCCCCCCTTCCATATCATTGCAATAGCTCATTGTAATAAAAAAGTCTTATTATATGAAATATCTTAGCCTATTCTACCTCTCCTTTCTCTTACTCTCATTACATTTCCCTTTTAGCCATTGACTCCATTTTTACAATATATTATATCTTCAAATTCAGCTCTCTCCTGTGCTTCATCTGTAAAAGCTCCTTCTACCTGCTCTATTAAATGAGAAGTTTCTTATGAATATTATCAATATCATTTTTCTATTCAGGAATATATGTAGTTCATCCTCATTAAGTCCCTGATATTTTACCCTTCACCTCCACTCTCTATGCTTCACCTGAGTCCTGTATTTGAAGATCAAACTTTCTGTTCAGCTCTGGCCATTCCAACAGAAACATTTGAAATTCCCCTGGTTCATTGAAAGTTCATCTTTTTCCCTGGAAGAGGACATTCAATTTTGTTGGGTAGTTGATTCTTGGTTGCATTCCGAGTTCTTTTGCCTTCTGGAATATTATATTTCAAGCCCTATGAGCCTTTAATGTAGTTGCTGCTAAGTCCTGTGTGACCCTTACTGCAGTGCCACAATATTTGAATTGTGTCCTTCTGGCTGCTTGTAATATTTTTCTCTTTGATGTGGGAGTTCTGGAACTTGGCTATAATATTCCTGGGTAGTGTTTTTGTTTGGATCTCTTTCCAGGGGAGATTGGTGGATTCTCTTAATTTCTATTTTGCCCTCTGCTTCTTGGATATCTGGGCAATTTTCCTGTAGGAATTCTTTAAAAATGATGTTGAGGCTCTTTTCTTGGTCATGACTTTCAGGTATCCCAATAATTTTAAAATTATCTTTCCTGAATCTGTTTTCCAGATCAGATGTCTTTTTAAATGAGATGTTTCAACACTTTCTTCTAAGTTTTCATTCATTTGGTTTTGAACTATTGTATCTTGACTTCTCATAAAGTCATCAGCTTCCTTTAGCTCCATTCTACATCTGAAGGATTTATTTTCCTCAGAATGCTTTCTTATCTCTTTTACCATCTCATCAATTCTAATTTTTAAAGCATTCTTCTCCTCAATAACTTTTGGAACTGTTTTATCCATTTGACCTATGCTAGTTTTTAACGTGTTATTTTCTTCAGCATTTTTTTGAATCTCCTTGACTAAACTGCTGACTTCTTTTCATGTTTTTCCTGCATCTGTCTCATTTCTTTTCCAAATTTTTCTTCTATCTCCCTCACTTGATTTTCAAAATCTTTTTTGAGCTCTGTCATAGCCTGAGCCCAATTTTTGTTTTTCTTGCAGTCTTTTGATGCAGGAGCTTGTACTTCCTCATCTTCAGACTGAGTATTTTGATCCTTCTTGGGATCATAGACAATGTATTTCTTTATGGGGTTCCTCTTTTTTCTCTGGTTACTCATTTCCCCAGCCTGTGCCTGGTCTTGGGGTGCTTCCTGAGCTTTTGAGTATTATTGGGACACCCCCACCCCGCAAGGATCTCAGTGTGTGAAGCTCTGTCTTCCCTCCTGGTCTGTGAATGACCACAAGTGCACCCTTCTGCCAAGGGACTGAGGTGGGGGGGGGGGGCCCTGGGGCCTAGACTGTAATCAGGATCTGAATGTGGTCAGAGCCCCAGAGTCCTGTTCCAGGTACAGAGAACAAATCTCAGAAGTCTCTCTCCACTCCCCTCCCATTTGGTAAGCTAAGCACTCTAGGCTCAGTTGCCTGGGAGCTCCTGCTTACCAGCTCCACCTGTTTCCATTTCCTGGATCTGGGCTGCCACAGCCACTGCTCACTGGGTGCCCTGAGGGCTAGGCTTCACAGCTTGCTCTGGCAAAGGTCCCCTTCTGATCTTCCAAGTTGTGCTCAGTGCTCCCTGAGGTACAGGTCAGGAAACTGCCCCCAATGCCATGAGCCACTGCTCCTAGGTGCCCTGAGGCTGCCTCTGGGAGGCTGAATTTCCTTCACTCTGGTGGCCGCCCCTCTAACCCTATGAAGCGGAGCCTTTCCACTATTTTCCAGGTTACCTTGGGCTGGAGAATTGCTTCACTGGATCCCTTTGTGGGTTCTGTCTCTTGAAAAATTTAGAATCGTTATTTTATGAGTTTTAAAAAATTATAGAGAGCTCCTAAGAGAGGCTCTTCTGTCATCATCTTGGCTCTGCCCCCAGTAGAATTTTGATATCTATGTCTTCCTGTAACTTATTCCACTTCTCCTCTAAGAATTTGAATGCTTGACCACTTGGTGCATATATATTTAGTATTGAAATTGCTTCTTTGTCTATGGTACATTTTAGGAGGATATCATTTACTTCCTTATCTCTTTTAATGAGATATATTTCTGCAGCTGCCTTGTGTGAGATAAGGATTGCTTACCCTGCCTTTTTCACTTCAGCTGAAGCATAGTATATTCTGCTCTAGTCTTTTACTCTGTATGTACCTCTCTTCTTTCAAATGAGTTTCTTATAAGCAGCATATTGTAGGATTGTGGTTTTTAATCCATTCTGCTGTTCATTTGCATTTTATAGGAGAGTTCATCCCATTCAAATTCAAAGTTATAATTACAAACTATTTTTAATAGTTTTTTTTTTTGCATAAGTCAATGGGGTTAAGTGACTTGCCTAATGTCACACAGCTAGGTAAATTACTAAGTGTCTGAGGCCGGATTTGAACTCAGGACCTCCTGAGTCCAGGGCTGGTGCTCTATTCACTGTGCCACCTAGTTGCCCCTAATTACAAACTATTTATTGCCCTCCATACTATCTTCTCTCCATTGTATTTTCCCCTTTTTTTCACACTATCCCTATTCCCCAGTATTTTGTTTTTGAATACCACCTCCTTCAGTGTGTTTACCTCCTTCTATCCAAACACCTTCCCTTTTCTTTCCCCTTTCCTTTTGCCCCTTTCTTCCTTTCATTCCTTCTGTCAGATTCTCTTTTTCTCCCCTCCCCCTTTCCCCTTTTAATTCTTAAAAAGTAAGATAAGTTTCTAAACTCAGCTGTGTATGTTAATCCCTCTTTGAGCCAAATCTGATGAGTCAGGTCTTTTGCAACTCTGTATGTGATGTAATTTACCCCATTCAATCTCTTCCTTCCTCTTGTCTCTTCTCTACTTTCCAAGGTTGTTGGAATGATTTAAAAAATAATATTCCCTTAAAAAGGAGAGACAGTAAAAAGATGGGAGAAGAAAAAGGATCCTGGACCAAATGAAAAATTATTTCAGGGAGGTGGACCAAGATCACTGGGGCACTGCAAGAAATTGTCTCCAGTCTCCACTCTACCTCAGGTAACCCAGGTGGTTTTATCTTCCATTATCTATTCTGAGTCTGTTCCTGCAGCTGCCTTTAAATTGTCTTTTCTCTCTTTTGAAATTAAAGCCAAGTTCAGGCCATTTGACTTTTCTATTGACCTTTTCTTCTACTTCTAGCCAGACATGTGTCTACCCAGAGAAGTGAGGTTTACAAACAAAAGAAGCTTTATTTCTCTGGGCATATTAGATCACTGTTGGTTTGGGGAAAAAAAATTAACTAGATGGAGAAAATTGAATGAGGATAGAAAGGAATATACCTTTTTTGGTGTTGAGATCCCTAGAGGACTTCCCCACTTCAGAGGGTTAGCCTGTAGGAGATGCCAGAAGCTTTCTCTAGATTGTGATGTTGATTAGTCAGACCAGATTCCTTTTACTTCAGCCCTGCCCCGCCCCCATCTGACAAGGCTGGGTTCCTTATGATGTACCAAGAGTCAAGCTGAATGCCTAACCCCTAATTAAAGACACATTATTTCCTGCATCTGAAGGGCAATGGCCTTATGGGGTGATTTCCATAGAAATTTCCGATTTTCCATAAATTAGTTCTTCGGATCCATATGGAAATCCTGTGTGTTCAATCATATGTTTAGAAGAAGGTTAGATGAGATACTTTCAACAAATCCTTCCAACTCAGAGATTCCTTGATTCTGTATGGATTTTTTTCCCCATCATTTTGCCAATTAAGAGAGCTTTAATGGTCTGATCAAAGTCAAAAGACTAATTAAGAGTTAAAACTAAGCCAAACCAAATTCCAGGGTTGACTCCCTGTCCCCCAATAACCTTCTGAAGGTCAGGTCCATCTTTCCAAAAGTAGACTAAGGGATCCTCAGCCCTCCCTTTTCTCTCTTTTGAAAGGGCAATTCTTCATTTTAGCTTTTACCTGATTAATGGGCAAAACCCTGGACAAAGAGAGTTCAAAAGAGTTTATCTTTAGTTATTCAAAATAGTAATGTGTTGACTGGTTGATCACTGAAGAGAGGTGACCTGAGAAACAAGGAGTCCAGGATCAAGTCCTGATTCAGACCCATGCCAACTGTTCCTGAACAACTTCTTAAATCTCTGAGTAATAAAGACTATTCCTTAGATTCTAATATGTAGAGAACATGCCAAGTTGTATGGGTGGATATTTTTTATTGATGACTTAATCTTACCAGATCATATCTGGAGAAATCAATATCTGTATTGATATCTATAATGATATACCCTGCATGGTTCAGTGAATGGATTCAGGAATACCTGTTTTAAAACCAACCTTGGACATTTTACTTGCTGTGAAACCCTGTCCCTATCACTTCAACTTTGACTGTTACTCTATGGTACAATAGCCCATTTCAGAGCTATTAGCTACTCATAGCTAATGAATCAATGAAATAAAATTTTAATGTACTTTACCAACATTAAGGAAGATAAAAATGCTATTATTATTATTTTTGTATTTTTACTATTTTGTATTTTCCATTAGATAATGAACATGTTTGGAACATGGACTGTTTCTGCTTTTCCATTTGTAATCCCAGCACTTAGTACTCTGCTTTTTCCATAGCTTCATAAGTTCTTTTTCAACTGATGGTTTTTAAATTCATATTAAAGCATAAGGTTTTATTTTATTTTTCTTGTCTGTGTTCTCCTTCATAATGTGATTCATCTGGATATATGTTGTGTATTGTTGTAGTTTGCTCATCATTTTTGAAAGGGACACTGCTCAGGTATAATGCATATTACTTTGTTTGCTTTCTCAGTGAGGGGGGAGAAGAGGGAGAAAGAAAATTTGAAATGAAAAATTTTAAAAGAAGAATGTTAACATTGCTTTTGCATGTAATTGGAAAACATTTTTTAAAAGGTAGGCAAAACATATGTGCTTTTAAATGTATTCATTTTCTACTGATTGATTGGAGAGAGAAGAAACTATAGGTAGGTGGGTCAAACAGAAGGCTCTTGCAACCCTCAGATCAGAAGTGATTAGACAGAATGACTTTCTCAATCTCCTTGTCTCTGTTTCTGAGTCACCCTCACCTTCATAATGTTATACTGAGCAAAGATTTGCCCAGATTCACTGTTCTAGAAACAGTCAGTCAATATTTAGGATGGATAACAGTATGGGTTCTCACCTTTAGTACATGTCAGGAATGGGAAAATGGGGACAATGACAGACATAATCCTTTCCTCCATGATGCTCAGAACAACTAGAATACTCTCATTAGTGACTGATATCTAGGAATGAGGGTCTTCTAGATTTTCTCCAGGGGCCCAATGCTAGGATATGTACATTGAGAGCCAGCCCCACCTCACTGTCTCCTTGAATTCACTTTCTCCATCAGAGGGAGACAGTAGGGTAGAAACCTGAGCAGAGAGAGGTGAGGCACCTCCAGATTCTTCAAACTGTCACTTCCTCAGGACTTGGAACTCTCTCATGGTTATGGGGAATCTAGTCCTGGGACACAGAGAGAAGTCTCCCCTCATTTAGCCACAACCAGCTATAATCATTCCTATATCAGACACTAAATATGATCTTGCCTTTGCTCTTGAGAAGACTCATCCCACCAGAGTTAGTCACAGTCAATATGACCTAGTGTAGCTAAAATGGACCCTAGTTCAGCTCCCACCAGACCTGGGGCTCTTTTGCCTCTGGAGACCCAAGAGGCTCACAGTGAGTCCTCTCAAGATATAAAAGCTTCCTTCTTTCTTCCTGGCCTCTCAGGGCTCTGAGTATTCCCTGTAGAGGTCTCTGAAGGACAGAATAATCTCCCCCATGTGGCTCCTCTTGCTCCTCTTGCTCTAGGCTCAGGGAAAGTCAAAGGAAAGTAGTGAATGATATTAGAACATCACAGGTTTTCAGGGATGAAGTGACCCTTCAAACCAGGTGGTAATCAAGCTTAGGGATGAACATAGACAATTGAGGGCTGACAAACATGCCCAGACCCCAAATCGCAAACCTTCTGAGGTCTGTGGGAAAGACTTTTTTTTTGTTTTTTAATCCCTCATTGACAGCAAATACAACAACTTGTCAGTCATTTGAGATTTCAGTGGTCTTCACAAAATTGTCTCATTCAAATTCTTTAAATTGGACATTCACACATTTCTGATTTCCCATGGATTCATTGTGCTGACCTAGTCTCCAGTCTCCTTGTCCACATCTCCAGGACAGGAAGTCATTATCAGCTGCAAGGTCAGTGAGAGTCTCACAATTGGTTCTAATAACTGCTGTAATTGGTACCAGAAGAAGCCTGGCCAAGTACCCAGGTTCCTTATCTATAGGGCTACCAACTCTGCATTCCTGGAATAAATCCTACTTGGTCATAGTGTGTTATACTATTGATAACTTGCTGAGATCAATTTGCTAATATTTTATTTAAAAGTGTGGTATTGGGGGACCTCAACCTCCCTGTCTCAGAATTAGATAAATCTAACTATCAAATAAACAAAAGGCAAGTTAAGGAGGTGAATAGAATTTTAGAAAAGTTAGGTATGATAGACCTCTGGAGAAAATTGAATGTGGATAGAAAGGAATATACCTTTTATTCTTCAATACAAAAAAAGACCATATATTAGGGCATAAAACCCTCAGAATTATATGCAGAACAGTAAAAATATCAGTCATTCTTATCAGATCAAGATGCAATAAAAATCACATGCAATAAAAGGCCATGAAAAGATAGATCTAAAATTAATTGGAAACTAAATAGCCTTATTTTAAATGATAATGGATCAAGCAACAATTATAGAAATAATAACTTTAAGTCAATGATAACAAGGAAACAACATATCAAAACTTATGGAATACAATCAAAACAATAATTAAGGAAAATATTATATCATTATATGCTTACATGAATAAAATAGAGGACATCAAGGAACTGAGCATGCGACTGAAAATTTAGAGAAAGAACAAATGAAAAATCCTCAAAGAAATACCAAATTAAAAATTCTGACAATTAAAGATGAAAATTAATAAAATAGAAAGTAAGAAAACAATTGCAGGAATAAATGAAACTAAGAGTTTGTTTTATAAAAAAAATAACAAAATAGATAAACCAAGATAGATAAACCAAAAGGTGAATTCACCACAAATGATGAGAAAATTAAAGTAATAATTTGGAGTTATTTTGAACAATTGTATGCCAATAAATGTGACAATCTAAGTGAAATGAATGAATATTGACAAAAATATAAACTGTCTGTTAAAAAAGAAGATATTAAATACTTAAATCATCTGTTTTTTAAATGAACAATTCCTCAATAAACTCCCTAAGAAAAAAGCATCAGGACCAGATGAATTTACAGGTGAATTTTACCAGATATTTAAGGAACAATTAGTTCTCATTCTATATAAAATATTTGAAAAAATAGATGAAGACAGAATTCTACCAAATTCCTTCTAGGACACAAATATGGTGCTGATACCTAAACCAGGAAAAGTGAAAACAGAGAAAGAAAATTTTAAACCAGTTTCCCTATGGGATATAGATGCAAAAATTTTAGATAAAATATTAGCAGGGCAATATCAGTAACAAACCTAGCAAAAATCATATGATTATTTCAATAGATGGTGAAAATGCTTTTCATAAAATACACCACCTATTCCTATTAAAAACACTAGAGAGCATAGGAATAAATGCAGTGTTCCTTAAAACAATAAGCAATATCTAGCTATGTAATGGGGATATAAGCTAGAAGCATTCCCAATATGATCAGGGTGAAACAAGGATACCCAGGATACCAATTTTCACCATTATTATTCAATATTGTATTACAAATGTTAGCCTTAACAATAAGAGAAGAAAAAGAAATTGAAGGAATTAGAATAGGTAATGAGAAAATTCTCACTTTTTGCAAATGATATGGTGGTATACCTAGAGAACCATAGAAAATCATCTAGAAGTTATAGAAACAAAATTGTGGTGTATATTAATGTGATGGAATACTATTGTTCTATTAAAAACCATGAGGGATGGGATTTCAGAATAGCCTGGAAAGACTTGCCCAAACTCATACTGAGTGAAGTGAGCAGAAAGCAGAACATTGCATGCACTAACAGCAACATGGGGTGATGATCTATTATGATGGACTTGCTTATTTCTGTAGTACAGTGATCAAAGAAATTTCCAGTAGACTTGTGATGTAAAATACCATTCATGTTCAGGAAGAAACTGGGGAGTTTAAATGGAAACCAATATTTACTATTTCAATTTTTAAAAAAATTGTCATGAATTTTGTCATTTTTTTCTCACCTTTTTCTTTCATTTGGATGTGATTCTTCTTTCACAATATAATAGGTGTGGATCTATGTTTAGCTTGGTTATAGATATAAAGTCTGTATTACATAGCTTTCTGTCAGGGGGAGGAGAGATGGGAGGGGTAAGAGAGAAAAATGTAAAAAAAATGATTATTCAAAACTACCATTACATGTCGTTGTAAAAATAAAGAAATTAAAGGGGGGAAAAAAGACTAGAATGGTTTGTCATTTACCACTCCTGCTTCTTTTACAAATGAGGAATTGAGTCAAATAGGGTTAAGTGATTTGCTTAAGGTCACATAGTAAGTTTCTGAGGCCAAATTTGATCTCAAGAAGATAAATCTTCCTGACTCCAAACCTGGAGCTCTAGCCACTGCACCACTTTGCTTCTCCCAGACTACCTGGAAAGAAGCTATTTCAATGATCCAGAATCCCATTGCAGCTATTGCTTTTAAGAAGCATTTAAAGTTGGAGAAAGGAGAATTTTTTTTACATGGGCTCCTACTTTCTTCTGCCATGTAGAAATGAAAAAGGAAAAGCAGAAGGGGCATCCTGTTTGATTGGTCACAAGAGTGAATCCTTGCTGTGTTTCTGTGAATTCTGCTGTAGTTGGACAAGTGAAACATCCAAAGAAGTGAAGGATTGACTGGTGAATCTATGAGTAGAAGAGACAGACAAGTAGATGAATTTGGCAGTTCTTTAGGTTAAAGAGAACAACTCTCTACAGTAAGAGTGAGATCTAGAAGTGACATTCTGGTTGACTCATTGAGTAGATGCTTAAGAGCAAGGGGCTTGGAGAATTTGACCTCAACAAGGTTTCTTCTAGTAATCTGAGAAAGTGTGTGTCCATCAGTATGCCAATGCCTTGACCAGCTCCTCTTTTCTCTCCTCTCTTTTTGCTTTTAGGAGATCCCTTGTTTTTTAGGGCTAAGGCCCATTAAGCAAGCTTTCTGTTGAACTTGCTCTCTTTGCAGTCATCCCTATATGTGTATATATGTACATGAGTTTTGCCAAACTGCCTAGAATCCTCTCTTAGAAGAGTTTAAGCATACATTAAAGAACATTTTCTGCTTATAACCACTGTAACCTCTTGGTTTTATTTTATTTTATTTTTCAGAGTTAACAGTTGGGGTACTATTTCTGTGAACTCTTTGGTTTCATATTCTCTACAATTCTTTGGTGTTTTATTTGCAAGGTGTGCAATAATTTCTCCAGTTCCTTTTCCCCACCTTGATTTTGAGTTTCAGCCCCTAAGCTGCAGACTCATGCCTTGAAATACTCTACATGCTAATCCCTAAAATCAATAATATATGGCCTAGGGCTTATGACCTTTCCCTGTTTGACTTCTCCCACTCCCATCCCTTTTCCTTGCAAATACATTCTCTTATTGAAGATCCCCAGGACAATGGCCCCTGCTCTCATCCTAATATAGTGTTCTCTAGAGCCCTGGGTCCTATCTGGTAGCCTTTTTGGACTCTGGGCCCCTGGCAAGGAGTGTGAAGGATTGGAAATTAGGTAGCTTAGAAAAGAGAAGTCTGATCAATAAATCTCTGTCCTTGAGAAGAGAATGGACTTCATAGATTCTTGTCTCTAGGTTCTTACCTCAGTTTCTGTTTTTGTATCACTGGCACCACTGATTAATTTCCCATGGTTAGAAAAGAATGATCAAAATTTGTTATGGAGTAGTTCCCCCCCTTTTTTTTGAGAATGAATTGGAATTTCCCTAGGTAAAAGTCATAGAAAGGTGCAAGGCTTATAAACTCAACTAGAAAAAGGACCACCAAGTCACTCATAAGGATCTCTGCTGTTACTGACTTGGAAAACTAAAAATTATCAGTAGTTTGGTTATAACTTTATTGGTATATATTTTATTCAATATTTCTCTTATATTTTCATTTGATTCAAATAGTAAATCTGGTGTTTGACACCTCTGGGCTACTGGATAAACAGTGGAAAGATAATTGGTACCATAACAGAGTAGCAGATTATTTGTCTAACTGGAATTTTGTGATGAGGAAAACAAGCCTTGGATAGATAATTCAGGATCTACATCCTGGATAAGGGATTGAAATCAGGAGCTAAGACTGTATTTAAACAAATCTTGGAGCATGATGGAAACTGCTGTGTCTAGGGGCTGCCTGGCTTTGACTAGGGCCAAAAGATCATCTGTTAGAAAACCCTAAAACATAATATTGTAGCAAGACTTTTCCTCCCTATCTTCTCCCTAAACAATTTGTTTGTATTGAAGATGAGGCTTGAGCAGTTGTTATTCAGTCTACTTTATAGTTGTATTTCTTATACAGTTAGTAAAAGATTCAGCTGACATGACTTAAGAGTTACATTTTTACTGCAACTCTATTAAAATTGTTTTTAAATGCCATCTGCTAATATATTTTTGAAGTGCTCATTCATCTGCAAAGACAGAGAACTTTTAAAGCTTTTACAGTAATTGTACTGTTTCTATAAGGAGTCATGTCCAACTGAAAAAAAAAATGATTCTCCTTTTGAGCTGATGGTCTATCACATTATGAGCAGGTTAAAGTCTGAGCTTTCTCCTTAGATAAATGATGACAGAGTATTACTTTGTACACTTGCGGAATTTTGATGTTTAAGAAGAATTTACATTCCATTGTAATGCCATAGTACAGATATTATTATATAAAATGAAGATATACAAATATTATTCCCTCTAGACTAACAAGAGAGATCAAATTCTAGCCTGGAAGCAAGCGGTCATCCTCAATATCTAAGTCTTGGGTTCCCCTCCTGGTAGGAATGAAAACCTCCCTTGGAAAAGGGCGGAGGGAAGAGATTCTAGAGATATCTATTCACATCATCCACTGAGCCACTTGTGGGGAAACCTTTCAGGATACAAATAACCAGCATGGGGATCACATAGCCTCAAACACAACCAATGTTGGGAAGAGGACAAAGAGAGAGGCTTAAAGTCATCTTCAAAGCACTGTCCTGTGTTGCCTGTCAGAAAAGGGTAGAAGAGTGTCTGATGTGTCAGGCCTGCCCTTTCTCAGGAACCCTTCCCAGGAATCTTTCCCCCTAAATGGATCCGGATAATCTTTGTCGGAGCAACCTTCATAGTCAGGGGGCAGGGGGAAGGCAAGAAGGGAGTAAAGAAGGGGACCAGATTCACTGCAATGTCCAGGAGAGGGTCAGGAGAATAACTTGAGAGGAAAGGGGAGAAAGTTCTCCCTCCTCTTCTTTCTTTTCACTCCCTACCCCTTACTAAGATGTCACTACTACACCTGAACTGTCAGGCCCATCCCTCCTCTGGGCTCTATGGTGGTTCAAACCCAGACCCTCTGGAGGAAGAAACTGCTCTCTTCAGTAAAGAGCTCATCAGCTGAGGGAGGTTTTTGTTTGGGCCTGAACCACTGTGGGAAGAGGAAACTGAGAATGCCGTTGACAGTATTAATGTCCAACATCTTCAGCCTCCACATTGCTGATTGTGAGAGTGAAATCTGTCCCAGACACACTGCCACTGAACCGAGCAGGTTGGAAGCACCATAGATCAATAGCTTGAAAGACTGTCCTGGAGATTGTTGGTACCAGACTAAATTACTGTAAGTACTCTGACTGGCTTTGCAGCTGATGGTGACTCTTTCTCCAGGAGTGACAGAGAAACTGGAGCCTGGGTCATCACAATGGCTGCACAGGACCCTTAGGGGGGGAAAAAGTGAGAAGTAATAGTTTAAAATAGATTGAAATCAAGTGACTGACCTGACGTGTCTTCCCCTTTGGCTATGGGAACCAACTCCTCATCAGCTTCCCCTGCTCCAATCCATCTTCAGTTTCCAAGTTTTGAAATCTGGTACAACTCTTCAAGGTAACATTTGTTAACTTGGAAACACTCAAGACTGATCTTACCTTGGGCCCAGAGCATCAGGAGCCAGAGGAACAGGGATGGGGAGATCATGGTTTCCCTTGTAGATCTTCAAGCTTGACACCTCTGAGTACAAAATGAGACAGATGGTGAGGGGATTTATTTATATCTCAGACAATGATTTGCAAAATCATTCAAGGTGGGAGGTCCCTCCTCCAAAAGACAGTGCTGAATATTACAGGTGGAACAGACTAGCTAAATTGTCTATTTGTGGTCTGAGGTCTATTCATCTCTACCAAGACTCCCTGGAAAGTCCCCTTGGTAAGTCTGTAATAAGTTGGTCTTTGTGCTTATAAACAAGAGAAGCTTCTCTTATTTGGGGAGTCTAGATCACTGTTGGTTTTGGAGTGACAGATGCATGGTTGGAGGTAACAAATAAAAGGTCATTAGAAAAGAGAAATGAGCTGAACTAAGATTTAGTTCCAGAAGAGACAAAAGATAGAATTTAAAGATAGTTGATGGAAAAGGTTCAGAGTAGATAAGGGAAGATACAATCACCTGGGGAAGCAGAAAAAGAATCCTGGGCTGCCTGAAAAAGGGGTTTGGAAAGTTGAACCAACATTACTGGGGCACTGTGAACAACTGTCCCAAGTCTCCATTCAGCTTTGCTAATTTCCATCTTGTTCTGCAAGCTAGGTGTCTCAGATTTCCACTCATGCCTTTAGGTGGCACTTTTAACTTATTTATTGCTTAAGTTGATTCAGGCAGTGAAAAGAGAATCAAAATCTTTGGAAACTGTTACAAGCTACCAGAAATGATTTAAAGATGAAAAGTTTGTAAAATACATAATGAGGGGCAAGAATGATTAGAAACAGAGATGAGAATTACTAGAGGGGCAGTTCAGTTCCTAGAGATTTAGCCCTCAGAAAGTTAAAGAATAAGAGGAACGACTTTCTGTGGTTTCCCCTGGAAGGTCACGGATGTGAAAAGCACAGGTGAAGAAAGTTAAGAGGGATTTTATTCTGTATTGAGACTGATGAGACTTAGTCTCTTTAAGTCTCAGTCTCTTTATTCTAGTTCCTCCTATTGCTAGGTAATTAGTTGATAGAGTGGATAGGTGCTGAATTTGGAATCATGAAGTCCTGAATTCAAATCTCACCTATGACCTTTACTAGCAATGAGACCCTGGGCAAGTCACTTAGCCTCAGTTTCTTCAAATGTAAAATAGGGATAATGCCCTTCATTTACATGAATTTTCTGGGTTTTCTGGGTATCTCCACGACTTTACTCCAACAGTCACTTTTTATGAATGTTCAATATACCTCTATCTTCTGTTTTCTTCTGCATTAATGAAATATCTCCAAAGTCACCAATGACCTCAGCCCTTTTTCTGTCCTCCTTGACCTTGACCTCTCTGAAGTACAGGATACTGTGAATAACCATGGTTACAGCATTTTAATTAGAAGAGTAGAGACTCAGCAATTCACATGTCACCCATTCTAGGAAAGGATCCTGCAATTAAAATACTGACTTCAGATGCCCTCCTATGAATGCATAAAGCTTGAATAACAATGAGGTAAACTAGATATCTTAGGCGAGGATGCAAATTTTATGTCATGTGTATTACTTATCTCGTTCAAGAATGATTCTTCAATAATTTATTCAAAATAAGTTGCATTTTGTGTGTGTGGTAGCAATATATTAAGACAAAAATATAAGAGAAATATCAGGAATTGGAGAGAGAAGCCTGCTGGTACATAGAATTTGAGTAAATATCCAAGAAGGGTAAAATAAACCCTTGTCATGGAATTGAAGTTCATCAAAAATAGGAGAAAATAGATGAGTAGTTCTAGAAAGAAGATGTGGAAGCTTGACAATAGAATGAATGGGATCTTTCAATAGTCAAGTAATGCAGTCATCTCACCCTTCCAAAAGTAGACATATCATGGATTTCCATATTATAATTCCCATTCTTTAAACAGGGGAGGACCCAACTAGGTAACTGCAATTTTAGACTTGATTGTCCCCAATAACCAAGCAGCTTGATGAAGTGATCATTCTATCTTAAAACTTGTGCTAGAAAAGGGGAGTAAACCAACTATAATTTGATCTGCTGTCTAGATATGGGAAGAACAGATTTCAAAGGACTCAGAGAAGGAATACACAAGATGTTTAGGAGATTAAAGGAATCTAAAAAGTCCTGACTGAATAATAACACCAGCATTAACAACTTAGGTAGGAAATGTGAATATTAATTAGCAGTCAGTTTTTCTCCACTCTTCCCCCTTTCTGAATATTGTCTTAAACCCAGATCTGCGCTTTCTGTTCCTGGCCTCCAAAGACGTGGCTCTGTTTGACTCTGATAATAAATATCTAAAAATCAATCCCACTTTTCCTGTGTTGGTCACATAATTCCATTCAGGATCCCAGTGGATTTTCCTCTGTTTGTGTGTGTGTGTGTGTGTGTGTGTGTGTGTGTGTGTGTCCAGACTTATTGGCTGCCCCTACACTATATGAAAAGTCCCTCTCCATCAAAAGCCCCTCTTTGTAATACATATTACTTACTCCATAATACAATACATTCAATGGTACAGAACCTCCCAGTCAAGCCAATTTTCTCTTTAGGATGAATCATTGTTTAGAACTATGACTAACATCTCAAAGAGCCAAGGAAGCCAATGACTAAGCTTAGGTATTGAGTCTACTCTCTTTTCCAATGATAAAGGTTGCCCTCAGGGCTCTGAGTATAGAAGTGAAAACATCTACACTTTTGCTCCTCATTGAGAGAGATAGGCCACTGTTATAAATGGCACAGGAATACTTAGTCCAGAGTGATTAAAATGTCTTTTATTAATATATCTTAACAAAATGGCACCCCTCTCTCGTGGTGGGAGAAAGGGGTGGGTAAACCCCCAAATACAAGCTCTTTTATGCAGTTTGAAAGGCTTTGTTCCTGCCCCTTCATGCCAACTATAGGCTGGGGTCACAAATCTAATTGGTATATTGGTCCCTATTCATTTGCCCACCCTGCTTATTATACTAATGAGCAAGAACAGCCAGATCTCCTTGAACATGCTCAAAGGAGAAGGTCAAGACTAGATTAAGTTAAAAGCAGGTGGGACAATCCCATCAGTTTTTGATCAGATTTGAGGTCACCTGCCCTTAAGGCAACAATAGGCAGAGCCCAGTCTTTGTAATGTAAACTTACAATCATCAAGTCACATTCTTGTGGAACCCAAACACCCACATTTTCCTCACAGCCCCTGTGACGCTATACAGAAAAAAGACTACCTGGAGTAGAGGACAGTGTCAAAGTCACAAGGGAAAAATATCCCATATATGAGAAGGACCCTGACACTTTTTGAACAAAGACCATCTCATAGGGCTGGTGAGAGGTGCATATAGACAAACCAACACCCACAGTCTGATGAGGACTTCATTTTCTTGGGTTCCAAGGAAAGATGAAATCTTGGTTAATAGGAAAATCACTTATGGGCAAACATCGATTTGTGGACTCTACCAGGGCTGGATGGAAAGAAACTTGATCTTTGTCATCATTATGCAGAACTTGAGAAGAGCTTCCCCTAAAGAAACTTAAGCTCAGAATTGGACTAAGCATATCAACAGATTCTGTTATTGCTTTTCCCATATTTTCCCAGTGTCTATACTACCTTGATTCTGCCTTGCCTTCGGGATTGAGGTTTATGAATATCATGGTAAGGTGGACTTTGATAAAAAAAAAAGTGGGACCCATAGGATAGAAGAATCTCTTAGAGACTTGTGCCTGACCAAAAAGTAGAGACTGATCTTATTTGGGGATTCTTGAGTAAGTAGCTTCTCCCTTGAACTGAAGCAGTTAAAGTTTCTGGGGAAACTTTTGTAAGAAGATGGAATATCAAGGGAGGCCAGCAGTGTCTTAATAGACAGTGAAAATCTCTCATCATCCAGTTCCATGCTCCTGATTGTAAGAGTGTAATCAGTTCTAGACCTATGGCAACTAAACTGGGCAGAGACTCCAAACTACAATGTGGAAGTCCAGTATATCAGATACTTGGGGGCTAGATTTGGTTTCTGCTGTCAGCATAAGAGGCCTTAATGGTGACTCCCTCTGTCTTTCTGCCTCTCTTTTCCCCCTGTCTCTCTCTGTGTCAGCCTCTATCTTTCTACCTCTCTTTCTCTCTCGCTGTCTTTCTCTGGATCTTGAAGATTTGGACAAGGAGGCTGGAGATTTGATCAGTTCAATGGCTACCTCATAATCTATGAAATAAACAGCATCAAAAGAAGACAGAACTAGGTCATGTAAAAACCTGAACAAATCACATTTTGGGAGGCCAGTGTAATCCCAAAGAAGTGTCATCCATTTATATTTGCTGGTAAGAGGGAACAGCATTCATTTTTCACACAGATTTCACAGATTTACTTAATCCAGCACAACCTTGTCCAGTTCAATAGCCATGGCATACCAATATCTGCCAGCCTGTGTCTGTGCCTAAGCTTTTCCCCTTTACTGAATGGATGAAATCATAGGAATTTAACCCTTAACACTGAGCCCATCCAACTTTCTGTTGCTTCTTTTGAGGCCAGAGCTTCAATAACAAGATGAGCTTCAATAGAGAGAACATCCTGGCCCTTGAAGACCAGTAGACACAGGACTCTGAGCCCTGAATTAGATAGATTGGAAGGATGATATTTTTATTTCTTTAGTAGGCTTCTAAAAAGTCCCTTGTCTCTCAATGTGCAAAGGGCCCCTTGTATTTTCAATCTAGTTTAAGACATCAGAGACATAAGTGATTGGTATGTGTTTCTTGCATGATTCATTGATCACATGTTTAAAGTTATGATCTTCATGAGCTCAGAGAAATCTATGTTTTCTGTCTGATACAGAAAATCTGCAACTGACTGCAAATAAGCAGGAATGGCTTCTCTCTGCCTCCTGGGTAGGACTAGACCTTTTGCCACAATCAGAAGCAGCTCTGGGATGCTGCAGAGAAGACAAGAAGATGGAGAATTTCCATGCTCCTGCATCTGACTCTGAGAATGAACCTGACCTACTATCACTTCCAGTGGAGAGCCAGGTAAATTAGTGACAAACTTCTGAATATCAAATTAACAAGAAAATATCCCTAGAAATCAAGAGTATGGTTCCATTTCTGGGTTTGGGTAAATCCTTGTGCCCACTTTGTTGGATTTGCTGCTGAGCGTGATCTTGTCTCATAGAAGCAAAACCAGGGAGTTTACAAAACAATTCCCTATTTCTGGCTTCATCAGCCCATTCCTGGACTGTTACAACCCCTTTCCAAACTTATGTTGGCATCTCTACTTCCATCTTGTTCTTCTTCTGTTATCAATACAGCTATTACAGTGAGATTCATGGATCACAGTCATAACCACATCACTCTACTTCTATTCAAGCTCGTGTTTTCGTCTCATTTTCAGGATAAAATACAAACTGCTCAGTTTAGCATTTCATATCTTATATCTTTTGGTCCCATCTTATCCTACAAGACGTTACCGTTTATTCTCCATTTAGAAATTTTATGGAGCATCTAAGTGGCAGGGTGATAGAGTGCTGGACCCAGAATCAGAAAGACTCATGTTCCTGAGTTCAAATGTGGCCTCGGACACTGCCTAGCTGTGTGACTTTAGGCAGGTCACTTAACCCAGTTTTTTCATCTGTAAAAGACACTTCACTCCAGTGTCTTTATCAAGAAAACTATACATGGGTTCATGGGCATAGCTGCAAATAACTAAATAACAGCAAAAGTAATTTTATGTTTAACCAAAATTGCCAGTTTGTTGTCCAATACAAATGACATTGAACTCTTTCTGGATACATTTTCTATCTTTCTGCCTTAGGATGTCCGTGAGACTTGGAAGGAAGTTGAGACAGTTCTGATATCCAGCTCCTAATAAAACTATCCACCATGAGGATAATCCTTCCCAGGTAATTTTTCAAGTCCCTATTCTAAATCTTACAATCTCTGTTCCTGGACCTTGGAAAAAGGATGTGTCCAGTCCCACCTCCCTCTGACCAGTAGATGGCACCGTTGCTCTTTTCTTAGTCAGTCACGAGTCAGCTCCTTGGAACCTTAGCTGGACTACCTGTAGCCTCTGGTGGATGGATAGACTCAGTGAACCCACAGAGGCCTCCTTGTACTGCCTTACCTAAATGGGAATCCTATAAGTCAAAGCTCCATGAAAAGTTCACTGTCTTTTGTTGCAGTGGAGCTTTGGTATGCTTGGAATAAGGGTGATGATGGCAGAAAGTTAGACATTATGTTATTTTACTAGATAATCCATTGAAAGGGAGATGATTGAGGCATGATTCAAATTAATTCAATTCAAAAATCTTTACTGAACAGTTGTTATGAACTGGGAATTAGAGTAGGTATCTTGAAAGCACATTTTATCAAATTGACCAAATTTAACTGAATTTGAGGAATTCCATCATGAGTGGCAATGACTTCGGCAAGTTCTGGGAGACCCTGTACCCAGGGATTGCCTCAGATTCCCAGTATGGGACCTTGAAAGAGTGTCCAAATTATCACAACCACTGATGAGCACAGTGACCTGATTGGAGGGGCTTCAAAGTACTTCTAACTTCTAACTTATTTTACTTCTGCTCATATACCCTTGGGAAGACTCTAGCTTCAGAATTCAAAGACAAAATCTTCAGTCCAAGAAAGCAGTCAGATGAGGAGTGGCCAGCAGATTCAGGAAGCTGGAGTATGGGCATGAAAGATTTGTGAAAATCATTTCCATAGTGAAAGAAGACATATATGGGAGGAGGAACAGAGGATGAAATGAAACTTGAATTGTGCTTTCAAGGAAGCTGGAGATTCTTCTTGGGGAGGAGGGACCTGACCTCTAAAGAAACCTCTTGGACAAAGGCAGGGTAGTCAATGCTGGAAGGCTGTGTGCAGGAAGAGCTAGCATACTGGCTCTACTGCACCAGAGACAACCCAGAACTAGTTACTGTGCCATCAGCCTGGGAAGATCAGAGGGGCCATGGTGTAGTTGAGGTTTTGGTGTTTTATCATAAAATCAATGGGAAACTGGTGGAGACTTTTGAGAGGGACAGTGACATCAGTGACAAGATCATGAATCTCAATTAAGCCCCTCCTGACTGGAAGAGGAAAAATGACTATACTTTCTGCTGATCTGCTGCCTTTTGATAACAAGGAATTTCCGTATTTTAATTCTTCACATCCATATGTAAATCCAATGAGTTCAGTCCTAAGTTTGAAGAAGGTTAGATATTTTCAATGTCCTTGCAACTCAGAGATCTCTTGATTCTCCATGGATTTTTAAAAAATCATTTTGCCAAGTCATAGAAGATTAATGATCTGATCAAAATCATAAGATTAATTAATAAAGCTGGCAATTAATTGGCCAACCAAAGTTCAAGCCTGACTCTCTTTCCCTAAATACCCTTTGTAGCCTCAGGCCAATTTTTCCAAAAATAGGTTAAGGGATCCTCTGTATTCAAAGAAAAAATTTTCATTTCAGCTTTTATTATAATTAATGAGGTAAAAACACAGGACAAGGGGAATTAAAAGTTTATTTAAAATTTTGCAAAAAGACAGTAATGTGTTGGCTAACCACTGAAGATCAGGAATGATATCGAGTTTGAGCTAGCTTTTATGGGTAACTTTAAAACAACTCAGGTACCTTTATCTCAGCAGGAGAGGTATCATCCTGGTATCATCCAACATAGCAAGAAAGTGATAAACTGGGCTGGAAACAGGGGTCTACCTCTCTCTGAGTGGGGAAGAAACTCAAGAAGCTAGTTCAGGGCTAGTTCATCCTAGAAGCCTATCCAGAGTGGATAGCCCTCATTCTAATGAAGATGTCAATGGTTTAGGCGTCTACAAGCTCAGTATGAGTTGAGATGTGGCAGTTTCAAAAGTTAATGGTATCTATGAGGACTGCATTAAGGAGCATAATTTTTAGAATAATCAGCTGTCATACAGGAGCTTATCTATATGCATATTCCTTAACATCTTCCTTTGTTCCCTCTTTTTTGTGCCCATTCTATATAGTTTTAGAAGAATATATGTGAAGGAGACTGAAAGCCTGAATATTGACTGGTGGAGGGAAACTGAAAGAGCAAAAGAGGTCCAAGAGGATGTACCATTTTAGGGTCAGTTGAAAGAGCCTATGTTTAGAATGGATTAACCAGGAGCACAAATGATAACCATTTTTATGTGGTTTGAAAGGATGGAATGTGGAAAAGGTTTAAAAGCATTTGGACCCAATGGACAAAACAGGGACAGTAAAAAAGGGCAGCCTACAAGAGTCAAGGTTATGAATTAAAATAAAAAGAAAAACTCAATAATTTTTCCTTTCCTATAGTTAGATGAACTGTTTCAGGATATATAGTTGATTCTTCTGCACTAGAAAATTTTAAGCCAATTTTGTTTTTTATAATAGAGAAGGACTAAATTTTCAGTTATTGGTTGGGATAGAGGAACACTGAGGTCTCTGAATTCTAACATTCTAGAACATCTTGGTGTCTTAGATAGCCAACCTTCTCAAACAACAGGATGGGATTTTTGAGGTCTTTTGTTATCTGAGCAGTAAACATGCTCTCCCATTTGAACCCTATTTAATATTTCAGAAGCTTTGAACAGTTCTGATTCTTTATTCTCCCAAACCCATAAACTTGGCCTCTGCTACTTTTAATTTGCTACAATGAAATATGGAAATTATGCTTTTCCCATTGACTAGCCTGTGATGCCCACCATTCTACCATTTTTGTTCATCAGTATTGAGCTGGGAGCTGTGCTGAGGCCCAAAAGTGAGTTTTGAGAAAGCAGAAATAGACAAATTGCTGTGCTTTCTCTGAGAGAACAGACAGAGATGGGTCAGCCTTAGAAGAAAGGCAGAAGGGGAGAAATAAGAAATGTAGTAGAGCTGGAAAGAGTTGAAGGAACCAGGATGTGTGTAAAAGAGATGAAAGGCAAGTGCCAAATTGAAAAGTATAAAAGGAAACTGGGAAGGATAAGGGACACAGAGATCTGGGTACTAAAGGATCTGCTGTTTGAATATCCAGTGATTTGCTTATAGGAGGATTTTCTTTCTTTTTTTATTAATTTTATTTATTTATTATGAAGTTTATGGTTTTTCCTCTAATCTCACGTCCCTCCCCCACCCCCCACAGAAGGCAGTCTGCTAGTCTTTACATTGTTTCCATGGTATACATTGATCTAAGTTGAATGTGATGAGAGAGAAATCATAACCTTAAGGGAAAAAAAAGTATGAGATAACAAGATTACATAATAAGATACCAGGTTTTTATTTTAAAATTAAAGGTAATAGTCTTTGGTCTTTGTTCAAACTCCACAATTCTTTCTCTGGATACAGATGGTATTCTCCATCACAGATATCCCAAAATGCTACTGATCGTTGCACTGAAAGAATGAGCAAGTCCATTAATGTTGATCATCACCCCCATGTTGCTGTTAGGGTGTACAGTGTTCTTCTAGTTCTGCTCATCTCTCTCAGCATCAGTTCATGCAAATCCTTCCAGGCTTCTCTGAATTCCCATCCCTCCTGGTTTCTAATAGAACAATAGTGTTCCATCACATACATATACCACAGTTTATTAACCCATTCCCCAATTGATGGACATTCACTCAATTTCCAATTCTTTGCCACCACAAACAGGGCTGCTATGAATATTTTTGTACATGTGTAGTTTTTACCCTTTTTCATCATCTCTTCAGGATATAGACCCAGTGTTGCTGGATCAAAGGGTATGCACATTTTTGTTGCCCTTGGGACATAATTTCAAAACGCTCTCCAGAAAGTTTGGATGAGTTCACAGTTCCACCAGCAATGCATTAGTATCTGAGATTTCCCACATCCCTTCCAACATTGCTCATTATCCTTTCTGGTCATATTGGCCAGTCTGAGAGGTGTTAGGTGGTACCTCAGAAATGATTTAATTTGCTTTTCTCTAATAGGCAATGATTTAGAGCAATTTTTCATATGACTATGGATCAATTGATTTCTTCATCTGTAAATTGCCTTTATATATCCTTTGACAATTTGTCAATTGGGGAATGGCTTGTCTTTTTTAAAAATTTGACTCAGTTCTCTGTATATTTTAGAAATGAGTCCTTTGTCAGAAATACTAGTTGTAAAAATTGTTTCCCAGTTTCCTAATTTCTTTTGATCTTGGTTACAGTGGTTTTGTCTGTGCAAAAGCTTTTTAATTTAGTGTAGACAAAATTATCTAGTTTGTATTTAATGATGTGCTCCATCTCTTTCTTGGTCATAAACTGCTTTCTTTTCCATCTTTTCCATAGATCTGACATCTAAACTATTCCTTGATCTCCTAGTTTGCTTAAAATATTGTTTTTTATGTCTAAATCCTGTATCCATTTTGATCTTCTCTTGGTATAGGGTGTGAGGTGTTGGTCTAATCCAAGTTTCAGCCATAATAACTTCCAATTTTCCCAACATTTTTTACCAAAGAGAGGGTTTTTATTTCAATAGCTGAATTCATTGGTTTATCAAACAGCAGATTACTATAATCATTTCCTGCTATTGCACCTAGTCTATTCCACTGATCCATGACTCTATTTTTTAACCAATACCAGACAGTTTGGAGGCCTGATGCTTTATATTATACTTTTAGATCTGGTAGGGCTAAGCCACCTTCTTTTGCCCTTTTTTCATTAAATCTCTAGAAATTCTCGACTTTTTATTTCTCATATGAATTTTCTTACAACTTTTTCTAACTCATTAAAGTAATTTTTTTAGGTTGTTGTTTTTATAAGGCAATGGAGTTAGGTGGCTTGCCCAAGGCCACACAGCTAGGTAATTATTAAGTGTCTGAGGCCGGATTTGAACTCAGGTACTCCTGACTCCAGGGCTGGTGCTCTATCCACTGTGCCACCTAGTCACCCCAATTTTTTGGAATTTTGATTGGTAGGGCACTAAATAAGTAATTTAATTTAGGTAGAATTACCATTTTTATTATATTAACTTGGCCTGTCCATGAGCAATTGATATTTGTCCAGTTATTTAAATATGATTTTATTTGTGTGAGAAGTGTTTTGTAATTGTTTTCATAAAGTTTCTGAGTCTACCTGGGCAGGAAGACTCCTGAGCATTTTATAATGTTGGGAGTTACTTTAAATGGAATTTCTCTTTTTAACACTTGATGCTATATCTTGCTAGTCATATATAGAAATGTTGCAGATTAATGAGGGTTTATTTTATATCCTGTGCCTTTGCTAAAGTGCTAATTGTTTCTAGTACTTTTTTAGATGATTTAATGGAATTCTCTAGGTATACCATCATGTCATCTGAAAAGAGTGAGAGTTTTATCTCTTTCTTTCTAATTCTAATTCCTTCAATTTCTTTTTCTTCTCTTATTGATGAAGGTAACATTTCTAATACAGTACTGAATAGTAGTGGGCATCCTTGTTTTACCCTTGATCTTATTGAGAATGCCTCTAGCCTCTCCCCATTGAATATAATGCTTGTTGATGGCTTCAGATAGATATTGCTTATTATTCTAAGGAACAGTCCATTCATTTCTACACTCTCTAGGATTTTTATTAGGAATGGTTGCTGTATTTTGTCAAAAGCTTTTCCATTATCTATTGATATAATCATATGATTTCTGATAGGCTTCTTATTGATGTAAATATACTAACAGTTTTCCTAATGTTGAACCAAGCCTGCATTCCTGGGCTAAATCCTACTTGGTCATAATGTATTATCCTAGTGGTAACTTATTGTAAGCATTTTGGTTAGATTTTATTTAAGATTTTTGCATCTATATTCATCAGGGAGATAGGTTTATAATTTTCTTCCTCTTTTTTAACTCTTCCTGGTTTGGGTTTCAGCACCATATTGGTGTCATAGAAAGAGTTAGGCAGAGTTCTGTCTTCACCTATTTTTCCAGAGAGTTTATATAGAATTGGAACCAATTGTTGCTTAAATGTTTGATAGAATTCGCTTGTGAATCCATCTGGCCCTGGAGATTTTTTTCTTAGGGAGTTCAATAATGACTTGTTGAATTTCTTTTTTCTGAGATAGAGTGACTTAGGTATTTAATTTCCTCTTCGTTTAACCTGGGCAACTAATATTTTTGTAAATATTCATCCATTTCACTTAGATTATCAAATTTATTGGCAAAGAGTTGGTCAAAATAATTCCAAATTATTACTTTCATTTCCTCCTTATTGGTGGTGGGTTCACTTTTTTCATTTATGACACTTGGAACTTGGTTTTCTTCTTTCTTTTTTTTTAATCAAATTAACCAGAAATTAACCAATTTTATTGGGGGGGGTTTGTAAAATCAATTTTTGGTTTTATTTATTAGTTCAATAGTGTTTTTTTTGCTTTTGCTTTTATTAATTTCTCTATTAATTTTTAGAATTTCTAATTTGGTACTTAATTGGGGTTTTTAATTTGTTCTTTCTCTAATTTTTTAGTTGCATGCTCAGTTCATTGATTTCCTCTTTCTCTAATTTATTCATGTAAGCATTTAAAGATATACTATATCCCCTGATAGCTGCTTTGGCTATATCCCATAAGTTTTGGTATATTGTTGCATTATCTAGGATGAAATCATTAAATCTTTTTTTATAAATTGTTGTTTGATCCATTCATTCTTTAAAATGAGGTTATCTAGTTTCCAATTAGTTTTGGATCTTTATCTCCCGGGCCCAATATTGCATGTGATTTTTATTGTATTGTGATCTGAGAAAGCTATATTCACTATTTCTGCCTTTCTGCAATCGATTATTAGGTTTTTATTCCCTTAGTACATGGTCAATTTTTGTCTAAGTGCCATGCACTGCAGACAAAAAAGTAGATTCCTTTCTCTCTGCATCCAACTTCCTCCATAGGTCTATCATGTCTAGGTTTTCTAACATTCCATTTGCCTTCTTAACTTCCTTCTTGTTTATTTTATGGTTATATTTATCTAAATCTGAGAGTGGGAGGTTGAGGTCTCACACTAGTAGAGTTTTGCTGTCTATGTCTTCCTGTAACTCCTTCAACTTCTCCTCTATGAATTTGGATTCTATACCATTTGGTGCATACATATTAAGCATTGAAATTACCTTATTTTCTATGGTTTCCTTTTAGGAGGATATAGTTTCATTCTTTATCTCTTTTAATGCTAACTATTTTTGCAGGTGCTTTGTCTGAGATAAGGATTGGTTATCCTTGCTTTTTTTTTTTCACTTCACCTGAAGCAAAATATATTTTGCTCCAACCTTTTACCTTTACTCTATATGTAGGGATATAGCCAGTTTCATCCTATATAGTAGCTTTTTTTCTCCCCCCCCTTTTTTTTACCTTTTGTATGTGTCTCTTGGGTCTCCTGTTTGAAGTCCGAATTTTCTATTAAGCTCTGGTCTTTTCATCAGGAAAGCTGGAAGTCTCCTATTTCATTATATGTCCAACCTTTCCCCCTAAGAGAAGGTTCTGTTTTGCCAGATAGTGAATTCTTGGCTGCATTCCAAGTTCCCTTGCTTTTCAGAATATCATATTCCAGGTCCTGTGTAATCCTTACTGTGTCTCCTTGGTATCTAAATTGTTTCTTTCTGGCTGCTTGCAGGATTTTCTCCTTTATCTGATGGTTCTGGAATTTGGCTACAATATTCCTTGGCATTTTCATTTTGGCATACCTTTCTGGAGGGGATCAATGTATTCTTTCAATTGTTATTTTCCATTTTCCAGAGATTTTCATTTGACCATTTGAGGTTTTGAGAGAATTATTTTCTTCTTGTGTTTGTCCAACTGTATTTTCCAAGGATTTCTTTTCTTGCAACATTAATTTTCTCTCCCAAATTTTCTATTTGATTTTTAAACTCCCTCCTGATTTCTTCAAGGAAGTCTTTCTGGGCTGGAGACCAAATCATATTCTCCTCAGAGGTTCTAGATCTCTCTGAGTTAGGGTCTTTACCTTCCAGGTAATTTTCTATGGACCCCCCCCCCCACTTTCCACTGGCCTTTCCTAAGGTCTTGTGTTAGGTGTGGGCCTGGTTCACAGAAATTTGGTGTTGAGATCCCTAGAGGCTTTACTCACTGAATTTAATAACTCCAAGTGGGCTGGCCAGTAGAGGTGCTAGTTGCTTTCTCTGGAGTGTCTGTGACCTTGATTTGAGGTCCTCTCACTTGGCCTGGAGGGGGTGGGAAGCACTGCTGGAGCCTGTTATCCTTGAACAATGTGGGCTGGGCCCTGTGACAAGGTAATCACTCTCCCTATTCAGTCAAGGGAGCTCTGCTGCCCACTCCTGAGCCCGGGGTGGGGGTGGGAGGGAATGTTACTGTGTGTATTCTGGGAAGTGAAAGTAAGGAGTCTGAGGTTCTCCAGACCAGAGTAGCCCAGCTGATCAATGTCCAGCTGCACTCTACAACTCTCCATGCTGGAACTCACCCTCCAGTCCTGCCAGAGCTTCCCAGACAATCAAATCCACAGCCAAAGCCTCCACACCCCAGTTGCCTCTTGGACTGGAGCTCCCACAGTCAATACCTCCATGGCTGATCCTAGGCTATTCCCACCCTCACCCCATCGCCCATGGGCTGTCTCTCGGCTCTCTCCTCTCTGCCTCTGGCTTACCCATGATCCCTGAAGACAGACTTGGTAGATGTTCTTCTCCTAGCATCTTTTTCTGGGTTTTGCCGATCGAATTTTCATTCAGAAGTTTGTTTCATATTATATATGAAGGAAGATCAGGAGACCTGTGCACAGTGCCTGAATTCCCTCCACCATCTTGGCTGCAAGTCTCTAAAATATGTTAAGGAGAAAATACATTTTCAGTTGAGGATTTTTAAAAATTTTTTTATTAAAGATATTATTTGACTTTTACAATTTTCCCCCAATCTTGCTTCCCCCACCCACAGAAAGCACTCTGTCAGTCTTTGATTTATTTACATATTGTACCTTGATCCAAATTGGGTGTGATGAGAGAGAAATCATATCCTTAAAGAGAAGTCTAAGAGGTAACAAGATCAGACAATAAGATATCTGTTTTTTTCTAAATTAAGGGGAGGGGCGACTAGGTGGCATAATGGATAAAGCACCGGCCTTGGAGTCAGGAGTATCTGGGTTCAAATCCAGTCTCAGACACTTAATAATTAACTAGCTGTGTGGCCTTGGGCAAGCCACTTAACCCCATTTGCCTTGCCAAAAAACCCACCTAAATTGAGGGGAATAGTCCTTGCACTTTGTTCAAACTCCACAGCTCCTTATCTGGATACAGATGGTACTCTCCTTTGCAGACAGCCCAAAATTGTTCTTGATTGTTGCACTGATGGAATG
Organism: Macrotis lagotis; assembly: GCF_037893015.1. Lineage (NCBI taxonomy): Eukaryota > Metazoa > Chordata > Mammalia > Peramelemorphia > Peramelidae > Macrotis > Macrotis lagotis. The sequence goes on along the minus strand of NC_133658.1, from coordinate 37,884,778 downwards.
AGCAAGTCCTTCAAGATTAAACATCACTCCCATGTTGCTGTTAGGGTGTACAGTGTTTTTCTGGTTCTGCGCATCTCACTCAGCATCAGTTCATGCAAATCCCTCCAGGTTTCCCTGAAATCCCGTCCCTCCTGGGTTTCTAATAGAACAAGTGTGTTCCATGGCATACATATACCACAGTTTGCTAAGCCATTCCCCAGTTGAAGGACATTTACTGGATTTCCAATTCTTTGCTACCACAAACAGAGCTGCTATAAATATTTTTGTACAAGTAATGTTTTTACCCTTTTTCCTCATCTCTTCAGGGTATAGACCCAGTAGTGGTATTGCTGGGTCAAAGGGTATGCACATTTTTGTTGCCCTTTGGGCATAGTTCCAAATAGCTCTCCAGAAGGGTTGGATGAGCTCACAGCTCCACCAACAGTGTAATAGTGTCCCAGATTTCCCACATCCCTTCCGACAATGATCATTAACCTTCTTGTTCATAATGGCCAATCTGAGAGGTGTGAAGTGGTACCTCAGAGAAGCTTTAATTTGCATTTCTCTAATAATTAATTATTTAGAGCATTTTTTCATATGGCTATGGATTACTTTGATCTCCTCATCTGTAAATTGCCTTTGAATATCCCTTGACCATTTGTCAATTGGGGAATGGCTTTTTGTTTTAAAAAATATGACTCAGTTCTCTGTATATTTTAGAAATGAGTCCTTTGTCAGAATCATTAGTTGTAAAGATTGTTTCCCAATTTATTACATTTCTTTGGATCCTGGTGACATTGGTTTTATCTGTGCAAAAGCTTTTTAATTTAATGTAATCGAAATCATCTAATTGGTTTTTGGTGATATTCTTCAACACTTCCTTAGTCATAAACTGCTCCCCTTTCCATAGAACTGACAGGTAGACTAGTCCTTTATCTTCTAATTTGCTTATAGTATTGTTTTTTATGTCTAAGTCCTGTAACCATTTGGATCTTATCTTGGTAAAGGGTGTTAGCTGTTGGTCTAATCTAAGTTTCTTCCATACTAACTTCCAATTATCCCAGCAATTTTTATCAAAGAGGGAGTTTTTATCCCAATGGCCAGACTCTTTGGGTTTATCAAACAGCAGATTAGTATAATCATCTCCTGCTTTTATACCTAGTCTATTCCACTGTTCCACCACACTATTTCTTAGCCAATACCAAACAGTTTTGATGACTGATGCTTCATAATATAATTTTGCCACCTTCTTTTGCACTTTTTTTCATTAAGCTCCTGGCAATTCTTGACTCCATATGAATTTACTTACAATTTTTTCTAACTTGTTAAAGTAATTTTTTGGAATTTTGATTGGTAGGTCACTAAACAGATAGATTAGTTTTGGTAGAATTGTCATTTTTATTATATTAGCTCTCCCTATCCATGAGCAGTTGATATTTGCCCAGGTATTTAAACCTAATTTAATTTGTGTGAGAAGTGTTTTATAATTGTTTTCAAAAAGATTCTGAGTCTGTCTTGGCAAAAAGACTCCCAAACATTTTATATTGGCTGAGGTTAGTTTGAATGGGCTTTCTCTTTCTAGCTCTTCATGCTGTTTCTTGCTAGACATATATAGAAAAGTTGAGGATTTATGAGGGTTTATTTTATAACCAGCAAATTTAATAAAATTGCTAATTGTTTCCAGTAGTTTTTTAGATGATTTCTTGGGATTTTTTAGGTAGACCATCATGTCATCTGCAAAGAGTGAGAGTTTTGTCTCTTCCTTCCCAATTCTAATTCCTTCAATTTCTTTTTCTTCTCTAATTGCTGATGCTAACATTTCTAATACAATGTTTAATAGCAATGGTGATAATGGGCACCCTTGTTTCACCCCTGATCTTATTGGGAATGACTCTAGCCTCTCCCCATTGAATATAAGGCTTGTTGATGGTTTCAGATAGATACTGCTAATTATTCTAAGGAACACTCCATTTATTCCTACACTCTCTAGTATTTTTAATAGGAATGGATGCTGTATTTTGTCAAAAGCTTTTTCAGCATCTATTGATATGATCATATGAATTCTGATAGGTTTGTTGTTGATATCATTGAGTATACTAACAGTTTTCCTAATATTGAACCAACCCTGCATTCCTGGAATAAATCCTACTTGATCATAATATATTATCCTAGTGATGACTTGTTGTAATCATTTTGCTAAGATTTGATTTAGGATTTTTGCATCTATATTCATCAGGGAAATAGGTCTATAATTTTCTTTCTCTGTTTTAACTCTTCCTGGTTTAGGTAACAGTACCATATTGGTTTCATAGAAAGAGTTAGAGAGAGTTCCATCTTTCCCTATTTTTCCAAAGAGTTTATATAGGATTGGAACTAATTGTTCCTTAACTGTTTGGTAGAATTCACTTGTGAATCCATCAGGCCCTGGAGATTTTTTCTTAGGGAGTTCAGTAATGGCTTGTTGAATTTCTTTTTCTGAGAGAGGGTTGTTTAGGTATTTAATCCCTTCTTCATTTAACCTGGGCAACTTATATTTTTGTGAATATTAATCCATTTCACTTATATTATCAAATTTATTGGCATAGAGCTGGGCAAAATAATTTCAAATTATTACTTTAATTTCCTCCTCATTGGTGGTGAGTTCACCTTTTTCATTTATAATACTAGCAATTTGGTTTTCTTCTTTCTTTTAATCAAATTGACCAGAGGTTTATCAATTTTATTGGTTTTTTTCATAATATCAACTTTTTGGTTTTATTTATTAATTCAATAGTTTTTTGCTTTAGATTTTATTAATTTCTCCTTTAATTTTTAGAATTTCTAATTTGGTATTTGGGGGATTTTTTATTTGTTCTTTCCCTAATTTTTTTAGTTGCAAGTTTAGTTCATTGATTTCCTCTTTCTCCAATTTATTCATATAAGCATTTAGAGCTATAATATATCCCCTGAGAGTTGCTTTGAATGAATCCCATAGGTTTTGGTATGTTGTTTCATCATTATCATTATGTAGGATAAAATGGTTAATTCTTTCTATAATTTGCTTTTTGGTCCACTCATTTTATAAAATGATGTTATTGAGTTTCCAATTTGTTCTGGGTCTATATCTCCTTGGCCCAATATTGTATATGACTTTTATTGCATTGTGATCTGAGAAAGATGTATTCACTATTTCTGCCTTTCTGCAGTTGATCATAAGGTTTTTATGTTCTAGTACATGGTCAATTTTTGTATAAGTTCCATGTACTGCAGAGAAAAAGGTATATTCCTTTCTATCCCCATTCAGTTTCCTCCATCAGTCTACCATATGTAATTTTTCTAACAATCTATTTACCTCCCTAATTTCTTTCTTGTTTTATGATTTGATTTATCTAGATCTGATAGCAGGAAGTTGAGGTCTCCCACTAGTAGAGTTTTGCTGTCTATGTCTTCCTGTAGTTCTTTCAGTTTCTCTTCTAAGAATTCGGGTCCTTTCCCACTGGGTGCATATATATTCAATACTGAAATGACTTTATTGTCTATGGTACCTTTTAGGAGGATAAAGTTTCCTTCCTTATCTCTTTTAACACTATTTTTGCTTCTGCTTTGTCTGAGATAAGGATTGCTACCCCTGTTTTTTTACTTCAGCTGAAGCAAAATATATTTTGCTCCAACCTTTTACCTTTACTCTATATGTATCTCTCTGCTTCAAATGAGTTTCTTGTAAGCAGCATATTGTAGGATTCTGGTTTTTAATCCACTCTGCTATTTGCTTACATTTTAAGGGAGAGTTCATCCCATTCATATTCAAGGTTATGATTACTAATTCTTTATTGCCCTCAGTGCTATCTTCCCTCTGTTTGCATTTCCCCCCTTTTATCCACATTCCCCAGTCTTTTGTTTCTGAAAACCACCCCCTTCAGTGTTTGCCCTCCTATATCACACCCTCCCCTTTCTTTCCCCTTTCCCTTTTTCCCTTTTCCCTTCCCTTCCTTTTGTTATTTCTCCTTATTTCCCCCACTCCCCATCCCTTTATCTGCCCCCCCTCTCCTTTTCTCCTTTTAATACTTGAAAGGTTAGATGTTTTATAAGTTAGCTCAGTATGTGTAGGTTGACTTTAAGCCAAGTCTGATGAGAAGAATATTCAGGTGTTTCTCCTCTGCTCCCTTCTTCCACACTATTACCATAGGTTTTTTGTACCTCTTAGTGTAATGAGATTTACCCCATTCAATCCCCTCCCTCCTCCCATCTCTTTCCTGTCCCCTTTTTAGGGAGGTAGTGGTTTTTTTAAGATCATTCTATCTAAGTCATAGAAAATTCTGAGTGTCTGTCCCTTCTAGTTCTGTGTATTCTATCAAATAGAGTCAAAATTCCTGAGAGTTATTAGAGTCTTTCTCCCAAGTGGGGTTAAAGCCAGTTACATTCCATTAGATAGTAGTCTCATGGATAGGTCATGAATGTCCATCATTTCTGGCTAGGTGTATTCTCTCTGTTAGAGTTACATTTCTCAAGGTTTATGAGAATCTTTTTTATTTCCCCCCATGCTGGAATATAGCCAGTTTCAACTTACTGGATTGCATTTTTTTCTTTTTACCGCCCCCCCCCCTTTTTTTTACCTTTTCATGTGTCTCTTGAACCTCCTGTTTAATGTCAAAATTTTCTGTTTAGCTCTGGTCTTTTTATCAGAAATTTTTGAAATTCTTCAATTTCGTTAAATGTCCATCTTTTTCCCTGGAAAAGAAGGCTCAGCTTTGCAGGAAAGTAGATTCTTGGCTGCATTCCAAGCTCCCATGCTCTTCGAAATATCTCATTCCAGGCCCTTCAATCCCTTAAAATTGATGCAGCCAGGTCCTATGTGATCCTTACTATGACTCCTTGATATTTAAATTGTTTCTTTCTGGCTGCTTGCAGGATTTTCTCTTTTATCTGATAGTTCTGAAGTTTGGCCACAACATACCTTGGTGTTTTCATTTTAGGATCTTTTTCTGGTGGGGATCGACGTACTCTTTCAATAACTACTTTGCCCTCCGATTCCATGATATCAGGGCAGTTTTCCATCACTAGATCCTGTAATATTAAGTCGAGGCTTTTTTTTTTTCCTCTTCAATGTTTTCAGGAAGTCCTATAATTTTCAGGTTGCCCCTCCTCGATCTGTTCTCAAGGTCAGTGGTTTTGTTGATGAGGTATTTTACATTTGCTTCTATTTTTTCTATTTTTTGATTTTGTTTAACTGACTCTTGCTATCTCATGTAGTCATTAGTTTCTGTAGACTCCATTATTTTTGGGGGGAAGAGTTTTCTTCATTAACCTTTTGCAACTCCTTTTCCAATTGGTCAATTCTACTTTTGAAAGAGCTTTCCATTGGACCAATTGAGGTTTTGAGAGAATTAATTTCTTTTTGCATTTGCTCATTTGAGGATCTCAGAGAATTATTCTCATTTTGTAATTGTCCAACTGATGATCTGAGAGATTTATTCTCTTTTTGTGTTTGTCCAATTGTACTTTCTAAGGTTTTGTTTTCTTGTTGCAAGGTATTAATTGTCTCTCCCAAATTTTTAAGCTCCTTCCTTATTTCTTCAAAGAGGTCTTTCTGTGCTGGAGACCAGATTGTATTCTCCTCAGAGGTTCCAGTTCTCTCTGAGTTGGGGTCTTTGTCTTCCAGGAATTTTTCTGTGTATACACCTTTCCGCTGACCCTTCTTCATTATGCTAAGACCTTGAGTTGGGAGGAGCTGGTTCACCTGAGTTTGGGATTGCTAAAGGCTTTACTGAGTGCAGTTTCTCTGGCTGGCCAGTAGGAGGTATTGGTTGTCCTCTCTCGAGTGTCTGTGACCTTGGTTGAGAGGCCTTCTCCCTTTGCCCAAAGGGAGGATTTGGAGCTATTGAATTCTTTTGCCTTCAGTCAATGGTGGGCTTTACCCTGGCCTGAGGTCATTCCTCAGTTGGGCTGGTTCTTCTGCTCACACACCTCGGCCTGAGGCAGAAGTAGTTTGCATTTGTTTGTTTGGGAAGAGGCCTCTGTGCAATGGAGGTGTGGACTCAGAATTTCTCAGACCCTAGGAGCCCAGGGATGGTGTCCGCAGCTTTCCTGCACCAGGACTCTCCCCACAGCCTGCTCCCCAAGCTCCAGGGGGCAGCACCAACACCAGTGCCTCTGCTTCCCTGCAGACCCAAGCCCCTTTCATCCAGCACCACCGCTGATCCAGCAGGCCCAGCTCGTCGGCCCTCAGACTCCTGGCTCCAATTCAGCTGTTAATCTGGGCTGATCCAGGGCTGATCCTCCCTCTGAGCCCAGACTCACTCGCCCAAATTCCGCCAAAGCTGCTGCGGGAGACAAATGCTGAGGTAGATGTTCTTTCTCCTGGCTTTTCTTTCTGGGTTTTGTGGGTCAGATTTCTTTTAATGGGGCAGAGATCAGGAGACTTTGGAACTGTGCCTGTCTTCTCTCCGCCATCTTGGCTGGAAGTGAGTTGAGGATTTTTAATTTGTTTTTATATATTAGTGAAGAGGGTAAACTTTAATTTGTTAATCACTTTTTTGATATTCTGCAATTTAAAGAGATTATCAAATGTATATGTTGAAAACTCAAAATTAATTTAGTAGATCTTTAAAGAATTCACATTCCAAGAGGAATCCTTATTGTTATCGAAGTTTATTTTGTTAAGTAGATTATCATCTTCCAAATGAGGAAATGAATCAATAAATGAATAAGATAATATAAAAAATAAAACTAAGTTAATTTCTATTTGTAATGGAATTTCCTGTCTATATCACCACAATGGTAGGTAGTTTTTGCGTCAGGAAATACCGGAAATCCTCAATTCCATTGAATATCCATCTTTTTCCCTGCTGAATTTTTTAGGGGAGTACATTCTAGGCTATAATCCCAGGTCCTTTGCTCTCCAAAATATGCTATTCCAATTCTTCAATGTTGAGGCTGATAGGTCCTGTGTGAGTCTGTGTTCTCTTTGGATTTGAATTGTTTTCTTTCTGCTGCTTGCAATATTCTATTATTTGAGGGTTCTGGAATTTGGCTATTACAGCCCTTGGAGTTTTTATCCTGGGGTCTCTTTCTGGAAGGGTTCTGTGGATGCTTTCAATAGTTATATTGTTACCTTGTGCAATTTTAATTTTTAGGGTTTTTCTTTTTTTCCATTTTCCTTCTCTTCTTTGGGTTTGTTTTTTTTTTTTTTTTTTAGATTTTGCAAGGCAATGGGGTTAAGTGGCTTGCCCAAGGCCACACAGTTAGGTTATTATTAAGTGTCTGAGGTCAGATTTGAATTCAGGTATTCCTGACTCCAGGGCCAGTGCTCTAGCCACTGTGCCACCTAGCAGCCCCTCTTCTTTGGTTTTTAAATTCTTCTTTAAGCTCTTCGATGAGCTTTTGTATTTAAGTCTAATTTAGAAACTGCTTTGACACTTCCCCTGTGCGTGATTTTTTCATTGCTTTCTTCTTCAGTCATGCCATTACTGTCATCTTTGTCTGCAAAGTAGTTTTCTATAGTGAGAGTTCTTTTAGCCTTTTTGCTCATCTTTATTGTTGTAGTTCTGCTCCTGGGGTATATGGAATACAGATACTAGCTTTTATTTTGCAAGGGCTGGGATTCTTGTTGGCCAATATGTTACCTATGCAGTGCAGGCCTTGCCTTCTCAGAGGTTTATTCCCTTCTTTATGCCCAGGTTCTGACTTAGCAGTGGATTGTTCCCAACCCAGTCCTGTCTTTTACCCTTTTGTTTTCAGGGTTCAGACTTTGTTTGGGGTTGGTATCCTCCCTGCTGGCTACCTATCTAGTTGCTGGGATTTCTGCTATTGTTAAACTGTTGGGACCTGGATTGCACTGTGGCTAAAAGCCTCCTGTTGGCTCTCCCACTTCCTGGACTTTACCTCCACTTTTCCCCTGAAAGAGACAGAACTTCACTGAAGATCTTCCATGATGTTTACAGTTGAAAACTTCTTTGAATCTTCTATTTTTCTTGGTGTGATCTATAGTATGAATGTCATAGTAGAGATTTTATTTATCTTTGTACGTAAAAGCTCTGATAGTGTGTTAGCTTCCAGTTGCCATCTTGGCTCCACCCCAGAATCTCTGTTTTGATGTTCTTAAAAGAAGAAAGAAAAGGGATACACTGGAAAAGAAAGGAGGAAGGAGGATGGAGGGGGGGGACTTTCATATAACCTGGGTGTGGAAGTAGAAGACTGTACCAGTAATGAAAAGGGAAATGAAAGTGGGTGTTATTTGAACCTCTTTCATCTCAAGCAGTCAAATGAGGGGAGAATACCCAAATAGGGTTCAGGAGAGAAATTCATTCAAATCAACAGGGAAACAAGAAGAAACTAGGAGAGGAGAGAGTTGGAGAAGAGGACGGGTAGTTTCAGAGAGCGATTGAGTCATAAATAAAACAAATTTCAGGCTCGGGCGTGTATTTATAAGGGGAAGGTGAAATAAAGAAAGAAAAGAGAAGAGGGTTAGATGAACAGAAATGTAAAGATAAATAGTCATGAACACATTTCTTCCCTCACTATCCTTCTCTGTGAAGAGAGAATCAGAGAGCAAAGAGGAAAAAAATAAAAGAATGGGAAAAAGAAAATATATAGTTAAAAATTGTAATTATAAATGGAATGAAATATAATATAGCATAACTTCCTAAAATGCTGCTAATACTTAAAGTAGAAGATAATAGAATGAATTAGAAAATAAAATTTAAAAAAATATGCCATTTACAAGAAACATAAGATTCACACAGAGTTAAAATGAGGAACTGAATTAAAATATATTATGCTTCAGATGAACTCAGTTTAGATGGAGAAGTAATATGCAATTATTCTGGAAAGATAAAATGATGTCAGATTGTGAAGGATTTTAAGTAATAACCTAATACTAACTAGCATTTTTATAGCACTTTAAGATTTGGAAATCACTTTAGATATGTGATCTGATAACATAACCACCATAAAGAGGTAGGTAACTATTTTTATCCCTATTTTACAGAAACTGAGGCTGATCATTAACTTATTCACCCAGAAAAGACTTAAGGCATTTTCAGATTTTCAAATATGGGACAGATTCCAGAGTGGAAGGAACACAGTGGCAAAGTAGATAGACCTAGAATCAGGAAGATCTGAGTTCAAATGTCACCTCACACACTTACTACCTATGTAACACTGGACCAGTGACTTAATTTTGTTTGCTTCTGTTTTCTTTTTTGTAAAATGAGCTGAAGAAGGGAGTAGCAAACCAGTTTAGTATCTTTACCAAAAAAACTTCACAGATAACATGGCCCAAGGGATCAGGAAGAGCCTGATACAACTGATTAATTGAACAACAAAAAATCTCGAAGTCTTCTAAAAGCCTCCCTACCCCAAATTAAAGGTAATTCTTGAGAATTGTTAGGAGGCAGATTTTGACCCAGTAAAAGGGAGACTTCCTCCGGATTAGACTTATCCAAAACAGAGACCATCACTTCAGGAGGTGCATACATACACACGCACACACACACACACACACACACACACACACACACACACACAAAATGCTCTTAAAAGACCTGTGAAATGAACCTGCCCTACTCTATGCTAGTGGGTGCTGTCATATCCCCAAGAAGGTTGGACAGAATTGGCAAACAGCATAATGTCCACTCAGACAGAATCCTGGAGGATGAAGGCTCCCAGAACAATCATTAGTTCACTCTTACATGGAGTACTTAATACTTCACCGAGATTAGAAATACAGGCCCTTCCTTTGCTGGGAGGAGTCACTGAATTGTAGTGTAAGGATCTCTGTAGTGTAAGGAACTATTGGTGTGAAGCACTCCTTCCCCATTTTTCGGGTTAATTAGTCATTCAACACATATTTTTAGGGGCAACTGGGTCATAAAGTGAATAGATCATCAGGCCAGTAATCAGGAAGACCTGAGTTCACATCAAGCCTCAGACACTTACTAGTGTGTGACCCTGGACAGGTCACTTCATCCTGTTTGCCTCAGTTTTTTCATCTGTAAAATGAGCTAGAGAAGGAATTAGAAAAGCTCTTTAATAACTCTGCCAAGAAAACCCCAAATAGGGTCACCAAAAGTCAACAACTCAAAAAACAACAGGAAAAGATAGCATGTACGTTAAGATGTATAAATAAAGTAAGTATATATGAAATCATTCCAAGCCGGAGGAATTATTTATGTGGAAGAGAGCACTGGAGAGCTGAGAAACTAAATGAAGACAAGAGGGCATTCTAGGATTCTAGGAAAGTCCAAGAAAAGACATGGAGGCAGGAGACAGACTGGCTTGCCTGGAGATTGAGAAATAGTCCAGTTTGGCTGGTATATATAGTATAATAAAGGGAGAGCTTTGCAATATTCCTCAAAAGGTTTACTAGGACCAGAATTGTAACAGTCAGATTGTGGAAAGAAGGGAAGGGAACAAGCATTTATTTTGTTTACAAATATTATCTCATGTGATCCTCATAACAACCTTGGGAGAAAGTTGTCATTATTATTCACATTTTTCTAGATGAGGAAACTGAGACAGATAGAGATTAAGTGACCTGCCCAGGTCACTCAGCTAGTAAATATTTAAAACTACATTTGAACTCTCAAGTCTTCCCGACTCCAGGCCCAATACTCTATATCCTCTAGGTAGGAGATGGAATATTATTTGTGAAGACCAGCAAGAAGGCTAGTTGAGCTGAATTTTACTGTAGCCAAAAGGAAACTCTGCAAAATAAAGCTAGGAATATAGGATGGTATGTTTTCCATGTCCTAGACCCCACTCTGACATTCAGGTTAGTGAAGTTTTTGGATCCTTTCTTGGAAAAATGCTTTTAAAAGCAAGTTTTAAGATACAGATCCAATGAAATAAAGATGCCACTTTTTCCCATTCCACTTCACAGATCCCTGAAATCCATTCAGGTGGCCCATAAGGTAAGGATACCAGGCTCAGAGAGTTGTCTGAAGCTGGGAGAGGGGAAGGGGCCTGCTTCTTTTTCCAAATGAACTCCCTTCCTTTCATAGGTGAGGGGAAAAAGGTCCAGAAAATAGACCTGTGACTCACAGTCTTTGAGCTTATAAAGATTATCAAGGCTTAAATTTTTGGGGGAAAAAAAGAATGTTAAAATTATTTTTACCTGTAATTGGGGAAAAAAATAAAATATTCAATTAACAACAAAAAGATCAAGGCTATTTGGTCCAAAAAACTGATAAAAACAAAGAAGTTTTGGACTAAAAGAAGGTTTACATGTCCAGGGTCATTCAAACAATCAACCAAACAGTTATTAATTGCCTACTATGTATAAAGGCACATGAATGTGGTGGTCTTCTGCCCCAAAGAGTATGGTAGGAAAGCCAAGACTAGGATTTGAACTCTGGCTATCCAAGAGTTTGACAAAGAGGGGTTTTATGAGAGATTTGTCTGGTGGTGTCATAGAAAGAGATTGAATTTGGAGTCAAGGGATCTGGGTCTAAGTCCTGGCTATCTGAGTTGACCTGGGAGTTTCCTGATCTCTTTTTCTTCTCTAGAAATAGAAGCATTTGGACTCTGATATTCTTAGTCCAGTTCTGTGATTCAAAATTTTGCCCAGTTCTGGTGTCATAACCATAAAAGGTAGGTACTCTAATTATCATAATGACATATGAAGAAATTGAGTCTTAGGGTAAATGACTGACCCATTGAGTGGCAGAATGAGCCTGGGAACCAAGATTTTCTAGGTTTTCCACATTGTTCCTTCCATCTGGCTGATTTTGCCTTTCATGATGTACAAATCTGAATATGAAGAGCAAAAATAATTCCTCTCCCATGCTCTTTGAAGTTGTCCTTCCTGGGACTGCTTCTAGAGAGCAGGCAGGGCACATTTGGGTTATCTGGTCATTTCCATAACTATGGGTACCATCTTGGGTCTTCCACATGTCCTTTGCTCAGGGGCAGTTCATGTCTGATACCATACTCCCCCTTTTCCCCCTACTCCCACCCTCCTTATATTCAATCAAGAAGCACCAGCAAGTTGAGAGAGGTAGCCCTTGCTAAGCTCCAGAAGGCAGGGCATCCATCCATCCACATCTCAAATGGTGAAAGCCCCAGAGAGCATTTCTATTGTCAACCAAGGTCTCTTTTCCCAATGCCTTTTTTCATCCCAATTGGTTATAATGAACCCAGGAAAATATGATGAAATTAGAGGGCTCTGGATCTGAGCCTAGAAATGATTCACCTCGATGAAAGCCCCCTCCCACTTGAACCTGATGGGTAAAACCAGGTAACACACCTAAGACCACCCATAAGAGACCCCTCCCCAAAAGGCAAACTCTCCAATGAGGGACTTGGGCCACTCCCAGGTCACCACCCCTTCCCATGGGGGTGGGGTAGGGGGGAATTTAAGGAGATTTTGGGAAGGACTCCCTCTCTTACTTTCCAATTTCTGCTGAGTCTGGCCCCTGGCCTGGAGAGATCAATTAGCAACCCATATAGTTTTTCCTTAATCTCTACTTAACTTTCCTATCACTTCCTTTTGTGTTGTAACTTCTTTTTAATAAATATCTCTTTTTCCACAACTGCATTCCTGGGTCTTGGATAATTTAACTCAATTGTAATATTTTATGGTGTGCCAGCTAGGAGATTCTCCGCCTTGACCTGAGAAACTGGATCGAGTTCCATAGGTGAGTACACCCCTTTTTTAGATCCAAGATTTCTAGAAAAGTAGGGAAAATTAAATTGGTCCTTTCTAGCCCTCCTTCCTGTGTATCCCTCTTTTTGCTCGGAGGATAGCAAAAGCAAAGGCTTAGTTTTGGACACAACCTTATGCTAATCTCATTTGATGCGTTTTGCAGGTCTGCCCTGTGTTGAGTCAGACTGACCAGTGAGAGGCAATACTGAAGTTTTGCAGTATTTTTGACCCCACCGTAGAGTGTTTGGTTATTATAGAAGGATTTCTGGATGTAGATCCAATTGATGTGTTGTTTGCTTATCTAGAAGTTTAGGAGAATTAAATATGGGGAAAACTTTTTCGCTACCAAAGACATCCCCTCTGGTCAGGTGCTATCTCATTGGAAGTAATTAGACTTGCAGGTTTTGAAAAGAAATATCTAGTTAAGTTCAGCACGCAAAATTGGTCTGGGTACAATCTAAAAGGAGATAGAAAATGGCCAATTCATGGCACTCCTAAATGTGAGGTTATCATAGAATTAGACAAATTTTACAGAAAGACAGGGAGAATTACAGAAGCTATTTATGCTCAAGCTTTTTTTTTTTTTTTTAAGTTTTTGCAAGGCAAATGGGGTTAAGTGGCTTGCCCAAGGCCACACAGCTAGGTAATTATTAAGTGTCTGAGACCAGATTTGAACCCAGGTACTCCTGACTCCAAGGCCGTGCTTTATCCACTATGCCACCCAGCCGCCACCAATGCTCAAGCTTTTATGGCATTAGCAAACCACCATGAGCCTGTCAAAAAAGGAAAAGTACTAGTGACAAAATCCCCACTAAAGTGAGGAAAACTTAGAATAGACATATATTCTTGATGATCTAATGTTATACAGGGTCCCTACTCTAGCACCCCCAAACCCAGCAGCTCCCCAAGTTCCAGTTGCACTCTCAACTCCAGCAGCTCCCCAAACTCCATCAACTTCCCTAGCTCTGCCAGAGCCCCAGAGCATTTCTTCAGCTTGAAAACTTCAACCTATCCCCCAGCGCCTAGTCCTTCAAATCCAGAACCAGGTCACTTAAACTTCCTAGCATCAAAATCAAGTGTTCCTTACAACTCAGTCCATGAAGCTTTAGCTGAAGCCTTGGGGATTCCCCCTCCATATGCTCCCTCTCAAACAGAGAAAGACCCAAACTTGTTTCACTCAGGCTTAGAAATCTCAGGTAAAAGGAAGCTTGCCTCCAGGTATAAAGCTGAACCAAGTTTTGAGAGTGATAGAAAAGGTTTACATTTTGAATTGAGCCCATCTCAAACTAGGAGAGGAACTGTGCCACAAAACACATCTCCTCCGATACCTCTGACTCCTCCCTTTCTATCACCAATGCAATAACAAACCCCCATATCCTTGGTCCATCCACTGGTCTCTCTCTTTCTAACACCAACAATCCTCCCCCACCCACCCCACTCAGTCTTCCCCTGTGCCTTTGGCTCTCCCATTTCCTCACTCCATCCCTCCATTTTTATTCTCACTTTCTCTTAACCCACCCGAGCCTCTGGCTCCTTCTTTTGACATCCCTTTGTTAAATAACCCAGATATTCCTAATTCCTCTACCCCAAACCATAGAGAGATTCCTATTCAACTGTACCCTTTGAAAGAAATCCAAGATGCTCAAGGAAGGACAACTTGAGTCCATGCTCCCTTTTCAATGATGGACTTGAGCCAGATAAAGGGGAAATTAGGCCTTTATTCAGAGGATGCTCAAGTTTGCTGAGGCATTTAGAAAGATTTCTTTTCGGTATGAACTATCTTGGGGAGACGTAAATATTATCAACTGCTGTTCAAACAAACAACGCCCCCCAGAGGATTTAGAACCTAGATCAAAGGGAGGCAGACTCTGTCAGAGACAAAGGGAAGAGAACTGGACAAGTTTCCCCCTGGGGCCATAGCAGTTCCAGTAGCTGATCTCAGATGGGATTTTCAAACCAATAAGGACAGAGAAAAGAAAGACCATATGATATCTTGTTTGATAGAAGGAATGAAAAAAGGAATTAAATAATCAATAAATTACAACAGATTGAAGGAGATAACTCAGGGTTCTGGGGGGAATCCAGTCCTTTTCCATCATAGACTTGTGGAGGCAATGAAGAGATATACTAACTCATGCCCACCTCTTTTGAGGGAAGTGTCATCCTAGGCATGCATTTTATCAGTCAGTCTGCATCAGACATATATAAGAAAATTAAGAAGTTAGAGTTAGGACCCCAAACACCTATGTCCAAATTGCTGGAGGTGGTGTTTGCTTTGTTCAGTCATAGAGACACAGCCCTGGCAGAAGAGAGGTCTCTTCATGCCAAAGAGAAGGCAGAATTGTTGGCAGATGCCAACAAAGAACAAACTGCCCAGATCTTAGCTACCCTGACACAACAAGCTGGGGACAGAACACCTGGGGATATGGTCTGTTTTCAGTGTAATGGCATGGGTTGTGACTACTGGGAGGATCTCACAGTTCCTGCCAATGTTGCTATGGAATGGGTCATTGGAGACATGAGCCCCATTCTGGGAATCCCCCTGGAGGGCAGTCTCATTGTCTTGATCCCAACCTTAGGCAGTCAACTCGACAGAGACATGACCACTTCCAGAAAGGATGGGGAGAAACAGAGGCTTCAACTCAGTGCCCAATTTGTCCTTACTCCCCAAGGGAGGATTGGCTGGAAGTCAGCTTTAGCCTAGACTCCTCCCTTTCTATCACCATGGCTGAACCCAAAGTTTCACTAGACTTCAGAGGTAAGCTAATTAACTTCCTTATTGACATTGGGGCTACTTATTCAGTTTTGCTTGATCATTCCAGCGAACTTCTGCCGTCTGCACGTAAAGTCATGAGCACTGAAGGGAAGCTGAGGAAATGTTTGCAGATGAGACTTCTCCCCTGTCAGTTTGAGGATCTATTGTTTGAACACACCTTCCTAGTTATTCCCTCCTGTCCTGTTCCCTTATTGGGAAGGGATCTGATAGTGCAACTGGGAACTCAATTCTCTTATTAAGCCTCTAATTCCACTTTGTGCCCTACTAGACAGACCATCTCATATCCCCTCAGAAGTCCGGAAAGAGGTAGATCCTGAGGTCTGGAATATAAGTCTACTGGGAAGGGCAACCCATGCCATCCTTATTTCAGTCCACCTTAAGGACCCTAAGTCTTTCCCTCATGGGCCTCCATATCATCTTAAACCTGAGATAAGGCAGAGATTACATTCTTTGATTGACAAATTTCTGCAATACAGTCTGTCATTTTCCTTATAATAGTCCAAAATTTGGAATTAAAAGGTCTAGTGGAGAATTTTGCTTAATACAAGATTTGAGAGTTACAAATGAAGCAGTAAACCCTATACACCTCATTGTTCCAAATTCCTATACAACTTTCACTTAGATACCAGGGAATACTCAGGGGTTTTCCACCCTGGATCTTGAAGATGCATTCTTTTGTATTCCCCTTCATAAGGATTCCCAAATCCTTTTGAGTAGATACCTCCTGGAAGATTACCTCCACAGCAACTGATGTGGATTGTACTCCCATAAGGATTCAGGGACAACCCTCATATTTTTGGTCAAGCATTAGAAAAAGATCTAAGAGATTTAAAGATAGATGACAGCATCATAATCTAATATGTTGATGATATTCTGATCTGCAGCCCAACTCGAGAATCTGCTTTGAGAGCTACTACCCAAACCCTAAATTTTCTAGAACCAAAAGGATATAGAGTCTCAACAAACAAACTTCAAATAGCTTCTCAAACTGTTGAGTATTTGGGCCATCAGCTCACCGAAAATGCTTGTTCTCTCACCACAGAGGGAAAAAAACAATTCTATCCCTTCCTTCCCCAGTCACTAAGAAAGAACTGCGTGCTTTTTGCGGGGGGGTCTGTGAGTTTTGTAGAATATGGATACCAAATTTTGGGGGTATAGCTAAGCCTCTTTATAATGCAGTAGTGGGCCCTGACAATCTGCCCTTAGATTGGGGTCCAGATCAGGCAAAGTCTTTTGAGACCTTAAAAGGTAAACTGACCTCTGCTCAGTATTAGCATTGCCAAACCTAGATAAGTCCTTCATTTTGTACATAGATGAGAGGAGAGGCCAGGCCTAGGAGTCCTTGCTTGGAAAATGGACCTAGATTTGAGACCTGTGGCTTATTTCTCAAAGCACATAGATCAGGTAGTTCTGGTATGGCCAGCATGTCTAAGACAGCTGCAGCTACAGACCAAACTCACTGTAGGCCAACCTCTGGAGGTCTTTACTCCCTACAGACTATCTTGGAGGCAAAAGGCCATCACTGGCTCTCAGGTGGAAAGGCCCAATAAATACCAAGCCCTTCTATTGGACACACCTGACCTAACTCTCAGGAGCTGAAAGCTCAACCCAGAAACCCTGCTTTCTGACAATCCACCAGCTGGTAGCTTAATTCACAACTGTGAGGAGACTAGACTCTGTACTCCAGTTGACCTGAATTAAAGGATATCCCCTTCATTAACCCAGATGAGCAATGGTACACAGATGGATTGAGCTTCATATTTAAAAAAAAAAAATTTTATTGTTATTAAAGATATTATTTGAGTTTTACAATTTTCCCCCAATCTTGATTCCCTCCCCCACCCCCACCCCACAGATAGCACTCCTTCAGTCTTTACTTTGTTTGCATGTTTTGCCTTGATCCAATTTGGGTGTGATGAGAGAGAAATCATATACTTAAAGAGAACAGAATTCTCAGAGGTAACCAGATCAGACAATAAGATATCTGTTTTTTTTTTCAAATTAAAGGGAATAGTCCTTGTACTTTGTTCAAACTCCACAGCTTCTTATCTGGATACAGATGGTACTCTCCTTTGCAGACAGCCCAAAATTGTTCTCAATTGTTGCACTGATGGAATGAGCAAGTCCTTCAAGGTTGAACATCACTCCCATGTTGCTGTTAGGGTGTACCGTGTTTTTCTGGTTCTACTCATCTCACTCAGTATGAGTTCATGCAAATCCCTCCAGGTTTCCCTGAAATCCCATCCCTCCTGGTTTCTAATAGAACAGTAGTGTTCCATGACATACATATACCACAGTTTGCTAAGCCATTCCCCAGTTGAAGGACATTTACTGGATTTCCAATTCTTTGCCACCACAAACAGAGCTGCTATAAATATTTTTGTACAAGTAATGTTTTTACCCTTTTTCCTCATCTCTTCAGGGTATAGACCCAGTAGTGGTATTGCTGGGTCAAAGGGTATGCACATTTTTGTTGCCCTTTGGGCATAGTTCCAAATAGCTCTCCAGAAGGGTTGGATGAGCTCACAGCTCCACCAACAGTGTAATAGTGTCCCAGATTTCCCACATCCCTTCCAACAATGATCATTATCCTTCCTGGTCATACTGGCCAATCTGAGAGGTGTGAGGTGGTACCTCAGAGAAGCTTTAATTTGCATTTCTCTAATAATTAATGATTTAGAGCATTTTTTCATATGGCTATGGATTACTTTGATCTCCTCATCTGTAAATTGCCTTTGCAAATCCTTTAACCATTTGTCAATTGGGGAATGGCTTTTTTGTTTTAAAAATATGACTCAGTTCTCTATATATTTTAGAAATGAGTCCTTTGTCAGAATCATTAGTTGTAAAGATTGTTTCCCAATGTACTACTTTTCTTTTGATCTTGATTACATTGGTTGCATCTGTGCAAAAGCTTTTTAATTAATGTAATCAAAATCATCTAAATGGTTTTTAGTGATGTTCTCCAACTCTTCCCTAGTCATAAACTGTTCCCTTTTTCATAGATCTGACAGGTAGACTAGTCCTTGATCTTCTAATTTGCTTATAGCATTGTTTTTTATGTCTATGTCCTGTAACCATTTGGATCTTATCGTGGTAAAGGGTGTGAGGTGTTGGTCTAATCTAAGTTTCTGCCATACTAACTTCCAATTATCCCAGCAGTTTTTATCAAAGAGGGAGTTTTTATCCCAATGGCTGGATTCTTCGGCTTTATCAAACAGCAGATTACTATACTCCTCTCCTGCTTTTACACCTAGTCTATTCCACTGGTCCACCACTCTATTTCTTAGCCAACACCAAACAATTGTGATGACTGATGCTTTAGAATATACTTTTAGATTGGGTAGTGCTAAGCCACCTTCGTTTGCATTTTTTTTCATTAAGCTCCTGGCAATTCTTGACTTTTTATTTCTCCATATGAATTTACTTACAATTTTTTCTAACTTGTTAAAGTAATTTTTTGGAATTTTCATTGGTAGGGCACTAAACAGATAGTTTAGTTTTGGTAGAATTGTCATTTTTATTATATTAGCTCTCCCTATCCATGAGCAGTTGATATTTGCCCATTTATTTAAATCTGATTTAATTTGTGTGAGAAGTGTTTTATAATTGTTTTCAAAAAGATTCTGAGTCTTTCTTGGCAAATAGACTCCCAAATATTTTACACTGTCTGAGATTACTTTGAATGGGATTTGTCTTTCTAGCTCTTCCTGCTGTTTCTTGCTAGACATATATAGAAAACTTGAGGATTTATGAGGGTTTATTTTATTACCTGCAACTTTGCTAAAATTGCTAATTGTTTCCATTAGTTTTTTAGATCATTTCTTAGGATTCTCTAGGTAGACCATCATGTCATCTGCAAAGAGTGAGAGTTTTGTCTCTTCCTTCCCAATTCTAATTCCTTCAGTTTCTTTTTCTTCTCTAATTGCTGATGCTAACATTTCTAATACAATGTTGAATAGTAATGGTGATAATGGGCACCCTTGTTTCACCCCTGATCTTATTGGGAATGACTCTAGCCTCTCCCCATTGAATATAAGGCTTGTTGATGGTTTCAGATAGATACTGCTAATTATTCTAAGGAACACTCCATTTATTCCTACACTCTCTAGTATTTTTAATAGGAATGAATGCTGTATTTTGTCAAAAGCTTTTTCAGCATCTATTGATATGATCATATGATTTCTAATAGGTTTGCTGTTGATATAATTGAGTATACTAACAGTTTTCCTAATATTGAACCAACCCTGCATTACTAGAATGAATTCTACTTGATCATAATGTACTATCCTTGTGATGACTTGTTGTAGTCATTTTGCTAAGATTTTATTTAGGATTTTTGCATCTATATTCATCAGGGAAATAGGTCTATAATTTTCTTTCTCTGTTTTAACTCTTCCTGGTTTAGATAACAGTACCATGTTGGTCTCATAGAAAGAGTTAGGCAGAGTTCCATCTTTCCCTATTTTGCCAAAGAGTTTATATAGGATTGGAACCCATTGTTCCTTAAATGTTTGGTAGAATTCACTTGTGAATCCATCTGGCCCTGGAGATTTTTTTTAGGGAGTTCAATACTGGCTTGTTGAATTTCCTTTTCTGAGAGAGGGTTGTTTAGGTATTTAATCCCTTCTTCATTTAACCTGGGCAACTTATATTTTTGTAAATATTCATCCATTTCACTTATATTGTCAAATTTATTGGCATAGAGCTGGGCAAAATAATTTCGAATTATTACTTTAATTTCCTCCTCATTGGTGGTGAGTTCACCTTTTTCATTTATAATACTAGCAATTTGGTTTTCTTCTTTCTTTTAATCAAATTGACCAGAGGTTTATCAATTTTATTGGTTTTTTTCATAATATCAACTTTTTGGTTTTATTTATTAATTCAATAGTTTTTTTGCTTTCGATTTTATTAAGTTCTCCTTTAATTTTTAGAATTTCTAATTTGGTATTTGACTGGGGATTTCTTATTTGTTCTTTCCCTAATTTTTTTAGTTGCATGTTTAGTTCATTGATTTCCTCTTTCTCCAATTTATTCATATAAGCATTTAGAGCTATAATATATCCCCTGAGAGTTGCTTTGAATGAATCCCATAGGTTTTTGGTATGTTGTTTCATCATTATCATTATGTAGGATAAAATGGTTAATTCTTTCTATAATTTGCTTTTTGGTCCACTCATTTTTTAAAATGAGGTTATTCAGTTTCCAATTTGTTCTGGGTCTATATCTCCTTGGCCCAGTTTTGCATATGACTTTTATTGCATTGTGATCTGAGAAAGATGTATTCACTATTTCTGCCTTTCTGCAGTTGATCATTAGGTTTTTATGTCCTAGTACATGGTCAATTTTTGTATAAGTTCCATGTACTGCAGAGAAAAAGGTATATTCCTTTCTATCCCCATTCAGTTTCCTCCATAAGTCTACCATATATAATTTTTCTAACAATCTATTTACCTCCCTAATTTCTTTCTTGTTTTATGATTTGATTTATCTAGATCTGATAGTAGGACGTTGAGGTCTCCCACTAGTAGAGTTTTGCTGTCTATGTCTTCCTATAATTCTTTCAGCTTCTCCTCTAAGAATTTGGGTGCTGTCCCACTGGGTGCATATATATTCAATATTGAAATGACTTTATGGTACCTTTCAGGAGGATAAAGTTTCCTTCCTTATCTCTTTTAATGCTATCTATTTTTGCTGCTGTTTTGTCTTTGTCTGAGATAAGGATTGCTACCCCTGCTTTTTTTACTTCAGCTGAGGCAAAATATATTTTGCTCCAACCTTTTACCTTTACTCTATATGTATCTCTCTGCTTCAAATGAATTTCTTGTAAGCAACATATTGTAGGATTCTGGTTTTTAATCCTCTCTGCTATTTGCTGACATTTTAAGGGAGAGTTCATCCCATTCACATTCAAGGTTATGATTACTAATTCTTTATTGCCCTCAGTGCTATCTTCCCTCTGTTTGCATTTCCCCCCCCTTTAATCCATATTCCCCAGTCTTTTGTTTCTGAAAACCACCCCGTTCAGTGTGTTTGCCCTCCTATATCACACCCTCCCCTTTCTTTCCCCTTTCCATTTTTCCCTTTTCCCTTCCCTTCCTTTTGTTATTTCCTCTTATTTCCCCCACTCCACTTCCCTTTCTCCGTCCCCCTTCCCCTTTTCCCCTTTTAATACTTGAAAGGTTAGATGTTTTATAAGTTAACTGAGTATGTGTAGGTTGACTTTTAGCCAAGTCTGATGAGAAGAAGATTCAGGTGTTTCTCATCTGCTCCCTTCTTCCCCTCTATTACCATAGGTTTTTTGTATCTCTTAGTGTAATGAGATTTGTCCCATTCAATCCCCTCCCTCCTCCCATCTCTTTCCTGTCCCCCTTTTTAGGGAGGTAGTGTATTTTTTTAGATCATTCTATCTAGGTCATAGAAAATTCTGAGTGTCTATCCCTTCTAGTTCAGTATATTCTATTGAATAGAGTCAAAATTCCTGGGAGTTATTAGAGTCTTTCTCCCAAGTGGGGTTAAAGCCAGTTACATCCCATTAGATATCACTCTGATGGATAGATCACGGATGTCCATCATTTCTGGCTAGGTATATTCTCTCTGTTAGAGTTACATTTCTCAGGATTTATGAGAGTCTCTTCCCCCCCCCCCCCCCCCATGCTGGGATATAGCCAGTTTCAACTTACTGGATTGCATTTTTTTCCTTTTTACTGCCCCCCCCCCTTTTTTTACCTTTTCATGTGTCTCTTGAACCTCCTGTTTGATGTCCAAATTTTCTGTTTAGCTCTGGTCTTTTCATCAGAAATTTTTGGAATTCTTCAATTTCATTAAATGTCCATCTTTTTCCCTGGAAGAGAAGGCTCAGCTTTGCAGGAAAGTAGATTCTTGGCTGCATTCCAAGCTCCCATGCTCTTCGAAATATCTCATTCCAGGCCCTTCAATCCCTTAAAATTGATGCAGCCAGGTCCTATGTGATCCTTACTGTGGCTCCTTGATATTTAAATTGTTTCTTTCTGGCTGCTTGCAGGATTTTCTCTTTTATCTGATAGTTCTGAAGTTTGGCCACAACATTCCTTGGTGTTTTCATTTTAGGATCTTTTTCTGGTGGGGATCGACATACTCTTTCAATAACTACTTTGCCCTCCGATTCCATGATATCAGGGCAGTTTTCCATCACTAGATCCTGTAATATTAAGTCGAGGCTTTTTTTTCCTCTTCAATGTTTTCAGGAAGTCCTATAATTTTCAGGTTGCCCCTCCTCGATCTATTCTCAAGGTCAGTGGTTTTGTTGATGAGGTATTTTACATTTGCTTCTATATTTTCTATTTTTTGATTTTGTTTAACTGACTCTTGCTGTCTCATGGAGTCATTAGTTTCTGTAGACTCCATTATTTTTGGGGGGAGGAGTTTTCTTCATTAACCTTTTGCAACTCCTTTTCCAATTGGTCAATTCTACTTTTGAAAGAGCTTTCCATTTGACCAATTGAGGTTTTGAGGGAATTAATTTCTTTTTGCATTTGCTCATTTGAGGATCTGAGATAATTATTCTCATTTTTGTAATTGTCCAATTGATGATCTGGGAGATTTATTCTCCTTTTGTGTTTGTCCAATTATACTTTCTAAGGTATTATTTGTCTCTCCCAAATTTTTAAGCTCCTTCCTTATTTCTTCAAGGAAGTCTTTCTGTGCTGGAGACCAAATTGTATTCTTCTCAGAGGTTCCAGGTCTCTCTGAGTCGGGGTATTTCCCTTCCAGGAATTTTTCTATGGATCCACCTTTCCGCTGACCCTTCTTCATTATGCTAAGACCTTGAGTTGGGGGCGGGGGAGGCTGGTTCACCTGGGCTTGAGATCGCTGAAGGCTTTACTGAGTGCAGTTTCTCTGGCTGGCCAGTAGCAGGTGCTGGTTGCCCTCTCTGGGGTGTCTGTGACCTTGGTTGAGAGGCCTTCTCCCTTTGCCGAAGGCAGGAGTTGGAACTACTGAATTCTTTTGCCTTCAGTTAATGGCAGGCTTTACCCTGGCCTGAGGTGATTCCTCAGCTGGGTTGGTTCTTCTGCTCACACACCTGGTCCTGAGGCAGAAGTAATTTGCCTTTGTTTGAGGAGAGGCCTCTGTGCAATGGAGGCGTGCCCTCAGAGTTTCTCAGACCCGAGGAGCCTAGAGATGGTGTCTGCCATTCTCCTGCACCAGAACTCTCCCCCGAGCCTGGTCCCCGAGCTCCAGGGGGACAGCACCAACACCAGCACCTCTGCTTCCCCATGGACCCAAGCCCCCTTCGTCCAGCCCCTCTGCTGATGCAGCAGGTCCGGCTCTCGGGCTCTCAGACTCCAGGTTCCAACTCAACTGTCAATCTGGCTGATCCCAGGCTGCATCTCCCTCGGAGCCCAGACTCACCCGCCGGTACTCAGCCAAGGCTGCTTCGGGAGACAAATCCTGAGGTAGATCTTCCTCTCCTGGCCTTTCTTTCTGGGTTTCCTGGTTCAGCTTTCTTTTAAGAGGTTTGTTTCATGTGATAGATGGGGAAGAGATCAGGAGACTTCAGAACTGTGCCTGTCTTCTCTCCGCCATCTTGGCCAGAAGTCTAGAGCTTCAATTTTAAAGAGAGAGACAAAATCAGGATATGCCGTTTTCAGCCTCCATGATACTGTAGAAGCTAAACCTCTCCCACCTGGGTCTTCTGCTCAGAAAGCTAAGTTGATTGCACTCACTAGAGTTCTAGAATTAGGGAAAAGCAAAAAAATAAACATTTTTACTGATGCCTTTCTAATTTTACATGCACCAGCAGCTATTTGGAAAGAAAAGGGTTATCTCACAGCAAAAAAAATAAAAATAAAAATAAAAACTTCCCTATTAAGAACAGTCAGGAAATACTAGACCTTCTCCAAGCTGTTCAAAAACCTCAAGAAGTAGCAGTCATGTTTTGTAAAGGTCATCAGATGGGTGACTCAGATATAATTGTGGGGAATAGGCTGACTGATGCAGTGGCTAAGTGAGCATCCTGTCAGCTTCAGACATTGGCTCCTTTAATTCCACTTTACCTGAATCCCTCTCCCTTTCCTATAGCCCCCAGGAACATGCTTTAGTCAAGGACAGGGGTTATATTCTCTCCCCCTTTGTGCAGTATCAAGCACCCTCAGGCCAACTTCTCATCCCAGAAAAGAATCAGTGGAAACTCCTGTTTGGATTATGCCAGGTCACTGACTTGGGAAGAGATGCCCTTTATTCTCTAATAACTTCCATTTTTTTCAGGCCACAAGCTAAGGGAGACTGTCAGTCAAATCTGTAGAGCCTGCTCCATTTGTGCTCAAGTAAACCCTAGGGTGGGATTAAGCTTATACTCTTAAAACCTATCCAAAGGAGAGGTACCTATCCTGGGGAAGACTGGCAAATCAACTTTACCCTTATGCCCCCTTGTTGAGGTTTTAAACTCCTCCTTGTCTTGGTGGACACCACCTCCTGGGAGGAGGCATGGCCTTGTAGAATTGAGAGAGCTCAGGAAGTCTCCAAAGTCCTTCTGAAGGAGATAATTTCATGCTTTGGCCTGCCCTGCTCTTTGCAGAGTGATAATGGCCCTGTGTTTGTTTCTCAGATAACTCAGGGAGTAGCTAGAACTTTGAACATCACATACTTTCTTCATTCAGCTTGGCATCCTCAGGCACCAGGGAAGGTAGCAGGAATGAATGGGACACTCAAAGGCACCTTAGCTAAACTGTACCAAAAGACCAACAGGGACTGGATAACTCTTCTTCCAATAGAATTGTTGAGAGTTCATATTGCTCCACAGGAAAATATTAAGCTTAGTCCTTTTGAGCTGTTATAAGGCAGAACATTCTTGACATCAGACATTCTTATGGACCCAGAGCAACACTTAGTTACACAGTTCGCCACATAACAGGTGCTATCGGAACAGCTCTCTCTGAGTATGCTAATAAGCATCTGCCCAAAGCTGAAGATAATGGCTCTAGGGAAGTCTCTCCTTTAAGTCCAGGGGATATGGTATATTTAAAGTCCTGGAAGGCTCAGGTAACAGATCTGCAGGGGGGAGAAATGGAAGGGACCCTATTGAGTTATTCTCTCTACCCCAACAACAGTGAAATTGGAAGGTCTCCTTAGCTGGATTCACTGTAAAACATTCTTAGGGTTAATATTCCTAGTGAAGTCCTCTCAGGGTTAAGAAACATTAAGACAAAAACACACTATTACTCTTAGACTACTCCAAGAAGAGCTTTGCATTCTACGTTAGTCACCTATCTGATAAAACTATTTTTACTAACTAGGAGAACAGTAGACTATTCCCATGGAAAAACCTGGTCTTCCAAAGAAGTTCATAAGCCTCTTCTTGTTTGATGACAAGTACTGAAGGGGAAGATAGCAGACTGTTCCTAGACCTTGCATTCTAAGACAAGTGACATTACTTCAATAAGTTAAAATCCTGAAGGTTATTCTCACCATCTGGATAGTGAGGTAATATTTTATGAATACTTTTCATTCTTTTCTTTGTTGCTGCCAATCAACCCACTGAGGAAGGTAGCTTGTGCAGGAGCACAAAGAGACCCTGTTGTCTGATTCAGCAGAGCCCTTATCCAGACTGCTTGTGGGTGTGTTACAAATAACTTGGAAGAGGTCCAGGCATATGATTTTGTACATCTTTTGTGTGCATTGTTAAGGGAATCTTCCTTCTTCCTTTGTCATGTGATTTAGGCCACAGCCTGAGGGCCTGACCTTCAATCTGATCTAGATTTCCCTCTTTTGGTCCAAGGCAGCCAGGGCAAAATGCCCAAAACCACCCATCAGAGACCCCTCCCCAAAGGCAAAATCTTCAGGGCTGGACTTGGACCACTCCCAGGTCACACCCCTTCCCATGGATCCTGAGAGAGAATTTAAGGAGATTGTGGGAAGAACTTGCTCTCTTACTTTGCAGACTTCTGAGCCTGGCAGTTTACCTGCCAAGATCAATTAGCAATCCTTAATCCCCCGCCTTTCCTTAATCTCTACTTAACTTCCCTATCACTTTCTTTTGCCTTGTAATTTCTTTTAATAAGTATTTTCTTTCCACATCTGCCTTCCCAGGTCTCAGGGCCATTCTGTACTTGTGGATAATGGAACAGCAATGGGTGCCACCAAGGCCCCTTCAAGCGGTGAATCCTGTCATCCTGCTGGGAGCCAAGGGCCCGGCTCGGTCCCAGCTCGGCCGTGACCGTGAGTGCCGCCTGCAGGACTCCGGTGAAGGGCTCCGGGAGGACTACAAGCCTGGCCTTTCCCGGCTCGGTCCCAGCTCGGCCGTGACCGTGAGTGCCGCCTGCAGGACTCCGGTGAAGGGCTCCGGGAGGACTACAAGCCCGGCCTTTCAGGGCCCCGCGAGGCGGCCAGCGCGTCAGCACGTGCCGGGCCGGAGTTCTGGGCCGGCGGCTCCGCTGGGCTCCAGCTACCCACAGGCCTCTGGGCCGGGCAGGCGGGGCGGGGCCTAGCGGGGCGGGGCGGGGCGGCCTGTCTTCCCCAGTGGCCTCTGACCTTCCTTGGAGACTGGACACGTGCGGGCACACGTGCCTGCGGGCGCATGCGCGTTAGAGTCCCACTGCCTGGGACCCGATAGGCCCCGTTTCTCTGTTCTGGAGCGGCTGGGCCCAGCTCCTCTGCCGCCGCCGGGGCGGCCCGCGGCCGGGGCCGCCCCTCCTCTTGGGCTTCCCCGCCGGGACTCGGGCGGGCTGACGGGAATGGGAGCGGGGAAGCCCGGGAGGGCCCGCCCGGCACCGGGCCTGCGGGCCTGGACGGAGAGCATCTCCGCGGCCGCCCCGCCTCCTCACTGGCGGCCGGGGCCCTCTCCCGGGCCGGGCCCGGCGCCTGCCCACCAGGGGACCAGGGGCACGGGAGGCGGCGGCAGCGGGCACGGCAGGGAGGACTAGAGAAGGCCCTGGCGGCGCCGTGGGCTCCTGGCGGGCTGTGCCAAGGTGAGGGGGCAAAGGCCGTCTTCTGCGGGAGGGTGGGGGTTGCAGGGGGTGTCAGGGCACCCGAGTGGGGGTGGTCTGCCCCGCCGCAGAGTCCGGGCCCAGGAGCTAGTGACCACCGGCCAGTCACCTAGCTGCACCCCCTGCCAGGAGGCTCCTTATCCTTCTGATGGGGAGGAGGGGCCGAGTGGCGAGTCCCTTGGCCCAGGGCACCCAGCAGAAGCAGAGATATAGAGTGCAGGGGCTACATCCTCATGGGTGGCAGCTGAGCATCCCCTATGCCTTGCAGAGCTAGTCACACCTGGAAGGAATAATGGACAATGCGGCATCACCCCCCCCAGGGACCAACAACACCCCGGGGTCCTAGGAGGGCTGGACCTGAGGAACTCAAGCTACGCACTGCACCAGGGTGCAGCCCTAACGTTTATACGACCAGAAAGAAGGACCTGATGGCTAAGTGGTATTCACTAGGGCTTTTGTCCACAAGGGTGTTCATACAGCTATGGATGGAAGGGACCGTAGGTGGACCACATCATGTTACAGATGAGGAAACCGAGTGACTTGTCCAGAGCCACAGCTGTAAACGAATGAGCCGCCAACATCCTGGTCCATCTCCTATTCTAGGGCACTCTCCTGACCCAGGATAATGCTTTCTCCCGTTTCTCACCAATCTATTTTAATACATAGGTTTATAAGAGACATCTATCTTATTTCTATCTTATTGGGGACCTGTGAGAAGACTGAGATGGCCTTGCTACCTTGAATCTTGGGGGGAATAGCATCACCTTTCCTATCCTTGATTATGTCATCCCTAAAATAAGAAGGAAGTGTCCAGGGATGATGTACTCATCAGAACTGTGGATTTTTTTTTGACAGGAATAGACCACTTTTTAAAACTGTAAGTCAGATCCTTCGATGCTCCCCCCAAGAGATCTCTGTATATCTATTGGTCCTCCCTTAGGATGAGGTCATTCATCAGCAAAAGTAAAACTTGCCTCTTTGGGGCCACACTCCTAGGTGCCTCAATAAAGATTGGCTGGACCAGTTATGCCTCAGACCTGGAGCCCATCCTCAGCTGGCCAGGGCCCCATCCTCAACGCTGGTGCAGCCTGATGCATTGGTCTAGTCCTTGCAGATAAGTGTCTCCATCCACATCACTGGGATCAGTTTGGCTATGAGTCCTTAAGAAAACAAACAAATTTGAAATTCTTTGAATCTTTTTGGGAGAAAACCTGCCTTTCTTCTGTTATTGAGTCTCAGCTTGGGTGCCACCATTATGAATTCTGTAGGTGTTGATGAATTTTCATCCAGTTAGCACTTTTCATTTTCTTTTTTCTTTTTTTGGTTTTGTAGTGCATTGGGGTTAAATGACTTGCCCAAGGTCACACAGCTAGGCCATTATTAAGTATATGACGTTAAATTTAAAATCATGTCTTTCAGACTCCAGGGCAGGTGCTCTCTCCACTGCACCACCTAGTTGTCCCAAGTTGACACTTTTCAAAGAATTCTTAGCAAGTGGTTTTTTAGGACCTGGAAATGGTGGAGGGCACCATGGGAAGAGCAGCGGACAGAGAGTTGGAGTGGCTTGGATTCCAATCCTGCCATGGCCCTTATCCCAGTGTATGTGTGCCCACTCAAGCCCATACACACCTTCCTCTCTCTTTTTCAATTGGATCTATTAGATATAAATGATGAGGATGATGATTTACAAATATTTCATTTTATCCTCTCCATAACCCTCAGAGGCAACTGTTACTATTTTCCTTCCAGCTAAGAATCAGGGAGGATTCTGGTTCTTGATAGGTTTGTAATCACAAGTCAATCACTTCCTTTCTGAGTCTGTTTCTTCATTTGTAAAGTGAGGTGGTGAGACTGACTGATTAGTCAGCTCTCAAGTTCCTTGACCTTTTAACACATGGGTTCTGCTTTGACTTCAGTCACCATCTCTCTAGGTGACCATGGTCACAAGCCTCTGAGCCACAATCATCTCATCTGTAAGGGGGGGACAGATGCTGCCAACTCCAAGAGTTGTAAGGATCAGGTGAGGTGAATGGAGATAAAGTACAATGTAAGAATGGAATCTATTCTTCTTAGGCTGCCAGCTCTGGGGGGAGGGGGGCTGGGTAGGGCCCCACACAGGGCAGTGGCTGAATTCATTGTCTAATTCCTCTCAAGCTCTTACTTCTTCTCCAGCTTAGATGGGGAGAGGGCACTTCACCAGGCTCTCCCCTTCCCCTGGACCCAGTGGTCAGTAGCATCTTTAGGTGTGGTCACAGGGTGTAGGTTTGGACTGCTATGCCCTCTTGTTTCAAATCAGGAGTATACCAAGCAGAGTGGGTAGAGAATGGCAGGTGGATGGCTGGAGGAGCAAATTTCACACAGAGTAGGCACACTTGAGCAGTAGCACTTCGTTAGTGGCAATTAATAATTCCTGGTTGATTAATGGCTTGTACCATTGCCAGTCTGTTCTGCCCCCCCCATGCCCATAATACTCATCACTGAACCACACTCCTCAGTGGCCTCTTCTCCTTATGGAAGGGGCAGCACCCAGAGTGAGTTCTGAGGTTGGGAGCTGCACTTGTTCAAGTCCAGGAAGGAGTGAGAATTTTTTCAGTCCCTACTGTGTACATTGTGCCGGCTGCTAGAGAGACTTGACAAACAGGAAACAGTCTCTGCCCTCAGGGAGTGTGCGGACCTATTAAAATTACATTCTTTTCCAGGTATAAACAACTCATAAAGTGATGTGAAAGTGCCTTTTTCCAGGAGTTGCCTGCCAGTTCTTAGGGGTTACCAATGACTTGTCCAAGATCACACATCCAGTGTGAGTCAGAGGCTGGACTTGAACCTGGACCTTCATGACTGTGATGAAGGAAGCTGATACAGGTGCCTTTCTGAAAGGTAAAAGAGAGATTTGAAAGGTGGACTTACCAGAAGGTGGAGTGGAGGATAGGCCCAAAGCCCTAGAGATGGTGATGAGCCAAGGGAGATAAGGAAGTGGTGAAAGCTACCCCTGATTTGGGGTCAGGATGAGCTTGGGCAAACACCTTACCCTCTCTGGGCTCCATTTTCTCCTCTGTTTCTAAAGTCCCTCCAAGATTGAGGGGGCACTTGTTAGTCCATGAACTTCTTGCCCAGGGCATGCCAGTGCACAGCCCTTCTCCCAGTTTGCCAAGATATTAGTCATTGTTGGGACTCTTATGGGTTGTATTACCTCACAAGCACAGAAGCCCCTTCCTTTCTCCCCTCCCTCCTTCCTTTCCCTTCTTGCTTCTTGCCCCTCCTTCCAGTAATTGTGGGGAGGTTGGCAGTCATGCACTACCTTGGAAGTTGTGGGTTTGTTTCTGATTTTTTTTTCCTGCTGTCCCAAATTGTATTCTGGTTAAAGATAAGCAAAAATGTGGACACATGGGAAAGTCTTAGCAGGGTGGGGTCTCTTACCCAACCTGGGAAGCAAGTTTATCCAACTTTTTTACCAGGGTTGTATGTGATTAATGGTGTTAGTACGGATTTGCCCCTACAGTAAGACACTCCAAAAGGGGAAAAGCATGAAGTAGTTTTTTATTATAATGAAGGTAAGGTCAAAGGAAGCTTGCAGCAATAACAAATGATTCCCAATAGTATTATAAATGTCACAAATACAATTAAGATAATGAAAGAGATAGGAAACATTATCAAAGATAATCAAGAGAGACAGAAAGTTTTATCAAACATAATCAAGACAACCAAACAAGCAGGATCCAGGAAGGACAGACTCATAGAAGATACCTCAGGCTGGGGAATCCCATTTTTCAACAGCCCCTTCCATAGTCCAGATCAGAAAAGCCCTAGATAGAGAGCATCCTCTCCATCAGTGAGATTCCAAAGGACTCTGAGCAAGGCTTGTGCAATTATTAGACTCTAAACAAGAAAAGCATGGTGCCAAGTATCTATGTGACTCTGTACTCAGAAGATTCAAGGTGAAACTGCCCAAGTTTCAGGAGAGATGCTTCTTCTCCAGATAATTGGGGAAGGGGGTGATTTTACAGGACTGGTCAAGTTGCCAATAAATGCTCCCGTTCTTATCGGGGAATGACTAGGTTCCCAATTATATGAGTGTTTTACTACAAGGTCACCATGCCCCTGACTTGCTTTACTATTTTTTTTGGTCAGATTATACTAGGGACATCAAAGAGCTTCAATATTAATCATTCAGGTTCGGCCACAGGAAAGGACCAAGGGCCACTCCTGTGTGGTTTGGCTGATGGTCCCTAAGGGTTTCTAAGGTGGAAATCTTAGAAATTTGTGGTCATCAAAACCCTTCATGCTAGTAGAAGCTCAATGTTTAGTAGAGACTGGACAGTTTTTACTTTCATTCTACCTTCACTGATGATCCCAGCTAGGCTCTGGGCTCTTCTACCCTCCCCTTCCCCATTCTCTACTGCATATATACTTGTTGATTGATCAGCTGCCTCTCCCCTGGGCTGAAAAAGATGGCATTGCTACTTTGGGATTGGCTACTCTCAGCCATATTGAGGTTTGGTGTAGTCAGGCTGCTAGGCAGTTGGCCTCTCCAGGCCCTTTGGTTGTCAGGCTCCTCAGCTGTCCTGTCATGCTGGCCATAAGTCCCAAGGAATCAGATGATAGATTGTCTAGTTGCCTCTTGCTCTTCTTTGCCAGGATGCTGGTGCCCACTGGACAAAAGTTCCATTGAGGTAGTGAGGAGCAGAACTGGGATCCTTTTGCTTCCCAGACCCCCCTAGGATTTTTCCTGGGGCTGGATAGAAGTGGGAGGCAGTGTTTGCATGAACTAGTTTGGGAACTCCCTTCCAAAACCCTGGAAAGTTTGACTGGGCAGTTCCTGTGGGAGTTTTCCTCATCCACATAATAGAAAAAATTACCATGTTTATGAAGCCGCTAGTGAAGTATTTCATAAATGTGATTTCATGGATTGTCTCCATTTTACAGAAGAGCAAACTGAGGTAGGCAGAGGTGAAGTGACTTGCTCAGGGTCATCCAGCTGTGGAGGGTCAGCTGCTATTTTGGTGATAATTCTTAGAGAATAAGAACTCTGGCATGCATTATTTTATTGAACCAAATGGGATAGGTGCCATTCTTTCTGCCATTTTACAGAAGAAGAAACTTGATTTTCAGAGCATGTTCAGGACCACATGGATAGGAGGTATCTGATGTGGATTTGAACCTAGTTCTTTCTGTATTGATTCTAACACCTCAAAAACAGTGGGAGGAAGGGGAGCATCTTAGCAGACCAGGTAGCCACATCCTGTTGAACCTCCAGCTGGTTCTGAAATGGATCAAAAGCGGAGACTTCAGAGGTTTTGATTTTAGACTTGTTTGTTGGCCTTGATGCCTAGGCCTAACCTAGCGTATTGGATGCCCAGGAGTAGGTCTGGCTTGGAGAAGATGAGAACCATAACTCAGTAGAACTCTGCTATGCCTCAGGCCTATGTTGGCTGGACGTCCCCTCCATGGAGTTGGGGGTTTTCTTTGCCCTTTTCCTGGGCTGGGACTTCTGATAACACCCAGGGAAGAGAAGGTGATTGGGCATCCCCTTTGGGGAGGGGTGTGTGACTTTGGCCTTTTCCTGGGGCTGAGGCTTCTGATAACACCCAGGGAAGGGATGGTCAGAGTAAGAGCATGTAGCAGGAAAGGTGCAGCTTGGATTTCACAACATGACCCAATTGGGCAGAATATGATGGGGGCAGTGTTCCTGGTCCAAGGGTTCAAGCCTTAATTTGGACAGGAGGTCTGTTGTGTGCCAGCTAACCTACCCTCCTTGACTCAGTCCAGCTGCAGTCAAGGTCTCCAATGAACGTTGAATGAGGTAGGAGTCAGAAGTAGCAAATTCTCCTTTTATTTAGCAGCAAGCAAATACACTTTTTAAATACACTTTTTAGTTCCTGGTTTCCTCCCATACACATGGCATTCTCCAAACAGCCAATCAAACAACGCTTTCATGCTTGTGGACAGTAGATGATCAGTGAACTCAGAAAGTATACTTTCTCTCTGGCTTAGGTGCTCTCACAGAATGTCCCAGGAGTTGCCAAACAGGAGGAACAGATAAGAAAATCCAGAGAGTTGACCCAGAAAATTAGGCCAAGGGTGTACCTGGGCAAGAGGACAGCTAGGCCATTCCTAGTCATGAAATGAGCTCTCTGTGACCCTCAACAGTCCCTTACACCCCTCTTCCTCCTTTCCTCCCTCCTTCCCTCCTTCCCTCTCTCCTGCCCCTCTTTTCCTTCATTTTATCTGTCTTCCTCCCTTTCCCCTTTCCCTCCCATTTTTTTTCTTTCTCTCCATTCTACCTTCCTTTCCTTCTTTCCCTCCCTCTTCCCTTACTCTGTTTTCTTTTAATACTTGAATCTTGATTTTGAAACTAATACAACTATAGGCCAGGCAGATTGGGAAGGGAAACAGGTGGTGATTTCCTGCTGCTCAGGTCAGACCGGGCCTAGTGGATAGTGTGGCTGACCAGAAGCCTGCCAGCTGACCAGCCAACTTGTATGAACTTGGGTGAGTCACTGGGGCTTCTTGACTCCAAATCTCCTCACCTGTAAAAGATCATCCCTAGCAGCTCCTCCTCCCCCCATACTGTTTCTAATGTTGGGATTTCCTCTTTAGAATTTACCAGCTGATTTTTTTTTTCTTGGCAGTAGATATCAGTAGGGCGGCTAGCAGGTGGAGTCAAATTTTGGATTGCTCTCTTAGCCACTCAGGTCAGGCCTGTGTGTTGGCACTTGGGGTCAGGGTCTACTATGTCATCTAAACACACCCCTTAATTTAACAGATGAGGAAACCAAGGCATTGAGAAAACTGAAGTGACTTGCCCAGGGTCCCACACCTAGTCTGTGTAAGGTTAGATCTCAGCTCTTCCAGACTCCAGCCCTTGATTCTCTGCTGATCTGTTGGGGCATCTTGTCAGGATAATATTGATTGGCTCCGTTGTCTGCCCTGTCCAGGTGAATACTGGGCCATTCATAAGTTTTCAAAGTTCCTTCAGCGATTGCAGAACAATCCAAACTCACTCAGAATGTGTGTTTTTTATTGAAAGATGATTTGAATTGAAAACAAGTTTCCAGCAGGCAACTCTAAGTGATTTGTTGGAAGATGGTGATGGTGTCAGGGAGGATTATGGGAGATGTTTATGTAACCCTGAAGTTGTCTGTGGATGGGATGGCCATAAGAACTGAGTCTGGAGGCTCAGACAAAAGCAGCCCAGAGCCCTGGACTCCTTCCTTTGTCTCTTCTTGGGAAACCTTGCTCTTGATTGCTTGGAGTGAGTGTAAAGATCCTTTCTCTTGGGGGTGGCTAGGTGGTGCAGTGGATAGAGCACCAGCCCTGGAGTCAGGAGGCCTTGAGTTCAAATCCCACCTCACACACTTAATTACCTAGCTGCATGGCCTTGGGCAAGCCACTTAACCCCATTTGCCTTGCAAAAACCTAAAAAAAAAAAAGATCCTTTCTCTTGCCTAGAATCCATTCATTCATTCAGCAGGCTTTTGTTACTACCTTTGGTGTTCCACATACTGCCCTAGACAATGGAGAGACAAAAGGAGAAGATAACCCTTTGGAAGCAAATGTTTTTATTCCTATTATACAGATGAGGAAACAGATTTGTCTGAGGCAGGATTAAATGAGCTTGTGACCCTGGACCAGTTACTTGTTGAGTGTTGGTTTCCTCATCTGTAAAGTGGTAGGAGGAAGATGGGCTTTCTAGGGTGGTTGGTTGTTGGTTCTTGATGGTCTATCCTGGTAAGATCTCCTCACTCTACAGGTCAGTGTAGACAAACTGTTGAGTTCCTTATATTGACTTCAATATGGCCATATAACTGAAAAGTCCTTGTACCCTCTATGTGAATGATCATGTCACTGTTTAGCTTTGTTGAATAAGCATGCATCTAAGACTCACTGCTACAGGCTGCTAGGGATTCTAAGAGATGAGCCACACTGACCTTGTTCTCAGGGAGCTTATGGTCAAATAAAGGAACTTGGACAGAAGCAGCTGGAGGTGTGATACAAGAGATGGGTAGCAAGTGCAACAAGGGGTCCAGGCAAAGTCTTGTGAGAAACAATAGGAAAGAGGGAATCCCTTTCATTAGCTGAAGATAGGGAAGGTGTCCACACCTCATGAAGGAAGTGTGGACACATCAGAATTGGGACTTGACCCAGGATCTGAGTGAGTTTCAAGGATTGGAGGAAGATCATTTGAGCAAAGGTCTTGAGATGGGAAAAAGCAGGTTTCCAAGTGTCTTGACTTCTGGCCAGGGGACTCATGGGGAGAGTTTGACTCTCTGAAGGTTATGGGGTCTTGTACTGATTAACTTGTCCCTTCTATTACCAGTCCTGAAGGGCTTCTGGTTCATGGCCAGGAATGGTGTTCTTGGGCCACTCTGAATGTGAAGCCAAGGATTTCTCTAGATGAATCCCCTTTCTTTCTTACTCAAGGACCTT
Source organism: Macrotis lagotis (assembly GCF_037893015.1). NCBI lineage: Eukaryota > Metazoa > Chordata > Mammalia > Peramelemorphia > Peramelidae > Macrotis > Macrotis lagotis. The sequence continues at coordinate 37,849,008 of NC_133658.1, read as the reverse complement.
GTAGAAGTGTCTGAGATCTGTTTCATGAATAGAGAAGCCAGAGAGAGGATGGGGCAGGAACCTAAAACTCAAGGAGGAGAAGCTTTGCCCAGGGTTCCATGGAAACAAGGTTTCAGGGAAAAGACCTTTAATGAACAACTAAACATTTATGTCCCTTATCATCCTTGAGATTCTCCTGAGATTATCCTTTGGGCATTTTGTTTGTTCATGGTTGTGTGGGGTATCCCCATTTGACAGTGAACCCAAGAGAGTGCAGGCACATTGTTCTGCCCTCCCTCTATCCTGACCCATAGTAGGGGCTTTATTAGGGCTTTATCTGAGGGGTATGGTGAGGAAATGCTCTGAAGCTGAGATTTCTCACCTTCCCAGGATAACAAAGCATTTTATATTATATAAACCATTTAATAGTATGCAAATTCTTAAAACCAAGCTCTTGATTTGCTCCAATCTGAGGAACTTCCTTTTACTTGGACTCCAGCTGGCCAGTATCCAGCTCACTGCCTGCCAATGGGCTGGGGCTGGCTCCTAGGTGATGGGGGGTGGGCCTCTTGGACCATTCAGGAGAATGTTCCAGTCTGTGATACTGAGTATAAAACACTGGTGTTCCTGGTGAGTTCTTAGGATAGCTTCATTTCTGCCCCTGTTTATTAGTTTAGTGCCGAAAAGAGTAGAAGCTAATATAAATGGAAGCCAAGATTGTCATTGTCATCATCATTTCTCTCTGCACAAAATTGAATTCTGATGTTGGGATTGAGTAACTTCTCTCTCCAGTCCCTTTGTTAGTCTGGGAAGAATGACCTTGAGAGGCCTTGAGGTCTCCTGGACATGATGACTTCAAGATTAACGTGTGCAGCATAATGTCACTGGGCTGGGGGGGGGGGGGAGGAAGAGGCTGAAGAGGAGGAGACCTGGGTTCCCAGGAGGTGCATGTCAGGAATGGGGGTCCCAGAGGAAAGGGGGGCCAGGAGGAAAGGAGGGGTGAGAGCCTTAGTTTCCTTAACTTTCAAACGAAGTGGGGGGGGGGGGAAATGACCAAATGAGGCTCCTAAAGGTAGCCCTCCAGGGTCATTTACAGCCATGTTTTCTTTCCCTCTCTACACAGACCACAGACCAGAATGCAGAATCTCTTTCCGGACACCAAAGTGCATTACCATTGTGTGTTTGGAACTCTTCAACACATCGGCCAGAAGAAAAGCTATTGCAGGCTCATTTAGGGCATCAGCCTCATGGTCATGGCAGCAGGACTAGCACATGACTTGTAATTCTCATAAATGAAAGCTTAAAGAAATATGTAAATGAGTGTATGGGTTGTAAAGAAAATATCTGACCAAATGGTAATTTGAAGGCCTTTGTTCAGAGTTAGGCCACTCTGATCAGTTCTACAACAGACTCTTCCTCTCTGCTTCCTTGGGGCTTTCCCCTTGGGTGACCTGGCCACCTTGTACACTGTTTTTGATTGTGAATAATGACCTCTAGATCTGTTCATATCTATATCTGTGGATGTCCTGTCGGTCTAGATACAGTCCATTTTTCTGAACTTTAGGGACCTTGACAGGAGAAGGGGTTGTGCTAAAGTTTTTTTTGACTTTTTTTGCTGTTTGTTTTTTTTACCCTTCCTTTACCATTCAGACTCTTTATGTAGACATTTATTGATGAGATCTTAAGTAGAAATCAAACATCTGAATGCAAGCCATGAGAACATGCTCTCTGTCCCTCAGACTGAGTTTTAAAAAAGACCCATGGAAAAATGAGCATTGGCAAGAAAAAACTAAGACTGTACTAGCAAAAAGTGTTATTGACTGACTGGAGGCATATTCTCCAAAGCAGACTCCCTGAGTTAGGGTTCCTCCTCCAGCTCCTTCAGCTTGTCTGACACAGCTTTAGGGGAGAAAGTGATGAAATAGTTTCCTTGTGAAGGAGAGCCGGGTGAATAAGGGCATTATTAGATCCTACACACATATCTTGTGAGCTTGAAATGGGTGGGTTAGGAGGGGAGGGGGCTTTGGGCTTTGAGTCTTATTTGGTTGGTGTTGGTTGTTGAGTGATTTTGTAGACCTGGTTGGCCAGGAGCCCCATCTGGTATTCAGAGCTTAGGTAGGAAGGTGGAACCTGTGGCTCCTGCTTTCTCATTTGGCAGAAGACCTGAGTAAACCAAGTCACTTGCGTGTTCTGTAGAAATGTGATGATAATATTCACTGAGATGGTGTCCTTTGTGGGGGGGGGGGCTTCTTATGGCCACCTAGGAACAGTCTTGATTTAGGATTTTGATGTCAGTACCCCAGACAGACCCCACTAGTATCTGTAGGGAGGTTTGAAAACATTCTGTATAGCCTGGAGATGTTCTGCTTGTCATGTCCTGGTGTTGACTGTTTAGACAGACAGCCAGAGGCCGGACTCCATTCCTCAGCTCCCCAGCCATTCTCCAGTAGTAACATCAGTCCTCAAAACTCAATGTCCCCAGTGAAGTAGCATTCCTCAGACAATGCTCATGACTTAATTTGACCGGGGAATTAGGGTCCCAGCCAGTGGAGAAGCTGCCAGTAAAACTAAATATCTCCAGAGGTCCCCTCTTCCTCTAGCATCCCATTCTGTCTCTAAATCGAATTCTGGAGAACTACAGGTTTACAGCCTCATTAGATTATAGAGATCAAACCTAATTCAATCCCTTCACAATACAGCTGGGGGTAACTGAGGTCCAGAGAAATGAAGTCACTCCCTCCAAAGTTGGATTGGTAGTATAAGAGGGTGTCAGGATTTAAATTCAGCTTTTCTTCTGCTGCCTCCTCATTTCGCTGTCCTTCAAGATCCCCCTTTTCATTTTTCTCTCTGCCTTCCCTTCCAAACCTCCTTCTGGTGAGCTCTGTCCAGGCTAAAATCTAGGAATTGAATTGAATGATATAAATATAATTGTTAGGATTTGGGGTGGGGGGAAGATTGCATATAAGAGTGAGAAAAACCCCTTGAATATGAGGGTAAGAAGAAAGGGCTATTGAGGTTGGTTCCTGGGGCGCTCTGCCCTCAGTGAGGAAGGCCTAATATAGCTGAGACCTAAAGGACCAACAGGCAGGTTTGGACACTGGTCTAGGACAAGTGGCTGTTGGCTTTCTCTGGAGCCCACTCAGTTTCTGCCAGAAGAATGTCCAGGTCTTCAGACAAGGAGAAGAATGAAGCTAATTAGTCATTTCTCTAACCTTAAGTTTGACAGCTAATAATGGGCTAGGAAAAGCAAGTCTGTATTTTTAAATTTAATTTTATTTCATTTTTAATATTTTTTTTAGCTTTTTGCAAGGCAAATGGGGTTAAGTGGCTTGCCCAAGGCCACACAGCTAGGTAATTATTAAGTGTCTGAGGCCAGATTTGAACTCAGGGACTCCTGACTCCAGGCCCAGTGTTCTATCTACTGTGCCATCTCACTTCCCCTGTACCACCTAGCCATGCCTAAGTCTGTATTTTTTAATGAGATTCAACAAACCACTCTGTCCAGTCCTTCTTTGAGAGAAGGTGGGGGTTGATGGATGGAAACCAAGGGGGGGGGGGGAAGATATTTAATGTTCTAGTTTTGTTAGGACACAGGGTGTGTCCTTTTCTCCTCATACTTAATGAGGAAGTGTTTGAAAAACTCATAGAACACCAAGATAAAGCAGTGGCTGGCATCTGAAATTTTATTCAGGGCTTGATCCATTAAACATACCCTGCATTATCATTTAGTTGGTAGACTGTTAGAAAAGCATTGAAAATGTCAATAAGAAGTCCTCTGACTTTAGTCATGTATAGTGCCATGTTCTGCTGGGAGGTGAGGGTTTTGCAAGCATCTAAAGGGTTAGTAGCAGGTGCATCAATGGCCCCTGCCCTGCCTCTGACAAGAATGTGAGATGGTGGATTTTAGCCTTGTTGTGGGTTGATTTGTTCCTGAAGGAAATTTATACATATGAAATGAATGGATTGAACTAGAATATTTTGTCAATTGAGTGGTGTCACTCCTATAGAAAGCTGGAATTCACTGCTCCCTCCATCTAGTCTGGATACAGTCACATACAGAAATTACTACAAAGTTGTATATCTGTATTCCTTGTTTTACCACTGGCAATAGGGAGAGGCAACTATCCAGGAAAATTTGGTGAAGCAGCAAACTTCCCAGATTTCCAGCCAGCCCACCTTTATCCCAAAAATATGAAGGAGAAAATTCATTCTTTGGGCAGAGGAGAAAAAAAAGGGAGGTTTGGAAGATAAAATCATTTTTCTGATGAAAAGATATGCTAATTCTTCCGATAAAACCTTTTCTTTCCTTCAGTGCTGCTATTTTGCATTTTTTTTTCTGTTGTTTGGTCAGTCTGAGCAAACTCCTCTGGCCAATATTTCTCTGGGAGAAGGGGGAATGGGAGAAAGTGGAATGGAAACAATAGTGGGGAAACTATAAATGGCTAGTATGTCTGTTAGGATAGGTTGTTCTTTTCAACCTCTCATGCTTAGTGAGGAAGTATTTGACAAAGTCAGAGATATCCAGGATCAGGCAGGCTATGAAAGAATATTCAGGCCTTGATGCTTTTAAAGTACCTTGAGATAACCCTTTGTTGGTAGACTGTTAGAAAAACATTGAAAATGTCAGTGAGATGTTCATTGCCAAGGAAAATTTCATGTTTTCTTCGGTGTTGAGGAGGGTTTTACCACTTTCCCAGGGGTTGTAGCAGCTGCAGCAATGGCTCCAGCCATGCCTCTGACAAGAATGTGAGATGGTGGATTTTAGTCATTTTATTGGTTGATTTGTTCCTTAAGGAAATTAATATGTATATAAAATGAATGGACTGAAATAGAATATATTTGTCAATTTGGTGGTGTCACTCCTTCAGAAGGAAGGAATTCACTCCTTCCACTACATCATCTGCACATTGTCAAGTACAGAAATTAGTAGAAAGTATATCTGTATTCGTTGTTTTACCACTGGCAGTAGGGATAAGCAAATATCCAGGCAAATTTGGTGAAACACCAAACTATCCAGCTGTCCGACCAGCCCAACTTTTTCCCAGAAATATAATGGAGATAATTCATTCTTCTGCCAGAGGAGGGGAAAAGCAATGTTTGGAAGATAAAATCATACTTCAGATAAAACCTTTCCCTAAACTTCAGTGCTACCATTTTGAATCTGTGGTCTGATTTTAGGGATTGGGAAAAAGAAGAATGGAAACAGAATGTGGGTTTTCCTTAATTACCTAGTATAGCTGTTAGGACAGGTTTTCCTTTCTACTCTCTCATGGTTAGTGAGGAAGTGTTTGAACAAACAAATCCATGAAAAGGCAGTGGCTGGGATATGATAAATTATTCAGGCCTTGATGCTTTTTAAAGTACCCTGAGATACCATTTAGCAGTAGATTGTGTGAAAAGCATTGAAAATTATCAGTGAGATGTTGACTGACTTTGGCCAAGGATAGTGCCATGTTTTCTTGGGTATCGAGGAGGACTTGATGACCATCCCAGGGGATTGTAGCAACTACAGCAGTGGCCCCAGCCATGCCTCTGACAGTAATGTGAAATAGTGAATTTTAGCCATTGTTTGGGTTGATTTGTTACTGAAGGAAATTTATAGTTATGATGGTGTCACTCCTATAGAAAGGCCCAGTTTGCTCCTTCCTCCATGCAGTCTGGATATAGTCAAGCACAGAAATTAGGAGAAGGCTGCCTATCTTTAGTCTTTTTTTTTTTTTACCGCTAGCAGTAGGCAGAGGCAATTTTTATTTGCTCATTTAAAAAAATACATTGTATTCTTGTAGATATGCAGCACATACATCTCAGACCCAAGAGAACATACTCCTCTCACCCCTATTAAAACACCATAGGACAAGGCAGGAGCCTCCAAGAGAGGAAGACTGGATTCATGTAGAAGCTTCCAGCATCTTTCATAAGAGCAAGCCAGGCTTTCTCTAACCATCTCTGCCAGTGGGGTCAGTCCTGGTGGAGGGGACAATAAACCCTTCTTATATAAACTGTTCTAACAGAAATATTAGTTCTGGTGTAGAGAAAAGGCAGGGGATGATAAACTCTTCTTATAATCTTTCTCCTCCAACCATCCATTCTTTCTACCAGTTTTCTATCTCATTAAAAGGATACCTGAACCTAACAGAATTCATGGCAGAACAGTGGGGGATTGGGAGGACAAGGATGGGAGTGGGAGGACAAGGGGGGAGATGGGGAGATTGGGAGACAAAAGGGATGGAAACGGAGGGGGAATTCTTTAAATTAATATTCTCTTAGTCAGAGAAATTTAAAGAACTCATACAGAGACCAAGAAAGGGCCATGATAGGAATTTCAAAAAGAATTCACACCATAATAGCCTTAAAGACTATGGAAACTCATAGCATTGGCCATACCAGGAAGATGTTTGCCTTTGGCCATGGAGAAGGCCTTCTTTTCCTGGGTATTTACCAAAGTTTTGCAGACATCCAAGGGTGTGTTCACAGCTGCTGCCACGGTCTGGGCCATCCCTCCAACAATGATATGAGAGTGCTTTATAGGTAGGTTTGGGATTGATATGGTCTTAGATGTATTCTTAAGTAATAAAGTGCATTGCTTGAAGGGGCATACCCATGGTTTTGATGGCTTCTCCATCGGGTTTCTTCTCTTGAAAGACTCTCTCAGTCTGTGGACTGGCTTCAAGTCCCTGACCTGCCCCATGTTAGGAGTGTCAAATAATAGGGCCCCCTGACCAACAGGGGAATTAGTTTGGCTCAATAGGGAAATGAAATGTGAATACACAGGTGAAGGTGCTAGCGGGACAATTAGCAGTGCTGTTTATTGATATCAGACAGTTCTTTGTGGCAGAAAACCATAAAATTAGCATACAAGGTAAAACAATGATATTTCTCAAACTTTTATAGGATGTAACCCAGGTCAAGAAGTTCAGGTACAGGGCTATCACCAAGTGAGGTCATGGATGATGTAGCTGTGTTATCACAGCAGAGTTCCATGGAAAATCTTCAGTCTGAGGATCACCAAAGCCTGAGCCTTTAGTCATAACTGACTTTTAATCCAAACTCACCCGAGCAGCTCTCAACATTCTTTGTACTTTTTTTTCAATGACCCTCAATAATAATGAGGAAGCTCCACTTGAAGTTCATTATCACCACCTGTACATAATGTTTTCTTTCTATAGATGAACAACAAAAATTCTGTGTAAAGATACTTCATTATAACATTAACCTTCAAAGAACCTGATGTTTTGTTTTGCTTTAAGAGAATGAGATGTCAACATGGAAACTTTATGTTTCAGGTAGGTTAATAAATTAATGATTAAATTTAGAAGAAGTGAAGTTGCAGATTTCTTCCCCATATTAAATTCAAGTTCAGAAGGATAGTGTATAAGAGATTGGGAAGTATACCTTAACTGCAAGATACCCTCTTCAGTAATGTTGAATAAATGTGATGGCATTTGGAAAATGATTAGGAAATTAAAAATAATGTAACACTAATTAGATGACTTACTAATGAGTAAGATGTTGAAGAGTGTTATTAATCATGTGATCTACTTTTGGAAATATTAACTTTGTTACTGTAATGATGTCTAACCTGGAATTAAAGATTGATTGCTATATAGGGATCATGAGGGAAATTATCAAAGGTGATGATGCTCTGGGTTCCCTAAAATTTTTAAAGGATGTATGGAACCCTGCTCTAGATCTGTAGGTCCAGGTATAAATGTAATAATGGAAAGATTGTTTTGTTTTTACCGTTTTGTTTTACCATTTTGTTAAATCTAGAGACCATTGAGATATTCTAATGGATTGAATGAATTTTGAAAAGTAATCATTTATATTTCAAACTTGGCTAATAATTAGCATAAGAACTTGTCAATTATATATGTAAACTGAACTTTTTGTGGTTTTATATATATACATGTGCATATGTACATGTGTAAATGTAATATGTAATTATATAATACAATATGTAATACAATACAATATGTAATGTAATAAATTATGTAATACAGTAATAAAATTAGATATATGTTTGTGTGTATGTATGTATAAAATCAAAGTTGTGGTTGTTTGCAGTAAAAGCACCTGAGCAACATGGGAAAGCAGTAATGATAATCCGTGATTTTTTTTTCCCTGTGACAATCTCTGGCTAATTATTATGTGGGAATTCTCAGAATAATTTCCTAATCCAAGGAGTTGTTTGTTTATTGTGTATTGCAGCAAGGTAGAAGGAAGGGGTTTCTATCCAAGAGGCCTCCAACATATCATCTTTATCCAGCAATAAAACAGACATGATTTTGGACAAAAGGGATGTGGGTCCAGAGATCAAAAGTTAGTGCCACCTTAAGAACAGACTGTTCAGTTAAATTATGGCACATAACTGTGAAGAGTATTTTTGTATGTTAATGAATAATCCAGATGCTGGGTGAACTTGAATGCTTTTTGGATATTTAGATAGATATTTAATGTATTCTGATGACAGGAACTCTCAAGTAGGTATGTGTAATATATGTGTAGGAAAGGGGCCTGATAGATTGTGACCCCAGTCCAGTCCAGATTAGAATTAGCATTTAGTCCTTGTGAAGAGGATTCATTTGGAGATCTAATTAGATGGAATTACTAGTTTAGATCATAGGACTTTTAATTGGCTTTTGTTTTTGTGTCTGATATCAGGTGTGATCAGCAAAAGAAGTACTGTTGAATCAATGCTTTTTTATAGGCTTTTTTTATGGAAGGCAATGGGTTAAGTGACTTGCCCAAGGCCACACAGCTAGGTAATTATTAAATGTTTAAGGTCAGATTTGAACTCAGGTACTCCTGACTCCAGGGCCAGTGCTCTATCCACCTTACCACTTAGCTGCCCCAATGCTCTTTTGAAGTTTGGAAACCCAATGCAGGCTTGGAGACTACTCAGGTGACAGGTGTGTATTGGGATTAAAAGATGAAGGGGTAGCTTCTTAATAAAACCTGAGTTTGGACCCTTTTGACATGACTTCCCTAAATGTGACATTTGAATAAAGTCTCATTTGATAAACCTAAAATTTGGCTTAAGGAATTTGATTATCCACATGACTTCTGCCTGGAAACTGACACTCAAAATTATCTATAAAGGAATTTTCCTTTGATCTCTTGAATCTTTATAGTAAATTGCTAAAGATCAGTCAGATATAGACATTTTAGGTCAATTGGACTTTAATACCTAGATAGACCAGCATGTGGTTTTAACCTCTACTGTTAGCTATATGTTTTGAGAAGAATGAAGGTCCTATTTTATTTTATGCTAGGGAAAAGGATATTTAGGTAAGGGGAATAAAAAGGATTATATAATCTCAAGATATAATGCTATGCAGTAGCAATATCAAGTTCTAATTGATAGGAAGGGAATGTAAGTCAGTTGACTGTATCAGGAAAATCACCTTTAGTGAGAAACATTTTGGGAAGGAAGGAAATTTTTTTAGTTAGTGATGCTTGAGTTATTATTTTAATGAAGAGAAAGAGGTTAAGACTGTCACTTTGTGGATACTCTTTGTACTAAGATGATCATCTGATGTAATTAAGCTCCAGTTAACCTGATAATTTTCAATGCATTCATTTATGAAATGACCAATTATGGAACTTTTATTTTTGTTAAAGTGAAGTATGTATATAAATGTGACAGTGAGTAAGGAAAATGCGAATTGTAATAACTAGAATTTTATGGTCTAATGAAAACATGAGTCAAATCTGATAAGATGTATTAAGAAGTTCTTTTGCCAGAAGAGAAGATCTCAGCAAGTCATTTGAATTGGAGATTAGAATGAACTCTGGACATACAGAAAGATATTGGATGTCTTCAGGGCAAAAATGGGAGACTGGACAAGTTCATCTTCTTCCATTGTGTCTATGTGTGTGTAGGCATTGTTTGGTCAGGGGGGTTCCAAGAAGAAGTGGGTCTGAAGTTGAGGGAGGAGAGAGAATAGAACCTGAAGGGGTATTAAGGATAGTGTGAGAGGACTTCAGATGAAATTTATATTCATAATATATCTTATAAAATATTGCTGTGTATTATATATTATATAATACCATTTCAGGGTTAATATTCCTAGTGAAGTCCTCTCAGGGTTAAGAAATGTTTAAGAAAGAATAAACTATTATTCTGAAACTTTCTAGAAGAAAACCCCTTGTATTTCAAACAGGAGGGTCACTCTCCTAACTTTTGATGACTAATTTTACTGACTACCAGAAGGGTAGTAGACTTTTTCCCATGAGAAAGACCTTGCATTCCAAATGAGACTTGTAACATCACCTGTTTTTCCAACAAGGAATGTGAAAGATAGCAGACTATTCCTAGTCCTTGCCTTCCAAGACAAGTGACACTACTTTAATAAGATAATTAGAATCCTGAAGGTTATTCTCACCATCTAGATAGCGAGGTAATATTTCATATAAAATCCTTTCATACTTTGCTTTGTTACTTGGGTAGATTTTCACAAGTAGAATGTAACTCTGAAGATTAATCAATGAGTCAACAGAGAGAGATAATAGGGAGGAGGAGAGGATTGCTTTAGGCCATATAATCTTGCTTGACTATTCAGGGAAGTTCCTTGAGCTTTACTACCTTTTGTGAGACTTAGAATGTGCCCTTTTCGCGAGAAAAGCCAAAATAAACGTTTTTGTTGTTGTCGTTGTTGTGGTTGTTGTTGTTCAGAGGAGGCTCTCTAATTTTTAAGTGGATTTTTTTTATCCCACACAGAGACCAGATTTGAACTCATGTCCTCCTCCAGTCCTGGCTTCTAGCCACTGTGCCCCCAGCTGCCCCTTATATCATTTCTTGATCTACTTCCATATTTATTAAATATTCCTGTTCTCCCTTACCCAGGACAATGTGAGTTCTTTGCAAGCAGATCCTTTTTTTATTTTTCTTTTGTATGTCCAGGGCCAAAAACAATGAATGATTGTTAGATTAACATGTGAAGCTAGAATCCCAATTTATCTCTCTGGATTCCAGAGATAGTGCCATTTTCACCATTAATTTCCATCACATTTTCCTGGGTTCATTATAACTGATTGGAATGAAAGAAGGTATTGGGAATAGAGACCTTAGCTTTTACACTTGAGATGGAGGCCCTGCCTTCTGGAGCTTAGCAAGGGCTACCTCTTCTCAACTTGCTTATAGGTCTTGTGATTACAGGGAGGTTGGGGGGTAGGGGGGAGAGGGGGAGCATGGTATCAGACATTATCTGCATCCAAGCAGAGGGCATGGAGAAGAACCAAGATGTTCCCACGGTTGTGGAGATGTCCAGATAACCCAGTTGTGTCCTGCCTGCTCTCCAGAACCAGGTCTGGGAAGGAGGCCCTCCAAGAGCATGTGAGATGAATTCTTTTTCTGGTTCATATTCATATTTGTACATCATCAAAGGCAAAATCATTTGGGTGGAAGGAAGAAGCTGGAAAACCTGGAAAGACCAAGCTCCCATACTGACTCTGCCACTTGCTGGGTCAGTCATTTTCCCTGAGACTTAGTCTCTTCTTATGTCATTATACTCAAGAGTGCTTACTTCTTTTGACAGTCATGACACCAGAACTGATACCAGGACATCTGGGCAGACCCTGTTCTGCCATTCATTAAGCCCAAGAGAGATGAATTTTGAATCACAGAACTGAACCAAGAATATCCAGAGTCCAAACTCTTCCATTTCTAGAGAAGGGAACAGAGATCAAGGAACTCATAGACCCATTCAGGTAGCCAGAATGTGGACCTAAATTCAGTTCTTGTTTCCAAATTAAATTCTTGACTGCAGTTCAGTTCTCTTTCTGTGGCACCAGCACACAAAGCTCTCAGAAACTCCTGGATCCCTAGACTTCTATTCCTAATCTTGGATGTCCTACTATGCTTTTTGGAGAAGGAGACCAGTACATTCATCTGTGCCTTTGCACATAGTAGGCAGTAACTACTTGATTGATTGTTTGAATGACCCTGGGCATGTAAACATTCATTTAGTCCAAAACTTATTTGTGATTATCACTTTTTTTTATACCAAATAGCCTTGATCTTTTTTAAATTAATTGAATATTTTATTATCCAATTACATGTAAAAATAATTTTAGCATTCTTTTTCTTTTCAAATTTTGAGCCTTGATAATCCTTATAAGCTCAAAAACCAGGTCAATTTTCTAGACCTTTTTTCCCCTCACCTATAAAAGGAGGCAAGATAGAAGCCCTGAACCCCATTGCTCATTTAGAAGAAGAAGCTGACCCCTTCCCCTCTCATGGCTGCAGGCAATTCTCTGAGCCAGCATCCTTGTGTTCTGGTTCATCAGTCTGTGAAAAGGAATAGAAAAAAATGACATCTGTATTTCAGTATATTTGGCTTCCTTGGTATCTTAAAACTTGCATTTAAAACCATTTTTTTTTCCAGAGAAGGGATCCAAGACCTTCACCAACCTGAGTATCAGAACAGGGTCCAGGATCCAGAAAACAAAGGAGGACTCTAACCTACCTTCCCACTTTTCTAGCCTTATTTTTCAGAGCTCCCTTTTATCTACATTAAAGTTCAGTCCAAACTGGCCTTCTTGCTGATTCTCACAAATAATAATTCCATCTCCTAACTAGAGGCACATTGCATATAGTTTTGCCTGGAGCTGGGAAGACCTGAGTTAAAATGCAGCCTTAAATGTTGACTAGCTGATTGACCCTGGGTAAGTCACTTAATCTCTATCTTCCTCAGTTTCCTCATCTGGGAAATGTAAATTATAATGGCAACTCTCTCCCAAGGTGGTTGTGAGGATCAATTGAGATAATATTTGTAAATAAAATAAATGCTTGTTCCCTTCCCTTCCTTCCCCTATCTGGGGGATAGGTTATGATCCTAGTAAACTTTCTGAGGAATATTGCATAGTTCTCCCTTTATTATACAGCATATACCAATCAAGGCAAATTTATTTCTTATTCTCTAGGCAAGACAGTCTTATCACCTGCCTCTCCATAACTTTTCTCAGCCTTTCTTGGATTCACAGAATTCCCTCCTGTCTTCATTTAGTTTCTTAGGTCTCCAGTGCTCCCTTCCACATGAATCTTCTTCCTTGGAATGATTTCATAAGACACTTAGTTTATTTATACTTCTAAATGTACTTATCATCTTCCCATTTTGCTGCTGTGTTGTTGACTTTGGTAAAACCATTTGGGATTTTCTTGGCAGAGTTATTAGGGTGGTTCTTCATTTCCTTCTATCACTTACTTTACAGATGAAGAAACTGAGGCAAACAGGGAAAGTGACTTGTCCATGGTCAGACAGCCAATAAGTGTCTAATGCTGGATGTGAAATCAGGTCCTCCTGACTACTGGTCTGGTGCTCTATTCACTTGATCACCCAGCTGCCCCTAAAAATATTTACCAATTGTCTAACCAGAAAAATGGGGGAAGGGGTGCTTCAAGGCTATAGCTCCTTACACTACATAGATCACAGGTCCAGACACAATTCAATGATTCTTCCCAGACAAGGAAGGGCATCTGTTTCTAATCCTGTAAAGTATTAAGTTCTCTGGGTAACAGTGAACTAGTGATTGTTCTGGGAGCCCACATCCTCCAGGATTCTGTCTGAGTGGATTTTATGCTGCTTGCCAGTGCTATCCAACCCTCTTGGAGATTTGACATCATTCATTGGCATAGAGTAGGGTAGGTTCATTTACAGGTCTTCCATGAAGGTTGTGTGTGTGTGTGTGTGTGTGTGTGTGTGTGTGTGTGTGTGTGTATGCATGCCCACACTCACAGTAAAGATACCATATATAGCAAGAGAGATTGAAAAGTCTTCTCTTCAAAAGAGGAAATGGCCCCAAAGGACTCAAGCAGGAACAGTGAGGAACAAGTACAGAGGAGTGGGTTTCTGCTCTCTAAGGGGGAGGGACTTCATAACAATCAAGGCTAGTCCAAGGAGGGCCATATGACTGGATCAGGAATCCCCCTTCCCCTTTCCTGAGTCCTTCAAGCAGAATCTTGGGACCCCACTTGGGATGGGTAGAGAGAATTCTTAGTCAGCTGCATAGATGACTGCAGCTTCTGCTCTGCCCATCTGTAATTCCATGTAGGAAGGGCATAAAATCTTGGGATTTAGAACAAGGCAGGATCAGAGAAGTCAAAAAGTGTTAGGATGAACACATGCTAGGTTATCATGTCTGTCTCTACCCTAACTATATCTCCCTAGGGAAAAAAAAAAGACTTCCATGGCTCTGGCAAGAGAACTAGTTCTCAGATCTGTTGTAGAGAGGATTCCTGTTCAGGCATGGGAAATCCACTTCCAGACCACTGCTGACTGATTGCTGTAAGTTCCCCTACTCAGGGTAGTCATCCTTCATGTTTCCCAGCTCATCCTGACTTGATTCACATTGCCATATTCTTCTTTGTCCAACTTTCTCCTTGATCCCCACTTCTCCCTCCCCAGATTGTCTTTCTTCTTGCTTGTATTTGGAACAAAATAAATACTTGACAAATGCCTGGTAATGATTTCACTGCTGGAGCCTCAGTTTCCTTATTTTTAAAAATAAGGAGATTAAATGAGATCATCTCTGAAGTCATTTCAAACTCTAACAGACAATAATCTACCCTCCCAGAATCTCAGAGTTAAGGGGACACATGGGGCCATCTAATCCAATGGTCTCACTTGAAAGGAGGAAAATGAAAAATCTGATGGTGGTTCCCCCCCATTTCCTTACCAATATAAATTTCAATCCCAAGATCATCTTCCTCCCTTTTCATTGTGCCACACTCACTATTCTTGTAGAAGGGGTTAGTTAGAGTTTGAACTCCCTTCCAATCCTGCATCCAGAGGTATTAAGCAATTGTTTTCTACAGCATTCCTGATCAATAGCCTTTCCCTGAAGATCTCTAGGTGTTGAATAACTCAGTGCCTCATAACTCCATTTTGCTAATGCCTCTAACTTTGTCTTCTACCAACCTGCCTAGTCTTTACCACTTTATTTCCTGGACGTAGCTGGGGATCACAACAGATACAGCTCTGGACATGGAATCAGGAAGATCTAAGTTCAAATCTAGTCTCAGTCACTGTGTGACTCTGAGTGAGTCACTTCCTAAATGCCTTGGTTCTCTCATCTGTAAAATGGGACTAATAATTGCCCCTGCACTTCCTGGGACTTTTATGAAGATCAAGTGAGTTAGTTTGTAGAGTGCTCTATAAATATCAGCTTCCTTTGTTATTTTTTTTAAGGTTTTTGCAAGGCAAATGGGGTTAAGTGGCTTGCCCAAGGCCACACAGCTAGGTAATTATCAAGTGTCTTGAGACCTGATTTGAACCCAGGTATCCACTGCACCACCTAGCTACCCCTTCCATTATTATTTTAAAGGGCTTCCCAGCTCTGACATTCTAGGAATTCAGCCTATGCACAATAAAACTTTCCTTTCTACAGCTAATTCCTAATGGAGTCAAAACCTCCATTAACTGTAGACAGCCCTCAAACTAAGAAGGATCAATGTAAAAACTCACAAAGCTACAATTTGATTCCAACTCTTCTAGTTTATGCCCTTCAGGAGAGAGACAATGCCTGATTTGACCTGGTATAATGTTTTTTACAAAGACCATCACTGAAATCCAGATTTTCTGAGGGCAGCTGGTCCTGTCCATACCTGCTTCAGAAGTCACACTTGATATGCTAACAGGTGGGAGGCAAGCTTCTTTTGAGGAAAGACTTTCTGCCTCCATAGATGATGGAATGTGTTTTGGGAAAACCTAATCCATAGGAAGTCCCCATTTTATTGGGTCAAAATATGCCTCCCCAAAATTACAGGCATTACTTTTTGTTTGGGGGGCAGTTTTTATGAATCCTTCCTCTACTTCAGTTTGTTGTTCAGTTTATCAGTGTGTCTCCCCATGGGCCATGTTGTCTGTGGAGTTTTCTTGGCAAAGATACTAAATTGGTTTTCCCCTCCCTTCTTCACTCATTTTACAGAAGAGAAAGCCAAAAATTAAGTGACTGCCCAGGTTCACATTTGAACTTGGGTCTTCCTGACTCCAGACATACCTACTTTGTCATTTAGCAGTCTTCTTCCATTCTGGAACCCCTCAAATACTTGAAAATTTGAAAACACCCTTAGTCTTATTTCAGTGAATCACTTAATGATCAGTCTCAAGTTTCTGGAAAATGGGAATAAAAATAATTATCTGCCTCTTAATGGCAGGCATGGTATCAGATAACATATGTAAAGTGATTTACAAATCTTAAACTGTTATAAAAGTGCTAGTTATATTAGATAATTACTTAAAATCTTTCATAATTTGACTTCCATCTATCTTTCCAGACTAAGTAATATTACTTCTCTATCTAAAGTGACTTCATCTGAAGCACAATTTTAATTCAGTTCCTCATTTTATCTCTGTGTAAATCTTGTTTCTTAAGAACAACAAAGTTTTGAATTCTGTATTCTAAGTCACTCTATTATCTTCTTCCACTTGAGTGTGATAAAAATCCACCTAAAAAAATATAGAGACCTCTCTGAGCAAAAAAGGAAAGTTTATTTTGGCTTTTCTCCAGAAAAGGGCATACTCCAAGTCTCACAAAGGTAGTGAAGATCAAGTAGCTTCCCTTAGGTGACAGTCAAGGAAAATTATATGACCTAGTGCAATTCCCTCCTCCCTAGCCCCCTCTCTTCCAACCTGACTGGTTAAGGTTTTCAGAGTTACAATCTTTACGCGTAAAATCCACCCAGCAACAAAGAGAAGAATAAAAAAGTTTTACATAAAATATTACCTCACTATCCAGATGGCAAGGGTATCAGAAGAAGAATTCTAATGACCTTCTGTTAAATGAATTAATGTCTGAGGATGCAAGGTCTTCTTAGTTTTAGCACTTATCAAATAAGAGAAGCCAGGCTACTGTTCTCACAGTTGATTATCAAACAGACGTCCAGCTAAGACTGCAAGGTCTCTCCTCTGGAAATATTCCATTATTTCCCTCCCCATCAGAATCAATGCAAGGCCTTTCTGGATACAGTCCACTGTTTCACTCCCTAGCTGAATAGGGAGGGTGTCTGACTGGGAATGCAAGGCCTCTCTCCTTCTTGTAAGAATAGTCTAAGAGTTAATAGTATGTCTTTGTTTTCATGATTTTGAACCCTGAGAGGACTTCACTAAGAATATTAACTCTTAAGAGGGAATATTCCACTCACACTTTAAGAATTAGAAGCATTATAGGAAGTTGAGCCAGATTATATTTCATTCCATTTATGTTCACAATTATTTAACTCTATATTTTCTTTATTCCTTTTATTTTTTCTTCTCTGCTCCCTGATCCTCTTTACAAAGAAAAAAAGGATAGTGAGAGAAGAAATGTGTTCATCATTGTTTGTCTTAACACTTGATACAATTAACTTGTTTTTCTAACCCTCTTTTCTTTTCTTTCTTTCTTTTATTCACCTTCCCCCTTCACAATCCGCCCGGTTTTATTTATGACTCAATCCCTCTCTGAAACTACCCTTCATCTTCTCCCATTCTCTCCTCTCCTAGTCTCCTCTTATTTCTGTGTTGATTCGAATGAATTTCTCTCCTGAACCCTGTGTGGATATTCTGCCCTCATTTGACTGCTTCAGATGAAAGAGGTTCAAGTAATACTCACTTTTCATCCCCTTTTTAAACAGTTACAGTTTTCTACTTCTACACCCAGATTCTATGCATGTTTCCTGCCCCCCTCATCCTACTTCCTCTTTTCTTTTCTAGTATATATCCCTACTAATCAAAATTCCAAAAACTTACACAGTTTCACAGCATGAGAGCTTGCTGGGTCAACCCTTGGCACTGAAAGGAAGAGAAGATTGTTTCAGCTGCTAGATTCAAATCCATGGTGCTTTGGGAGTGTGTCCTTCCAATGTACCCAGTCTTTTCTTCAGTTGTTTGCATGAAGTATCAGCAGTTGCTGACACTGAATTTGCTTATAGAAATTTTCTTCTATGAAATGAAGGTCCTAGAGAAGTCACAGAAAAAGTCTATACACAAGTTATTTCAGTTGATGTGAAAAGTGAGAAATGAAAAGCAAGGGAAAACAGATCTTCTGAGAAAAGGTCCTTGAATTCAACTTTGAAGACTCTTAAGAATTCTCAGAATCAGACATCTCAAGACTACATTTCCAAGATGGAATACAGCCTGGGCAAAGGTCTAGAGACAGAGGATGTGATATAATTTGTGATGGAGAAGACAACTGTTTAATTTGAATTGTAGAATGAATAAAGGAGTGTTTTGTGTAATTAATCTAGAAAAGGAAGCTGAGTTAAATGATAAATGTTTTAAATGAGAGAGTGATTTGTATCTCAGGCTAAAAGCAAAAATAATCCATTCAAGTTTATTCAGTCAATCTGTCAGGAAACAGTTACTAAATACTTACCATGTACTGGGCACTGCATGGGGGGAGCTCTATGCTCAGACCTGTATTCCATTTAAAGAACCAGAAATACTCAGAACTTGACTCTATACATCATTTGAAACATACTTTTTGAGGATGGGAGGTTGAGAATGTCTGCCCTGTTATTTATTGGTTCAGTAAAATGAAAGTACTTTCTAAATTACTTAATAAGGAACAAGGAATGAGAAAGAGCTAAAGAAGAATTAAGAAATAGGAATCTCAACTTTAACGGCACCATGGTAGCAAGAGACTGAAACAGGGATAGGGGACTCAGGCTCCAGCAGCAAAACTGTCCCTGCACCCCATCATCTATATCTAATCAAGCCAAAGGCTGATCCTACTCCACAGAACACAGAAGCTTCCTTCCCTACAATATGATTGAGAGAGGTTCTATGTTCCCTGTATTCCCTGGGATTAAATTTCAGACACAGGCACAAGACCCACAGTCAGAAGAATAAAAATCCTTTCTTTCATTCTCATTACCTAAATTCCTAAATGAAAGGTAATAGTCCTTTGTCTTTGTTCAATTCTTTCTCTGGGTACAGATGGCATTCTTCATTGCAGAGAGCCCCAAATTGTCCCTGATTGTTACTTTGAGGAACGAGTGAGTCCATCAATGTTGATCATTGCCCCCATGTTACTGTTAGGGTGTACAGTGTTTTTCTGGTTCTGTTCATCTCACTCAGCATCAGTTCATGCAAATCCCTCCAGGCTTCCCTGAATTCTCATCCCTCCTAGTTTCTAATGGAACAATAGTGTTCCATGACATACATATACGACAGTTTGCTAAGCAATTCCTGAATTGAAGGCCATTCCCTCGATTCCCAATACTTTGCCACCACGAACAGAGCTGCTATGAATATTTTTGTACAAGTGATGTTTTTGCCCTTTTTCATCATCTCTCCATGGTATAGGCCCAGTAATGGTATTGCTGAATCAAAGGGTATGTATATTTTTGTTTGCCTTTTGGGCATAGTTCCTGACTGCTCTCAAGAAAGGTTGGATGAGTTCACAGTTCCACCAACAATGCATTTGTGTCCCAGATTTCCCATATCCCTTCCAACATAGCTCATTGTCCTTTCTGGTCATATTGGCCAGTCTGAGGGGTGTGAGGTGGTACTTCAGAGATACTTTAATTTGTATTTCTCCAATAAGTATTGATTTAGAGAAATTTTTCATATGACTATAGATTGCTTTGATCTCATCTGTAAATTGCCTTTGCATATCCTTGGACCATTTGTCAATTGAGGAGTGGCTTGTGGTTTTAAAAATTTGATTCAGTTCTCTGTATATTTTATAAATGAGTCCTTTGTCAGAAATACTAGTTGTAAAGATTGTTTTCCAAGTTACTATACTTCTTTTGATCTTGGTTACAGTGGATTTGTGTGTACAAAAGCTTTTTAATTTAGTGTAATCAAAATCATCTAGTTTATTTTTAGTTATGTTCTCCTTCTCTTCCTTAGTCATAAACTGCTTCCTTTTCCATATATCTGACAGGTAAACTAGTCCTTGATCTTCTAGTTTGCTTATAATATTGTTTTTTATGTCAAAATCCTGTATCCATTTGGATCTTATCTTGGTAAAGGGTGTGAGGTGTTGGTCTAATCTAAGTTTCTTCCATACTAACTTCCAATTTTCCCAGTTTTTATTGAAGAGAAAGTTTTTATCCCAATAGCTGGACTATTTGAGTTTATCAGACAGCAGAATACTATATTTGTTTCCTGCTATTGTACCTAGTCTATTCCACTGGTCCACCACTCTATTTCCTAGCCAATACCAGATAGTTTTGATGACTGATGCTTTATAATATAATTTTAGATCTGGTAGGGCTAAGCCACCTTCTTTTGCACTTTTCCCCCTTGAATCCTTGGAAATTCTTGACTTTTTATTTCTCCATATGAATTTACTCACCACTTTTTATAATTCATTAAAGCAAGTTTTTGGGATTTTTATTGGTAGGGCACTAAACAGGTAGTTTAGTTTTGGTAGAATTGTCATTTTTATTATATTAGCTCTACCTATCCATGAGCAGTTGATGTTTGCCCAGTTATTTAAATCTGATTTTATTTCTGTGAAATGTGTTTTGTAATTGTTTTCAAGAAGTTTCTGAGTCTGCCTTGGCAAGGAGACTCCCAGGTATTTTATGTTATCTGATGTTATTTTGAATGGGATTATTCTTTTGAGCTCTTCCTGCTATATCTTGCTAGTCATATATAGAAAAGTTGAGGGTTTATGAGGGTTTATTTTATATCCTGTAACTTTGCTAAAGTTGCTAATTGTTTCCAGTAGTGTTTTGGATGATTTCTTGGGATTCTCTTGGTATACCATCATGTCATTTGCAAAGAGTGAGAGTTTTGTCTCTTCCTTTCCAATTCTAAATTCTTTGATTTTTTTTCCTTCTCTTATTGCTGAAGCTAAATTTTCTAATATGATACTGAGTCTTAGTGGTCATCCTTGTTTCACCCCTGATCTTACTGGGAATGCCTCTAGCCTCTCCCCATTGAATATAAGGCTTGTTGATGGTTTCAGATAGATACTGCTTTTTATTCTAAGGAACAGTCCATTCATTTCTACACTCTGTAGTGTTTTTTAGTGGGAATGGGTACTGTATTTTGTCAAAAGCTTTTTCAGTATCTATTGATATAATCATATAATTTTTAATAGGTTTGTTGTTGATATAATTAATTGTACTAACAGTTTTCCTAATGTTGAACCAACCCTGCATTCCTGGGATAAATCCCACTTGGTCATAATGTATTATCCTAGTGATAACTTGTAATCATTTTGCTGAGATTTTATCTAAGATATTTACATCTATATTCTTCAGGGAGATAGGCCTATAATTTTCTTTCTGTTTTAACTTTTCCTGGTTTAGGTATCAGCACCATATTAGTGTCATAGAAAGAGTTAGGCAGAATTCCACCTTTCCCTATTTTTGCAAAGAGTTTATATAGAATTGGAACCAATTGCTCCTTAAATGTTTGGTAGAATTCATTTGTGAATCCAACTGGCCCTGGAGATTTTTTTTAAGGAGTTCAGTGATGGCTTGTTGAATTTCTTTTTTTGAGATATGGGTTTTTAGGTATTTAATCTCCTCTTCATTTAACCTGGGCAATTTGTATTTTTCTAAATATTCATCCATTTCACTTAGATTGCCAAATGTATTGGCACAGAGTTGGGCAAAATAATTCCAAATTATTACTTTAATTTCCTCCTCATTGGTGGTGACCTCACCTTTTTCATTTATGTTACTAGCAATTTAGTTTTCTTCTTTCTCTTTTGAATCAAATTGACCAGAGGTTTATCAATTTTATTGTTTTTTTCATAAAACCAACTCTTGGTTTATTCAACAATTTTTTTCTTTCAATTGTATTAATTGATCCTTTTATTTTTAGAATTTCTAATTTGGTATTTAATTGGGGGTTCTTAATTTGTTCTTTCTCTAATATTTTTAGTCACATATTTAATTCATTTATTTCCTCTTTCTTTCTCTAATTTATTCATGTAAGCATTTAAAGATATAATATATCCCGACAGCTGTTTTGAGCGAATCCCATAGGTTTTGGTATGTTGTTTCATTACTGTTATTATCTAGGATAAAATATTTAATTCTTTTCATAATTTGTTGTTTGATACACTCATTCTTTAAAATGAGGTTATTCAGTTTCCAATTAGTTCTGGGTCTCTATCTCCCTGGCCCAAAATTGCATATGATTTTTATTGCTTTATGATTTGAGAAAGATGTATTCACTATTTCTGCCTTTTTGTAATTGATTATTAGGTTTTTATGCCCTAGTTCATGGTCAATTTTTGTGTAAGTGCCATGTACTGCAAAGAAAAAGGTATATTCATTTCTATTCCTGTTCAATTTCTTGCATAGGTCTATGATGTCTAGGTTTTCTAACAATCTATTTACCTCCTTAACTTCTCTCATTTATTTTATGATTTGATTTATAAGATAAATTTCTTAAATTTTGAGGTAGCTTGAGATGGGAGAAGTCCAGGAACACTGGGTCACTCAGACAGTGCTGATCAGTAGCCCAAGAGTTCTGCAACTCCCACACTTGGAGAAGGTAACCACCATGAAGGAGGACTAGATTAACACCTGCTCAGGCTTGCCCCCAAATAGAGACTCCTATGGATCTGTTTTACATGATTTGGAAATGAGGTAATATGTTCAGTTTCTCTTTCTGCAAATTTCTTCATGTTCTGATATTTAATTCTCATTCCCTTGGGAGACTATAATGGTGGATGTTTTACTTCAATTCCTTGTTGAAGTCTCTTGTTGATGTATGCTCAGTAATCTTTAGCAGTAAATGTGCCTTTTGGTGCAATTGGGTTTTTGGACTTGATTGGGATGTATTGGAAAGACCCCAAATATGAGTCCAACCTTAGTTTGGAGTAGATTTATTCAGGACTCTGGGAGTGTGTGTGAAGAACTAGAGGATGAAGAAAGAACCTCCCTCCTCTGTGGATGGGTCAGACTCTCATGAGGCTGAACCTGTGGCAAAACTGAGAAAAAGGTAAAACTCACCAGGAATTTTGGTCCTGGTAAGAGGAGTCATTGTTTGACAACAATACTCAAGACTATGCAGATATCCAACAGTTTACTCAGATAACCTAAGATCACTTCTGTTAGCAGTCATGTTAACAGAATCTTTCTCCATACCTTTTGTCTTTCCTTAAAGATATCCTGGATGACCAGTTAATAAGAGATGATCAATAACCTATTGGTATTAAATTCCAAATGTTCCCTCCATTTCAGAATAAAGGGATTTTACTGTTATTGGCATCTAAGCAAAGGATCTACTGAAAGCCCTGATTGTAGTGAATCTTTTTTTTTTTTTACATTTTTGCTAGGCAGTGGGGTTAAGTGGCTTGCCCAAGGCTACACAGCTAGGTAATTATTAAGTGTCTGAGACCAGATTTGAACCCAGGTACTCCTGACTCCAGGGCTGGTGCTTTATCCACTATGCCACCTAGCCACGCCCCACCCTTTTTTTAGATTTTTGCATGTAGTGAGTCTTAAAGAAAGTTCAGCATCCTAAGAGGGGAGAGTTTGGGTGTGGAACAATAAAAAGGATAGCAGACAGACCCAGAGAAGGAAGGAAAGCCTTGTGTGTGTCTCTAGAATGTTGCCCCTTCAGTCCCAGGCAAGCATGAGAAAGAATAATGCTGCAGAGTCTAACATCCTTTACTTCGATGATGATCAAGAATCAACTGTGTCTGGATCTGGAGAATCTCTGTAGCTCCAGGTTACTTCTTTCCAGAGTCAAAAGTATCAGCAAAGACAGGAATGGAAAAATCTGCTTGGATTCATGTAGACTTGTGTGTGAATACTCCTCTTCCCTAGACCTTAGGAATCATCTATGCTATTGGGAGCAGTAACTTGGTCAAAAGGTTTTCTGCACAGATCCTCAAACTAGAGTGACACAGACCCCTGGTGGGAGGGCCACAGGGCCACTTCTGAATTTTAATCATGTTCCCCTCTGGTTATAGGCCCCCATTATTAGCCAATTAACTTTAACTCTAACCTCTAAAGCCAACTTGAATTGGATTTCAAATATGTGGAAGAAGGGTAAACCTAGTTTGAGAATCTGTGGTTTAAGCCTTCTGGCCAAGAATGTTGTTAATGTGTGAGAGAATAGAAGCACCTTCAGAGAATATAGACGTCAAAAAACAGTTATGCCCTGAGTCCACCTTCCTCAATCTGTAGGCCAATGGGGAACTTGGGAGTGCTCTTACTCTAGTCAAATGAGGTCACTGAAGCTCTTTGAACCTTGGGCTTTCCTAGACCACAGTCTTCCTGAACCTTCATGTCTGAACCTCACAAAAAATTACATTTGGATAAATCAATATCTATATTAATACATTTATCGCTATATCCTCAGGTGCTTCAGTGGATAGAAACCTGGAACTGGATTCAGGAAGACCTGATTTCAAATTCTACTTTAGACTTTTACTAATTGTGAAACCCTGATCATGCTACTTTATCTCTGAGTGTTTTACTTTCTTCATCAATAAAATGGGTAGATTATGCCCTCTGCACTATTAATAGCCCCTGCTTTCTAATGCAATTATTATGAGAAAATAAGATAACCTTTTAGTGTCATTGCAAACTTGAAGGAACTCAAGAAATGAACTCCATTAGAGAGAGAGTGGAGGATGGCTTGTTTCTGTTTTTCATTTATAGCCCTAAGACTCCACATTCTGCTCTGTGCCTAGCTTCATGAACATTGTTTATAGATTCCTTCATTGTTGATTGATTCAAGAGAGGAGAGACTGGAAGAGGCAGATCAAATAGAGGCTCTTGCAGTCACTCAGGACAGAAGGGATTATGTAGAAGTGAATGAGTCTCTGAGGCCCTTGTCTGTGTTTCTGTGCTAGTCACTCTGACCTTCACAGTCTCGTAGTAAGCACAGATTCACATTTCTAGAAACAGCCACAGCCAACATATGGGATGGACCACAGGAAGGTCATCACCTGGAGTGCATGGCTGAAATAGGAAAATGGGGACAAAGAAAGATGTAGCTTTGTCCTCTATGATGCTCAGAACGAGAATAGAGATATCCTCCAGTGACTGACAAACTCATTCACCTGGAATGAGGTTCCTCTAGATTTTCCCTCATTGCCTCCTGGAATTCACTCCTTCTCCAGCAGAGGGAGGTAGTGAGGCAGGCACCTGAGCCAGATCCTACAAGCTGTGAGCTCCGCCATCTCTACCACCTCCCCAGGGCCTGGGAACACTCTCCTGGTGATGGGGAATCCAATCCTGGGCCACAAAGAGAAATCTCCCTCCATTTATCCACAGCCAACCATAATCATTCTCATATCAAGACACTAAACTCAATTTTGCCATTGCTCTTGAGGTCACACATTTGAGAACATAAAAGGGAGAATCCCTCCCCCAACCTAGAACCAGTCTCCAGTCTCCAGTCTCCTTGTCCAGATCTCCAGGAGAGGGAGTCACCATCAGCTGCAAGGCCAATGAGAGTTTGAAATATAGTTGTGGTTTTAACTACTTCCATTTGTAGCAGCAGAAGCCTGGTTAATACTTCAGGATCCTCATCTAGAAGGCAATGGGGGGGGGAGGCAGTGGGTCTGGGACAGAATTCTCACCATTAGCAGAGTGCAACCTGACAATGCTGTTGATTCTTACTCTGTATTCTAAATTATATCAAACAGAGCTTCAGCCCTGAACAAAAACATCTCCAGACTGTTCAAGGGATTCATCTCAGAGCAACAACTGATTCTTTTGTGGTCTCCAGGGGAGAACAGGCCCTCTGGGCTGGCTCACTCTTCCAGTCCCTCTCTCACGCAGTCCATGTTGATGTCCAGTCACTCACAATATTTTCCACAACTTCATTCATCCAGTCTGGGTTGAGTGATAGAAAGCAACAGACTGGAGACAGTAAGAACCAATATGGGGCCATTGCCATCCTCCAGAAGAGCAATGAGTAGACACAAGTGAAGGACTCAGACTCCAAACTCTCGGTCTCTGTCTCCAAGTCAGTCCCCCTCACCTTCATCGTCTTACTTTGGGCACCAGATTGTCCCAGATCCACCATTCAAGTATAGGAACAGACAGTCATGGCCTGGAACGTGCCTGTATTTACTTCCTTATTAGGTGTGCCAGGAAAGAGGCAATGAAGACCAGGGTGGTCAAAAAAAAAAATAAACATTTTTATGGAGAACTCACACAGGCAAGCATTCACAAGGCGGTCAGAAGAAGCAATACTAGGACACCCTGAAGGTCTCATTGAATAACATTAGAATTGATTATTACACATGGAAGACACTGGCACAGGACACCCAGCATGGCATGCCCTCTTCAGAGAGGGTGTTGCCCTCCATGAGGAAGGCAGAAGTGAAGAACCTTAAGAGAAACGGGACATCTGGATCTGTACCCAACCTGTGATAGAGCATTCCAAGCTCCTATTGGTCTGATCAGCTGCAGTCCAACACACTTCAATTTATCTCAAACATAGTGATGTTCAATAATGCTCAAAAAGAAGGACCCACCAACCCCCTCAATGCTCAGGACAGTTACCTTTTCTAGTGGATCACCTTCACCGAGGAAGGACATTTTCCTAGGTTTTCCTCAAGGGTCCTGTCTATGAACTGTAAAGTCTCAATCGGACCCTCCTCTTTGCCTTCTCGATTTCCCACCTTTTCCAGAGACTAGTGGGGCAAGTGCAGGTACACAGAAAAGTGAGGAACCACCAAAACCTCGAGTTGTGAGTTCCTGTCATCTTTGCCACCTCTCCAGGGCTTGGAATTTGCTCATAGCTTTAGTTATGGGGGACAGAGAGAAGAATCTCTGAACTATAACCAATTGCACTATCCCTGTATCAGTCACTCTGAAAGAGCACTTCTCTGCTTCTGAGGTCACAACTTAGAATGCATAAAAAAGGGAGCTTCGGTCTAGCCAGAGTGGTATCATCTGGTTAGTGGATCCTTGAGATGAACTTCATATGAGTCCTGCTCCTCTTTTGGATACGGAGACTCAGGAGAGTTTTCACAGGCCCTGCTTACAGGTATCTTATGTGTTCTCTCTAAAGGTCTTCAAGAATCAAGATGATTTCACATTCCAGAGCCTCTGGCTGTTGGGGTCTGGGTAAAACAATAAAAGACAAGGAAGGATTCACTGGAACTCAGATTTTAAAGATGACCCCCCTATCCAGGAAATATGAAAGATGGGTTCAGATGAGAGGGGGCAGATAAGGATGACCAGACCTGAATCAAAAACACTGTGAACTCTTTGGGAAACATGTCTCACTTTTAGAGAAAATACAGTTGAATGTCACTGATTTCTGATTTTATTTTGGAGTATCCACAAGAATTGTCTCATGGATATTCTTCACTATTGGAATTTACACATTTCTGCCTTAATCTCATCCTTAGTTCCTGAAATTCAACTGGGACACTGTTCTGGCCCAGTCTCCAGTCTCCTTGTCATGAACTGCAAGGTCAGTGAGAACCTAACAGATAGTGATGGTAATGACTTATTATAATGGTTCCAAAAGAAATCAGGCAAAACCCCGGATTCTTCCTCTACCTGGCCACCAGTCTGTCATGTGGAATACTGTCCTGGTTCAGTGTTAGGGGGTCTGGGACAGATTCCTCCCCCTCACTATCAGCACCATGAAGCCAGAGGATGTGGTTGATTACTAGTTGAAGGATTGTGAATGGGATCCCACAGTTCTTCAGCTTTGAACACAAACATCCCCAGGCTGCTCAACTGAGGGCAGGGCACCAGCTGCTCTTTCTAGGCCTGTAGGGCACATTTGCCTCTACTCCTGCCCTCTGCTCAGGCACAGCCCTCCCAGGGCCTCACCTTCCCTCTTGTCATTAATTTTTGTAAGATTGTAAATTCCACATTTTTCTTCCTATCTCCTTTTAGTCTCCCCTCCCTAAGACAGTAAGTGACCTATGTTAATACATGTACAATCATGTTAAAGATATTTCAATATTAGTCTTGTTGTGAAAAACATCAAAACAAAAGAAAATAAAACCAGAGATAGCAAAAATAAAATATTAAGAAGTGAAATTAGCATGCTTTAGTCTTCCTTTGAACTTCATAGGTTTTATTTCCTGGAAAAGTTTTTCACTGTGGATGAATCAGGGCAGCTGGACAATTTAGATGATTCCAATCTTGTTGGCAACATCTAAAGCATCTTAGTCTGGATGCCTTCTTCCATCAGGCCGGGTCAGTGTGTTGACCTTTGTCACATCGTTGTCATACGGTTTATTTACCTCATGCTTCCTTTGGTGCTTCTTGGCCTTGACATCCACAATGAAGACTAGGGTGTTATCCTCAATCTTTCTTATAGTAGAGTCAGTAGTCAAGGGGAACTTAATGATGACACAATGATCAAGCTTGTTTCTCTAAGGGGTACTTTTCTAAGGGTATTGGGGCTGCCTTCAAAGTCTTAGTGTCTTGGGACTCCAGAAGGCCCCAAAAGTTCAGATCTTTTTCTGCCTACCAACACCCTTCAACACAGCTTTCTTGCCCTTGACCTTGGCTTCTGTCTTGGGGGACAACTGCTTCCTTCTTCATCTTTGTCACCATCTAGAAGGAAAGTCATAGTTCTTTCTCTGGATGTTGATAGCAAAATGCTCCATGCCTGTCATTCTAATGTAAGTCTAATAAACCTGGCACCATCAAAGTGTATGCCTTACATTCCAAATATTCCTAAATTCTTCCCCATTTTTGCTTCTGTTATTGCTTTCCCTTCCATTCTATTCATATATCTCTATCCACTGAATGACCCAGCTGCCCATTATACTGGGATTTTCATGAAAGCAGGGTCTGCCTTTTACCTATTTTTGCCCATCAGCCCATGGCCCAGTGCCTGGTGACTGGCTTATTGAATTCTTGTTGACTAACTGTACAAAGCCCCAGAAAAAGCAATCCAGATTTGATTGTAGGACCACAGACCTCTAGCATCAATTAGCATAAAAGTCACAGAGCCTGTCTCCTGGAACAAAAGTAAGAGACAGTTTTATTATGACTTTTCTAATTCAGTGAATAGCCATAGAGAGTAGTTTTCAACAATTCCATGATAATCTAGCTAATCATTCTTGTTATGTCTCCATCCCTCCAGGGTTTCCTTTTCATGAAGAATTCTAGGCACTGGGGTCCTACCTATGTTTCCTCTAAATCCATTGAAATGTGGATGTCTGAGAGCTCAGTGTTGGAAGTGAAGTGCTGAAGTTTGCATAATCCCTGTGCAAACATGGTAGAAGAGAGTCCCTGAAACTTCTGGGTCCCTACAAACTTCTTGACTATAAAAATTTACCTTCCTGACAGTCTTGCCCCTAAGTCCACCTTTAAGTCTGGGGAACATTCTGACAGGAATGCGCAACTTACTCAAAATAACTGACCCTGCCATCACAAGACATACCATAGATCTTTTGTGTCATCACATGCTGAGTAAGCTAACCTTGGCTCTTTTTGCTGCTTCTAACCCCTGCTTATGCTATAGGGCCCCCCCCTCCCCTCTGTGGTTTTAGCCTTATAAACTCCAATCTCCCTTTGTTCGGGGATGTACAATTTGGGTTACTCTGATCCCCGTGCAGTTGCTGGCAATAAACTCCACTGTAAACTCTGGGTCTCGATCTCTTCTCTGTTCTGACACAACAGAAGCAAGGCTCTTCACTTCTTTGGGTTCAGAGTCATCTGTTGTCTGCACCGAGAACTGAGGGGACATGTTGATGAAGGGGATGGTAGTGGTTTGACTTGTCTTCCATAGACTAACAACTGTATCTCACTCAGGGTACCCTGCTGCCTCCCTTAGGTAAGCTAGCCTGCCCTGTGCTCCAGTATAGGATGCCAGTTAGTAAAGGAGTCAAGTCCCTTCTCCAGGGGAGTTGTTATCCCTTGTGAGGACCATGCATTCTGAGCTAAAGAATGAGAGGGGAGATAGTTGAGAAAGAAGGGGGGGATCGCTCTCCCAGGGCTCTTGTGTCTATATTCATATTGATGTTTTCTCCAGTTACAACATATTGTATCCTCCTTACAACTGTGATGATCTTTTCAATGCCTTTGGGTCACCTGCAATTGCATTGAATCTAAATTCCACACTAAGAACCTAGTTAAAATTTTTGAATCAAGCTATCTCTTGTTAATTAACTTTGATGTCCACCTGCAGCTGATGTTAAAGGGATATTCATAACTTCTTGTGGATTGCAATCCTTCCTCTTTCTGATTCCTTTCAAATATGAAATTCTAGAAATTCCACAAAGTTAACCTAGTTCTTATAGTAGAATAATCTTATGTGAAAATGCATAGACTGCTCAAATATTGCCCAGGTATGTCACCTTTGAGAAATCAAGTCAGGGAGAGTCCTACCTCACATCAGACTGAAAAGCCACCCTTTCAACTCTTATTCCAGTGATACTGTCACCTGTAATGTTCAACCCTGATTGGGTTTTCTGGCTTTTATAGACTCTATGCCCCACCCATATAATCTTTGATTTTAGTCTGAATTTCAGACTCAAGATAGAAGGCCAATTTTCAGTCCCATGAAGTCTTTAATAGCTAATTCCTTTCATCAGTAGACATTCATCATTAAACATTATAGTCTAAAGATCCAGAAAGTGCAACATATTGATTATATTCTTATAGGGGTAACAATTCACAGAAAAATCACAAAATTTTGTCCATGTTGCACAGGTGATTTTACTAGAAATTTGAAATGTATAAATAAATCAGCTACAACTGCTTATAAACATTTTATAAAAACAATTCTCTCCTAAAAATATGCTCACTTATTATCTATGTTCAAATAAACTTAAGAAATCATTGCTCTGAAAATAGTTTTTCAAATATCTTTAATGAATTCTTTGCTACCTATAGATATCCACAGGTATTTAAGTAATAACACATATTTAAGGAGAGTAATCCTAAACTTAAATGTATACTGGTTGAAAATATAATATATTCAATTATCACAGATATTTTAAAATATTTTAAATACATATTTTAATATACAAACTTCTATTACAAAATTCATCAAAAATCAAAAAATCATACCAGATATACCAATAATTCTACCTAATATTATAGCAGTCACTCCTTTTGGGTCAAATGGGGCACATAATAACACCTGCAGACTAAACAAAAAAGAAGGATGACTGAAACTTTATGGTTCTTCAGGTGGCAAGAAAGTTCTTTAAAATATTCCTCATTTGAACCAAATATATATATATACATATATATATCTTAAAAAAGAAAATGGGATTCTTCAGAAGATTAATCTTAAACATGATAATTTCAAAATGGCAATATAACTCTTAATTATGCCATGCAATGGCCAAAACTCTCCTACTTGCAATTATAATGCTTTGACAATTAACCCAACAGGTAATTGCTTAACAAATAATATCCTTGAAACATAGAAAGTTTTTTAAGACACCTGTCAGTTATATCATATTATTGCAATAAATTACCTTACAGTTTTGAAATTTAATTGACCACATACAAATCACATAACAAAAACTTACAAAAATTTTTTGGGTTTCTTTTCTAAAAACAATATTCTGAATGTTAAAAGGATAGTGCATTAATTGTGAATGTGTAAAGTGATAGTTATCTCTCTTGTTCAATCATAAAGCAAAAATAAATGAATACCCAAAAGTTCTTCTAAGTATCACTTTTCTTGATCCAAAATGTCTCTACAAATGGAAATGTTTGTTTTAAGATAGAAGGAAGACCGGCAGTGACAATATTCACTCCTTACATTCCCCTTTATCTTAACATTATCACTAGCAATAATCCTACATTCAATCTTTAAATTAACCAATATTTAATATTAGAACATTTAGGAATACCACAATATACTGTGATCACAATTATGTACTACAAAACTTAAAAAAAATTTTATCCCATACATACATTTTTTAGTAATACACAGAATCAACCCATATATGGTTATCTAAAAAGGTGAATAGCTTAAATACATTTCTTTAGGTAGTCCTGTTGCTTTTACTTTCAGAACTAATTTTTCACTAATTCAAACCAAATCTGTACTTACAAGTCCTTAGCACAATCCCTATATTTTTCACTCTCTCTCTCTTTTTTTTAACAAATCAAAGCAATAACACCACAAACAAAATTTTTGTTTCTGTAGTTTCTAATTGAAAAACTATCAGAACAGGATTGTATCAGAAAGTTTCTGGTAAAATCCTCTGTGTTAAATGTTTTTGCCAAAAAAACCTTGCATTCCAAAGTAGGCTCAGAGCCATTTTCTTTATAATAAGAGTATTTTTGCAAACTGGGAGGACATTCAGAGTGTAGACATTACTTTCAGATAATTATGAAAGTCCTAAATTACCTCACCATCTGATGGGGAAAATATTATGAAAACATTTCATCTTTTCTTTGTGTCTATTACTGGGGTAAATTTTAGTGAACAAATTGTACTCTAAAAGTCCAGTCAATGGGCTACAGAGGGAGAGGGTTGGGGGTGGGGAATGCTATATATTTTTGCTTGTCTGTTCTTTGGGTGCAGCTCTTTCTTCTTTTGGTATGAGCTTTTTCCGTCTTCTCTTTCTTGAGAAAGCAAACACAAAACATTTCAGTCCCAGTCTCTGAAGACCATTTCACCATTTGTCAATTGGGGAATGGCTTGTTTTTTTAAAAAATTGAACTCAGTTCTTTGTATATTTTAGAAATGAGTCCTTTGTCAGAAAAATTGCTAGTAAAAATTGTTTTCCCAACCTCAAGACTGTATTTTTAAAAGGACCATTGGCAAAGATGCATAGGTGAAAAAAAGTTAAGCCTTTGATAGATCTGGCAAGAGGTGTTTTGACTGATTGGAGTGTTCTCCAGAACAGACCCCCTGAATTGTTGGGCACCCCACTTTCTCCTTTGGTTTTTCTGACAGAGCTTTCTGGGAGCAAGAGTTGGAATAGTTTCCTTGTGAAGGAGAAGGGGGTGAAAACGGAGCATTGTGATGTCCTGTATACAACTCTTGAAATGGGAAGGTGAGGGATTTGGGTTTTATTTGGTGGGTGTTGGTTGAAGGATGGTGTTTGCCCAGTTTATCAGGAGCCCCATATGTTCTTCAAAGCTCAGCTGGGGAGGTGGGACCTGTGACCCCTCACTTCTCCATCTCTTTGGCAGCAAACCAGAGTAATCCAAGTCACTTGTGTGTCCTATAGAAATGTGTTGAATGTTAACTGAGATGTGTCCTAGAGTAGAAGGGGGAGCATCTTCTGTTATGACCATCAGGAACTGTCTTGATATCAGTCCCCAAGACAAGCCCCACTGGTAGCTGTAGGGAGATTTGAAGACATTCTGTATAACGTAAGAGATGCCCTGCTTGTCCTGTCCTGGGGTTGACTTTCTAGACAGCCAGCCAGAGGCCGGACTCCATTCCTCAGCTCCCCTCCCACTCTCCAGTGGTAACATCAATAGTTTGGTACTGTCCTTAAAACTCAAATTCCCAAGGGAAGAAGGATTCCTCAGACAATGCACATGACTTGAAGTTTGACTGGGGGAATTCGGTCCCTGTCAGTGGGGAAACTGACAGTATATTTAAATGTATCTGGGGCATCTCCAGAAGACCCCTCTTTCACTAGCATTCTAGCCAATCTGCCATTATAATGCTGGATAACTAAGTTTACAGCCTCATTAGACTGTTAAGGTCATACCTACTCTGATCCCTTCACTCTACAGCAGGGGAAATTGAGGTCCACAGAAATGAAGTCAGTTCCCTCCAAGTCAAATAGGTAGAAAGAAAGGTTGTCAGGATTTGAAATCTTCTGCTGCCTCCTTTTTGTACTGTCCTTCAAGAATCCCCCTTTTCAATTTTCTGTCTCCCTTCCCTTCCCACCCTCCTTGGGGTAGGCTCTCTCCAGGCTAGAATCTAGGAACTGAATTAGAATAAATGTAATTGTTTGGATTTCTCCAGGAAGGAGAGGGCAGACTAGTGAGAAAAATCCCCTTGAATGTGAGGGGAATAGGGCTGCTAAAGGTGGTTTCTGGGACTCTCTGGCATCAGTGAGGAAGCCCAAATTCTCTAAGGGCCAGTAGGATTTGCTGTACTTATTGTCCTCCCTTCACTCCTGAACCCCTTCAGAAATCCCTCAAAAAAGCACCTGTTAAAAGCTTTTTTTCCTCCTTAAAAAGCCCAGTTCTTGAAGGCTTAGGTTGAGGGACACAGGGACTGAGCTCTATGATGCTATTATGATTCCTGTTGAAGATAACCTGAGTTCAGGAAGGGGAACAGTGGAGCCAGATGCCAATAGCTTGGAAGGAGACAGACACCAGGGGTATCCTACCATATTATATTTCATTTTATCACTGGGCTTCATAAGTAAGTAAGGTGGAAAATTAGGCTGGTTGTGGTGCAGTAAATAGAAGACTGGACCCAAGAGTCTGGAAGACCTGAGCTCAAATATAGACTTAGACACTTACTAAACATCCTGAAAAGTGGTCCATTATAGTATCATAGGAATCCTGGAAGAGTCACCATTTTGTGGATGAGAAAACTGGTTTATCTCACTGAGATGAGTCAGAACTTGGGAGTTGTATGTGGGGAAGACAAACTGCTTCCAGTTTCAGAAACATCAGCTGCCTGAATCAGGGCTTACTGACTTGTCCTAGACTAACTTCCCAGAAGGTCCAGGAAAGACTGATTCTAGAAATGTCAGCTTATTGGATGGTCTTGAAAGTTTTTAAAAAACACAGGACTGTTAAATTCCTCACATCTTGTTGGCAGAAAGCTTCAGAAAGGATAGAACAAAGATCCAGCACTTCTACCTCATCAGAACTAGAAGGCAGTCTAAACTTGATTAATTCATAGAAAAAGAAAGGAGGCCCATTGAGTTTTAGGAATTGACAGTAAAGTAGCAGCCACATAAGTGGCCAAGCAAGGATTTGAATGCAAGAATGTGTTTTCACCTCATCAGGTCCAGGGACCTCATTGTTGCATAAAGGAACTATCATTTTCCTTGGCTGCTAAATGTTTGAGCTCTACAAACAAATAGTTCCTGCTCACAGAATTGATGCTTGCCTAATGGAGCAAATTCTAAAGAAGAATGGGCTGTCCCAAGAGGGAGTGAGTTTCCCAGCCCCAGGAGGAAGGCAAAGAATATCTGACCTCTATTAGAGAGAGTCAGCCATTCAATTCATGAAGTTTTGAGTCTGGGTCAAGACATTGAAGGCAAAAAATGGAACAGTTCCTGTCTTCACAGGGAGCTTATATTCTCATACTTGGAAAAAAGATTTATAAGGATGGGGGGGGTAGCCTTTCTGGATTTTGTTTTCCTCAGCAATAAAACTTAAGGCAATGAAAACAACTTGGGGATGGGTTGGGTTGGGTCTTTGGACCTGGGGTCTAGAAATGGAATGGGGAAAAAAAGCCAATTTGTATTGCCTAACCATTAGTTTTCCTTTATAATCTTATGTATCTTATTATAAAATACAATTCTGAGAAGAGGCTCAAGGGTTTTCCCCCCAGGGGTCCCAGTTGTGAACAAAATTATAAGTCCTGGGCTAAGTAGGGTCTTTCACGATAATGAGGCAGATCCAACTTGGGCTGCCCCAGATCAACCACTCTTGGTTCCCCAAGACAAAGGCTGCTGAGAGATCACCCTGCTCTAGGTCATTTGGGTCTAACTTGTCTGGTTTGCTTTTGTTTACTTGCCTTCTCCTGCATGTCCATCATGGGGAGGCAAACATCTCCACCTGGTTCACTTGGCTCAGCTGGATCACTGGCACACTCTACTTGCAGTGGTAAAACAACTGATGCAAATTTAAAATTCTCCCTACCTTAGTGCATTCAAGTATATCAAGACTATATGGTGAAAAGAGGGATTGAGGGTAGTTTGCAAATGTTAGAGAAAGCAGTTGACTATGGGTATGTCCTTTCAAGCCATACACTTTGTTACTTATGAATTGATGCAAGACCATATTCATCCCAAACCTACCTATAAAGCACTGTTTCATATTATTGCTGGAGGGAAGGCTGGGACCATGGCAGCAGCTGTGACCACAACCATGGAAGTCTACAAAACTTTGCTAAATACAAAGGAAAAGGAGGCCCTCTCCTTTGTCAAAGTCAAACAACTTACTGGAATGACCAAATGACTTTCGCACCCTATAAAAATCTTAGTGGAGCTTTCCCATTCTTTAAGGGTATCATGGCCCCAGTTTTTTTTTCAAATTCCCACCAGGGCCCTTTCCTAGTCTGTGTATGAGTTCTTTCAATTAGTATTCTCTCTTAGAGAATATTTAAAGAATTCCCCCTCCTGTTTCTATCCCTCTTTTCTCCCAATCCCATCTCCCTGTCTCTGTCCTTGCCCTCCCACTTCCTTCCTGGTCCCTCCCACTCCTTCCCTGTCCTCCCACTTCAACCCTTGCCTTCCCAATCCCCCTTTGTCCTCCCATGAATTCTGTTAGTACAGAATTCCTACTACCACATGGAAAACCAGATACCAGCTAATGAAGGAATTCCCCCTCCTGTTTCCCTCCTTCTTCCTCCCAATCTCCCCTACTCCCTGAGAAGTGTTGGGAGAGCTTTTGCAAGACTCATCAACCACAGCAGCACATATGCAAAATGGTGGCATTGAAGTTAGGGAAAGGTTTTGCCAGAACAATGATTTTATCTCCCAAGCCTTGCATCATCCCTCCCATACTAGAAGAATGAATTTACTTCCATGATATACTAGGCTGAAATGGGTGGCTGATTGGAAAGCAGAGAAGTTGGCTGCCTCAACTAATTCCCCTGAATCACTGCCTCTGACTAGTGACAATGGTTAACAGACACAGGTAAACCACTTTCTACAAATTTCTATATCTGACTGTATCCAGACTTCATTGTAGAGGAAAAGAATTTGGGCCTTCTACAGGAGTGGACAAAGAATATTCTATTTTAAATCCCTTCATTTTACAGGAATGAATGTCCTTCAGTAACAATCAACCCACAAAATGACTAAGCTTCACTATCTCCACATAACTGTCAGAATCCCACTGGGGCCATTGCTGCAGTTGCTACAACCCCAAAGGGTGGTCATCAAGTCCTCCTCAATACCCAAGAAAACATGGTATTATACTTGTTCAAAGTCAGCAGACATCTGAAGTTTTCAATGCTTTTCATAAAATCTACTTGCTAAATGGTATCACAGGGTACTTTAGAAAGCATCATGGGCTGAATAATGTGTCAAATGCCAGCCTTATCCTGGCACTCTGACTTTTCCAGAACATCCTTTTTCAGCATGAGAGTTGGAAAAGGACAACCCTTCCTATTAGATATACTAGCCATTTTTAGAACTACCAGTCCTATTGTTTCCATCCCTCTTTCCATCCCAATTGTCCCTTCTCCCAGAGAAGGATTGGCCAGAGGTATATGCTTAGACTGCCCAAACAAGAGAAAACAAGTACAAAATGGCAACCCTGTAGGTCCAGGTTTTATCAGAAAAATGAGTTAATATTTCTGTCAGAAGAATGAGTATATTTTCCAATCCTTGCTTCTACCTGCCCATACCAGAAGAATGCATTTACCTCCATCATAATGTTGGGAGTACCTGGGCTGGTATGGACAGGTATGCAGTTTGCTTCAGCACCTTATTCACCGAAATCATTGCCTCTCCCTATTGTCAGTGGTCAAACAAATGTTCAGTTCTCCACATCTTTCTGCACTGAAGGGAATCAAGACTATATTGTAAAAAGAGGGATTGAGGGTATTTTACAAAGTATATAGAAACTAGTTAACCATGGATATGCCCTTTCAAGCCATACACTTTGTTACTTATGAACTGATGCAAGGCCATATCCATCCGAAACCTACCTATAAAGCACTATCTTATTGCTGGAGGGAAGGCTGGGGCTGTGGCAGCAGCTGTGACCACAACCACGGAAGTCTACAAAACTTTGCTAAATACAAAGGAAAAGGAGGCCCTCTCCTTTGTCAAAGTCAAACAACTTACTGGAATGACCAAATGACTTTCGCACCCTATAAAAATCTTAGTGGAGCTTTCCCATTCTTTAAGGGTATCATGGCCCCAATTCTTTTTCAAATTCCCACCAGGTCCCTTTCCTAGTCTGTGTATGAGTTCTTCCAATTAGTATTCTCTCTCAGAGAATATTTAAAGAATTCCCCCTCCTGTTTCTATCCCTCTTTTCTCCCAATCCCATCTCCCTGTCTCTGTCCTTGCCCTCCCACTTCCTTCCTGGTCCCTCCCACTCCTTCCCTGTCCTCCCACTTCAACCCTTGCCTTCCCAATCCCCCTTTGTCCTCCCATGAATTCTGTTAGTACAGAATTCCTACTACCACATGGAAAACCAGATACCAGCTAATGAAGGAATTCCCCCTCCTGTTTCCCTCCTTCTTCCTCCCAATCTCCCCTACTCCCAGAGAAGTGTTGGCCAAAGCTTTTGCAAGACTCATGAAACACCACAGCACATATGCAAAATGGTGGCATTGAAGTTTAGGGAAAGGTTTTACTAGAACAATGATTTTATCTCCCAAGCCTTGCTTCCCTCACCTACTAGAAGAATGAATTTACCTCCATGATATACTAGCCTGAAATGGGTGGCTGGTTTTAAAGCAGGGAAGTTGGCTGCCTCAACTAATTCCCCTGAATCACTGCCTCTGCCTACTGACAATGGTTAACAAACAAATACAGATAAACCACTTTCTACAAATTTCTATATCTGACTGTATCCAGACTACATTGTAGCTGGAGCGAATTCGGGCCTTCCACAGAAGTGGACCACCACCACCTGATAAAGAATATTCTCTTTCAATCCATTCATTTTACAAGTATGAATTTTCTTCAGTAACAAATCAGCCCACCAAATGGCTAAAATTCACTATTTCACATTAATGTCAGAGGTATGGCTGTGGCCATTGTTGCATTTGCTAAAACCACCTGGGATGGTCATCAAGTCCTCCTCAATACCCAAGAAAACATGGCACCATACTTGTTCAAAGTCAGAAGACATCTCTCTGATATTTTCTATGATTTTCACCCAATCTTTCATCTAAATGTTTTCTCAGGGTGCTTTAAAAAGCTTCAAGGCCTGAACAAACTACCATAGCATAGCCACTGCCTTTTTGGGGTTTTCTTTTGATTTTTCAAATGAATCCTCAGTAAGCAAGTATGGGTGGTAAGGACAACCTGTTCTAACAGATTTTTCCAATCACCCCTTTTTCCCAGAGAAGTACTGGCCAAAGGGGTTTCCAAGACTGGCCAAACACCACAGCACAGATCCAGAATGGTAGCCCTGAACTTTAGGGAAAAGTTTTACCAGAAGAATGATTTTATATTCCAAAACTTGCTTCTTCCCTCCTCTGCCAGAAGAGTAAATTGTCTCCATCATATTGTTGGGAAAAATGGATAACTGGTCTGGATAGCTGGAAAGGTTGCTGCCTCAACTAATTCACATGAATCATTGACTCTTACCAATGCAAGTGGTAAAACATCAAATACAGATGGGCAACTTTCTCCTAATTTCTGGAATTGACTGTGTACAGAAGATAGGGAGGAAGGAGCAACACTGGGCTTTCTATAGGAGTGACACCACCCAATTGACAAAGAATATTCTAGTTCAGTCCATTGATTTCACATGTATAAATATCCTTCCAAATCAAATCAACCTACAACATACCTAAAATCCACCATTTCCCATTCTTGTCCGAGACAAGGCTGGGGCAATTGCTGAATCTGCTATGACCCCCCTGGCTGGTTGCAAAACCCTCAACACCAAGCAAAACAAGGCACTCTCCTTGACCAAAGTTAGAGGACATCTCATTGACATTTTCAGTGCTTTTCTAAAAGTCTAACAACTAAGTGACAATGCAGGATATAGTAAATAGATAAAGCCCTGAATAAAATTTCAGATCACAACCAGTGCTTTATCCTGATGTTCTATGAGTTTTTCAGGTACTTCTTCATTAAGGATGAAAGGAAGAAAAGGACAAACCCTGTGTCTCATAGACAAATTTTCAAAAGCTCCCCCTCCTTTTTGTTCCATCCCTCTTTCTCCCAATCCCCCCCCCTACCCCCCCTTCTCACAGAGAAAGATTGGCCAGGCAGCTACTCAGACTGACCAAACACCAGAGCCCAGATGCAAAATAGCAACCACCTTTTTCAGAAGAATGAGATTATAGCCTAACCCTCACCTCCTCCCTCCTCTGCCAGAGGAAAGAATTGATTCCATCACATGGTGGGGAGAAAGAGGGGCTGGTCTGGCTGGGTGGGCAGTTTGCTGCCTCAGCTCATTTCCCTGGATCATTGCCCCTCCCTACTGCCAGTGGTTAAGAAATGAATACAGATACGCAACTTTCTATATATGTCTATACTTGACTATATTCAGGTTACATTGAGAAAGGAGTAAATTCTGGTCTTCCACAAAACTGACACAACCAATTGACAAAGAATATTCTATGTGCTTGTGAATTGCTATCAGGAACAAATCAACCCCCCCCCCCCAAATGGCTAAAATCAACCAACTCACATTCTTGTCAGAGGCATAACTGGGGCCATTGTTGTAGCTAGTACAATCTCTAGGATGGTGGTCAAACCCTCCTCAACACCCAAGAAAACATAGCAAATCCTTCTCCAAAGTCAGCAGACATCTTGACATTTTCAATACTTTTCACACAATCTGCCTGCTAAATGGTATCTAAGGGCACTGTAAAAAGCATCAAGGCCTGAATAATTTATCATATCGCAGCCACTGCCTTTTCATAGATTTCTTTGTTTTTCAAACACTTCCTCACTAACCATGAGAGGGTGGAAAGGAAAACCTATCCTAACAGGTATACTAGGTAATTAAGTAAAACCCACATTCTGTTTCCATCCTTTTTTCTCCCAATCCCTAAAACCAGAGCACAGATCAAAAATGATAGCAACTGAAGTTTAGGGAAAAGTTTTATCTGAAGTATGATTTTATCTTCCAAACTGCTTTTCCCCTCCTCTGGCAGAAGAATGATTTATCTCCATTATATTTTTGGGAAAAAGTTGGGCTGGTCAGACAGCTGGGTAGTTTGGTGCTTCACCAAATTTGCCTGGATATTTGCCTCTCCCTACTGCCAGTGGTAAAACAATGAATATAGATATAGTTTCTACTAATTTCTGTACTTGACAATGTCCAGATGATATGGAGGAAGGAGTGAATTCCTTCCTTCTGAAGGAGTGACACCACCCAATTGACAAAAAAATATTCTATTTCAGCACATTCATTTTATATATATATATATATATATATATATATATATATATATATATATATATATATATATAAATTTCCTTCAAGAATAAATCAACCAATAAAATGGCTAAAATCCACCATCTCACATTCTTGTCAGAGGCATTGCTGGAGCCATTGCTGCAGCTGCTACAACCCCTGGGAAGTTGGTAAAACCCTCCTCAACACCCAAGAAAACATGAAACTATCCTTGGTCAAAGTTAGTGAACATCTCACTGACATTTTTTTAACCTTTTCATGTGTCTCTTGAACCTCCTGTTTGATGTCCAAATTTTCTATTTAGCTCTGGTCTTTTCATCAGGAATTTTTGGAATTCTTCCATTTTGTTAAATGTCCATCTTTTTCCCTGGAAGAGAATGATTAGCTTTGCAGGGTAGTGGATGCTTGGCTGCATATCAAGCTCACTTGCTCTTTGAAATATCTTGTTCCAGAGTCGATCCTTTAATGTTGATGCAGCCAGGTCCTGTGTAATCCTTACTGTGACTCCTTGATATTTAAATTGTTTCTTTCTGGCTGCTTGTAGGATTTTCTCTTTTATCTGATAGTTCTGGAATTTGGCCACAACATTCCCTGATGTTTTCATTTTAGGATCTTTTTCTGTAGGGGATTGATTTATTCTTTCAATAACTACTTTGCCCTCTGGTTCCATGATATCAGGGCAGTTTTCCATAACTAGATCCTGTTATATTAAGCCCAGGCTTTTTTTCTCTTCAATGTTTTCAGTAAGTCCAATAATTTTCAGGTTGCTCCTCCTAGACCTAATGTAGAGGTCAGTGGTTTTGCTGATGAGATATTTTACATTTTCTTCTATTTTTTCTGTTTTTTTTTTATTTTGTTTTACTAGCTCTTGTCTTGTTGTCTCATGGAGTCATTAGTTTCTGCAGACTCCATTCTTTTTTTTTAGAGAGGAGTTTTCTTCATTAACCTTTTGCAACTCCTTTTCCAATTGGTCAATTCTACTTTTGAGAGCTTTCCATTTGACCAATTGAGGTTGTGAGTGAATTATTTTCTTTTTTGTATTTGTCCAATTGATGATCTGAGAGATTTATTCTCATTTTGTATTTATCCAATTGTATTTTCTAAGGATTTGCTTTCTTGTTGCAAGGTATTGTCTCTCCCAAATTTTCCAGTTGATTTTTAAACCCCTTCCTTATTTCTTCAAGGAAGACTTTCTGTTCTGAAGACCAGATATTATTCTCCTCAAAGGTTCTAGGTCTGAGTTAGGGTCTTTCCCTTCCAAGGATTTTTCTATGGTTCCTCCTTTCCGCTGACCCTTCTTCATTTTGCCAAGACCTTGAGTTGGGGAGGGGCTGGTTCACAGGGGTTTGGGATTACTAGAGGCTTTACTCACAGTGCAATTTCACTGGCTGGCCAGTAGGATGCTAGTTGCTTTCTCTGGAGTGTTTGTGACCTTGATTGAGGCCTTCTTCCCTTAGCTTGGGGGGGGGGGGGGTGGAGCTAATGAGTCCTTTTGCCTTCAATCAATGATGGGCTTTACCTTGAGGTGAGGTCATTCCTCTCCCTATTGTCAGCTGGGCTGGTTCCTCTGCTCACACAGCTGTGCCTGAGGCAGAAATAGTCTGCAATTGTTTGCTCTGGGAAGAGGTCTCAGCCACAATGGAGGCATGGACTCAGAGTTCCTCAGACCAGAGGAGGCCAGGGATGGTGTCCACAACTCTCTTGCACTGGAACCCACCCCCCAGCCCTGTTTGCAAGCTCCAGAGGGTCAGCGCACCTCTGCTCCCTAGTTGACTCAAGCCCCCACCATCTAGTCCCACTGCTAACCCAGCAGGTCTGGCAATCGGTCTCTCAGCCTCCCCTGCTCCAATTCAACTGCTAATCTGGCTAATCCAGGGCCCTCCATGCCCAGACTCACCCATTGGAATTTGTCCAATGCCGCTGAGGGATATAAATCCTGAGGTAGATGTTCCTTCTCCTGGCTTTTCTTTCTGGGTTTTGTGGGTCAGATTTCTGTTAAGAGTTTTGTTTCAAATGATAGATGGGGAAAGATCAGGAGACTTTAGATCTGTGCCTGTATTCTCTCCGCCATCTTGGCTGGGAGTCCTCACTGTCATTTTTTTTTTTTTTTAGGTTTTTGCAATGCAAATGGGGTTAAGTGGCTTGCCCAAGGCCACACAGCTAGGTTCACTGTCATTTTCAATGCTTTTCTAACAGTCTACCAACAAAGGGTTATCTCAGGGTACTTTAAAAGCATCAAGGCCTGAATATTCTTTCATAGCCCAGCCCCTGTCTGATCCTGGATATCTCTGACTTTGTGAAATACTTCCTCACTAAGAATGAGATGTTCAAAAGCACATATCCTAACAGACATGCTAGCCATTTTTAGAATTCCCCTACCTATTGTTCCCATTCCTCTTTCTCCCATTCCCCCACTTCTTTCAGAGAAATATTGACCAGAGGAGATTGCTCAGACTGACCAAACAACAGAAAAAAGATGCAAAATAGCAGCACTGAAGGAAAGGTAAAGGTTTTATTGGAAGGATTAGCATGTCTTTTCATTGGAAAAATGATTTTATCTTCCAAACCTTGCTTTTCCCCTTCTCTGCCTTAAGAATGAATTTTCTCCTTCATGTTTTTGGGGTAAAGGTGGGCTGATTAGAAAGCTGGGAAGTTTGATGCCTCACCAAATTTGTTTGGATAGTTGTCTCTCCCTATTGCCAGTGGTAAAACAAGGAATACAGATATACAACTTTGTAGTAAATTCTGTATGTGACTATCCAGATGAGATGGAGGGAGCAGTGAATTCCAGCTTTCTATAGGAGTGACACCACCCAATTGACAGAATATTCTAGTTCAATGCACTCATTTCATTTGTATAAATTTCCTTCAGAAAGAAATCAACCCACAGCATGGCTAAAATCCACCATCTCACATTCTTGTCAGAGGCAGGGCAGGGGCCATTGATGTACCTGCTACTAACCCCTTGGATGCTTGCAAAACCCTCAACTCTCAGCAGAACATGGCACTATACATGACTAAAGTCAGAGGACTTCTTATTGACATTTTCAATGCTTTTCTAACAGCCTACCAACTAAATAATGCAGGGTATGTTAATGGATCAAGCCCTGTATAAAATTTCAGATGCCAGCCACTGCTTTATCCTGGTGTTCTATGAGTTTTTCAAACACTTCCTCATTAAGTATGAGGAGAAAAGGACACATCCTGTGTCCTAACTGACAATACTAGAACATTAAATATTTCCCCCTCCTTTTGTTTCCATCCATCAATCCCCCCATTCTCTCAGAGAAGGATTGGGCAGAATGGTTTCTTCAATCTCATTAAAAAATACAGACTTGCTTTTCTAGCCCATTATTAGTTGCCAAACTTAAGGTTAGAGAAATGACTAATTAACTTTATTCTTCTCC
Source organism: Macrotis lagotis (assembly GCF_037893015.1). Classification (NCBI taxonomy): domain Eukaryota; kingdom Metazoa; phylum Chordata; class Mammalia; order Peramelemorphia; family Peramelidae; genus Macrotis; species Macrotis lagotis. The sequence continues at coordinate 37,804,551 of NC_133658.1, read as the reverse complement.
TTTCTGCAGGACTGGACATTCTTCTGACAGAAACTGAGTGGGCTCCAGAGAAAGCCAACAACAGCCACTTGTCCTAGGCCAGAGTGTTCAAACCTGGCTGTTGGCCCCTTAGGCCTCAGCTATATTAGGCCTTCCTCACTGAAGCCAGAGAGCCCCAGGAACCAACCTCAATAGCCCTTTCTTCTTACCCTGATATTTAAGGGTTTTTTTTCTTATTATCATCTGCAATCTCCCCCCCCCCCCAATCCTAACCATTGCCTTCATTCCATTCAATACAAATCCTAGGTTCTAGCCTGGACAGAGCTCACCAGAAGGAGGTTGGGAAGGGGAAGGCAGAGAGAAAAATGAAAAGGGGGATCTTGAAGGACAGTGAAATGAGGAGGCAGCAAAAGAAAAGCTGAATTCAAATCCTGACACAGTCTTCTACTACCAATCCAACTTTGGAGGGAGTGACTTCATTTCTCTGGACCTCAGTTACCCCCAGCTGTATTGTGAAGGGATTGAATTAGGTTTGACCTTTACAGTCTAATGAGGCTGTAAACCTGTAGTTCTCCAGAATTTGATTGGGACATTGACTGGGATGCTAGAGGAAGAGGGGATCTCTGGAGATATTTAAATATACTGTCAGCTTCTCCACTGGCTGGGACCCCAATTCCCTTACTCAAATTAAGTCATGAGTATTGTCTGAAGAATCCTACTTCTCTGGGGACTTTGAGTTTTGAAGACTGATGTTACCACTGGAGAATGAGAGGGGAGCTGAGGAATGGAGTCTGGCCTCCGGCTGACTATCTAAACAGTCAACACCAGGACAGGACAAGCAGGACATTTCCAGGCTATATAGAATGTCTTCAAACCTCCCTACAGATACCAGTGGGGCCTGTCTGGGGTACTGACATCAAAATCCTAAATCAAGACAGCTCCTAGGTGGTCATAACTGAAGATGCCCCCCCCCTCACAAAGTACACCATTCTCTGTAACCATTAACAACACATTTCAACAGAACACACAAGTGACTTGGATTACTCAGGTCTGCTGTCAAATGAGAAGGCAGGGGCCACAGGTCCCACCTCCCCCGCTAAGCTCTGAACACCAGATGGGGCTCCTGTAAACCAGGCCTGCAAAATCCCTCAAGAACCATCACCAACCAAATAAGACTCAAAGCCCAAAGCTCCCTCCCCACCCATTTCAAGACCAAAAGAGCTGTGTGTAGGATCTCACAAATTCCCTCTTCACCCCCCTCTCCTTCACAAGGAAATCATTCCATAACTTGCTCCCTGACAGCTGTGTCAGACAAGCTGAAGGAGCTGGAGGGGGGACTGTAACTCAGGGAGTCTGCTCTGGACAATATGCCTCCAGTCAGTCAATAACACTTTTTTGCCAGTCAAGTGTTAGCTGTTTCTTGCCAATGCTCACTTTTCCACAGGTCTTTTTTAAACCTCAGTCTGAGGGACAGAGACTGTGTTCTCATGGCTTGCATTCAGATGTTTGGTTCCTACTTAAGATCGGGTCAATAAATGTCTACATAAAGAGTCTGCATGGTAAAGCAAAGGTCAAGAAACCAAAAAGCCAAAAAGTCAAAAAAATTAAAAAAAAAAACCTTAGCACAAGCCCTTCTCCTCTCAAGAATCCTGAAGTTCAGAAAAAGACTGTATCTATAGATCAACAAGACATCTACAGATATAGATATGGACATATCTAGAGGTCATCATTCACAATTGAACACAGTGTGCAAGGTGGCTGGGTCACCCAAGGGGAAAGCCCCAAGGAAGCAGAGGAAAAGTCTGCTGTAGAACAGATCAGTGGCCTAACTCCTGACAAAGACCTTCAAAATACCATTTGGCCAGATGGTTGTTTCCTTTACAATCCATGCACTCATTTACATATTTCTTTAAGCTTTCATACAGGATAAATATAAAGCATGGGCTGGTCCTGCTACCATGACCATGAAGCTGGTGCCCTGAATGACCCTCCAGCAGCCTTCTGTCTGGCCAATGTGTTGAATAGTCCCGAACACACTCTGGTAATGCACTTTGGGTTCCCGAAACATATTCTGCATTCTGGTCTGTGTGGAGAAGGAGAGGAAGCATGGGGTTAAATGATCCTGGAGAGCTACCTTTAAGAAGCTCTTTAAGAGCCTCATTTGGTCAATTCCCCCCAAACACACACACACACACCTTCCTTGAAAGATGAGGAAACTAAGGCCTGAGGTCCCTTCTTCTAGCTCTCACCCCCCCTTTCCTCCTGGTTCAGCTCCTCTGGGATCCCCATTCCTGACATGAAACTCCTAGGAACCCAGGAGTGCTCCTCTTCAGCCTGTTTCCCCAGCCCAGTAACATTCCCTTGCACCCCCCAATCTTGAAGTCATCATGTTCAGGAGAACTCAAGTCCTCTAAAGGTCATTCTAACCAGACTAACAAGGGGACTGGAGAGATGTTACCCAATCCCAACATCAGAATTCAATTTTGTGCAGAGAGAAATGACGACAACGACAATGTTGGCTTCCACTTATATAGCATATACTCTTTAGGACATTATACTAATAAACAGGGGCAGAAATGAAGCTATCCTGAAAACTCATCGGTAACACCACTGTTTTATACTCAGTATCACAGACTGGACCATTCTCCTGGCCCCAGAGTAATCCCCGTCCCCAAGTGCCAACACACAGGCCTGACCTATGTAGCTAAGAAAGCAATCCAAACTTCAACTCCACCTTCACAAAACCAGCAGCTGGCAAATTCTAGAGAGGACATTCCAGCATTAGAAACAAGGATGGGGGAGGGGGAGGGGAGCTGCTGGGAATCTTTTACAGGTGAGGAGACTGGATTCAAGAGGCCCCAGTGACTCACCCAGGTTTATACAAGTTGGCTGGTTAGCTGGCAGGCTTCCAGTCAGCCACACTGTCCGCTAGGCCTGGCCTAGCCTGAGCAGCACAAAATCACCACCTGTTTCCCTGCCTAGTTTGCCTGACCCATAGTTTTATATGCTTCAGAATCCAGATTCAAATATATTTAAAAAATAGATGAAGGGAAGAGGGAGGGAAAGAAGGAAAACAGGGAGGAATGGAAGGAGAGAGACAGGAAAAAAATGGGAGAAAAAGGGGAAGGGAGGAAGAAAGAAATATAAAATGTAGGACAAGAGGGGAAGGAGAGAGGGAAGGCGGGAAGGAGGAAGGAAAGGAGGAAGAAGGGCTCCTTGGCCTCCTGTCAAAATTGGTGCTTGAACTCTTGGACTAGGACCACTGCCCCCACCATGCTTTGCCCAATCAGTTCATGTTGTGAAATCCAAGCTGCACCTTTTCATGCTACATGCTCTTACTGACATTCTCTTCCCTCGATGTTATTGGAAGTCTCAGTCCAGGAAAAGGTCAAAGCCACATCACCCTACCTGGAGGGGGATACCCAGCCAACACATGCCTTAGGCATGGCAAAGTGCTGCCCAGCCCCACTGAGTTCTGGCTCTCATCTTCTCCAAGCCAGACTTACTCCTGGGCATCCTACACACTAGGTTAGGTCTAGGCATCAAGGCCAACAAACAAGCCCGAAATAAAAACCTCTAGCCTTGGCTTTTGATCCAGCTGGAGATTCAACATGATGTGGCTACCTGGTCAGCTAAGATGTTCCCCCTCCCCCCCACAGTTCTTCCAGGTGTTAGAACCAAAACAGAAAGAACTGGGTTCAAATTCACATCACATACCTCCTAACCATGTGACCATGCTCTGAAACTCAACTTTACTTATCTGTAATATGTCAAAAAGAATGGAAATTGCCCCAAGAGTTCAATAAAATAATGCAAGCCAGGCAAATTGAGTTCTTATTCTCTAAGAATTATCTCCAAAATAACAGTTGACCCTCCACAGCTATATGACCCTGAGCAAGTCACTTCACCAGGGCCTGCCTCAGTTTCCTCTTCTGTAAAATGGAGATGATCCATGAAAAATTATTTATAAAATGCTTCACTAGCAGCTTGATAAACTTGGTTCTTCTTTTCTATTATGGGGATGAGGAAAACTCCCACAGAAACTGCCCAGTCAGGCATTTCAGGGTTCTGGAAGGGAGTTCCCAAACTAGTTCGTGCAAATACTACCTCCCACTTCTATCCATTCCCAGGGAAAATCCAGGGGGTCCTGGAAGCTGAAGAATCCCAGCTCTGCTCCTCACTACTTCAATGGAACTTTCCTCTGGTGGGCACTAGAACCCTGGCAAAGAAGAGCAAGAGGCAACTAGTCAATCTATCATCTGATTCTTGGGACTCATGGCCAGCATGACAGGACAGCTGAGGACCCTGACTGCCAAAGGGCCTGGAGAAGCCAACTGCCTAGCAGCCTGACCACACCAGAACTCAACATCTCAGGCTAATGAGACTCAGAGTATCCAATTCCAAAGTGGCAATGCCATCTTATCAGCCCAGGGGAGAGCTGGCATATCAATCAACAAGTACCTATGCATCAGAGAATGGGGTAGAGGAGGATAGTGGAACCCAGAATGTAACTGGGATTATCAATGAACATAGGATGAAAGCAAAAGCTGTCCAGTCCCTGCTCCCATTGAACTTCTACTAGCACAAAGGGTTTTGATGGCCAGAAATAGTAATTCAAGTCAGGGGTATAGTGACCTTGTAGTACAACACTCATATAATTAGGAACCTAGTCATTCCCCAATAAAGAGGTGAGCATCCATTGGCAACTTGACCAGTCTTGTAAAATCACCCCCTTCCCCAATCATCTGGAGAAGAAACATCTCTCCTGAAACTTGGCCAGTTTCACCTTGAATCTTCTGAGTTCAGAGTCACATAGCAACTTGGCACTCTGCCTTTCTTGTTTAGAATCTTATAATTGCACAAGCCTTGCTCAGAGTCCTTTGGAATCTCACTGATGGAGAGGATGCTCTGCCTGGGACCCTTCTGATCCAGACTATAAAAGGGGCTGTTGAAAACTGGGGTTCCCCAGCCTGAGGTATCTTCCATGTGTCTGTGCTCCCTGGATCCTGCTTGTTTGGTTGTCTTGATTATCTTTGATAAAACTTTCTATCTCTCTTGATTATCTTTGATAATGTTTCCTATCTCTTTCATTATCTTAATTGTATTTGTTATACTTATAATACTATTAGGAATCATTTGCTATTGTTGTTGCAAGCTTCCTTTGCATTTACCTCCATTATAATAAAAATAAAACCACTTCATGTTTTTCCCCTTTTGGAGTGTCTTACTGTAGGTGCAAATCTGAACTAACACCATTATTCACAAACAACCCTGGTAAAAAAGTTGCATAAACTTACTTCCTAGGTTGGATAAGAGACCCCACCCTGCTAAGACTTTACCAAATGTCTACCTTTTTGCTTGTCTTTACCCTCAGTACTCTTTGGGGATGGTAAAAAAATCAAAAACAAAATCACTCCTTCCAAGGCAGTGGATGACTGCCCACCTCACCTCCAATTACTGGATAGAGGATGGAGAAGCAAGGAGAAGGGAAAGGAAGGAGAGGAGAGGAGAAAGGAAGGGGCTTCTGTGTTTATGAGGCAATACAAGCCAGAAGAGCTCCAACAATGACTAATATCTTGGTAAACTGGGAGAAGGGCTGTGCATTGGCATGCTATGGGCAGGAAGTTCATGGAGAAGCAAGTGCCCCCCCCACCTCAATCTGGGAGAGACTATAGAAATAGAGGGGAAATGGAGCCCAGAGAGGGTAAGGTGTTTGGCCAAGCCCATCCTGACCCCAAATCGGGGGTAGCTTTCACCACTTCCTCATCTCCCTTGGCTCATCACCATCTCTAGGTCTTTGGGCCTATGTTCCACTACACCTTCTAGTATGTCCACCTTCCAAACCTCTGTTTTTCCTTTTAGAAAGGCACCTGTATCAGCTTTCTTCATCCCAGTCAGGAAGGTCCAGGTTCAAGTCCAGCCTCTGACACATACTAGATATGTGATCTTAGAGAAGTCATTGGTAACCCTTAAGAACTCCCAGGCATGTCCTGGAAGAAGGTACTTTCTCATCACTTTGCATGATGTTTATACCTGGAAAAAGAATGTAATTTTAATAGTTTTGCATGCTCCCTGAGGGCATAGACTGATTCCTGTTTGTCAAGTTTCTCTACCAGCAGACACAATATACACAGTAGGTACAGAATAAATGATCACTCCTTCCCGGACTTGTTCAGGTGCAGCCCCCAATCTCAGGGGGCCGCCCCCTCCATAAGGAGAAGAAGCTATTGAGGAGAGTGTTGCTCAGTGATGAGTGTTATGGGTATGGGGGTAGGAAGAACAGACTGGCAATGGTACAAACCATTAATCAACCAGAAATTAGTAATCACCCCTGACTAGCTGATGATGCTCATGGTAGGCCCAATCTGCCTGGAATTTGCTCCTCCACCTATCTACCTGCCATTCTCTACACACTCTGCCTGGTGTACTCATGATTTGAAACAAGAGGGCCCATCAGTCCAAACCTACACCCTGTGACCACACCTAAAGATGCTCCTGACCACTGGGTCCAGGGGAAGGGGAGAGCCTGGTGAAGTGCCCTCTCCCCATCTAAGCTGGAGAAGAAGTAAGAGCTTGAGAGGACTTAGACAATGAATTCAGCCACTGCCCTATGTGGGGCCCTACCAGCCCCCCTCCCCCCAGAGTTGGCAGCCTAAGAAGAATAGATTCCATTCCTACATTGTACTTTTATCACCATTCACCTCACCTGATCCTCACAACATTGAAGTTGACATCATCTGTCCCAAGCTTACAGATGAAATCGTTGTGGCTCAGAGGACTGGGACCGTGGTCACCTAGGGAGACAGTGCATGAAGTCAAAGCAGAACCCGCATCTTCAAAAGGTTGAGGAACTTGAGAGCTGACTGGCCAGCCAGTCCCACCACCTCATTTTACAAATGAAGAAACAGGCTCAGAAAGGGAGTGAGTGACTTGTGGTTACAAAGCTATCAAGAATCAGAAGCCTCCCTGATTCTAAGAGGGAAGTAAAATAGTAACAAGTGCCTCTGGGGGTTATGGAGAGGATAAAATGAAAGATTTGTAAGTCGTCGTCCTCGTCATCTGTATCTAATAGGTGCAATTGGAAAGGGAGAGAGTGGGAGGTGTGTCTGGCCCCGAGTGGCATAGGAATCCAAGCCTCACAGCTCTGCCCGCTGCTCCTCCCAGGGTGCCCTCCACCATTTCCAGGTTCCGAAAAACCGCTTGCTAAGAATCGTTTGCAGTGTTAACTGGATGCAAATACATCGGCACCTACAGAAGTCATGAAGGACTTACGGAGAATAATGACTGGCAGTCATCATCTCCAGCTGAAATGTGAGGACTCAGCCTCTCAGCACCGCGGACAGCGCCGGGAGGGGCGGGGCCGCCGCGCCGCGGGACTGTTGGGCTACTGGGGGCGGGGCGTCAGGGCGAGGGGCGGGCCTGACAGCAGTCAGCCAATAGCGCGGCGCCGCTGGCCCTGGGCCCCACGGGATTGGTGGGCGCAGCCCCGCCCGTCTCCCGCCTCCTCCGCTCCCGCAGGTGGGGCCCCTCGACTTTGGAGGCAAATGTGGGGGCTCCGCGGGGCCCAGCACTTCTCCTTGGCGGGGGCCCCGGCTGCAGGTGGGAGGCCCTCGGAGGGGCGGCCCGGGCCGGGGCGGCCCCTGGAACATTCCGGTGGGTCTTGGGGCACCGCGTGGGGGGGGGGGCCCGGCCCTGAGGGTCCCTGGCTGGGGAGCAGCCCCGGGGGTCGGGGGCTATGGGGGCGGGGCACTGGGGGAGGGGAGGGACGGTTGGGGCAGTTGGTGGGATGGGGGAGGGGCGGCCTTGGGCGGTTGGGGCAGTTGGGGAGGGGAGGGGTGGGGGCGGGGATCTCGGGGAGGTGACCCCGCAGCAGCCCACCCCCGGAGGCCGGCCCCTCCCCGCTGGCCCCGAGTCTCCAGGGGCCCGGGGCTGCCGCCGCCCCTCGGGCCGGGGTCCCCGGGCTCCCCCTCGGCGCCGAGCTCACGGGGCAGACGCGGTCCGCGGCGCCCCCGGCCCGGGGACACGCGTGGGGGGCCGGGGGACGCGGGGCACGGAGGCGCCTCGGAGGCGAAGCTGGACCTGGACCCAGGCTGCGGCTGCTGTCCTCGGGCCTGACCGTGACGTTGCTCTGTGAGATGGAGCGAGGTGTGTGTGTGTGCGTGTGTGTGTGCGTGTGCGTGTGCGTGTGTGTGTGTGTGTGTGTGTGCGTGTGTGTGCGTGTGTGCGTGTGTGTGTGCATGTGCGTGTGCGTGTGTGTGTGCGTGTGTGTGCGTGTGTGTGCGCGCGCGTGTGTGTGTGTGCGTGTGCGTGTGTGTGCGTGTGTGTGCGTGTGTGTGTGCGCATGTGTGTGCGTGTGTGTGTGTGCGTGTGCGTGTGTGTGTGCGTGTGTGTGTGTGTGCGTGTGCGTGTGTGTGCGTGCGTGTGTCAACACACGCAGAGGATAGGCGCCAGCATTAGCTCCATCTCAGAGGAGGAAACTGAGGCTTCCAGGACTAAGGACAAGTTGAGCTCCTCAGATCAGAGGAGCACTTTTAAGATGCTCTTGTCATTAGCCATAAGCTGCTGTAGTTTATATTCTATATTCTCTGTGTGTGTGTGTGAGTATGTATATATATATATATATATATATATATATGTACTATGATAACATAGCTACCATCATATCCATCTTACAGATAAGAAAACTGAGGCCATCAGGAGTAAGGACAGTACCTCAAGTGACTTTCCTTGGTCAGTGAGTTGGTCAAGGAGCATTTAAGAAGCTCCTATCATGAGTCTCTAATATATAGATGTGTGTGTGTGTGTGTGTGTGTGTGTATGTGTGTGTGTGTAATAGAATATATAGTAGCATATGCTAAAGTCAGGAGCATCTTAAGTTCTCCTTGGTCAATTGAATGAGTTGGGAAGTGTTATTCTTAGTCCTGGTAGCCTCAGTTTCCTCATCTGTAAGATGGAGGTATTCATGGCACCTATCCTCTAGTAGTGTGTGTGTGTGTGTGTGTGTATGTGTGTGTCTATCTATGTATCTGTATCTATATCTATATAGATATATAGATGGAGAGACTGGAGAGGGAGAGAAGACAAATGTAGCATCCTGGGCAAATGACAAAGGCTTAGTTAGAACTCAGACTATGTAAAGAGAAGGGGGGACAGAGTCTGCCATTGAGACGATGGGGGGTATGGAATGGCAAGCAAAAGAATTGGGACTTCCAGGCTGGATACAAGGTGGGTCAGGGTCTAGTAGCTGGGGGAAAAAAATCTTCTCTGGGCAGCTGAGTGCTGAGAGAATGAATAGAGTGAAATGTTCCCCCAAGTAGTAGATTTGGAGTCAAGAAGACCTGAGTTCAAATTCAGCTTCTGACTCTCATTACCTGTGTGACCCTGGGCAAGTCACTTCACCCTGTTTGCTTCAGTGTCCTCATCTGCCAAATGAGCTGGAAAAGTAAGTAGCAAAGCACTCCAGTTCTTTGCCAAGAAAACTCCAAATGGGGTCAGTAGAATGTCAGATATGATTGACTAACACTGGCCCAACTAACATCTCAGCCTCATTTTCCTCATGTGTAGGATGGAGATAACGATGGCACCTATCTTAGTATGTATAGATCTACATCTATATAAAGAGGTGCCATCGTTATCTCCATCTTACAGATGATATAGAATATATATTAGCTTGTGACTCATGATCAGAGCATCTTAAGTGCTCCCTGACCAGGTGACCAGGTGAGTGATCCAGGAAACTCGAGGTGCTGTCCCTAGCCCTGGTGGCCTCTTCATCTATAAGATGGAGATAATGACAGCACCTATCTTAGTGTGTGAATATATTTTACATGTATATGTGTGTATAGATACATAGACATAGTAATATATATATATATATATATATATATGTTTTCTTTCTTTTTTTTTTTTAGAGCATATAGTAGCTTGTGACATAGGATAGGAGCTTCTTAAATGCTCCTTGGCCCGCAGAATGACCCCAGAAGCCCAAGATGTTGTCCGTGGTTCTGGGAGGCTGTTTTCTTACATTTAAGATGGAGATGATGATTGTCAGTCATTATTCTCTGTAAGTGAAGGGACTAGATGAAAATCCCCTTGGGGTTGGGGGTTCAAGGCCAAGAATGAAAAGTTCCTACCCTCAAGAAGATGACAGACAGGGAAGCCATTCACAAGGGAGTGGGGGGCACCACCCCCCGGACCCCCCCCCCCCCCCAGAATCGTATTGGCCTCACCCTTGCCCCAATAACTTCATATCTACTGGTCTTCCACCTCTAGGAACTATAATCCACTGGGCTCGGTCATTCCTGCCAGGGGAGAGATCTCTGTCAGCTCTCCTTGGGCTTCCTTCTCATCTCAGCCCATGTCCCTTTCTGCAAAAAGCCTTTCCCAGCCTGGCCCATAGTCAATGCTTTCTCTCTGATCTGACCTGGCATTGATCCTGGCAACTTGTACCCAGATGTTGGCATGTTGCCTCCCCCATTAGCCAGGGAACTTCTGGATGGCAGGGACTGATTTTTGCCTCCTTGTATACTCCTAGCTCTCAGCTCAGGGACTGGTACATACTGGTACATAGTAGTACTATTTAGAAGTAGTACTACTAAATATTTGTTGGCCGATTGACTGCTAGTAAAGGAAGACAACACCTATCTGGGCGTGGTGTCCTTCTGGCACACCTGTTTATACAGGTGTAGATATAGATATCATACATATATGGGAATATCTCTACATCAATATATAAATGTTGTGTATATAGAAGCTTGGGAGTAATGATGGAAACTTCTTCTGGGGGGGGTGCTTGACAGGGGGTTACCCCTCCTTGTAGGGTATCCTGCACTGGCCCAGGACCCCCTGTGACTCAAGCAGGCTGAAAGTAATGGGTCAAGTGGGAAAGCCCAGGAGGGGTGTGGCCCAAGGGTCCCAAACCAATGGTGTGGCGCAGTCTGGCACTGGGTCCTCCAGGATTGGTGGGAGAGCATCACTCTTGCTTTCCTCCCTCCTCACTGGGTGTCTGGTGGCATTGCTGCTGTTAAACTATGATGAAAACTTAGAAAATTTGCAGGCTGGGGCCTAGCAGCCTCCCCACTAGGGAACCCCATGTCAGGGCTGCTGATGGCCAGGGACACTCTTGAGGCAGCAGCAGCAAGGACAGCAGGGAGGACTATCACAGCCTCGCTTTGGATGGCTGAAGCCATGGGTGAAAATGATGGAGCATTCAGTTATGTTCCTAGTGGACTGTGTGAAGGTGAGGGGGGTCAAAGGCTGCCTTTGTTGGGGGGATTGGAGGGTTGCAGGGGGGTGTCAGGGTACCAGAGTGGGGGTGGTTTGCCTCACAATGCAGGGTCTGGGCCCAGGAGTCTGGCTAGTGACCACCAGTGAGTCACCTATCTGCATCCCCTGCCAGGAGACTCCTTACCTTTCTGATGGGGAGGAGGGGGGTTGAGTGGCACGAGTTCCTTGTCCAAGGTCACCCAGGCAGAAGCAAAGATGTAGAGTATGGGAGCTAGATCCTGGTCCCTCAAATATACAGTAGATACCTCATGAGTGGCAGCTGAGCACCCTTACCCCCTTGCAGAGCTAGTCACACCTGGAAGGAATAATGGGCAATGCAGCATCATCTCCCCCCAGGGACCAGCAACAGCCTGGGGTCCTAGGAGGGCTTGGACCTGAGGAACCCTACCTATGGCAGGAATTCACCGAGGTGCAGTCATAACTTTTGTATGACCAAGAAAAGAAGGTCCTGATGGCTAAGTGATGACTGAGGGAATAGGGGTATTCACTAGGTACTAGTCTGGGGCCAGGGATTTTGTCCACAAGGGTGGTCATAGGGCTAGAGATGGAAGGGACCTTAGGAGGACTTCATCATGTTACAGTTAAGGAAACCAAGTGACTCATCCAGAGCCACAGCTGGAAGTGAATGAGCCACCAACATCCTGGTCCATCCCCCATTCTAGGGCACTCTTGGCAGCTCTGGTCCAGAATAATGGTTTCTCTTGTTTTTCATCAATCTATTTTAATTTGTGTGTGTGTGTATAAAATATAAAATATGTATTTTTGTACATGTATATGTATATGAGAGATCTATTTTATTGGGGGCCTGTGGGAAGACCTTGGTTGCAGACTCAGTTGGCCTTGCCACTTTGCAACTTGGGGGGGAGGGGGAACTAATAGCATCACCTTTTCCATCCTTGATGATTTCATTTCATCCCTAAAATGGGAAGTGTCCAGGGATGATGTGCTTATCAGAAGTGTGGATTTTTTTTGACAGGAATAGAACATTTTTTAAAAAACCAAGTCAGACCCTTAGATCCTCTCCCCAAGAGAACTCCGTAGAATACCTATTGGTCTTCCCTTAGGGTAAAGCCATCCATCAGCAAAAGTAAAACTTGCCACATTGGGGGCCATGTTCCTAGGTGCTTGGACAAAGGCTGGCTGGGCTGGTTATGTCTCAGACCTGGAGCCCATCCTCAGCTGGCCAGATGCCCCATCCTCAAGACTGGGGGCAGCCTGATGCTTTTGTCTAATCCTTGCAGATAAGTGTCTCCATCCACATCACTGGGACCTGTTTCACTTTGAATCTTTAAGAAAACAAACACATTTACAATTCTTAGAATCTTTTGTGGGAGAAGACCTGCCTTCTGTTCTTGCATCTCGGCTTGGGTGCCTCCATTATGACTTACGTAGGTATTGATGAATTTGAATCCAGTTAACACTTTTCAAACAATTCTTAGCAAGTGGTTTTTTAGGACCTGGAAATGGTGGAGGGCACCATGGGAGGAGCAGTGGATAGAAAGTTGGAGAGACTTGGATTCCCATTCCACACACCTTCCTCTCCGTACCTTTTAAAATGGACCTATTAGATATAAATTATGAGGATGATGATTTATGAATATTATTCCATTTTATTCTCTCCAAAACCCTCAGAGGCAATTGTTAAACTATTTTAATTTCATCTTAGAATCAGGGCCTTTGATTCTTGATAGCTTTGTGGCCACAAGTCAGTCACTCCCTTTCTGAACCTGTTTCTTCATTTGTAAAGTGAGGTGGTGGGACTGGCTGGTCAGTCAGATCTCAAGTTCTTCAACCTTTTTAAGACACGCATTCTGCTTTGACTTCAGTCATTTTCTCCCTAGGTCACCATGGTCCCAGTCCTCTGAGCCACAACCATCTCATCTGTAAGGTGGGGACACATGCTGCCAACTCAAAGGGTTTTTGAGGATTGGGTGAGGTGAATGGAGATAAAGTACAATGTAGGAATGGAATCTATTCTTAGGCTGCCAGCTCTGGGGGGAGGGGGGCTGGGTAGGTCCCCACATAGGGCAGTGGCTGAATTCATTGTCTAATTCCTCTCAAGCTCTTACTTCTTCTCCAGCTTAGATGGGGAGAGGGCACTTCACCAGGCTCTCCCCTTACCCTGGACCCAGTGGTCAGGAGCATCTTTAGGTGTGGTCACAGGGTGTAGGTTTGGACTAGTGCGCCCTCTTGTTTCAAATCAACAGTACATCAGGCAGAGACAATAGAGAATGGCAGGTGGATCGGTGGAGGAGCAAATTCCATGCAGATTAGGCACACCATGAGCATCATCAGCTAGTCAGTGGCAAATAATAATTGCTGGTTGATTAATGGTTTGTACCATTGCCAGTCTGTCCTGCCCCCCCCATACCCATAACACTCATCACTGAGCCACACTCTCCTCAATAGCCTCTTCCCCTGATGGAGGGGGCAGCCCCCAGAGTGAATTCTGCACTTGTACAAGTCCAGGAAGGAGTGAGAATTTTTTCAGTCCCTACTGTGTGCATTGTGCCGGCTGCTAGAAAGACTTGACAAACAGGAAACAGTCTCTGCCCTCAGGGATCATGTGATCCTATTAAAATTACATTCTTTTCCAGGTATAAACAGCATATATAGTGATGAGAAAGTGCCTTCTTCCAGGAGTTGCCTCGGAGTTCTTAGGGGTTACCAATAACTGGACCAAGATCACACAACCAGTGTGTGCCAGAGCCTGGACTTGAAACTGGACCTTCCTGACTGTGATGAAGGAAGCTGATACAGGTGCCTTTCTGAAAGGGAAAAGAGATTTTTGGAAGGTGGACTTAACACATTCAGCTCTATTTCTAAAGTCCCTCCCAGATTAAGGAGGCGCTTGCCACCCCTTTTGGCCCATGGCATCCCAATCCGCAGCCCTTCTCCCAGTTTGCCAAGATATTAGTCATTGTTGGAGCTCTTATGGGTTGTATTGCCTCACAAACACAGAAGCCCCTTCCTTTCTCCCCTCCTTCCTTTCTTTCCCTTCTTGCTTCTTGCTCCTCTATCCAGTAATTGGAGGTGAGGTGGGCAGTCATCCACTGCCTTGGAAAGAGTGGTTTTATTTTTGATTTTTTTTCCCCATCCCCAAAGAGTATTCTGGGTAAAGACAAGCAAAAATGTGGACATTTGGGACAGTCTTAGCAGGGTGGAGTCTCTCTCTCTCTCTCTTTTTTTAGGTTTTTGCAAGGCAAATGGGGTTAAGTGGCTTGCCCACAGCTAAGTAATTATTAATTGTCCAAGACCAGATTTGAACCCAGGTACTCCTGACTCCAGGGCCGGTGCTTTATGCACTGCACCACCTAGCCACCCAGGGTGGAGTCTTTTACCCAACCTGGGAAGCAAGTTTATGGAACGTTTTTTTAACAGGATTATATCTGATTAATGGTGTTAGTGAGGATTTGCACCTGCAGTAAGACACTCCAAAAGGGGAAAAACATGAAGTGGTTTTTTTATTATAATGAAGGTAAATGCAAAGGAAGTTTGCAACAACAATAACAAATGATTCATAATAGTATTATAAGTATAACAAATACAATTAAGATAATGGAAGAGATAGGAAACATTTATCAAAGATAATCAAGAGAGATAGAAAGTTTTATCAAAGATAATCAATCAAAACAACCAAACAGGCAGGATCCAGGAAGCACAGACACATGGAAGATACCTCAGGCTGGGGAACCCCAGTTTTCAACAGCCCCTTCTATAGTCCGGATCAGAAGGGCCCCAGGCAGAGTATCCTCTCCATCAGTGAGATTCCAAAGGACTCTGAGCAAGGCTTGTGCAATTATAAGATTCTAAACAAGAAAGGCAGAGTGCCAAATATCTATGTGATTCTGAACTCAGAAGATTCAAGGTGAAACTGGCCAAGTTTCAGGAGAGATGCTTCTTCTCCAGATAATTGGGGAAGGGGGTGATTTTACAGGACTGGTCAAGTTGCCAATAAATGCTCTGTTCTTATCGGGGAATGACTAGGTTCCCAATTATATGTTTTACTACAAGGCCACCACACCCCTGACTTAAATTATTATATTTTGTTCAGATTATACTAGGGACATCGAAGAGCTTCAGTATTAATCATTCAGGTTGGATCACAGGAAAGGACCAAGGACAGCTGCTGTGTGGTCTGGCTGGTGGGCCCTAGGGATCACTCCATCCAAGGCGGAAATCTTAGAAATTCTTGGCCATCAAAACCCTTCATGCTAGTAGAAGCTCAATGGGAGCAGGTACTGGACCTTCATTGATGATCTTAGGTAGGCTCTGGTCTCCACTACCCTTCCCTTCATTCTCTGCTGCATAGGTACTTGTTGATTGATAGGCTGCCTCTCCCCTGGGCTAAGATGGCATTGCCACTTTGGAATTGGATATCCTCAGCCTTATTAGTCTGAGATGTTGAGCTCTGGTGTGGCCAGGCTACTAGACAATTGGGCCTCTCCAGGCCCTTTGGTTGTCAGGGTCCTTGGCTGTCCTGTCATGCTGGCCATGAGTCCAAAGGAATCAGATGATAGATTGTCTAGTTGCTTCTTGCTCTTCTTTGCCAGGGTGCTGGTGCACACAGGAGGAAAGGTCCATCGAGGTAGTGAGGAGTAGAACTGGGATCCTTCTGGTTCCAGTACCCCCTGGATTTTCCCTGGGGACTGGATAGTCAGGGGTGTGGTGGCCTTGTAATAAAACACTCATATAATTGGGAACCTAGTCATTCCCCAATAAAGAGGGGAGCATTTATTGGCAACTTGGCCAGTCCTGTAAAATCACCCCCTTCCCCAATTATCTGGAGAAGAAACATCTCTCTTGAAACTTGGCTAATTTCACCTTGCAATGAACTAGTTTGGGAACTCTTCTTCCAGACCCCCAGAATGTCCTACTGGGCAGTTCCTGTGGGAGCTTTCCTCATCCTCATAATGGAAAAGAATATGCATGTTTATGAAGCCGCTAGTGAAGCATTTTATAAATATGATTTCATGGATTGTCTCCATTTTACAGAAACAGAAACTGAGGCAGGCAGAGGTGAAGTGTCTTGCTCAGGGTCATCCAGCTGTGGAGGGTCACCTGCTATTTTGGTGATAATTCTTAGAGAATAAGAACTCACTTTGCCTAGCATGCATTATTTTATTGAACCTTTTGGGGTAGGTGTCATTCATTTTGCCATTTTATAGATGAGGAAACTTTAGTTTCAGAGCATGTTCAGGACCCCATTGCTAAGAGGTATCTCATGGCAGTTCTTTTTGTCTTGATTCTAATACCTGAAAGAACTGTAGGGGGAGGAAGAGCATCTTAGCTGACCAGGGAGTCACACCCTGTTCAACCTCCAGCTGGTTCTGAAACTGGATCAAAGGCCGAGGCTCCAGAGGTTTTTATTTCAGGCTTGTTTGTTGGTCTTGATGCCTAGGTCTAACCTAGTATATCAGTTGCCCAGGAGGTCTGGCTTGGAGAAGATGAGAACCAGAACTCAGTGGGACTGGGCAGAACTCTGCCATGCCTCAGGCCTTTGTTGGCTGGGCATCCCCTCTGGGGAGGAGTGTGTGACTTCGGCCTTTTCCTGGGCTGAGGCTTCTGCTAACACTCAGGGAAGGGAAGGAAGGTTAGAGTAAGAACATGTAGCAGGAAAGGGTGCAGCTTGGATTTCACAATGTGACCTGATTGGGCATAGAGCATGGTGGGGGCAGTGGTACTGGTCCAAGATTTCAAGCCCCAATTCAGTCAGGAGGCCAAGGAGCCCCTCTTCCCCCTTTCCTTGCTCCCTCCCTCCCTCCTTCCCTCTCTCCTTCCCCTCTTTTCCTACATTTTGTCTTTCTCCCTTTCCTCTTTCCCTCCCATTTTTTCTGTCTCTTTCTCTCCCTTCATTCCACCCCTATTTCCTTCTTTCCCTCCCCTCCTCCCTTCCTCTTTTTTCTTTTAATATACTTGATCTTGATTCTGAAACTAATTAAACTATGGACCAGGCAGCTTGGGCAGGGAAACAGGTGGTGATTTCCTGCTGCTCAGGTCAGGCCAGGCCTAGTGGACAGTGTGGCTGACCAGAAGCCTGCCAGCTAACCAGCCAACTTGTATGAAATTGGGTGAGACACTGGTGTCTCTTGAATTCAGTCTCCTCACCTGTAATAGATCATCCCTAGCAATGCCTCCTCCCCTCCCCATGCTTGTTTCTAATGCTGGGATTTCCTCTCTAGAATTTGCCAGTTGATTTTTTTGCTGTGGGGTAGCTAGAAGCTGGAGTCGAAATTTAGATTGCTCTCTTAACTACCCAGGTCAAGCCTGTGTGTTGGCACTTGGGGTCAGGGTCCACTATGTCATCTAGACATACCCCTTGATCTAACAGATAAATGTGGAAACCAAGATATTGAAAAAACTGAAGTGATTTGCCACACTGATGTTCTCAGGGACCTTATGGTCAAGTAAGGGAAATTGGACAGAAGCATCTGGGGTTGTGATACAAGAGGTGGGTAGCAAGTGCAACAAGGGGTCCAGGCAAAGTCTTGTGAGAAAAAATGGGAAGGAGGGAATCCCTTTCTGTAGCTGAAGATAAGTAAGGATGTGTCCACATCAGATTTCAAGGATTGGAGGAGGACCATTTGAGCAAAGGTCTGGAGATGGAAAAATGCAGGTTTCCAAGTGTCTTGACTTCTGGCCTGAGGACTCATGCAGAGAGGCAAAGTTTGTTTGACCCTCTGAAGGCTGTGGGGTCTTGTTCTGATTAACTCATCCCTTCTACTACATGGCCAAGAAGGTTGTTCTTGGACCACTCTCTTCGCCAGATGATGAATGTGAGTATGAGGATTTCTCCAGATAAATCCCTTTTTGCAGGGCACTTTCTCTCTGACCTGAGGACCTTGTAGAAATACCCAAGATTCTTTTCATGAATATAGAAGCCAGAGAGGGAATGGCACATGAACCTGAGTCTCAAGGAAGAGAAGCTGTGCCCAGGCTTCCATCGAATGAAATTTTCAGGGAAAAGACCTTTGATGAACAACTAAACATTAATGTTCCTTTTCATCCCTGAGATTCTCCCAAGTTTATCCCTTGGGCAGTTGTTTTCTCACTATTGGGTGGGGTATCCCATTTGACAGTGAACCCAAGAGAGTGCAGGCACATTGTTCTGCCCTTCGTCAATCCTGGCCTATAGTAGGACCTTTATTAGGGCTTCCTCTGAGGGTATGAGGAGGAAATGCTCTGAAACTGATTTCTCATCTCCCCAGAATGCAAAGCATTTAGCATTATGTAGATCATTTAATAGAGTATGCAAATATTGGAAGTCATTCATATAGCCATTCTTAATTCTCCATTCTTAAAGCCAAGCTCCCAATTTGCTCCAATCTGGGGAACTTACTTTTCCTTGAACTCTAGCTGGCTCATTACCTGCCAATAATACCTGGAGCTAGTGATGGGGGGGGGGGGGGCTCCTGAACTAGTCTGGAGCTGGGAGAATGTTACAGTCTGTGATACTGAGTGTAAAACACTGGTGTTCCAGGTGAGTTTTCAGGACAGCTTCATTTCTGCCCCTGCTTACTAGTATAGTGCCTAAAAGAGTAGAAACTATAGAAATGGAAGCCAACATTCTCATCATTGTCATCATTTCTCTTTGCACAAGGTTGAATTCTGATGTTGGAACTGAGTAACTTCTCTCCAGTACCTTTGTTAATCTGGGTAGAGGGACCTTGAGAGGCCTTGAGGTCTCCTGGACATAATGACTTCAAGATGAGGGGATGCAATAGAATGTTACTGGGCTGGGGCGGGGGAGGTTGAAGAGGAGCAGACCTGGGTTCCCAGGAGGTGCATGTCAGGAATGGGGATTCTAGAGGAGTGGGACCAGGAGGAAAAGAGGGGTGAGAGCCAGAAGAAGGTACCTCTGGCCTTAGTTTCCTCAACTTTGTCAAACAAGTTGGGGGGGGGGGGAGAATTGACTAAATGAGGCTCCTAATGGTAGCTCTCCAGGGTCATTTACCCCCTTGTTTTCTTTCCCTCTCCACACAGACCAGAATGCAGAATCTGTTTCCAGACTCCAAAGTACATTCCTGGAGTGTATTCAGGGCTCTTCGACACATCGGTCAGACAGAAGGCTACTGGAGGCTCATTCAGGGCACCAGCCTCATGGTCATAGTAGCAGGACCAGTCCATGCCTTGTACTTCTCATGTGTGAAAGCTTAAAGAAATATGTAAATGAGTGTATGGATTGTAAAGAAAACATCTTGCCAAATGGTAATTTGAAGGCCTTTGTCCAGAGTTAGGCCACTCTGATCTGTTCTACAACAGACTCTTCCTCTCTGCTTCCTTGGGGCTTTTCCCCTTGGGTGACCTGGTCACCTTGCACACCATTGTGTATAATGAACTCTAGACCTGTCCATATCTATTTCTGTGGATGTACTGTTGATCAATAGATGTAGTCCATTTCTCTGAACTTTAGGGACCTTGACAGGAAAAGGGGTTGTGCTACGATTTTTTTAATTTTTTTGACTTTTTGGTTTTTTGACCTTTGCTTTTACCATCCAGACTCTTTATGTAGACATTGACCAGATCTTAAGTAGAAACCAAACATTTGAATGCAAGCCACAAGAACACTGTCTCTGTCCCTCAGACTGAGTCTTAAAAAAGACTTGTGGCAAAGTGAGCATTGGCAAGAAAAAGCTAAGATTTTACTGGCAAGAAGTATTATTGATTGACTGGAGGCATATTCTCCAGAACAGACCCCCTGAGTTAGGGTCCCACCTCCAGGTCCTTCAGTTTATATGAGACAACTTTCAGGGAGCAAGTGATGGAATAGTTTCCTTGTGAAGGAGAGGGGGGTGAAGAGGGGCTTTGTGAGATCCTACACACAGCTCTTGTGGGCTTGAAATGGGTGAGTTAGGAAAGAAGGAGAGTTTGGGATTTGGGTCTTATTTGGTGGATGATAGTGGTTGAGGGATGGTATAGGCCCAGTTAACCAGGAGCCCCATCTAGTATTCAGAATTTAGCTGGGGAGGTGGGACCTTTGGCCCCTGCTTTCTTCATCCCTTTGGCAGCAGATCTGAGTAATCCAAGTCACTTGTGTGTTCTGTAGAAATGTGTTGATGATGTTTACTGAGATGTGTCGTGGGGGGGCATGTTCAGTTATGACCACTCAGGAGCTGTCTTGATTTAGGGCTTCGGTGATGTCAGTCCCCAAGACAGGCCACACTGGTATCTATAAGGAGGTTTGAAGACATTCTGTATAGCCTGGAGATGTCCTGCTTGTGCTGTCCTGGGGTTGACTTGTTTCGCCAGCCAGCCAGAGGCCGGACTCCATTCCTCACCTCCCCTCCCATTCTCCAGTGGTAACATCAATAGCATGGCACTGTCCTCAAAGCTCAAAGTCCCCAGGGAAGTAGGAATCCTTCAGACAATGCTCATGACTTGAAATTTGACTGGGGGAATTGGGGTCTCTGCCAGTGGAGAAGCTGACAGTATATTTAAATGTATCTTGTTTATCTCTAGAGATCCCCTCTTCCACTAGCATCCCAGTCTATCTCCCAATCGAATTCTGGAGAAATTTAGGTTTGCAACTTCATTAGATTGTAAAGATCATACCTAATTCATTCCCTTCACAATACAGCGCAGGAAACTAATGTCCAGAGAAATGAAATCACTCCCTCCAAAATTGGATGGGTAGTAAGAAAGGGTGTCAGGATTTGAAGTCAGCTTTTCTTCTGCTGCCTCCTTATTTCACTGTCCTTCAAGATCCCCCTTTTTGTTTTTCTGTCTTCCCTTCCCAACCTCCTGATGAGCTCTGTCCAGGCTAGAACCCAGGGATTGAATTAATTGGGATAAATGTACTGGTAAGGATTTTGGGGGAAGGAGAGGGCAGATGAGAGTGAGAAAACCCTTTGAATATGAGGGGAAGAAGAAAAGACTGTTGAGGGTGGTTCCTGGGCCTCTCTGGCCTCAGGAAGGCCTAATATAGGTGAGACCTCAGGGGCCAATAGGCAGGTTTTGAACAGTCTGGTCTAGGGCAAGTGGCTGTTGGCTTTCTCTGGAGCCCACTCAGTTTCTGCCAGAAGAATGTCCAGGTCTGCAGAAAAGGAGAAGAATAAATCTAATTAGTCATTTCTCTAACCTTAAGTTTGGCAGCTAGGAAAAGCAAGTCTGTATTTTTTAATGAGATTGAACAACCCACCCTGTTCAATCCTTCTCTGGGAGAAGGGGGGATTGAGAGATGAAAACAAAAGGAGGGGGGAAATATTTAATGAGCTAGTATTTTCAGTTAGGACACAGGGTGTGTCTGGAATTTTACTGAGGCCTTGATCCATTAAACATACCCTACATTACCATTTACTTCTTACACTGCTAGTAAACATTGAAAACATCTATGAGATGTCTGCTGATTTTGGTCAAGTATAGTGTCATGTTCTGTTGGGAGATGAGGGTTTTGCAGGCATCTAAGGGGTTTGTAGCAGGTGCAGCAATGGCCCTGCCTCTGACAAGAATGTGAGATGATGGATTTTAGCCTTGTTGTGGGTTGATTTGCTCCTGAAGGAAATTTATACATATGAAATGAATGGATTGAACTAGAATATTCTTTGTCAATTGGGTGGTGTCACTCCTATAGAAAGCCAGAATTCACTGCTCCCTCCATATAGTCCCTCCATACTGCAAAGTTGTATATCTATATTCCTTGTTTTACCACTGGCAATAGGGAAAGGCAAATATCCAGGCAAATTTGGTGAGGTAGCAAACTTACCAGCTTTCTGGCCAACACACCTTTTTCCGAAAAATATGATGGAGACCATTCAATGGATAGAAGGAAAAAACAAGGTTTGGAAGATAAAATCATTTTTCTGATGAAAAGAGAAGCTCATTCTTCTGACAAAACCTTTACCTTACCTTTAGTGCTGCCATTTTGCATCTTTTTTCTGTTGTTTGGTCAGTCTGAGCAAACTCCTTTGACCAATACTTCTCTGAGAGAAGGGTAGAAATTGGAGAAAGAGGAATAGAAACAATAGGTGGGGGAACTCTATAAATGGCTACTATGTTAGGAGAGGTTGTCCCTTTCATCATCTCCTGCTTAGGGAGGAAGTATTTAATAAGTATTTGATAAAGTCAGAGATATCCAGGATCAGGCCGGGGCTGGGATATGAAAGAATATTCAGGCCTTGATGCATTTAAAGTACCCTGAGATAACCCTTTGTTGGTAGACTGTTAGAAAAGCATCTAAAATGTCCACGAGATGTCTACTGACTTTGGCCAAGGATAGTGTCATGTTTTCTTGGGTATTGAGGAGGGTTTGACCACTATCCCAGGGGTTGCAGCGGCTGCAGCAATGGCCCCAGCCATGCTGCTGACAAGAATGTGAGATGGTGGATTTTAGCCATTTTGTTGGTTGATTTGCTCTTGAAGGAAATTCATACATATGAAATGGACTGAAGTATAATATTTTTTTGTCAATTGGGTGGTGTCACTTCTTTACAAGGAAGGTATTTGTTCCTTCCCCTATGTTATCTGGATATAGTCAAGTACAGAAATTAGTAGAAAATTGTATATCTGTATTCATTGTTTTACCACTGGCAGTAGGGAGAAGCAAGTAAATATTCAGGCAAATTTGGTGAGGCAGTAAACTTCCCAGTAGTCCAACCAGCCCACCTTTTCCCAAAAAAAGATAATGGAGACAATTCATTCTTCTGGCAGAGAAGGAGAAAATCAAGGTTTGGAAGATAAAATCATACTTCTGATAGAATATTTCCCTAAATTTCATAGGTATCATTTTGGAACTGTGCTCTGGTTTTAGGGATTGGGAAAAAGGATGAAAAATGGAGGAAAGGATTTCCTTAATTACATAGTAGAGCTGTTAGGACAGATGTCCTTTCCAAATTCTCATGCATAGTAAGGAAGTATTTGAAAAACAAAAAAATCCATGAAAAGGCAGTGGCTGGAATATGATAAAATTACTCAGGCATTGATAATTTTTAAAGTACCCTGATATACCATTTAGCTGGTAGACTGCATGAAAAGCATTGAAAATGTCAGTGAGATGTCCACTGACTTTGGCCAAGGATTGTGCCATGTTTTCTTGGGTATTGAGGGTTTGGGGACCATCCCAGGGAGCTGTTGTAGCAGCTGGAGCAATGGCTCTAGCCATGCCTCTGACAAGAATGTGAGATAATGAATTTTTAGCCATTTTGTGGACTGATTTGTTCCTAACAGAAATTCCTACCTATAAAATGAATGGATTGAAGCAGAATATTCTTTGTCAGTTGGTGGTGTCATTGCTGTAGAAGGCCGAATTCACTGCTTCCACAATATAGTCTGGATAAGGTCAAGTACAGCAATTTGTAGAATATATCTATATTTGTTTTTTAACCACTGGCAGTAGGGAGAGACCATGATCCAGGGGAATGACTTGAGGCAGCAAACTAACCATGTAACCAGAACAGGCCCTCTTTCTCTGTACAATGTGATGGAGACAATTCTTTCCTCTGGCAGAGGAGAGAAAAGGCCAGGCTTAGAAGATAATCTCATTCTTCTGGTGTATGGTCAGCCAGAGCAAGCTGCCTGGCCAATCCTCTGCGGGAAGTGGGGGATTGGGAGAAAGAGGGATGGAAAAAGGAAGGGAACTCTTTAAATAGCTAGAATTGTCTGTTAGGTCACAGGGTTTGTCCGTTTCTCCCTCCTGCTTAATGAAGAACTACTTGAAAAACTCACAGAACACCAGGATAAAGCAGTGGCTGAGATCTGAAATTTTATTCAGGGCTTGAACTATTTAATGTACCCTGCATTGCCACTTAGTCTTTAGACTTTTAGAAAAGCACTGAAAATGTCAATGAGATGTCCTTTAACTTTGGTCAAGGAGAGTGCCTTGTTTTGCTTGGTGTTGAGGGTTTTGCAACCATCCAAGGGGGTAGTAGTCAAGGGGGTAGTAGGAGCTACAGAAATGGCCCCAGTCAGGCCACTAACAAGAGTGGGAGATGGTGGATTTAGCCACATTGAGGGTTGATTTGAGCCTGGAGGAAATTCATACTTAATGAAAGAATATTTTATTTCACTCCATTCATTTGATATGTATGAATATTCTTTATCAGCTAGGGATATCACTCTCATAGAAAGCCCCAATTGGCTCCTTCCTCCATATAGACTGGATACACTTGAGTGTACAGTATTTTAGTAGAAAGTTGCATATCTGTTTTTGTTGTTTTACCACTGGTAATAGGGAGAGGCAATGAACGATTCAGGTGAATTAGTTGAGGCAGCAAACTACTCACCTGTCCATACCAGACCCCCTTTCTCCCAACAATGTGATGGAGGTAATTCATTCTTCTGGTAGAGGAGGGAAGAAGCAAAGATTGGAAGATATACTCATTCTTCTGATGAAAAGATAAATTCATTCTTCAAATAAAACCTTTACCTAACCTTCAGTGCTGCCATTATGCAACTGTTTTTCTCTTGTTTGATTAGTCTGAGCAAACACCTCTGACCAATCTGCTTCTTTGGTAGAAGGACCAATTGGGAGAACGAGGGATGGAAAAAACAGGACTGGTAATTCCATAAATGGCTAGTATATCTATTAGGATAGGTTGTTCTTTTGCAACTCTCATACTGAATGAGGCAGTTCTGGAAAAAGTCAAAGAAAGCCAGGATAAGTCAGTGGCTGGAATCTGATATATTATTCAGGCCTTGATGCCTATAATGTACTCAGAGATGCCATGTAGCTGGTAGACTGTGTGAAAAACATTGAAAATGTCAGTGAGATGCCTGCTGACTTTGGCCAAGGATAGTGCCATATTTTCTTGGGTGTTGAGGAGGGTTTGGCCACCATCCCAGGGGTGGTAGCAGCTGCAGCAGTGGCCCCAGCCATGCCTCTGACAATAATGTGAGATAGTGAATTTTAGCCATTTTGTGGATTGATTTGTTCCCAACAGAAATTCATACCTATAAAATGAATGGATTGAAGCAGAATATTCTTTGTCAGTTGGTGGTGTCATTACTGTAGAAGGCCAAATTCACTGCTTCCACAATATAGTCTGGATAAGGTCAAGTACAGCAATTTGTAGAAAGTTATATATCTATATTTGTTTTTTAACCACTGGCAGTAGGGAGAGACCATGATCCAGGGGAATGACTTGAGGCAGCAAACTGCCCATGTAGCCAGACCAGGCCCTCTTACTCCCTACAATGTGATGGAGACAATTCTTTCCTCTGGCAGAGGAGAGAAAAGGCCAGGCTTGGAACATAATCTCATTCTTCTGGTGTATAGTCAGCCAGAGCAAGCTGCCTGGCCAATCCTCTGTGGGAATGGGGGGGGGGATTGGGAGAAAGAGGGATGGAAAAAGAAGGAAGGGAACTCTTTAAATAGTATTGTCAGTTAGGTCACAGGGTTTGTCCATTTCTCTCTCCTGCTTAATGAAGAACTACTTGAAAAACTTACAGAACACCAGGATAAAGCAGTGGCTGAGATCTGAAATTTTATTCAGGGCTTGAACTATTTAATGTACCCTGCATTGCCACTTAGTCTTTAGACTTAGAAAAGCACTGAAAATGTCAATGAGATGTCCTCTAACTTTGGTCAAGGAGAGTGCCTTGTTTTGCTTGGTGTTGAGGGTTTTGCAACCATCCAAGGGGGTAATAGTCAAGGGGGTAGTAGGAGCTACAGAAATGGCCCCAGTCAGGCCACTAACAAGAGTGGGAGATGGTGGACTTAGCCATGTTGAGGGTTGATTTGAGCCTGGAGGAAATTCATACTTAATGAAAGAATATTTTATTTCACTCCATTCATTTGATATGTATGAATATTCTTTATCAGCTAGGGATATCACTCTCATAGAAAGCCCCAATTGGCTCCTTCCTCCATATAGACTGGATACACTTGAGTGTACGGTATTTAGTAGAAAGTTGCATATCTGTTTTCATTGTTTTACCACTGGTAATAGGGAGAGGCAACGAACGATTCAGGTGAATTAGTTGAGGCAGCAAACTACTCACCTGTCCATACTAGCCCCCCTTTCTCCCAACAATGTGATGGAAGTAATTCATTCTTCTGGTAGAGGAGGGAAGAAGCAAAGATTGGAAGATATACTCATTCTTCTGATGAAAAGATAAATTCATTCTTCAAATAAAAACCTTTACCTAACCTTCAGTGCTAACATTATGCAACTGTTTTCTCTTGTTTGATTAGTCTGAGCAAACACCTCTGACCAATCTGCTTCTTTGGTAGAAGGACCAATTGGGAGAACAAGGGATGGAAACAACAGGACTGGTAATTCCATAAATGGCTAGTATATCTATTAGGATAGGTTGTTCTTTTGCAACTCTCATACTGAACGAGGCAGTTCTGGAAAAAGTCAAAGAAAGCCAGGATAAGTCAGTGGCTGGAATCTGATATATTATTCAGGCCTTGATGCCTATAATGTACTCAGAGATGCCATGTAGCTGGTAGACTGTGTGAAAAACATTGAAAATATCAGCGAGATGTCTGATGACTTTGGCCAAGGATAGTGCCATGTTTTCTTGGGTGTTGAGGAGGGTTTGGCCACCATCCCAGGGGTGGTAGCCGCTGCAGCAGTGGCCCCAGCCATGTGAGATGGTGAATTTTAGCCATTTTGTGGATTGATTTGTTCCTAACAGAAATTCATACCTATAAAATGAATGGATTGAAGCAGAATATTCTTTGTCAGTTGGTGGTGTCATTCTTGACGAAGGCCAAATTGGCCCCTTCCACAATATAGTCTGGATGCAGTCAAGTATAGAAATTTGTAGAAAGTTGTATATCTGGCAGTAGGGAGAGGCAGTGATCCAGGGGAATGAGGTGAGGCAGCAGACTGCTCACCTAGCCAGACCAGCTCCTCTTTCTCCCCACAGTGTGATGGAGACAATTTTTTTCCTCTGGCAGAGGAGGGAGGAGGTGAGGGTTATACTATAATCTCATTCTTCTGACAAAAGTGGTTGCTCACCTGGGCTATGGTGTATGGTCAACCAGAGCAAGCTGCCTGGCCTTCTCTGTGAGAAGGGGGGATGGGAAAAAAAAGAGGGGGAACTCTTTCAATAGCTAGTATTGTCAGGACACAAGGTACGTCCTTTACTCCCTCCTCCTTAAGGAAGAAGTACTTGAAAAACTCACAGAACACCAGGATAAAGCAGTGGCTGAGATCTGAAATTTTATTCAGGGCTTGAACTATTTAATATACCCTGTATTACCACTTAGCGGTTAGCTTTCAGAAAAGCATTAATAATGTCAATGAGATTTCCTCTAACTTTAGTCAAGGAGAATGCCTTGTTTTGTTTGCTGTTGAGGGTTTTGCAACCGTCCAAAGGGGTAATAGCAGCTGCAGAAATGTCACCATCCAGGCCTCTAACAAGAATGGGAGAGTGGATTTTAGTCATGTTTTAGGTTGATTTGAGCCTGCAGGAAATTCAGAATTCAGGGTAGAAAGCCTGAATTCACTCCTTCCTCCATATTGTCTGGACCAAGTCAAGTTCAGAAATTTGCATATCTCTATTTGTTGATTTACCACTGGCAGTAGGGAGAGGCAATGATTCAGGAGAATTAGTTGAAGCAGCAAACTGTCCACCTGTTCAGACCAGCCCCTTTTTCTCCCCACAATGTGATAGACAATACTTTTTCTGCCAGAGGAGGGAAAAGATGAGGCTTAGAATATAATCTCATTCTTCTGACAAAATGGACTGCTATTTTTCATATGTGCTCTGGTGTTTGGTCAGTCTGAGCAATCCTGCTGACTTATCCTTCTCTGTGAAGAGGGGTGATTGAATTAGGGATGAAAGCAACAGAATGTCTCTTAGGATAGGTTGTCATTTTCACATTGAAAATTTCATAGAACACCAAACTAAAGTCATGACTGGGATCTGAAATATTACTCAGTGCTTGATCCATTTAAAGAAGCCTGAGATATCACTTATTTGGTAGACTTAGAAAAGTATTCAAAATGTCAGTGAAATGTCTGCTAACTTTGATCAAGGATAGTGTCATATTTTCCTGGGTGTTGAGGGCTTTACTACCATCCAAGGGGGGTAATAACATCTGTATCAGTGACCGTAGACATGCCTCTGGCAAGAATGTAAGATAGAGGATTCTAGTCATTTGGGGTGTTATTTATATGTTTTAAAAATATATATTTTTTTATTTTTTACAAATGATATTTTTATACATTACTAAAATATTCTTGTTTAAGAGTAAACATGATACCCCTCCCCCAAAAATATAGATCCTCATGAGCAATAAAGTAAAGGAAAGAGAAAAAAAATTTAAAAAAAATGTGCTTCAGTCTGTGTTTCAACACCACCAGCTCTGTCACAGGTGGATCACCTTCTTTATGATAAGTCCATCACTGCCGGGTTTTTATTTACAACGCCGGCTTCTTTATGCTAGTCCGTCCTCTTACTCACCAGTCCAACGCATGATGAGTCTTCGGGGTACCTCCGGCCCCCACTCTTTGATGGGGGAAGAACCACACAGAGCGCCTGAGGTGGATAATGAGTCTTTATTCTTCTGTGATCACATCCCGCTCCCGCCCAACCTCTCAGCAGACACTTTTATCCCTTCTGTCCTCCCTCCCATGAACTCTTACTCAATGAGGGGCCGAGTTCTGTAACATTCCCTTATAAGGTGATTATGTTTCCCCCTCTAAGCGACCGCCAAGCCTCTTCCCCCCGCCCCCAACATCTCCCCCTTTCTGTTTTACAAGGTTATCACTTGGTGTGACCTTAAGCGGTGCTGAGGTTAGCCTTAAGCGGTGTCATTTCTACTGGCCTCTGATAGCCGGGGGCGAGGAACCCTGTCTTAGGTCATCTCCTTCAACCCAGGACCTTGCCCGTCCTAGGCGCCCGACACCCTCAGGGCCTGTCTTAGGTGGCTGGGTTAGGAGAGGTTGCCCGTCTTGGGGTTTACCTCGTCTTACCCCTAGGTGTCACATGTCATGCATGGCGGCTAGCCAGACTTGGGGATCCTCCCCCGTCTCCATGGCCATGAAGGCTTTCTGAGTAAGAAGCATATAGCCCCTCTGTCGCCTAGCTAGGCGGCAGAAACAGACAACAAGTAGGGTGATTCCCAGAATCAGCGTCCTTGTTCACCCTCAAGGGGGGTACCCTCCCGCCATCTGGCAATCCCTCCATGGTATGGGATCCTCGATGTCTTCCCCTGTGGCCACACATGAGGGGCCCCACCGAGGAATCGTGAAGTCCCGTTGAGTTTGATTCACCAGGGGTCGCCAACCCAGAAGGCCTCGGAGCTGGGTCCCCTTTTTTGTCCCTGCTGACGCAGGGGTCAGTCGGGGCAGTGCTATAGTTAAAATCGTTCTGCCCTGTGGAGTTGAAGTTCCAGGACCGATTTTCTTCCCCGATGTTGAAACATAGGGAGTTGTTCAGGTCCCAGCAGAAGGAGTTCTGGACCGGTGCTTCAGCGGGGTCCATATATGCAGAAGGGAGCCCCATCGATGTATTGGTCACTAGCAGGCGAGGGTAGATCGGGGAGTTCCGTGCTACCGGAAGGGGAGAGGGAATAACTCGGAGTATTCCCCATGTCGGATTTCCTTCAGATGGAGCACCTCCAAGGATCCCTACGATGATCAGAAGGCCTGACAAAGGAAGAAATTCCTCTCACCCCATAGGGTTGGGCATTAATCAAGGTCTCTTATCTTGTAAACAGGGAGCCATCTTTCTGGCTCTTCTATCTTATCCTCGGGATGAAATGACAGGTGGCCCTGTCTTCTGTTCTTTACCGTTACAGGGCCATGCCAACCTCCCTCTTCATCTCTCCACATGACTTTAGAGCCTGGTAGGGCCTTGGTGGGAGAGGGCAGGAGCGTTGGTTCTTTCTTAGCATGTCCTTTTGGGGAGAAAAATCTCTGGGCGGCTGTAGTGCCGTCATCCCTGACTTGTAGGAAATTCATGGTAAATAGTACCTGAGACAGGTCTAAATGGGTCAGTGACCTGCCAACTCCCCCTTTCTGTTTAAAGAGCGTAGTTTTGAGTGTGCGATTTGCTCTTTCTACCAAAGCTTGGCCAGTGGGATTGTAAGGGATCCCAGTGGAATGGGAAATGGAAAATTCTTTGCAAAAGGAAGCAAAGGCTCTCGAGGTGTAGGCGGGCCCATTATCGGTTTTGATAGCCGAGGGGACGCCTAAGACAGCCATCTGGGCATATAGATGTGAGAGAACGTGTTTAACCGCTTCTCCTGGCTGTAGAGAGGCGAAGGTGAAGGAGGAGAAGGTGTCCACCGAGACATGGATGTACTTACGACCCAGGTGAGTAATGTCCATCTGCCAAAGAGCATTGGGGCCATCCCCACGTGGGTTAGACCTCTCCGCGGGGAGGGCTTGTCTAAAGAAAGCACAAGAAGTGCAGGAGCGCACAATTTGGCGAGCCTCCTTCCGGGGAATGCTGTATAGGCGCCGGAGCGACCTGGATGACAAGTGATACTTACCATGTGCCAGCTGGGCAGGTGTGGACAGGTTTAACAAGAGAGCCCTATCTGCCTCCGCATTGCCCTGGAATATGGGGCCGGTGGAAGAAACGTGAGAGCGCACGTGAAGAACAAACAGGGGGTGGTTTCTATCACGGAGGGAGGATTGCAGCTGTATAAGGAGTGGGCTAATGGAAGAAGTCGAGGAAATGAAGGCATCTTCTAAACGAGGGATTAGCATGGCACAATACATACTGTCAGTAATAAGATTAAAAGGGGTGTCTCTGTAGAGACGGAAAGCCTGAAGTATAGCATATAGTTCATTCTTCTGAGTGGAGTCAAAGGGGGTATCAAAAATCCAGGTGGCGGGTCTAGCAGGGTCATGGACCACAGCACGGCCCAACCTGGTAGCGTCAGTGAAGACATTAGGGCCGGTCACTGGTTCTGGGGACACTAGAGGGCGCGGGCGGGAAAGGTGCAGTTCAGCGAACACTCTAACCACGGGAGGTGGCGTGAGTCTGGTCTGAGAGAGGGTAGTCAGGACAGTGGCCCAAGCGATAGATCTATCAACTAGCGAGTGGGTCACCTCCTCTGGGAGGGTAAAGTTGAGGACAGGCAAGAGGCCAATGAGACGCTGGCATCGCTCTGAGGCCTGAAGGCAAAATAAGGCCAGGGCCTCCCACCGGTCCCGGATGATGCTCTTAGTGGTCCGGGGGTATAGCCATTCAAGGCATCCATGTCTCTGGAATAAACATCCCCAGCCAAGGGAACTGTCCCCCAGTGTGTGGAAGAGGACAGGCGACTCCGGGTCGTATTGAACCAAGAAGGAAGAGGTTCTGCAGAAAATTTCCGAGAGCGCCTGTCTTGCCTGGGGGGTCCAACTTCTAGGGGATGACAGATGGGAGTCGCCTTTAAGGACATCATATAGAGGTTGCATTAAGGAGGATGGGAGGGGCATAGCGGGACGCAGCCACTTTATGGCGCCAACAAGCCTCTGAAAATCATTAAGAGTAGTGTATCCCTCGACGTTGATCGGAGGAAGTGCCCTACTAATCTTTCCCGGAAAAATCCTATGTCCCAAGTAATCATAGGGGAAATCCATCTGTACCTTTTCCGGGGCTATGTGAAGCCCCTTCTTGCGGAGGACATGGGTGGTGCGTTGCAAGCAAGCCCGAGCCCCCGTCACAGAAGGTGCTGCAATCAAGATATCATCCATGTAATGTATGAGCATGCAATTCGGGAATTCTTTTCTGATAGGATGTAGCAGAGTATCCATGTAAAGCTGGCACAGGGTGGGGCTATTGGCCATTCCCTGCGGTAGGACGGTGAACTGATAACGTTTACTGGGGGCTTGGAAATTGATCGCGGGGAGGGAAAAGGCAAATTTTTCTTTGTCCTCCGGGTGGAGGGGAATGCTATAGAAGCAGTCTTTAACATCAATCACTATAATAGTCCACCCTTGCGGGACTGCAGTGGGCATAGGGAGACCAGGTTGGAGGGTCCCCATGGGTACCATGTTGGCATTTACTGCCCGAAGATCAATCAACATTCTCCAACTCCCCCCTTTCTTTTTTATGACAAAGACGGGGGGAGTTATACGGGCTAAGGGACGGTTCCACTTTGTTCTCGCGCAGGAGGGTCATTACTATGTCTGTGAGGGCGATGAGCTTTTCTTTTGTCAGGGGCCACTGCTCAACCCAAATAGGTTTCTTATTAATCCATGTTATTCTGGGGGAAAAGCTCATCTCTAGAGTGGCCCCAATTAATTTCCCCGCAGGCTATCAGGGGTGGCAAGTGTCAGGTTAAGCTGGCTCAAGATATCTCTACCCCATAATGCATAAGGGAGGTCGGGTAGGCACAGTGGGGTGAAGAGTCCAGATTCTTCCAAAGCTGACCACCGTAAGGCGTGTGCTGCTTTCATGGCAGATCTATTGCCCCCCACCCCCGTCACTGCTTGAGGGCTCTGTAGGAGTGGCCACTCGGGCCTCCACTGTCCCCTATTTATGACAGAGCAATCGGCTCCAGTGTCAATTATCCCTTCGAGCTTCTGATTTTCCACCGTGACGGTTAACAGTGGTCGCCCAGAGCTGACCGGGTGGACCCAGTTCACATGAGCGGGAGGGGTCCGCAAGGGCAGCGCCTTTCCCACCTCTTGGCCCTGTTTTACCAAGGTGGGAAAGGGGTGGGGGTTTGTGACCCTTACGGATGTGGGACTTCCGGGACCAAAAATGACCTGGGTATGGGTGACTAAGTCCACACATCTCTCAGCCCCTGTGATGAGCGCTGGGAAAGTAGTCAGCTCGATGGGAATCATCGAGGTTTCCCAAGGCCCGATCTCTCTCTGCTGTGTCCCTTCTCTATAGTCAACCCTCACGGGGATAGTCACAGTGATGGGGCCGCTGTCTTCGAGCACGGGGGGGGGGGGGGGGGGGGGGGGGGGGGGCCGCGGCCGGGCCCCTCCCTTTCCCTTTTCCCGACTTCCCTTTGGATCGGCAGAACCTGGCTATGTGACCTGGCTTTCCACAGGAATAACAGGTCGGAACTGAAGTGGAGGGGGGCCGCTGCCTGCACTGTGCTTTGAGGTGCCCTGGCTTTCCGCACCCAAAACAGGTGGGTCTCACCTGCATACCGCGAAGGGCGGTCAGGAGGCTATCCTCCCGGTTCTCCATGGCAGTCACTAAGGCTTGAATTGAATCCTCGCTGGGCATGTCCAGCAATTTGTCAACAATTTCTTCTAATGAAGCGTCGGGGGGAAGGCTGCTAATGGCTGCGATCCCTTTGGGGCGAAGTCCCTCTTTAATCAATTGTCTCATAAGTAGATCAGATCCCGGGGTGTCTCCCATTATACGAGTCACTGTCTCTTTAACCTCGTTCACAAACGAGAGGGGTGTCTGATCTGCTCTCTGCTTCAGCCCAACCAACTTCTGTGTGGCTCTCCCCCCTTTCATGGCTCCAATCTTATCCCAAGCTGCAACATGTGTTTCTTTAACAGTCTCTAGCTCAAACTGGCCATACTGGGCCTGAACAGCAGGGTCAGTATAGGCTCCAGTTCCACACAGGAGGTCAATGGCTAAATCCAGGGGAGTATAACCCCGGGATTTTGCCAGCTTAGAGGCCTCTCTGCGGGCCTGAGCCTTAAAAGCTAAATATGAGGAGGCATCCAGGCACGCATCTGCAATTTCGTCAAAGTCAGCAGGGGTCCAAGGGTGCGTAGCAAAGAGGTTTTGCATCAGTCTTTTTACATAAGGGGAGCTTGGGCCGTATTTAGTCACGGCCTCCTTAAGTTCCTTAAGCATCTTAAAAGGGACAGGGCGGTAGTCTCGGGCTCCGGTAAGGGGGTCCGTAAATACCGGGTAGAGGCCCCAGTCATCCCAGTCCACCTCCTCCCCTTTCTCTATTGCTATGGAGGCACTGGTGGCAAGTAGGCCGGATGGGCGGAGCCCTTGAGGGGATCTCTGAAGGGCGGACAAGGAACACGGGGGATTTTTTGCCTCTGTTTCCTGGCTGGGCCGCCAAGCCTGGGGCGCGGCAGCTGTCCAATCAGCGCGGACTTCTCCCTCCTCGTCAGCAGCCTCCCGGTCCCACCTACTCACACTCCTCTTCCTGCCACCCCTGAGGACTGTTTGCACCCCTCCCTTCCCGAGCTCGGAAACTTCGGCCCTGAATCTCTAAGTGCGCCACATTCATCGCCCTCCCCCTTTCCTTTCTGTCTCGGTAAGGAGGGGCATGCGGCATTTTCTTCTCCCTGGGGGCCCCTTGTTCCCCCATTGTTTCTTCTAAGTTCCTCCCATGGATACAGGGGAGGGGGTGGCCTTCCCTCTTCCTCTGAGCTCTCTGAATCCGATCCCGCCAACGAGCTACCCACCTGAGTGCTGATTGGTCGTGCCAAAGTCACCTTCTGGGGATGCAGGGCTGCATCCACTATCTTATACACTGTAAAATCCTCAGGGGTCAGTTTTCCCGGGCAGGTGTCATCATAGGAGGCCATCTGCTGCCCTACCACCTTCCCTTTACCTGGTTGGATCCCACTATGTTGCACCCAAGGGCAGATGTTCCAGATATTCTCAACAAAAGCACGGCACGTCTTGATAGGTAATTTACAGCCATGCTTAGCGCAGAGTTTATAAAGCTGCGCTGCAACGACCCCTTTCTCCTCCGGCTGAAAGGCGGGAATACTATTCCGGCCCCCCATGCTGTCTACTAGTCGAGGCTGCAATCCTAACAGGTGGTAGAACTGGAAAATTCCCGTTTGGCAAAAGAGAAGGAGGCAGCAGGGCACAATCAGACAGGCCAGCACGGCAAGGAGCGTGATTAGAGCAGAAGGAGAAAGGGAAGAGAAAGGAAGCATAGTCAACACAATAGGGATATGTCCTTCAGGCAATATCTGAGAGTAAACGCCCTCTCCTTCCTCCCGGTCGGAAACGACCGAGGCTGTCTGGAGAATCCGACCAGCGGATTCAGACGTTCCCTAGCAAAATCAGGTCCCTGTTCCGGGTGCCACTTGCCGGGTTTTTATTTACAACGCCGGCTTCTTTATGCTAGTCCGTCCTCTTACTCACCAGTCCAACGCATGATGAGTCTTCGGGGTACCTCCGGCCCCCACTCTTTGATGGGGGAAGAACCAGACAGAGCGCCTGAGGTGGATAATGAGTCTTTATTCTTCTGTGATCACATCCCGCTCCCTCCCCACCTCTCAGCAGACACTTTTATCCCTTCTGTCCTCCCTCCCATGAACTCTTAAACAATGAGGGGCCGAGTTCTGTAACATTCCTTTATAAGGGGATTATGTTTCCCCCACTAAGCTACCGCCAAGCCTCTTCCCCCCGCCCCCAACACATCACAAAAGCTACTTCCATATTTTTCCACTGTTGCCAGCCATTGCTGATTACAATTCCCCCGATTCATACCTCCTCACTTCCATACACTATATTTTCTCTCTCCCTTCACTCTGTCCCTCTTCTTAAACATGCTATAGGTTAGCTAAGTGATGCAGCAGACTGATCACCAGCCCTGGGGCCAAGAAGCCCAGAGCCCACATACCATCTCTAAGGCCCAGCAAACCACCTGACTCAGACAGGCCATCCAATCCTAGCCCCTTGCAAGAAGTTTAAAAAGAAAATGTGTTATATCTGACCACTCTCCTCCACCGTCCACCCTCTCCTCCATCACTCATATAACCCCTTCCCCCTGTCCCCCTTCTCTCCTTTTTACTCTAGATGTCTATACCCCATGGAATATATATGATGTTTCCTCTCTGAGCCACCTCTGATGAGAGCAAAGGTTCCCTCATTCCCCCTCACCTTCCCCCTTCCATATGATTGCAATACCTCATTGTAATAAAAACAATCTTATTATATGAAATATCTTGGCCTATTCTACCTCTCCTTTTGCTTAACTCCCATTACATTTCCCTTTTAGCCATTGACTCCATTTTTACAATATATCTTCAAATTCAGCTCTTTCCTGTATTTCATCTATAAAAGCTCCTTCTCCTGCTCTGTTAAATGAGAAGTTTCATATGAGTATTATCAGAATCATTTTTCTATGCAGGCATACATGCAGTTCATCATTAAGTCCCTCATATTTTACCCTCCTCTTGCACTCTATGCTTCACCTGAGTCCTGAGTTTGAATATCAAACTTTCTGTTCAGCTCTGGTTGTTTCAACAGGAACAATTGAAATTCACCTAGTTCATTTAGAGGCTATCTTTTCCCCTGGAAGAGGATGTTCAGTTTTGTTGGGTGGTTGTATTCCAAGCACTTTGCCTTCTGGGATATTATATTCCAAGCCCCATGGGCCCTTAATGTAGTTGGTGCTAAGTCCTGTGTTATCCTGACTGCAGCTCCATGGTATTTGAATTGTGTCTCTCTGGCAGCTTGTAATATTTTCTTTTTGACTTGGGAGTTCTGAAACTTGGTTATAATATTCCTGGGGGTTGTTTTTTTTTAATGTCTTTCCAGGGGAGATTGGTGGATTCTCTCAATTTCTATTTTGCCCTCTGCTCCTAGGATATCTGGGCAATTTTCCTGTAGGAATTCTTTTAAAATGAGGTCAAGGGTCTTTTCCTGATCATGACATTCAAGTATCCCAATAATTTTTTAATAATCTTTCCTAAATCTGTTTTCCAGATCAGTCGTTTTTTCAATGAGATGTTTCACATTTTCTTCTAATTTTTCTTTTGGCGTTGTAAGTATTGCATCTTGACTTCTAAAGTCAACAGCTTCATTTAGCTCAATTCTACATCTGAAGGATTTGTTTTCCTCAGAGAGCTTTCTTATCTCTTTTTTCATCTGGCCAATTCTGCTTTTCAAAGCATTCTTCTCCTCAATGACTTTTTGAACTGTTTTATCCATTTGACTTATTCTGGTTTTTAACATGTTATTTTCTTCAGCTTTTTTTTGTTGGTTCTCCTTGACTAAGCTGCTGACTTTTTTTCATGTTTTTCCTGCATCTCTCATTTCTTTCCCCAATTTTTCTTCTATCTCCATTACTTGATTTTCAAAATCTTTTATGAGCTCTGTCATACTCTTAGCCCAATTTCCATTTTTCTTGGAGTCTTTAGATGCAGAATCGTATATATATATATATATATATATATATATATATATATATATATATATATACATCCTCATCTTCAGATTGAGTATTTTGATCCTTCTTGGGATCATAGAGTATTTCTCAATGGTATTCCTCTTTTTTCTGTTTACTCATTTCAGGAGGATTAGTAGAGCTCATCTGCACAAAAGGAACCCTTCTGCCACAGGCCTGAGGTGGAGGCAGGCCTGCTGTTCTATGGGGGGCTAAGATTGTAATCAGGATCTGAATGTGGTCATAGCCCCAGAATCCTGTTCCAGGTACAGAGGACAGACCTCAGAAGTCTCTCTCCACTCCACTCTAGCAGAGGTCCCCACCACTGATCTTCCAGATTGTATCTGTTGCTCCCTGGGATGTAGATCAGGAAACCGCCCCTGCTGCCATGAGCCGCATTTCCCAGGTACCCTGGGGCTTCCTCCAGGAGACTGAAGGTCCTTCACTCTGGCGAGCCGCCCTTCTAACCCTGTGGAGCAGAGCCTTTTCCCAGGTTACCTTGGTCTAAGAATTGCCTCACTGGATCCCTCTGTGGGTTCTGTCTCTCAAAAATTTAGAGTCATAATTTTATGATTTTTGAAATATGATGGAGAGAACACCTAGGAGAAGCTCTTCTCCTGTTGCCATCTTGGCTCTGCCCTACCACATTGTTATTCATTCTTTTTTTTTTTAAATTTTTTTTTTTGCAAGGCAAATGGGGTTAACTGGCTTGCCCAAAGGCCACACAGCTAGGTAATTATTAAGTGTCTGAGACCAGATTTGAACCCAGGTACTCCTGATTCCAAGGCTGGTGCTTTGTCCACTACGCCACCTAGCCGCCCCAGTGTTATTCATTCTTGAAGAAAATTCATACATATTAAAATGATTGACCAACATGTCAATTGACTTGTGTCAATTGTGTAGACCTGAATTCCCTCCTTCCTCCATATTGCTTGGATACAATGCAATATAGAAGTTGTAGAGACTTTTGTATATCTCTATTCATTGTTTTACAACATTGGCAATTGGGTGGGGCAATGATCCATGTGAATCAGGTGAGGCGCAAACTTCCCACCTATACAGACCAGCCCCCCTTTCTCCTAACAATATGATGGACACAAGTGTTTGCAGGATTTGAAAAAAGAGAACTAGGAATTATAGGAGGGGGAATTATTTAAATAATTTGCTACAGTTTTTGTTAGGACTGTGTGTCCTTTTAATAAGTACTTAATACCCTTGTCCAGGCCTGGAAAAGGCAGAGCCTTCGATCTGGCATATTCAAGACTTGATGTTTTTATATTTCTTAGAAATACCACTTTGTGTCCAAATATCAATGACCATGCTTGATAGCCACTGACTTTGGTCAAGGATAGGAACATGTTTTCCTGGTTGTACAGGAGGATTTTATAGGTGGTAGGAGGAGTTGTAGCAATGACCCCAGACATGCCTCCAGCAAGAAATTGAGGTAGATGATTATAGTCATGTTGGAATTGTTCCCTAAAGTTGAGGGCCAGCTCCTGAGAATGATTTACATATATTTTTTGGTGCCATTTGCCACCAGAGATATGCATGTATTCTTGCTCATTAAATGGATTTCTTGGCTCACCAGTGAACTCTCACCTCAGACATTCTGTGGCATCAAGGGGTGTTTTCAGATTTATAAGGATAAGTAGTATAAATTAACCTAGAAAGTTATGCAGTGTGGTTTCCTCTAACCTTTTGTGTCTGAGATAAGTTTTTGTTATAAAAGTCTGAGTATCCAAGAATAAAGCAATAGAGTTTGTATCATGACCCTTCGTGTTGAGCATCTATATTAGACCTGACTCTTGTCAATGCTAGACACACACCAGAATTATTGCTGGTGATACTCTAACGAATTCATATGAAATTATCCAGACTCAGGATCTTGGAAAGATGATCTCTGTTCTTTCTCAAGAAATATTGTAAAACTGTCCCCTTCCTGAGGGGGAGTAGTAGAGCTTATCTGCACACAAGCAGCCCCTGTACCTGTTGAGAAAAACTTGCCTGAGGTAACATTTGACCTTACTAGTCACTGTGATTTCCTGCATCCCAAGGGCAGAAAGACCCTGACAAGTGATCACAAGATTGTGAGCCTCTTATAGCGGAGGACAGGATGGGAGAATGAGGTAATGTAGTCATAAGTTTATAACTGTATAAAAAACCTCCTTGCTTCTTCCATTTCGTCTCACTCTACCAGACTTGCTGGTGAACACCCTATTTCTGCAGAAATTAAATAAAACTGCATTCTGTTTGAGAAGTCTCATTTAATTAACGTCAGTGGTCATCTGTTCCCCACAATGGTAAAGTAATATGGATTGTTAACTGGGTGCTGTAGAAGTCCTAAATTACCTCCTTCCACTGTAAATTCTGGATCCAGGGATTACAGATAGATGTGCAGAGTTGTTTCTTCAGTCTTTGTTTTATCACTGCCAGTAGGGAGGGCCAGTGGTCCAGGTGAACCAGATGAGCCAGGTGAAGACGTTTGTCACACCATGATGGAGATGCAGGAGAAGGCAAGTAAAAAAAATGCAAACAATTAGTACCAAAGAACATAGATGATGGAGAGCTCTTAGCAGCCTCAGTCTTGGAGACCCCTAAATGGTTGATCTGGGGCAGTCCCATGACTGAAAGACCCTTCTTAAGCCCAGTATTTCATAATATTGTTCATGTCCTGGGACCCTTTGCAACAAAGTCCTTCACTCTCTTAGAATTTTTTTTTTTTTTAGTTTTTGCAAGGCAATGGGGTTAAGTGGCTTGCCCAAGGCAACATGGCTAGGTAATTATTAAGTGTCTGAGGCTGGATTTGAACTCAGGTACTTGTGACACCAGGGCCGGTGCTCTATCCACTGTGCCACCTAGCCACCCCAGAATTGTTTTTTCATAATAAATACATAGGGAAAATTTGACTTTACTTTTGGTTTTCCTTTGTAATTTTTTTCCCATTCTAGGTCCAGGCCCCATGTTAAGAAGCCTCCAAACCCTAACCCTACCCATCCCCAGGTTGGTTTTCATTGCCTTAGTTTTTCTGATGAGAAAAGTTAAAACCAGAAAGGTTATACCCATCCTTAAAAATCCTCTCTATAAGCCAGAAGAATATAAGGCAGGAACTGCTCCATTTATGCCTTCAAAGTCTTGATCCAGACTCTCAAGTGTGATGAATTGCTGACTCTAATAGAGGTCAGATATTCTTTGCCTGACTTCTAGGGCTGGGAAACTCACTCCCTCTTGGGCCAGCCCATTCCTCTTTTGAATTGGCTCCATCAGAGCATCAACTCCTAGAGAGCAGGGACTTTATTTGTAGAGCTCATTTAGCAGCCCAAGGAAAATGAGCAACAGTGAGGTCCCTGGGCTGGATGAAGTGAAAAAAACAAGACTCAAATCCTTGCTTGGTAACTTATGTAGGTGCTACTTGATTCTGAAAATTCCTAGAACTCAATGGGCCTCAATTTTCTTATCTATAAAATAATCAAATCTGAGCTGCCTTCTAGCTCTTATGAGATAGAACAAGTTCTGTCCTTTCTGAAGCTTTCTGCCAACAAGATGTGAGGAACCTTTACAGGTCTGGGTTTTTAAAAACTTATTCAAGATCATCCAATAAGCTGACATTTCTAGAATCAGTCTTTCCTGGCCTCGTGTGAAGTTAAGTCTGGGAGGCCTCAGGAAGTCCTGATTCAGACAGTTGATGTTTCTGAAACCAGAAGCAGGTGGCTGTATCTCCCCCATACACAAGTATTCCCCAAGTCCTTATCATCCTAGAACCAGTTCTTCCAGGCTGTCTCAACCTACAGTGAGAGGCAATCCAGTTTTCTCAAACATAAAAATGGTGACTTTTCCATGATTCCTATTATACTCTAACAGACTTCTTCTCAGCATGTTTTTTTTTAAAAGCATAAAGTAAAATTAGTACATGTATGAGGCTAGATTTGAACTCAGGTCTTCCAGACTCTAGGTCCAGTCTTCTAACTACTGAACCACTACCTGCCTGGACAGTTTTAATACCTTATGAAGTCCAGTGATGAAATGAAATAAACTTTGGTCTTTGAAAATAAGGCACAAGGGTGTCCCATGTGATGGAAGTTCCTGTCTCTTCTCAAGCAATCAATACATTTCTACAGAACACACATGTGACTGGATTACTCGGTTCTGCTGCCAAAGGGGTAGAGAAGGCAGGTGCCACTTCCCTTGCTAAGCTCTGAAGATCAGATGGGGCTACTGGACCTACACCATCCCTGAACAGCCATCACCCACCAAATTAAACCCAAAGCCCAAACCCCCTTTCTCTAACACCCTCCCATTTCAAGCTTACAAGCTCCAGTGTTCCCCTTCCCCAAGCCAGGGACATGTTACCTTCAGTGGGACTCATTACAGCATCATGAAGTAGGGTGGTCACACTCCTTGCTATCCCTGCAAAACAAACTTCAAAAAGTTAGCCTCTCTAAGGAAAGGTCCCTGGGGACCTCAACCCAAGCCTCTCGAGGTTGACTTTTTTAAGAAGGAAAAGGGAAAATCACCATCAGGTGACTTTTTGGGGGGCATTTGTGAAGGAGTTCAGGGGTGAGGGAAGGACAAAAGCAAAGCAAATCCTACTGGCCCTACTAGGCTTCCTCACTGAGGGCAGAGAGCCCCTGAAACCACCCTCAGCAGCCCTCTCCTCTTCCCCTGAAATTCAAAGGGTTTTTCTCACTCTCATCTTCCCTCTCCTTCCCCCAGAAAGCCTAACAATTGCATTTACTCCATTCAATTCAATTCCTAGGCTCTAGCCTGGACAGAGCCCACTACAAGGAGGATGGGAAAAGAAGGCAGAGAGAAGAATGCAAAGGGGGATCTTGAAGGACAGGACAAAGAGGAGGCTGCAAAAGATGACTTCAAATCCTGACATTGTTGCTTACTACCCATTTGATCTTGGAGGGAGTAACTTCATTTCTTTGGACCTCAGTTTCCCCAGCTGTAGAGTAAAGGGACTGGACTAGGTGTGACTTTAACAAGTCTAATGAGGCTGTAAACCTGTAGTTCTCCAGATTTAGAATGGGAGATATGTTGGGATGCTAGTGGAAGAGGGGACCTCTAGAGATAACCAAGATAAATTTAAATATACTAGTCAGCTTCTCTACTGGCAGGGACCCCAATTCCTGCAGACAAACTTGGTACAGTTTCACCACAGGAGGCTTCAAGTCGGGTTTAAGAACATTCTTCTAGTTTGGTGTTTGGTTGGGGTCATTTCTTTTCTCACATTTTCTTTTGTCTTCTACATTCATGCACATGCATGTGTCTTTTGGTCTAATCAATAGTCCAGAGACCCCTGCCTTTGTGATGTACTGTTCTCACATTTCCCTGTGAAATCCTAACTGACAGTATCTTCTCACATGCTATGGAAACCTAACACTCAATAATTCTCACAGTGTCAAAGTTTAATAAGTTTTAAAAACTTATATTTCCATCCAAAGTATGTATTTTAGCCTCCAATTAAGAGTTACAAATCTGAATTTTGTCTCTGGGTGTAAAAATGTCAGTGTGTCATGTTCAATGCCTGCACTTCCTCATTTCATTATTGCCTTGGTCTCTGACAATACTATCTGGTCAGCCTTGTTATAGCATTGATAAATTATTTTATTTTGGTCAATAAATCATAAGAAAAGAGACAACTTGGATAGGAGAGAGAAAATCCTATATAATGTTTCTTTGCTCTAAATGACTTTTTTTTCACAATTGATATTTTATTTTTCCATTTACATGCTATGAAAGATTTTCAACATTCCTTCACATGCATTTGCATATTTATGTTACATAATTTCCTTTGACTCTCTCCATCCCCCTTCCCTCAAGGTGTACCATTTTTAAAAGGGAGGTTTATTACTAAAAAGTTGCTTAAAATCATCTTTTTCATTTTGCGAATAGTTGTTTGCCTTCGTTCTTGAAGAAGACCAGGACATCAGACAGGGATACCATGACATGCACATTAATTGGATTTTCGTGAGGGTGTTATGCCAAGTCACTATCCTCACTTTCTTCTCCAGAGCCATCTAGGTCCAGTGGCCAGATATGGATCAGGATGACTCGGGATGGCCCTGGGTGAGGCAACCAGGGTTAAATGACTTGTCCAGGGTGACACAGCTAGTAAGTGTCAAGTGTCTGAGGCTGCATTTGAACTCAGGTCCTCTTGACTCTTGTTTTAATGTTTCAAACACCTTCCTAAGGAAAATGTTTTGGAACCCAATGGGGAAAATTGTTAAAATGTTTCAGATCTCTGAAAAATAACAAGAATTTTCAAATTACTTTTCAAAAGTATGACAGCTCACTCATTGCCAAAGAAAGGAATGGAAAAGTAATTGGTGGGCAAGACTAGCATGTTCTACCATCCTACAAACTCAATATACCCCCAGAAGCCATCCCACATATAACTGATGCCACAGCAGTTAAATAACATTGAGGTCTACTGAAAAAAAATACAGATTTTTCCAAACTCAATCCCTTTCAGTCACTGAAGTCATAAATACATGCAAAGTCATGTTAGTTAGATGACACAATGGATAGAGCCTTGGACCTGGACTTATAAAG
Organism: Macrotis lagotis; assembly: GCF_037893015.1. NCBI lineage: Eukaryota > Metazoa > Chordata > Mammalia > Peramelemorphia > Peramelidae > Macrotis > Macrotis lagotis. The sequence continues at coordinate 37,760,777 of NC_133658.1, read as the reverse complement.
ACCTGAGTTCAAATCCTAGCTCAGATCCTGAGATATCTCAACCTGTGTGACCCTTGGTAAGTCATCCTAAATGACATTCTTAACAATAGAATTTGGAAGGAAATAATATAACTCATGAGAGGTCCGTAGTGTATAACTGTTATCTATGTGAAATCTCATTAGTTGCCAAACTTTTAAATAGCTCTTTGTTCTTTCTATATAAACATGCATATTAACTTTGCATTGAGGTAACCATTAACTATAATGGCTTCCATCCATAGGTTTCTTGGTAAATCTTAGAAAATAAACTTCTTGTTTAACCTAACTTTTTGTTATTTCATTTTTAGCCCAAAACAATTAAGTTGACAATATTGAGGTTACCATTCCATTAATTGTCTCCTGCCTCATCCATTATCTTAGATATTGATTATTCTGTTTGGTTTTGAAAGTCCTTCAGAACTTAGACCCATCTTGCCTTGTCATTCTTCTTACACTTTGCTCTCTTCCATGTTCCCTATGATCCCAAGATTTGGGCCTTGTTGATCCTCAGTCATGAGACTCCATCTTTTCTGACTATCCCCTGTGATGGAATGTTCTCCTTTCTTACCTCCATCTCTGTTCCCTGGAAAATTTTAAGGCTACTTTCTGTAGGAGGGTTTTTTTGGTATTTACCTTCCTTAGCCCCCATGGCCTTCCTTCCTCAGTGACTTCCCATAACTGCATCTTCCTTGAATGTCCCTGGTCATTAACAAGATCAGTTTTCCATTAGAAAGTCAATTCCTTGAGGAAGGGACTGTATTTTTTTTTTAGGTTTTTGCAAGGCAAACGGGGTTAAGTGGCTTGCCCAAGGCCACACAGCTAGGTAATTATTAAGTGTCTGGAACTGGATTTGAACCCAGGTACTCTTGACTTCAGGGCCGGTGCTTTATCCAGTGCACCACCTAGCTGCCCGCCAAGGGACTTTATTTTAAACTTCCTTTGTATCCCCTATGTGTGAGATCTTCCCTGACTGGTGGGTGATAAGAGCTCCTTAAATGATGAAGTTAAGAGTCCATTAGATGTGGAAAACTCATTGACTGCAAGCTTCCCTACAGCAAATCCCCAAATATGTACTTGTGCAGCTCATTCTTCTCTTGCTACTCAGGATTAGGACTCTAGGGAAATTGCTAACAAAACCCATTTCATTAAATATGGCCAATTTTCCCATCCTTTGATCCACTTTTTACATTCCAACTGTAGCCTTCCACAGGTAAGATAATTGCTAAACAAATTTCTTGCATCCATAAGTAAAGAATGAATAGAGAGAATAAAGCGTGTGAATTACCTGAATTCCTCTGAACTCAGTTTCTGGGGCCAGATTCCCATTACCCAAATTCTCTTCACCTTAGTTGTCTAAAGGCCAGCTGTGTCCACTTAGTCATGCCTTCCCTCACTCAGACTTTTGTGGATTTCAATTACGTTTCTGTCTTGCCTAATGGCATCAGATATTTTCAGAGAAGTGAGATGGGAAACAAAGATGGACACCTAACCTAGCTCATTTTGGGAAGCTCCATGCTGAACCCCCAAACCATCATTAATTAGTATGATATCAAGTTGAAATAAGTTGCAGGAAGTCAGTAGTGATAAGATTTTCCTACCCTTTTCACCCTCTGGCCTTTTGGAAACATTTTTGGTTGTTCTTCAGACTTTTCTAATCTTCATAACTCCATATGGGCTTTGACTGTGTGTGAGTGTGTGTGTGTGTGTGTGTGTGAGTGTGTGTGAGTGTGTGTGTGTGTGTGTAAGATACTGGAGTGGTTTGCCATTTTGTACAGTAGTTCATTTTAAAGACGAAGAAAATTGAGAAAACAGGATTAAGTGACTTACCCACTCAAATGTCTGGCAATTTGCCCTTCAAAAGATGGGTTGTCCTAGTCCCAGACTTGGCACTCTATCCACTCCCCAGCCTAGCAGCCCCAAATTAAAACAACAAGCCAACAAAAATAAGAAGGAATGGTGGGAATAGCAGGAGCACACATCATACAGAGGCCACAGAAACAGGGACATCTTCAGAGTATCCGGGTCTCAGGACCTGAGTTGGAGTCAGTCCTTTCTGCACCTAGAAGCCCCGCACCCCCAGCTGCTTTGCATAAAGGGATCCACAAGGGCAGGGTCTGAAGACCCAGGGAGATAAACTACCTCTAGGGGCAGAGCAGACACAGGGAGGAGACGCTGCATCATGGGGTCCCTGTCTCAGCTTCTCTGTGGCTTCCTGGTGCTTTTGGTCCCAGGTGAGAACATGGGAAAACACAAGATGCAGGGCTGCAATTGTTCATCAGATGGAAGAATTCAAAGGAGCTTAGAGTTTCTGGGGTCATGAGCCAAGACAGGCTAAGTGTGCATGAGTATTTCTGTGAGATCAGTGGGATCTGTAGAGCCAGACTGTCTGAGGGGCCAATATCAGAATGGAAGAGACTCTGTTGTGTTCATTTCATGTCAATTGATCATTAATTCTTTTTTTTTTTTAGCTTCAAGGGGGGGAGTTGTGCTGACCCAGTCTCCAGCCTCAGTGTCTGTGACTCTGGGAGAGACAGTCACCATCAGCTGCAGTCAAAATGTCACATACAGTGATGGAAAAACTTATCTACAATGGTTGCAACAGAAGCCTGGACAATCTCCTCGGCGCCTCATTTACTATGTTTCCCAGTTACAGTCAGGGGTCCCTGCCCGGTTCAGTGGCAGTGGAACTGAGAAGGATTTCACCCTCACAATCAGCAGCGTGGAGCAAGAAGACAGAGCAGATTATTACTGTTTTCAAGGATCTTTTGCTCCTCACACAGTGAGACAAACTCCAACGAAAACCTCCCCAGGGCCTGGGCTGGTCATGGTCAGGAAGGCTCAGCTGCCTCCTCTGCTTCCTCTCCTCAGGCAGCTGCAGGTAGTCTGCTCAGGGGCAGGGTCTCTGGGGATAAGATAAAATAGGCTCAGGGGAAAGACCTTGGTCCGACAGCTCTGTGTCCTGAGGACTATTGCTTCTCTTCAGTCATGAGCAATACAATCAAGGAAAGAACCAACCCTGCTCAGATTGGAGCATCTTCCAATACCTTGTACCTGCAAGAGTCTCCAATGCGTATTTCATCTCATTCCTCACTGAGCAAGAAACAAAGAAGAAATGAGAAATCTCAGGCCAGGGATTCTTTCTGTCCTATCATCCTAGCTTAACATTCCATAGAAAGCAAAGGTTCAAGGAGCCGGGAACTCCTCTGCCCATTTTCTCTGCCCATGTTTTTAAATTAGATCCTTATCTATTTTCATCTATAAATGCCAAATAGCCATGAAGAAATCTCTCTAGATTCTATTTTGCTCACCTTATTCCATGGGAGACTTCCAATAATGCAATGGGGGGAGAGATTAGTTCCAGGAAGCAGGCCACTCTGCTTATTTCATAGATGGTGTGATTGGTTAGAATTATAACTAATTTTGCCACATTTTTATATATGAATATGCATATATATACTCATATACACACAATATACATAAATATATACATACATATATCTATGTAGTAGGCATATATATATATATATATATATCTATATAAAATTTAGGGTTAAAATAAAATGACTGAAAATATAGGTTGAACATGTAGTTTTAGTCTTCTAGATTAACCATGAAACCTGTAAGTGGAGACCATTATGATAATGACCTCACTGAATGGAAAAAGAGAGAGAGGGAAAGTGAGTATTTATCCATAAACAAGAGATAAGAAAACTCATTAATCTCCTTGGAAGACAATCTATGATATTGCACAATATTAAGAAGGACCTTGCTCTTCAAAGACTATTGATCAGCCCTATAATACTATATCTCTTGCTGGATTTGAACAATAATGAGGGCAGGATAAATTTTCTGGTTGTCTAATCAATTTTCTTACTGAATTTGTAATTAGCATGGAGGAAAAACATTCTATTTTTCACAACAGAAAGAAATCAGACTTCATATCAGGGTATAGATGAAAAAACTTAGACTTTGACATTCCTCCATTTTGATCAAAGATGATATTATGTCAGCTAAAATGAAAGGCATCTTGGAAGGGGAAACAGCATCTTTTGGACACCTAGGGTTGCTAGCATATGGACAGAGCAAGATCTATGGGAGGCAAAGGATGGATAATGCATTTGTAGAGTCAAAGGGCAAAGTATGACAGGAGAGTTTTAAAAGTCTGTGGTTAAAAGAAGCTGATTATATTTTTTTATCCTGGACAATTGACTTGTCATCACTCACTGCTGCACTCATTTGGTCCTAAAGGCCCCCCCCCCCAAACCCTTGTCTGACTTTAAAAATAATTAGTAATAAATTATTATGAGGTCAAAACTCATTTTTTCTGTTAAAGACACCTGAAATTTGGAGCTTCTTAGATCATGGAAATTAAATTTGATTTACCAATTGCTATAATTTAGTTACAATGAAAAAATTGAAAAACCAGTTTTATGTTTGCCAATATTTCCCCATTTGGATGATGCTCTTCCACTCATGGAATTACTTCCATAAGAATAAGGATTCTGAAAAAATAATCATTAAAGATTATCAAATTAACCTGAGTTTATAACATATATTTGATATGTTTGATATCATTTTATATTTGATATTCATTTTTGATATATTGGATAACCATTTTAGAATATTGTGTATTTAGTAGGTGATTTATAAATAAAAGAGTTTTAACTTTTGGCCCATGTTTAAAAAGAATTTTAAAAATATTAGCTAAAATAGATTTCTCATAAAAATTATAAAAATTCATATTTCTTTGGATATTCTTAGTTGACTAAACAGAATTTGAGATAGTTATAATGGAGAATTATATCCTGATGTCACAAAATCTTTATCATATTTACTTACATTATTAACTTAACATTTTTAGAAAGTAAAGAATTTTAATTCCCACAGGAACATGAAGCTGACAAAAGATGCCAAGATTTTACAATAGCCTAATTGTCTATGAGAATCTAGATAATTGTAAGTAAAAATGACATAAATTTAGTTTATCTTTTTTTTAAACTAATCACCTGATATGATTGCAGGAATTTACTACAAGGACCTGGGGCATAAGGAAGAAAATTTTGTGTTTTTTTTTATTTAGATGCAAATTAGCAGGTAAGGTATATAGATAACCAAATGCCTTGAATCAGATTTTAAATCTTCCAGGTGAGATATTTATAAAAGTCATGTTTGGAAACCAAGTTAGGAAAATCCAGCCTTGGAACTTGGTTAAAAAAAAAAAAATTTTCCCAGCCTTTCCCAATAAGTGTGTCATCCACATTATATCCAACCCCTTTGGATTGCCAGACTCATAAGACATTACTTCAATATAAATTTCCTTGATAGCTGGTCTCTTGAGATTTTTAATACCACATCCTATAATTAAGAGTGAATTCAACTCTAAAGGATTAAAATGTGCCGTGCAGTAACATACAAATACAAAAAGACAAACTCAAACTTCATTCTATCATTTGTTGTCTATAATATTGTGATTAAGAATGAAATATAATAAATAGAAACTTGGGATGTAAAAGACAAATAAAAACCAACAATCTCAAACTGCATCAAGAATCAGGTTTTAGAAAAACAAAATTTATAGAAACAATGTTCAGTGATTAACAATGTTTAAAATAAATGTATATACAAACTATTGCCTAAAGAATCATTTTAAACAATAAGAAACAATAAGAAATCAGTGACTTCAAAATAATTTAATAGGTGTTTCTGACTCCAAATAAGACAAAACAGTCATAAGAAAAAAAACAGAAATCTTATTTTGTAAATTAAAAACAAAAATAACAGAGGTCTTCTTAACTTTTAACTTATTATTATAATGGCTTTAACATATTTTGAGTTGTTTATTTTTTTACTTCTACCCAAATATATCATTCTCAGAAAAGAAAATGAGATTCTTCAGGATTTATATTTTATAATTATGATATGATATGATTTCATTCTTACCTGTGCCATGGAATGACAACAAATTTAGAGCAACAACTGCAGAGTCCTTTCTACTGGTAGTAATTTAGTTGCATTTATCTAACGACAAAATGTTTCACAAATAATAATTTTCCACTGTTTTGCTTTGAAAAAATAGAACTTTTCTATGAGAGCTATAAGAAGAGGTAATTAAAGATGTGTAGATGAGGGATAACAGCTCAAAGATTTAATTCTTGTCAGTCTAGGGCAGGGATCCACTGTTTTATTGATAGGGTTTGACTTTTGCCAAAGGTCAGTCCTTGCCAACTAGGGACAAGGTACTTTACTAAAAGGACCTCAACTCAGTAATCTCAAATCAGGTAACTTAAATTTTGTTAATATCCAGACTTTCTTACAGAAAATTTTCCCAAAAACATGGGATTTCCTAATCAAAAGCCATGTAGAATTTTGAATTAATAATATTTAGTTAAAGGGATAAATAAAAGTATTTCCTTTATAACAGGTCCCAGGGAATTATATACCCTTAAATCTTTTTACAAATCACAGAAGTTGGCTAAAAACCACTTAATTATAAAAGTTTCTTAATATAGTGTGCAAACAATAATACTAAATTTCATCAGCAAAATAAATTATACCTAGATTTATTTCCTAGCTATTACAGAAATTCAAATTTTAATTTCAATTATTTAGTATTTTTTTGCACAAGAGTTGTTTGAATGTCTATATAGTAAAAGGAAGACTTGAACATATGGTGACTTTGATTTCTTTGAAACTCTAAGATCCTGTCTTCACATGGAGACATTCATTTTGGACTCCTGGGGCCGTTAGGTGGTGCAGTGCATAAAGCACCGGCCCTGGAGTCAGGAGTACCTGGGTTCAAATCCGACCCCAGACACTTAATAATTACCTAGCTGTGTGGCCTTGAGCAAGCCACTTAACCCCGTTTGCATTGCAAAAACCTAAAAAAAAAAAATGGACCATTTTTGACTCCAAAAGCTAATATCCCCTGTCTCCACATAGGGACTTATCAGATAACAAGCTGACTCTATTACTCTAACCTTCCCATGTGCATTTTTTCAAAAGATTTTTAAACTGAAAAATACTTAGAACTGCGTATAAAGTTTTAGAGTCTTAATATTTTTAAATTCCATATAATAAGGTGTAAGGGGATAATAGACAGAGTATGTGGCCATGAGGAGTTCATCCTGAGAGTCATTGAGACCTGGGACAACAGGAATGTCCATACCAGAGTGCTCTGAACTCAGGAAGGAGCTCTGGCCCTTCTCTCTCTTTGTTCTCCTGCCTTTCATCCTTATCTTGTTGAATATTCTCAGGAAGGCCCTTTTATCCTTATCCCTCTGCCTTTCATCCTCATATTGTTCAACTGTCCCAGGAAAGAGTTCTAGTCCTTATCTCTCTACCTTTCATCTTTATCTTGTTGAAGATTCCACATTTTTCCAGGATACAGACCTTTTGTGGCATGCCCCTTATACTTCCACAGGCCTGGAGATGAGGGATGCTGATACAAGGGGCTAGGCTTATATATACCCTTATTTCAACTATGTGAGTCAGAGCTGTAGCATATACCTGCAATAAACTCCTTGCTTATCTCTCACTGGCTGACTTTCATTATCGAACATGCGGGACATGTCCGGCGGAGCTCCCCGAAGAGTTTTGTGAATTAAACTGAGACCCGGCTGCCCAGAGTGGACCGCAACAATAAGGGAAGAAATTTACACTCCAAGTTAAAGGTATCTTTTACTAATTCCCTAACTTTCCCTAATCCCAGGGGAGTTTTTCTCTCAAGGTTTCCAGGTCTCTTATTCCCCCATTTTCTTTCAGGAATTAAATTACAATAATTTGATTATTTCTTATGGAGAAAAAATCCTTTGATACTGGTCAGTTTCAGCACTCATCACAAGTTCCAAACAAATTAATGATGAGTACTTTGGTACTGAAATTATGAGAAGGCCATTCTGCTAAGCTCAGAGAGAGGATAAGGCTGGAATCTGATTTCTCTTGTTAGTCTAGAGGAAATAATTGTTGGACGTGTACATTTATTTAATAATATCACTTATTTATAAATTTAATAATAACAATATTAATAATATCACTGTTATTACAATGGAATGTAAATTCTTAAACATCAGAACTCCACAAGTACAACAAAATATTACTTGAATGTGTCAATATTTGTATAAGGAGAATGCCCATTCTGCTCATAAAGTGATAAACCATCAACCCAAAGAACAGTAATATAAGTCTCAGTTGGATATGACTATTATAGAGAAAACATGGTAGGAAGGGGTAAAGGGTACAAAGAAGAGGATAAATATCTCTCTACCCCTCTCCACTTTAGACAGACTCACAAGCTCCTTTCTTGCCCTCTGGGAAGCTGGTCCCCTCCTTTGGTCCTGTTCTCACCTTCCTTAGCCCCATATTGTGCAGTCTCCTCAGCTGAAGCCCAGGAGGAACCTTCCCATATAAGGGAAGGATCTGAAGGACTTCTAACAAGGGACTGGCCTGACACTTCTGGAGATTTTTTAATATGTCTGTACTGACCTGTATGCAACAGGGCAAAATCACGCTTACAGGGAAAAGGAAAAGTAGTGGGGCAAGTCAGACTGGGAAATTTCAAAACAAGTCAAGTCTCAAGAACTTATCATGGACCCAGTACATATATTTGTTATTTTAGGGATTAGCATATAGACTATTTCTTTGTTAATTATGTAAATACTTTTATTTGTTTTGCCAGCTACATACAATGATAGTTTTTCCCAATCAGTTATTTTTTGCAAGGATTTGAGTTTTACAGTTTTTCTCCATCCCTACCTTCCCTGCCCACCAACAAAAGACAATCTACTATAAGCTTTACATTTGTAACCTGATAAACATAGATCAAAATTAAATGTGTTATGAGAGAAGAGTCAGATCCAAGAGGAAGGAAAAAAATTAGAGTAACCAAATTACAAAATACATAAAGTAAGTTTTAAAGTTTGAAGATAATAAACTTTATTCTTTAGTTAAACTCCACAGTTTCTTCTCTGGACATGGATGGTATTTTCCATCACATGCATTTCCATCCCTTGAAACTGTCTTTGATTAACGTACTGCTGAAATTAACAAGTCCATCGAGGTTGATCATCACCCTGTGTTCCTGTTAGGGTGCACAATGTTCTTCTGGTTCTGCTCATCTCACTATTCTCAATTCATGGAAGACTTTCCAAGCTTTTCTGAAATCCCATCCCTCCTGAGTTCTTATAGAACAAAAGTGTTCCATCACATACATATGCCACAGTTGGTTCACATCCCAATTGATACACATCCCCCTTGCTTTACAATTCTTTGTCAATGTAAACAGAGTTCCTATGAACATTTTTGTACATGCGGTGTTTTTACCCTCTAGAGCCTCTTCAGGGTATAGACCCGGTAGTGGTATTGCTGGATCAAAGGGTAGGCACATTTTGATTGTTCTTTGGCCATAATTCCAAATTGCTCTCCAGAAAGGTTGGGGAAGTTCACAGCTCCACCAACAATGCTTTACTGTCCCAGATGTCCCACATCTCTTCCAACATCAATCATTATCATTTCTAGTCATATTGGCCAATATGAGATATGAGGTGCTATCTCAGAGATGCTTTAATTTGCATTTCTCTAATCACTAATGATTTAGAGCAATTTTTCATATGACTATAAATAGCCTTTATTTCTTTGACTGAGAATTGCCTTTGCATATCCTTTGACCATTTGTTAATTGGGGAAGGACTTATTTTTTAAACATTTGAGTCCTTTTTCAGAAACACTGGTTGTAAAAATTAATTCTCAACTTGCCACATTCCTTTTAAAATTGGTTGCAGTGGTTTCGTTTCTGAAAAAAAATTAATATAATATAATCAAAATTGTCCAGTTTGCTTTTTATAATGTTCTCTATTTCTTCTTAGATCATAAACTATTCCCTTTTCCAAAAATCTGACAGGTAAACTATTCCTTGTTCTCCTAATTGGCTTAAATATTATCTTTATTGTCTAAATCCTACACTTATTTCAACTGTATCTTGGTATAGAGTGTGAGATGTTGGTCTATCCCTAGTTTCTGTTATCATATCTTCCAATTTTCCCAACAGTTTTTTTTTATAGAATGAATTCTAATTCCAGAAGCTAGAATCTTTGGGTTTATCAAACATTATTATAGTCATTTTTCAGCTGTTTCTTTTGAGCCTGATCTATTCCACTGACCCACTATTCTATTTTTAAACCAGTACTAGTTATTTTGATGACTGATGCCTAATTATGTAATTTTTTAGATCTGGTATGGCTGAGCCATCTTCCTTTGCATTTTTTTTTTCATTAATTTCCTTGATTTTCTTGAACTTTTGCTCCTCATATGAATTTGGTTACTATTTTAATTTGACTTAGGTAGAATTACCATTTTTACAATATTAATTAAGCCTATCCATGAGCAATTGTTTTTTGACCAGTGATTTGGAGCTGATTTTATATGTGTGTGAGAAGTTTTTTTTTTTAATTGTTGTTTTCATATAGTTCTTGAGTTTGCCTTGGTAGATAGACTCCCAAGTGTTTTATGTTGTCTGAGGTTATTTAAATTTTTAAAAAACTTAAAATTTCTGTTTCTGGCTGCTCTGTCTTGTTGGTAATATATAGAAATGTTGAGAATTTATATGGGTTTATTTTATATCCTATGACTTTCCTAAAGTTGTTAATTGTTTCCAGTCGATTTTTAGATGATTTTCTGGGATTCTCTAAGTATACTATCATAACATCTGCAGAGTCTTGTCTCTTCATTACCAATTCTAATACCTTCAATTATTTTCTTCTCTTATTGTTAAAGGTAACATTTCTAATACAATAATGAATAATGCTGGGGATAACGGGAATCCTTGTTTCAACTCAGATCTTATTGGGAATGCTTCTAGCTTATCCCCAGTACATATAATACTTGTTGATGATTTCAGGTAGATGCTGCTTATCATTTTAAGGAACAATCCATTTATTCCTATGCTCTCTAGTGTTTTTTGTAGGAATGGGTGCTGTATTTTGTCAGAAATATTTTCAACATCTATTGAGATAATCATAGGATTTCTGTTGTATTTGTTATTGATATAGTTAATTATGCTGATAGTTTTCCTAATATTGAACTAATCCTGCATTCCTGGCATAAATCCTGCTTGATCATAGTGTACTATTCTAGTGATAACTTGCTGCAATTGCTTTGCTAACATTTTATTTAACATTTTTGAATCCATATTCATTAGAGAAATTGGTCTCTAATTTTCTTTCTCTGTTTAGACTCTTCCTGCTTTAGGTATCAGCATCATGTTGGTATCACAGAAGGAATTTGACAAACCCCCTTCTTTACCTATTTTTTCAAATAGGTTTTATAGAACTAGAACAAACTATTCCTTTAATGTTTGATGGAATGTACTTGTGAATCCATCTGGCCCAGGAGATTTTTTTCTTAGGGAGTTCATTGATGACTTGTTGAATTTCTTTTTCTGAGACAGGGTTATTTAAGTATTTAATTTCCTCTTCTTTTAACCTGGGCAATTTACATTTTTGTAAATGTTCATCCATTTCACTTAGATGTTGAAAATTATTAGCATACAATTTGGTAAACTAGTTTGAAATCATTACTTCAATTTCCTCCTCACTGGTGGCAAATTTACTTTTTTTTCATTTTTGCTGCTAGTCATTTGGTTTTCTTCTTTCTATTTTTAATCAAATTAACCAAAAAGTTTATCTACTGTATTTTTTCTATAAACCTATTCTTAGTTTTATTTATTAGTTCAATAATTTTTCTTTCAATTTTATTAATTTTACCTTTAATTGTCAGAATTTCTAATTTGGTATTTAATTGTGGATCTTTAATTTGTTCTTTCACTATTTTAGTTGCATGCTCAGTTCATTGATCTCCTCTTTCTCTATTTTATTCATGTAAGCATTTAGTGATATAATATATCCCCTAATAATGGCTTTGACTGTATCCAATAAGTTTTGGTATGTTGTCTCATTATTGTCATTGTCTTGGATAAAATCATTCATATTTTCCATGATTTATTATGTGATTCACTCATTCATTAAAATTAGTTTCCAAGTTTTAGGTGTGTCTCTGCATGGTCCTTTATTGCATGTGATTTTTATTGCATCATGGTCTGAGAAGTATGCATTCAATATTTCTGTCTTTCTGCATTTGATTATAAGGTTATCATTCCCCAATACATGGCCCTGTGCCAGTGTATCCCATATTGTACAATCAGTACTAAAGTTCTTAAGAAAGATCTTCAGGTTGTCCTAACATTGTTTCTTCTGACCCCCTTGTGAGTGCTTGCCCTGTGTGAGTTCTCCAAAAATTAGGTAGGAAACCGGTGGAAACTAGCCTACTGACTAGATTTGGAAAGAACAGATATCAAAGGCCTCAGAGGCGGAATAGACATCATGTTAGGGGATTATGGGAGCCCAAGGAGTTCTGACAAAATCTTCCAATCTGAAGAACATCAGCATGAACAGCTTACTTTCCCTTTTCTTTCTAGGTAAGAAATATAAATTTCAACTAACCACCAGTTTTCCTCCATTCTTCCCCCATTTGGAATAAGTCCCAGTCTTGAACCTTGTCCTACACCTAGGTCTGAGCTCTCTGCCCTCTTCCCCCACTAACTTGACTCTTTTTGACCCAGATAAGAAAGCTCTAACCATTAATCCCATTTCCCCTGTGTTGAGCACCTCATTCCATCCAGGATCACAGTGGATTACCCTGGATATGTTCAGACTTATTGGCTGTCCTTTCACTATGTGAAAAACCCTTTCACTATGTGAATAATACTTAGTTGCTTCTCTTTCTCTTTCTCTGCCCACTCCACCATCCTGTCATTTGTCCAGTAGTGTTAAACCTCTCAGCAAAGTCAATTTTCTCTTTAGGAGGAGTCATTGTTCAGGACCATGGCCAACATCTCAGTAGCCGCATGTGTAGCCCAGGTTTTTGATGAGGGAATATACAAAGTAAAGGTTGAATCCAGATCTTCCCCTTTCCTTCTCTTGGACACCACAGAGTTTGCAATGTCCCCTTTCCTTCTCTCAGACACCACAGACTTTGCAATGTAAATGGCAGATAAAAGGGATTTCATTATTTATATGAGATTTAGATATTATGAAACGCTTTGAGTCTCCATAAGACAAATGCCAGGTACCAAAATTTTATGAAGAAAGAGGCCTAAGAGGAATTGGAAGACCTCTAAGAAAGGAAATCAGAGGACATCAATAGAAACTATTGCAAAGAGGAGGGAAAAAGTATGTTGGAGAGTCATCTAAAGATGGTGCATGTATTGGAAAAGGCTTTGGACAGTAGATGGTAGCAAATAGTCATTTAGTTTTCCAAGTCAACTGTTCTCTGCACTATGGCAACACCTACCAGTCATAATGAGAAGAGATGTCCCTAAATAGGTAGACACTCCTATAACCTTCCCTCTACCCCCACCCCAATGCATTTTCACTGGCATTTCAGAAACATGACCTTCCAAACTTTTCACTCTAGCATGGAATTGTTAAGATCTCTTTTAAAAAGTCTTTTCTTAAGAGTGAAGGTAGAGGTGGCAGCTAGGTGGTGCAGTGGATAGAGTATTGGCTCTGGAGTCAGGGGGACCTGAGTTCAAATCCAACCTCAAATACTTAATAATTACCTGTTTGTGTGACCTTAGGCAAATCAGTTAACCCCATTGCCTTAAATAAATAAAAATTTTAAAAAGTTATCCTTCATCTTGCTATTGTTGCTGTATTGTGTAATTTATAACTCATTCATCTTGTTTTGCTTACATCAATCTGATTAAGTTCATACAGGCCTTCCAAAATTGATTCAAAACTATTCATTTCACCATTTCTTAAGGCATAATAAAATTCCATTTCATTCATATTCTGTAATATGCCCAGTTAATTCTCAATAGTTGGGCATCATCTTGGGATTCAGTTCTTTTCTATTTCTACAGTAAAAATAGATGTATCAACTTCAAAAGGACATGATGAAGAAAACATGGTTAGAAAGATATTTAAAGAAGATTTAGGAGAATTAGCGGACTGAATCTCAATAGGAGTCATCAAAATAATGGCAGTGAAAATGGCAGTGGAAGGGGCAGCTAGGTGGTGCAGTGGATAAAGCACCGGCCCTGGAGTCAGGAGTACCTGGGTTCAAATCCGGTCTCAGACACTTAATAATTGCCTAGCTGTGTGGCCTTGGGCAAGCCACTTAACCCCATTTGCCTTACAAAAAACCTAAAAAAAAAATGGCAGTGAAAATGGCAGTGAAAAAAGTTTATGAAGATTTGGGTTGCAAAATAAAGGTCAAAATTCCAGGGATGAGGAACTGGTGGTCTTTCTGAACTTGGGCCTTATCAGACCTCATCTGAATCATTGAGTAAAATTTTTGTCTTTCTACTTTGAGAAGGATGCTGATAAACTTATGTATGTCAGGGCGGCTAGGTGGCACAGTGGATAGAGCACCAGCCCTAGAGTCAGGAGTACCTGAGTTCAAATCTGGCCTCAGACACTTAATAATGACCCAGCTGTGTGGCCTTGGGCAAGTCACAACCCCATTTGCCTTGAAAAAACCTTAAAAAAACCTTGTGTATGTCAGTATTGGAGAAGGGTTTGAGTCTATGTTTTTTGAGGTTCCTTTGAAGCAAATGGGGATACTTAGCCTATGGGCAAATAAAACCCAGGGAGAACATGAAAGCAATATTTTTCAATTTGAAGAGAGTTATTTAAACATGTTGTATTTCTCATGATAAAATTGAAATATTTGAAATAAGATCTGGGTAAAGCAAGAATGTCCATTATCAGCACTATTTTTTTTTTACTTTGTACTAGAAAAGCTAGCTATACCATGGAGAAAAGAAAAAGAATTGGAAGGCATTATAATAGGCAACTAGAAAACAAAACTAACACTCTTTACAAATGATGATGTTTTACTTTGAGAAGCATACAGAAGCAAATAATTCACAACTTTAGCAAAGTTAATGCATAGAAAAGCATTTTTTCTAAAAAGCATAGAATAGGAGGAGAAAAAGAAGGCAGTAACAAAGGTGTGCTTGATTTCAAGAAAATACTTTAAGGTAATTAGCCTGACAGCTTCAAGCAGAAGAATTCTCCTTCTGGCTATGTCTTCAGTCAGAGGCCAAATGATAAATAGTCATTTTGGCAGGTATACTTCTGCCATTTTAACAACATGACCAATCCATCATAGTTGTACTCTCTGTAGCAATGTTGGAATTCTATGGAGTTTAGCTCGAGAAAGGACCTGAATGTCTGGTATCTTCTCCTGCCAGGTAATCTTCAGAATCACTATGAGATAATTTAAATGGAAGTGATTCAGTTTCTTGACGTGGTGCTGGTAGACTGTCCAGGTTTCACAAGAATCTAATAATGAGGTCGGCACAATGACTCTGTAGACCTTTAATTTGGTAGCTAATCCATTACAAGTTTTAAGATGGAATGATCACTTATCACCAAGCTGCCTGGTTACTGGGCACAATAAGTCTAAAATTGCAGTTGCCTAGTCGGGTCCTCCTCTATTTAAAGAATGATAATACAGGAATCCATGAAACCATTAATATGTCAACTTTTAGAAGGAAGAGAGGGTTACATTACTTGATTAATGAAAGACCCCCTTCATTCTAGAGTCAAGTCCCCATGATGACCTCACAACTTCTTTCTAGAACCACTCATCTGTTTTCTTCTATTTTGGTAAAGTGCTGGGGGTGGCTAGGTGGCACAGTGGATAAAGCACCAGCCTTGGAGTCAGGAGGACCTGTGTTAAAATCTGGTCTCAGACACTTGCTAATTACCTAGTTGTGTGCCCTTGGACAAAGCCACTTAACCGCATTGCCTTGCAAAAAAAAACCCCTATTTTGGTAAACTGCAATCCCATTATAACAGTGTTTGTTTCAACTTTCTTGGATCTTCAACCAAATGCTATCTGCCCCCTGGCTTCTCCCTCCAGTTCCTGATATTCCTCTTATGCTTATGTCTTAATATCCATTGTTATCACATGCATGAACAAACACAGTATTACTTATGAAGCTAATTTTGAACAAGTTATTGAAGAGTCTCAAGTCGAGAGTGTCACTTCCTCAAGGTAAAAACAATACATATATGATAAAATTCACATCTTAGTCTAACTTATCTAGTTCATCTCATTGTTATTCAAGCTTTATGTGTTCCAAGATGGACATTTGACACAGATGGACAGTATTTTAATTACTAGGTTCTTTTTAAGATTGGGTGTCATGTGAATTCCTGAGTCCCTACTCTTCTTGTTGGAGCTGTGTAACCACATCATCCACAGCATCCTTTACTTCAAAGAGGTCAAGGTTAAAAAGGACATGGTCACAAAAAGGGCTGAGGTCATTGGTGACTTTGGAGATTTCTACTTCAATAGTATAGAAGGAATCAAGGGATAGGGCTGCATGGAAGATACACAAAAATATTGTTGGACTAAGGTTGTGGAAATGACCAAGGAATCCAGAGGGTTCTTGTGAATGAAGGTGGGCATGAGGGCTTTGGCAGGAAGGACAAGTAGATGGAAAGTGGAGCTAGGTGATTTCTATGGTACCTGCTATTTACCATTTAAAAAAATATTCTCATTATAATTCTTACAATCCTGTGAGATAGGTGTTATTATCCCCATTTTACCATTGAAGAAACAGAGGTTAGGTGACTTGCCCAGGTTCACACTGCTAGTAAATATCAGAGATAAGATTTGAATTCAGAACATCATGATTCCAGGTTCAGCAACCTATCCACTGCACCAACCAGATGTCTAGAAATAGGAGGAGTTAGAACAAGTTTAAATACTAATAGAGATTAAGAATTTCATCAGTTCCAATACAGAATAAAATCCCTCCAAACTTTCCCCACCTTTGCTTATATGAAGTGGTCACACCTTCTCACACACAGAGACTTAGCTTGTCTGACCCACATGTAATATCCAGCCCTGATTCTTGGAGGAGGGACCTCCCATCTTGGACTGTTTTGCAAATTGATACCTCACAACCTCGCACATCCAGTGCTTGAGACATAAATGTGTCCCCGTCCCCATCTGTCTCACCTTGGCCTCTGAGATCTCAAGACTGAACATCTTGAGAAACCATGATCTCCCCAGTCCTGTCCCTCTGGTTCCTGGTCCTCTGGGCCCAGGGTAAGCTCTGCTGTGGGTATTTCCTTGTTGGGGCAGGGGAGGCTGAAAAGGGACTGATTCCCATATCAAAGGGAAGGACATCTCAGATCAGTCAGAGATCCCAAACTGGACTTGCTTCTTGATTTCAATCTATTTCTTTTCATTTTCTTTCTCCCCCCAAGGGTCCTGTGCAGTCACTGTGATGACCCAGTCTCCAGCTTCCCTGTCTGTCCCTACCAAAGAAAGAGTCACCATCAGCTGCAATGCCAGTAAGGAGATTAGCACTTACTTAAACTGGTACCAACAGCCTCCAGGACAGTCTCCCAAACTCCTGATGTATTATGTTTCCAACCTGCAGCCTGGGGTCCCTGCCCGCTTCAGTGGCAGTGGGTCTGGGACACATTTTACTCTCACCATCAGCAGTGTGGAGGCTGAAGATGTTGGACATTACTACTGTCAGCAGACTTATGAGCACCCTTTCCCACAGTAGTTCAGACCCGAGCAAAAACCTCCCTCAGCTGCTGAGCTCTTTACTGAGGAGAGCAGCTGCTTCCTCCAGAGGGTCTGGCTCTGAGCCACCAAAGTCCAGATGTGGGGGGCACATGTCTCAGTCTCTCACATCCTACAAAGGAGTATGGAGTGGAAAGAAGGAAGAGGAGAGAGAAACGTCTTCATTCTAGTCTCAAGTCATGTTCCTAAAGTCCTCCGAGCCCAGTTAAAGTGAACCCCATCTTTACTCCTTGTTTAGACTTCCCTTGTCCCCTGACTATAGGGGATGAAGATCATCATAGTCCACTTAAGGCAAAGATTTGAAGGCTTCCTGGGAAAGGGCAAATCTGACATATCCCTTGCACTTCTTATACCTTGTCATGACAGGAAACACCAGGACAGGATCCTCAGTGATGCTGGGGAAAACCCCATTTAGTATTTCCTTCCTTATTCTGGGATTATGGTTCTTTGCCAAGGAAATTCAAATAGGGGCATGAAGAGTCTTGCACAACTGAAATACTTGAAACGCAACAACAAAGCCAGAATCCCTCACTTGAAACATTCAGTTCCTAGTCCATCTGCCATGGTTCCAAGAGAGTAGTTTTCCAGGTCCTCTCTCTTCTACATTTTCTTCCTCCCATATTTGTACTTCTCCCCACCTTCTGCTTCAACTAATGAATTCTTTTTTCTCTTTCCCTTATTCTGAAACCTTCTCTTCTCCTTCTCAAGAATCCTTACATAAAAGATCAAATACATACATTATCAGAGGTCTTTCAAAGTAGGGAATAAGAGGATTGAGAGAAGCCACAAGGTTCTATTGATCTTTCCCCTCTCTATTGCAGGAGGAGGACTCCTGATATCAGACTGTTCCAATTTCCTCTTTGATGGAGTTTCTAGATTCATGACTCAAGGGAAAACGTGGGATACAATTTGTTTCCATTCCATGCAAACATTTGAAAAATGTTTCTCTTTCTGTACAAGTAGAAAACAAAGAAAGCAGGTTGAATGATTCCAGAGTGGTGCATTAGGAAAGTGGCTGGACTGCTGATGTCAAAGCATAGTGATTGTAGCCTACATTACCCAACATAAGCTTCCCTTAGTATAACTGCTACTTCTACAGACCAATCTCAGGTCTAAGCTCAAGGCGACTTCTCACCCTCAAGGTTCTAAGTCTACCACTAATACGTCAGATATTCTCTAATAGCTCTGACCCAAGCCCATGCCACTGTGTTTTCCTCCAAACTTTAAGGGGAGAATGTTTTTGTTCAACTGACCTTACAAATGACATAGTAAGAGCAGTTGGGACAAAACATCCTCCCAAAGTCAGACACTGGGTCCCAGAAAAAGTGAATTGGAGATCACCCATGACAAGAGTATCTTAAATACCTATTGTGCTACTGGGCTCTGATTACTCTGTAAGAAAGAATGAGGTCAGCTTCTTCCCACAACTCTGCCTCACTTCAATCCAAATTATAGTTGAGTCAAAAGCTTGTGATGAAACAGCAGGTACAAATTACACTGGGAACTGTAGTCAGATCCCTGCACACAGGTGGCCTGGTTCATGGAGTCATCTTCTCAATGGACTGTGATTCAGCAACCCCTGGTGTCTGAGCAATATTTTTGAGGACCCCACTGCTTTACCTCCAGATGTAAGAAGGACCAGAAAAGGGCTTTAGAAGCTGTCTGTTTTACCCAATGCTGATCTGCTTAGCAAGGAGGGCAATAATTTCACCCTGTGATCAAAACACAAAAATAAATTATACAACACCTTTTCTGAAAATGTTTCCACTCACATTTGGTATATGAACTGTGCACATAAGCTTATGGACAACAAGAAATCTAGTATGTAGACTCAAGACAAAGAGACTAAGATTTCTGCATGTGACTTCTATCTGGATTAATTTTGTATGACTATGCTTCTTTATTATATTGACATCATTTTCTTTTGACATTACATTCTCTTTGATAATCGGAGTAGCAGAGAGGGAAGAAATTGAAGTATTGATCAAAAATAGATCTACTGCAGCCTTTTAAGTTCACAAAGGAAAATTCAGTAGGAAACAGAAGCAGACTTTTTTTTAAAGAAAGAATCTAATATCATATATATAAACTAATATACATATATAATTATATATAACTAATATATAACTATAGGGAAGCACTGTGAAATAAAGATTAATGGTTTTAAAGAGAGTTCACTTTGTGCTTTGCCCTGTTGATGGAAATGCTTTTTTTTTAGTTTTTTAGTTAATACAATGAAGTTTAACAGTAAAGGGTTAGAGCAGTATATTCAGGAATAGCCAAAAACTGGAAGCAAGGATGCCCTACAGAATAGTTGCAGAAATTTTGATATATAAATTTTTAAAAAATCATCACAGAACTTAAAAAGACAGATATATATAATATATAGACATATATAATATAATATATATATATATATATATATATATATATATATATATATATAGAGAGAGAGAGAGAGAGAGAGAGAGAGAGAGAGATCAGAAAAAACTGGAAAGATTTGGAAGAACCAATTTATAATAAATTAATCACAGCTAGGAGGGAAATTGACAGGATGATGATAGTGAGGAAATACTACCTGACTGAAAATCAGAAATCTGCTAAAGGCAATGCCCAACCATAGTGTAAAAGTTAAGTTTACCTCTTTCCCCTTGGAAGAGATATGTTGGACTTTCAGTGAGGAGTGAGGAATATTGTCAAACACAGACAATGTATTGGATGTAGCTTGGTTTAGTTGTATTGATTTGTGTAAAAAGGAAAGGTTTGGAATGGGTAATGAGAAGTGACAACAAAGAAAAATTAACAACTAAATATGTGAAAAATTAGTAATGGAAAAACATTAAGTTCAGAAACAACTGGGTCAAAATTGTCATTAATTATTGAATGCTATTTGGACAGACATAAATTTACATATACACACACAAACACACATGCTTTAATACAACAACCCTTTTAGGTTTATGTTCCTACTTGGAATTCAGAACTTCAAATTAGGTTCCCAGGAGGGAAATATTAATTGCTAGAAGAAACAGGGATCCTACGCCTAACACTACAGTACCTCTAAGCTCCCTATTGTAAGCAACAAAGTGTTAAGTTTCCACACCTGCGCATCTAATCATGGGATAGACAAGGTCAGAATGCTATAAGCAATGAATGGGTTGAGTTCCAACAACTGTTTGGTGAGAATCATCTATTCATGAGCCATAACAGGGCAGAATGATATGAGTTAATTTTTCATAACTGCTTGGAGAAATATTTAAGCAGGACCAGACAAGATCAAAGAAAGAAGTTAAGTTTTCAGTTAGAAAAGAATGAACAAAGACAGCAAAAAGAGGGGGTATAAAGGGGGGAGCTAGTCAATACTTAACAATGACCTAAGAAAGTACTGTGCCTGCGTAATAAGGTTTATACATATTACTTTGCACACTCCAAATAAAATTAAGCTTCACATTAATATAGGATTCATGAAGAGTAAAAAGGAATAGATTAAGGAAAGATGTATCTGAAAGATTGTAACATGGAAGAGAGAACAATCTAACCTGTGGAAGAGAGGGACTGGAGGATTTATATCCTACCAATCCCATAAAAGCCTTCTCACATCTGTACCCATTGTTCTCATCTAAGGTCTTGCCATGATAAACTGCTGACCCTTAACTGTGTCAAGTGTGTTTCTAAGAGTAGGTATACTTGAAAGCACATTTTATCAAATCAGCCAAATTGGACAAAATTTGAAGAATTCTATTATGAGTTGCAATGACTTGGGCAGCTTCTGGGAGATTCCCCTAATCAGAGATGGCCTCAGACTCCCAGAATGGGACATCGAAAAGCCTCCAAAGTATCACAACCACTGATGGGAGCAAAGCCCTGATGCCAGGGTGCTCAAAGTCCTTCTAAATTCTAATGTCTCATAGTTTTCTGATAACTAGTTGTAACTCTAACTGCTTGGGAAGACTCTTCAGAACAAACTTTACTTGTGTTTCTTTTTTATAAGTTGTGTTTCAAATATGTGGAAAGAGGGTAAAATCTAGCTTCAGAATTTAAAGACAAAATTTTCAGTTCAGGGAAGCAGCCAGAGTGAGGTGAATAGAACCAGTTCCAGAGAGGGCAGATTTCACAAACAATTCACGGGCAGACCCCAGATACCTGAATCTGCTGGCCAAACTCAGTCTTCTCCCCTGCAGGACTTGGGGAGAATCTGGACTGATTCTGATAACATGATAACAGTGAAGCTCCTTGAACACTGGACTTTCCTGGATCACTGTTCCCTTAACCTTTCTCAGGCAGAGCCATCTCCTCTGACCTATCAGCTCTTAGCTTAGGACCCAGACCTCAGTGCTCTCACCAGATCATTCACCAAAAGGCAGGGTCCCATCCCAACAGGAGATTTAGTTATAAATTAACAAACACACCAGTTTTTTAAAATAACCTTCTGTGATATGTAAAAAGCTGTAAATTCAATGGCCACAACCATGCCCTTATGAAATTTCACATTCAGTTGGGGAGAAGGCAATTGATGTCCACAGTAATTTCCAGAGAGAAAGAAGACATATATGGGAGGAGGACCAGAGGATGGGATAGACCTTGAACTGTGTTTCCAAAGAAGCTGGAGATTCTGCCCCGGGGTGGGGGTGGGGGGGCCAGCCTGGCCTCTGAGGGAACCTCTTGGGCAAAGGCAGGACAATCAATGTTAGAAGACTGAGCAGGAAGAACCAGCATACTGGCTTTACTGGAACAGAGAGGACCCAGAGCTGGTTACAATGCATCAGCATGGGGAGAAAGGAGGGGCAACATTAGAGAGAATGTTCAAAGCCAGGCTGAGGATTTGGTGTTTACCCTAGAGTCCACAAGAAACTGGTGGAGGCTGTTGAGAAAGAGAGAGACAAGATGAGATTTAACGAATCTCACTTTGGTGTTCTTTGTGATAGAGGGAAATTTACCATGGATTTCCCTTGATCTGGTACCTGGGATAATACAGTTTTTCCAGTATTTTACTTCTTCTGAGTCACAAACAATTCTGTGGGTTCATTCATGGGTTGGGGAGGTGAGACTTGATAGCTTCAACAAGTCCTTCCAACATAGAGATTATTTGGTTCTATGTAGATTTCTTCTCATCATTTTGCTGATTCAGAGAAGTCACACAGCCAGGACAACTCCAAGACTGATGGTTTTTCTCCAAATATGACTGCTAGATTAGGGCCTCTTTTTTCCATACATCCAGTAAGTGATCCACAAGGCCTCCCTTTTCTTGTTCTCGTCTCATTTCCTCTCCCAATATAGACACAGAGAGAGAGATATGGATGATTTGATGATAAACATGTTATAGAAAGGTGACATAGATGATAAACATGACATATTGTTAGATGATCTAGAAATCAGTGACATAAATATATGTGATAAAGATGAGGCAACATGGAATGATGGACAAAGAGGGGACCTGAGAGTCAGAAAACTCAGAATTAAGGGTTGGTTTCTGATCTTACTGGTTGCATGATACTGAATAGATGATCGAACTGCTTGATAATATAGGCAACTTCCAAAGATTCTCGAGTTTTAAAGATGATGCTAAGTTGCATGGCAAGATGTTTTTACAATGTGAGCTTGTTGCATCAAAGTACATCTGGATAAAGCAATATTGAGATTAATTACTTTATTGAGATATCCTCAGGGGCCACAATTGATAGGAAGGGAGAGTGGTAGGAAAATGTGAAATATAATTAAAACTGGATGAAAGTTGAAAAAATTTTCCTAAAATATAATTTAAAAAACACTGGGTGGTGGCCACTAAATTAGAAAAGATCATTATTAGAAAGGTTATATCCTAGTCTTAAAGAAGTGGAATGATCAAAAGAAAATGTCAAAATACCAAAATATTGAGCTCATTTCACATGCCAACAAGTTGATACATAAGATTCTTCCAAGTAGGCTTTAGCAATGTGTGGAAAAAAAATTACTAGAATCCACTATTTGCTCATTTAAAAATCTTTAGCTTCAGGATAAATTGAGAAAAACTGCTTGAAAAATTAGAAAATAGTATGGCAGAAACTATGCATAGACAAATATCTCACACTATACCAAGATAAGATCAAAAAGGGTACAGGATTTAGACATAAAGAATGATAACACAAGCCATTTAGAAAAAAAAACAAGAAATAGTTTATCTATCATATCTATGGAGAGACTAAACAAGAAACAGAAAACACTTTTTAAATTGCAAAATTAATGTGCAGGGGTCCATCCTCCCCAGGGTTCTTGGAACCTGACAGGAGGGATAGCGAAATGAGTTGAGTCAACAAGGGGGTAAAGGCAGGAGCAGGTTGACTGACTGTCAGCTGCTTGGATTTATTTTTATAGTCTCAGAATCATATATGTTGCAAGCAAGCTAAGATAATTTCCACAAAAGTGTATAATTTTCATCATCAATCATATAATTCATGTGGTTACAGGTTTTAAACATGTGATTATAAGTTTAATTAATAATCATATAGTTAATTGATTTCTTATTCCTACTCAGACCATGATGACCTCAACCTGTTACCTTATTTATTACTACATTGTATAATTGTTAATTCATTTAAAGTTATTAATTAAGCAATTCTTTTCATGGAAATTTTTTTATATTTTCTGTGTAAGTAATGTTTTTCGATACACTTCCTTAACAATCTATAGTAAGTGTCTTTATGCTTGTCTACCCATCCATTAACTCTTACAATAACCAATTTTTTCTTTCAGGCCTTTTTGGTAGAAACCATGGTTTCTGTGACTTTTTTATTCTTTCTCATGAAACTAAGGCTGCTGGAGTTCACATATCGGTCACCTGTACTATTTTCTCATCATCTTTTTCATATATTCCTGTGTATGGTAAGGGTGGCAAAACTATTAATTTCCCTGGAATTCTATCTGACCCATCTTGTATCTCTATTCCCTGTATATATTCTGACATCTCCTTGGAATTCCCAGTGTTGGGTTTTTCCAGAGATTTCATAATGTTGAAGCCTTTTATATGCCTCAGGGAAAGTCAGTCCTGTTAAATTTGGACAGAGTTTACAATCTGTTTTATTCAAGGAATTCTTCTTTAATCCTTCTTTTATAGTCATTCCACTATTAGAGTGAGTAAATATTACAATCAATAATAGACCTATAAATATTGGTATGCATGGAATCCCTGTATATAGTGAAGAAGGAAATGTTCCATCAGGCAGTGTGATTGCCTTGAGCCTTCTTGCTTAGAGACAAACAGCTTAGAGACCCTGGCTCCCAACATTAATGTTTGACTACATTATTTGAAATGGTTTTGCAGAAACAAAACAAGATGAAACAACATCAGAAAGAATGCAGAAACCTGGGGAAATAATTTCCAGTAATTGCTTCTGATAGAGCTCTTATTTCTAAATTATAGAGAACTGAGTCAAATTCAACAAGTCTTTCCCAGTTGATTAATGGTCAAAGGACATGAACAGTTTTCTTTTGAAAAATTACAGTAATCTATAATCATATGAAAAAAAAACTGCTCCAGATCATTGTTGATTAGAGAAATGCAAATTAAAACAACTCTGACATATCATCTCATCTCTAACAGACTGGCTAAAATTAGTATTAGAGAGGATGTGGAAAAACTAATACACTCTTACACTGTTAGTGTAGTTGTGAAGTGATGTAACCATTCTGCAGAATGATTTGAAACTTTGTACAAAGGAATTCAACCGTGCATAGTCTTTGATCCAGCAATACCACTACAAGGTCAGTATCCCAAAGAAATCATAAAAAAGGGGAAAAGACACATATACAAAACTCTTGCATTTTGTTTGTTGTGGCAAAGAAATGGAAATTGAGGAGATGCCCATCAACTGGAGAATGACTGAACAAACTATGGCATATGAATGTGATATATTGTTCTGTAAGTAATCATGAGCAGCTCAGTAATACTTGGAAAGACTTACACTAACTAATACTGAAAGAAGTGAGCAGAACCAGGAGAAAATTGTAAATATTATCAGCAACATTGTGATCAACCATGATGGATGTAGCTCCACACATCAGCTCAGTGATCAAGGACAATCCTGAGAGACCTGTTAAGGAAAATGCCATCTACATCTGAAGAAAGAAAATATGCAGTCTGAATGTAGAGCAAAGAATATTATTTTCACTTTTTAAAGTGTCTATGTCTTCTTTCTTTCTTTCTTTCTTTCTTTCTTTCTTCCTTCCTTCCTTCCTTCCTTTCTTTTTCTTTCTTTCTTTCTTTCTTTCTTTCATTCATTCTTTCTCATGTTTCCCCCTTAGTTTTAATTTGTCTTTTACAATATGCCAAATATGGAAATATATTAAACAGGATTGAATATCTACAACCTTGATCAGATTGTTTGCTGCATGGACCAGGGAAGGGAGGTTACTAGAAAACTGAGAAACTCTAAAGGTAAAAAAAAGGTTGAATGTTGACAACTATCTTTGCATGTAATAGGGGAAAAAAAGTTAAAAGACAATAATCTCATTCTTCTGACAAAAGTGGTTGCTCATCTGGGCTATGGTGTATGGTCAACCAGAGCAAGCTTCCTGGCCAATCCTTCTCTGACAAGGGGGGATGGGAAAAAAAGGAGGGGGAACTCTTTAAATAGCTAATATCATCTGTTAGAACACAAGGTATGTCCTTTACTCCCTCCTGCTTAAGGAAGAAGTACTTGAAAAACTCACAGAATACCAGGATAAAGCAATGGCTGAGATCTGAAATTTTATTCAGGGCTTGAAATATTTAAGTACCCTGTATTACCACTTAGCGGTTAGCTTTTAGGAAAGCATCAATAATGTCAATGAGATGTCCTCTAACTTTAGTCAAGGAGAATGCCTTGTTTTGTTTGCTGTTGAGGGTTTTGCAACCATCCAAAGGGGTAGTAGCAGCTGCAGAAATGTTACCAGCCAGGCCTCTAACAAGAATGGGAGAGTGGATTTTAGTCATGTTTTAGGTTGATTTGAGCCTGCAGGAAATTCAGAATTCAAGGTAGAAAGCCTGAATTCACTCCTTCCTCCATATTGTCTGGACCAAGTCAAGTTCAGAAATTTGCATATCTCTATTTGTTGATTTACCACTGGCAGTAGGGAGAGGCAATGATTCAGGAGAATTAGCTGAAGCAGCAAACTGTCCACCTGTTCAGACCAGCCCCTTTTTCTCCCCACAATGTGATAGACAATTCTTTTTCTGCCAGAGGAGGGAAAAGATGAGGCTTAGAATATAATCTCATTCTTCTGACAAAATGGACTGCTATTTTTTATCTGTGCTCTGGTGTTTGGTCAGTCTGAGCAATCCTGCTGACTTATCCTTCTCTGTGAAGAGGGGTTATTGAATTAGGGATAGAAGCAACAGAATGGGGAATTCTTTAAATAATTTGTATGTCTGTTGGGATAGGTTGTCATTTTCACATTGAAAATTTCATAGAACAGCAAAATAAAGTCATGACTGGGATCTAAAATATTACTCAGTGCTTGATCCATTTAAAGAAGCCTGAGATATCACTTATTTGGTAGACTTAGAAAAGTATTCAAAATGTCAGTGAGATGTCTACTAACTTTGATCAAGGATAGTGTCATACTTTCCTGGGTGTTGAGGGTTTTACTACCATCCAAGGGGGGTAATAACATCTGTAGCAGTGACCCTAGACATGCCTCTGGCAAGAATGTAAGATAGAGGATTCTAGTCATTTGGGGTGTTATTTATATGTTTTAAAAATATATATTTTTTATTTTTTACAAATTATGTTTTTGTACATTACTAAAATATTCTTGTTTAAGAGTAAACATGATACCCCTCCCCCAAAAAATATAGATCCTCATGAGCAATAAAGTAAAGGAAAGAGAAAAGAAAATTAAAAAAAAAAACCAATGTGCTTCAGTCTGTGTTTCAACACCACCAGCTCTGTCATAGGTGGATCACCTTCTTTATGATAAGTCCATCACAAAAGCTTCTTCCATATTTTTCCACTGTTGCCATTGCTGACTACAATTCCCTCCATTCATACCTCCCCACTTCCATATACTATATTTTCTCTCTCCTTTCACTTTGTCCCTCTTCTTAAATGTGCTGTAGGTTAGCTGAGTGATGCAGCAGACTGATTACCATCCCTGGGGCCAAGAGTCCCAGAACCCACATATCATCTCTAAGGCCCAGAAACCACCTGGCTCAGACAGGCCATCCAATCCTAGCCCCTTGCAAGAAGTTTAAAAAGAAAATGTGTTATATCTGACCACTCTCCTCCACCATCCACTCTCTCCTCCATCACTCATATCCCCCCTTCCCCCTGTCTCCCGTCTCTCCTTTTTACTCTAGATGTCTATACCCCATGGAATATATATAATGTTTCCTCTCTGAGCCACCTCTGATGAGAGCAAAGGTTCCCTCATTCCCCCTATGATTGCAATAGCTCAGTGTAATAAAAACAACATCTTATTATATGAAATACCTTGGCCTTTTCCACCTCTCCTTTTCTTAACTCCCATTACATTTCCCTTTTAGCCATAGACTCCATTTTTACAATATATCTTCAAATTCAGCTCTTTCCTGTGCTTCATTTATAAAAGCTCCTTCTACCTGCTCTATTAAATGAGAAGTTTCATATGAGTATTATCAGAATCATTTTTCTATGCAGGAATACATGCAGTTCATCATTAAGTCCCTCATATTTTACCCTTCTCCTCCACTATCTATGCTTCACCTGAGTCCTGAATTTGAATATCAAACTTTCTGTTCAGCTCTGGTTGTCTCAACAGGAACAATTGAAATTCCCCTAGCTCATTTGAAGGCTATCTTTTCCCCTGGAAGAGGATGTTCAGTTTTGTTGGGTAGTTGATTCTCAGTTACATTCCAAGTGCTTTGCCTTCTAGGATATTATATTGCAAGCCCCACGAGCCCTTAATGTAGTTGGTGCTAAGTCCTGTGTTATCCTGACTGCAGCTCCATGATATTTGAATTGTGTCCTTCTGGCTGCTTGTTATATTTTCTTTTTGACTTGGGAGTTCTGAAACTTGGTTATAATATTCCTGGGGGTTGTTTTTTATCTCTTTCCAGGGGAGATTGGTGGATTCTCTCAATTTCTATTTTGCCCTCTGCTCCTAGGATATCTGGGCAATTTTCCTGTAGGAATTCTTTTAAAATGAGGTCAAGGGTCTTTTCCTGATCATGACATTCAAGTATCCCAATAATTTTTTAATAATTTTTCCTAAATCTGTTTTCCAGATCAGTTGTTTTTTCATTGAGATGTTTCACATTTTCTTCTAATTTTTCTTTGGGAGTTGGAATTATTGCATCTTGACTTCTTCTAAAGTCAACAGCTTCATTTAGCTCAATTCTACATCTGAAGGATTTGTTTTCCTCAGAGAGCTTTTTTATCTTTTTTTCCATCTGGCCAATTCTGCTTTTCAAAGCATTCTTCTCCTCAATAACTTTTTGAATTGTTTTATCCATTTAACTTAAGCTGGTTTTTAACATATTATTTTCATCAGCTTTTTTTTTTTTGGATCTCCTTGACTAAGCTGCTGACTTCTTTTTCATGTTTTTCCTGCGTCTCTCATTTCTTTTCCCAATTTTTCTTCTATCTCCAATACTTGATTTTTCAAAATCTTTTATGAGCTCTGTCATAGTCTGAGCCCAATTTCCATTTTCCTTGGAGTCTTTAGATGCAGAATCGTATACGTCCTCATCTTCAGATTGTGTATTTTGATCCTTCTTGGGATCATAGACAGAGTATTTCTCAATGGTATTCCTCTTTTTTTCTGTTTACTCATTTCAGGAGGAGTAGTAGAGCTCATCTGCACAAAAGCAACCCCTCTGCCACAGGGCTGAGGTGGAGGCAGGCCTGCTGTTCTATGGGGGGCCTAGATTGTAAACAGGATCTGAATGTGGTCAGAGCTCCAGAGTCCTGTTCCAGGTACAGAGGACAGACCTCAGAAGTCTCTCTCCACTCCGCTCTAGCAGAGGTCCCCACCACTGATCTTCCAAGTTGTGCTTGTTGCTCCCCAGGATGTAGTTCAGGAAACTGCCCCTGCTGCCATGAGCCGCATTTCCCAAGCACCCTGGGGCTTCCTCCAGGAGATTGAAGTTCCTTCACTCTGGCGAGCTTCCCTTCTAACCCTGTGGAGCAGAGCCTTTTCCCAGGTTACCTTGGTCTAAGAATTGCCTCACTGGATCCCTCTGTGGGTTCTGTCTCTCAAAAATTTAGAGTCATAATTTTATGATTTTTGAAATATGATAGAGAGAACACCTAGGAGAAGCTCTTCTCCTGTTGCCATCTTGGCTCTGCCCTACCACATTGTTATTCATTCTTTTTTTTTAGTTTGTTTTTTTTTTTTTTTGCAAGGCAAATGGGGTTAACTGGCTTGCCCAAGGCCACACAGCTAGGTAATTATTAAGTGTCTGAGACCAGATTTGAACCCAGGTACTCCTGACTCCAAGGCCAGTGCTTTGTCCACTACGCCACCTAGCCGCCCCAGTGTTATTCATTCTTGAAGAAAATTCATACACATTAAAATGAATTGACCAACATGTCAATTGACTTGTGTCAATTGTGTAAACCTGAATTCCCTCCTTCCTCCATATTGCTTGGATACGATGCAATATAGAAGTAGTAGAGACTTTTGTATATCTCTATTCATTGTTTTACAACATTGGCAATTGGGTGGGGCAATGATCCATGTGAATAAGGTGAAGCACAAACTTCCCACCTATACAGACCAGCCTTCCCTTTCTCCTAACAATATGATGGACACAAGGGTTTGCAGGATTTGGAAAAAGAGAATTAGGAATAATAGGAGGGGGAATTATTTAAATAATTTGATACAATTTTTGTTAGGACTAATACCCTTGTCCAGGCCTGGAAAAGGCAGAGGCTTGGATCTGGCATATTCAAGCCTTGATGTTTTTATATTTCTTAGAAATACCACTTTGTGTCCAAATATCAATGACCATGCTTGATAGCCACTGACTTTGGTCAAGGATAGGAACATGTTTTCCTGGTTGTACAGGAGGATTTTATAGGTGGTAGAAGGAGCTGTAGCAATGACCCCAGACATGCCTCCAGCAAGAAATTGAACTAGATGATTCTAGTCATGTTGGAATTGTTCCCTAACGTTGAGGGCCAGCTCCTGAGAATGATTTACACATATTTTTGGTGCCATTTGCCATCAGAGATATGCATGTATTCTTGCTCATTAAATGGATTTGTTGGCTCACCAGTGAACTCTCACCTCAGACATTCTGTGGCATCAAGGGGTGTTTTCAGATTTATAAGGATAAGTAGTGTAAATTAACCCAGAAAGTTATGCAGTGTGGCTTCATCTAACCTTTTGTGTCTGAGATAAGTTTTTGTTATAAAAGTCTGAGTATCCAAGAATAAAGCAAGAGAGTTTGTATCATGACCTTTTGTGTTGAGCACCTGTATTAGACCTGACTCTTGTCAATGCTAGACACACACCAGAATTACTGCTGGTGATACTCTAAAGAATTCATATGAAATTAACCAGACTCTCAGGATCTTGGAAAGATGATCTCTGTTCTGTCTCAAGAAATATTGTAGCAACAATCGGGAACAATTTTGGGCTGTCTGCAAAGGAGAGTACCATCTGTATCCAGATAAGGAGCTGTGGAGTTTGAACAAAGTACAAGGACTATTCCCTTTAATTTAGAAAAAAAAACCAGATAGCTTATTGTCTGATCTTGTTACCTCTTAGACTTCTCTTCTCTTTAAGGATGTGATTTCTGTCTCATCACACCCAATTTGGATCAAGGTACACCATGGAAACAAAGTAAAGACTGACAGAGTGCTTTCTGTGGGGGGGGGGGGGAAGCAAGATTGGGGGGAAAATTGTAAAACTCAAATAATATCTTTAATAAAAATAAATTTAAAAAAAATATTGTAAAACTATCCCATTCCTAAGGGGGAGTAGTAGAGCTTATCTGCACCCAAGCAGCCCCTGTACCTGTTGAGAAAAACTTGCCTGAGGTAACTTTTGACCTCACTAGTCACTGTGATTTCCTGCATCCCAAGGGCAGAAAGACCCTGACAAGTGATCACAAGATTGTGAGCCTCATAGCGGAGGACAGGATGGGAGAATGAGGTAATGTAGTCATAAATTTATAACAGTGTATAAAAATCCTTCTTGCTTCTTCCATTTTGCCTCACTCTACCAGACTTGCTAGTGGACACCCTATTTCTGCAGAAATTGAATAAAACTGCTTTCTGTTTCTACCTGGAGAAGTCTCATTTAATTAACATCAGTGGTCATCTGTTCCACACAATGGTAAAGTAATATGGATTGTTAACTGGGTGCTGCAGAAGTCCCAAATTACCTCCTTCCACTGTAAATTCTGGATCCAGGGATATACAGATAGGTGTGGAGAGTTGTTTCTTCAGTCTTTGTTTTATCACTGCCAGTAGGGAGGACCAGTGGTCCAAGTGAACCTGATGAGCCAGGTGAAGATGTTTGTCACCCCATGATGGAGATGCAGAAGAAGGCAAGTAAAAAAAAATGCAGACAAATTAGTACCAAAGAACACAGATGAGGGAGAGCTCTTAGCAGCCTCAGTCTTTGAGACCCCTAAATGCTGGATCTGGGGCAGTCCCATGACTGAAAGATCCTTCTTAATCCCAGCATTTCATAATATTGTTCATGTCCTGGGACCCCTTGCAACAAAGTCTTTCACTCTCTTAGAATTTTTTTTTTTAGTTTTTGCAAGGCAGTGGGGTTAAGTGGCTTGCCCAAGGCCACACAGCTAGGTAATTATTAAGTGTCTGAGGACGGATTTGAACTCAGGTACTCCTGACTCCATGGCTGGCGCTCTATCCACTGTGCCACCTAGCTGCCCCAGAATTTTTTTTTATAATAAATACATAGGGAAAATTTGACTTTACTTTTGGTTTTCCTTTGTAATTTTTTTCCCATTCTAGGTCCAGGCCCCATGTTAGGAAGCCCCAAACACTAACCCTACCCATCCCCAAGTTGGTTTTCATTGCCTTGGTTTTTCTGATGAGAGAAATTAAAATCCAGAAAGGTTATACCCATCCTTAAAAATCCTCTCTATAAGTCAGGAGAATATAAGGCAGGAACTGCTCCTTTTATGCCTTCAAAGTATTGCTCCAGACTCAAAGTGTGATGAATTGCTGACTCTAATAGAGGTCAGATATTCTTTGCCTGGCTTCTAGGGCTGGGAAACTCACTCCCTCTTGGGCCAGCCCATTCCTCTTTTGAATTGGCTCCATCAGAGCATCAACTCTTAGAGAGCAGGGACTTTATTTGTAGAGATCATTTAGCAGCCCAAGGAAAATGAGCAACAGTGAGGTCCCTGGGCTGGATGAAGTGAAAAAACAAGACTCAAATCCTTGCTTGGTAACTTATCTAGGTGCTACTTGATTCTGAAAATTCCTAGAACTCAATGGGCCTCAATTTCCTTTTCTATAAAATAATCAAATCTGAGCTGCCTTCTAGCTCTTATGAGATAGAACAAGTTCTGTCCTTTCTGAAGCTTTCTGCCAACAAGATGTGAGGAACCTTTACAGGTCTGGGTTTTATAAAAACTTATTCAAGATCATCCAATAAGCTGACATTTCTAGAATCAGTCTTTCCTGGCCTCGTGTGAAGTTAAGTCTGGGAGGCCTCAGGAAGTCCTGATTCAGACAGTTGATGTTTCTGAAACCAGAAGCAGGTGGCTATATCTCCCCCATACACAAGTATTCCCCAAGTCCTTATCATCCTAGAACCAGTTCTTCCAGGCTGTCTCAACCTACAGTGAGAGGCAATCCAGTTTTCTCAAACATAAAAGTGGTGACTTTTCCATGATTCCTATTATACTCTAACAGACTTCTTCTCAACATGTTTTTTTAAAAGCATAAAGTAAAATTAGTACATGTATGAGGCTAGATTTGAACTTAGTTCTTCCAGACTAGGTCCAGTCTTCTAACTACTGAACCACTACCTGCCTGGATAGTTTAATACCTTATGAAGTCCAGTGATGAAATGAAATAAACTTTGGTCTTTGAAAATAAGGCACAAGGGTATGCTGTGTGTTGGAAGTTCCTGTCTCTTCTCAAGCAATCAATACATTTCTACAGAACACACAAGTGACTGGATTACTCAGGTCTGCTGCCAAAGGGGTAGAGAAGGCAGGTGCCACTTCCCTTGCTAAGCTCTGAAGATCAGATGGGGCTACCGGACCTACACTATCCCTGAACAGCCATCACCCACCAAATTAAACCCAAAGCCCAAACCCCCTTTCTCTAACACCCTCCTATTTCAAGCCTACAAGTTCCAGTGTTCCTCTTCCCCAAGCCAGGGACATGTTTTTTTCTAACAGATGTTCTTTTGTTCCTAGTCAAAGCCAGGCAGCCCTTGTCCCTGAAGTTTCTATCATGCTCCAAGATTTGTTTAGGTCCAAGCTTAGCTCCTGATTGTTATCCCTTAGAGAGGATATGGATCCCAAGTTATCTATTCAAGGATAGTGTTCCTTGTCACAAAATTCCAGTTAGACAAATAGCAGGTTCCCTAACCTATTATTCAATCACTGTACCTCCGATTTTTTTCATTGACTATCGAGTAGACCAGAGATATCTATCAACAGGTTTGCTGTTTAAACCAGATGAAAATGTAGTTGAGAAATATTGAACAAAATAAATAAAAGTAAAATCAACACCAAATAATGGTAATTTATGATTTTCTAAGTCAATATTGGCAGGGATCCTTATGAATGGCTTGGTGGTCCCTTTTCTATTTGAGTATGCAACCATTGCACCTGTCTTTGATTTTACCTAAGGAAATTCCCATTCATCCTCAAAAGAAGCGAAATTCTCCCAGTAATACATTCTGGTCATTCTTTTCTAGCCATGGACTATTAATTCATTGGTGCTATAGATACCGAGATAGAAATTAAAGTGAGAGCTTACAGACAAGAGTCTATGGAGTTCATTCCTCTTTACAAGGACAGAGATTTATCCAACAGTCTTCTCATTTCTAAACTAACCAATTCCCAATCCTTCATATTTTCCTGCCAGGGTCTCAAGTATCTGTGACTCCAGAAAGGCCACTAGATAGGACCCAGAGCTCTAAAGAATAACTACCTTGGAATGAGAGCAAGGGGTGTTATTCTGGGAATCTCAAATCAGAGGATGCATTTACAAGGAAGAGGGTAGGAGAGGTCAGACTGAGATAGGTCAGAACCAGTAGGTCAAGTCCATGAACTGATCATAAACCCTAGGCCAAATATTATTGATTTTAGAAATTAGCATGTAGAGTATTTCAAGGTGTCAATTTAAAGTTTAGGGAGAGAAAAGGGCCTGGAGAAATTATGGCAGAACCCGCAAATAAAAAAATCAAGGAGTTCCATAGGTTATGCACTTGTTAAATCTGAAAATTACTGAAGACCTCACAGAAATAATACCCCAGTTGTTAATTCTGAAAATCAAAATAAAGTAAAATAAAACCAAAGAGGTAATAGTGATTATAAGCAACAAATATTCTTTATTCTATTGCAGGACAAAAACTAGGCATGTATGGCTGGATTTCTTCTAAGAGGAAACCCCAGGCAGTGAGGTTGAATCTTTATATCTATATTTGTATGAATGCATATAGATATACATATATGCCCACATATATGTAAATATATATACATGTATTAAAACTGTATGTGTTTGAGGTATAGCAATAGTGATGAGATATAAGGCCACCAGTGAAGCAAGGTTGCTTAAGTGACTAAAGTCCATTTATAACAGCCTTTATAATAAGGTCAGCTGATGTTTGTCCAAGATCAGGTATCATCAGTTCTGTGATTTTAGCCTCAAGAGAATTCATCCAGAGGTTAAGGGCAAAGGATTGTTGCTCTGCCACACTCAGGACAAACTTTACTTGCTGGACTTTAGCTCTGGAAACCAAACAGTCTCCTAACAGTAAAAAAAGAGAGGAGTAAAAAGAGGGACTGGTCAAGGCATGGGCATACTGTCAGAGAAAAACTTTCTCAGACTTCTACAAGAAATCTTGTTGAGGCCAAATTCTCTGCACCTCTTTCTCTTGAGTCCCATTCAATAGGCTTTTCATCTACTCAATGAGCCAATCAAAATGCCACTTCTAGATCTTACCAACAATGGTGGGATGAGTGAATTTAGAGATAGGATTATTATTAGTATTAATGCCTTACAAGTTTTCTTATTTTTGACACTATGACTGATCTTGTTTTGCAATGGGATGCGTCCTTTTCTTGAGGAAATAAAGACTTATCCTGCTCCCTAACTCAGAGTTCAAATTATTGATACCTGTGGAGCATTGCTTATCTCATACAACTAGGTCCTGAAAGGCCCAGATTAATCGGGGTCCCAATAATCTGAGGGGGGATATGATGCAGAAAGTTATGAAAATATGATGCAGGGAGCTATAAATATAGGAGACTTCAGCCAGATAAGTAGGTTCCTAAATGAGAGAAGCAGCCCCAGACTCCAAATAAGAAAGGAAAATTAGAGACACATTTAGTCATCCTTTAAACTTTAAAACTTTGTAAAAAGCCATCTGCTCCTGTAATGTAAATTGATTCCTTTTGTCCCAATGTTCAATGTAAAAATTTGTAATAGCTCCTCATTCCCACTCCCCAATTTTCAACTTTCTCCCTGGGTTCAGTCATGTTAAGTGAAGGAGAGATTTCCCTTTGCCCTTAGTCTCCAGACCCTTCAATAGCCAGAGAATTCACAAGCCTATAAAAGCCTGGCTTACAGACTCCAAAGTCTTGGCCAAGTTAGCTCACCTTGCCTCTCTCTCTCTCTCTCTCTCTCTCTCTCTCTCTCTCTCTCTCTCTCTCTCTCTCTCTCTCTCCTCTCCCTCCCTCCCAAACAAACTTCACCTCATCTTTTGTTATTCTGAGAAGTTTATAAACTGCTTCCTACTTATCCCAGAGGAGAAAAGGTTTTAATCTTTATACTTTACAGGCTCCTATAATAAATCCTGAGCAATTTAAGTCCCAGGGATGTGGGTGAATTCTTTCACCATTCAAAGACCTCTCTATCTTCAACTGGTCACAACAGCTCCTGGCAACACTACCAAAATAACATTCTACCATGCAGAAATTCCAGAGGCTAAAATTTAAATTTTATTAGGTACAAACACAGTTTCAGAGCTCAGAAAAATAACTCTCAATATTAACTAGCATTCTAACAAAACTTCTAGCTTTCAGTTATGTTCAGAGGAACAGAGAAATAAATTTTTTTTGATACCTCCATGTCAATGAGGTTACAATTATGCACACATCTTCCAGGGCCATAAAAGTTAAAACAGACTCAGTTTGGTATCAAGAGATAAACTAAGTCAAATTATATATCACTACATTTAAGTTCACTATAGGCTATTTGAGATAGGAGATTTACATTTCAAAAGATAAGTACAGAATTGAAGCCCATTTAAAACAAGCCAAATTACTTTGCAAAGTAATTGCAAATTTGCAAAGCCTGTCCTATTATAAGGCTTCTTATCTTAGGAAGGCTGCAGGTCTTCATTATATTTTAACATTCCATAGAACAGAGGTTAGACAAGTAGCCTCCTAACTGAGAGAAGGAACCCCAGACTCCAAATAATGACTAATGAAAGGAAATAAAAATTCTTGTGATAGATCAAATTTGTCTTCAACCCAAGGATCTCTAGTTTGGTTTGCTTTGTGTCCAAACATTACAGATGTGTGTAGATCAGTATTAGAGGCCAGGATTTTAATTTCTGGATCCTTTTTTGAATTTGCTGAGCTGTGAATTTCAGAGTCTCTACTTGGACTTTTCCAGCAGCTCTGTGATTATATTATCCACAACCTCAATGACACAGAGAGGTCAAGGTCAAAGAGAATAAGGGGGAAAAATTCCAATGCATTGTATTTACTAAGAGTCATTTATGAACTTAAAAGGAAAAAAAATGTTTATTGGAGTGAAAAGAGCCACTGGAAAGGGAGAAATTGAAGTTGCCCAAAAGACATTTTAGTATAAGGTCATGAGGTTAATCAGAATCATTGGAAATGAGTGTCTCAGGGAAATGTCAGCTTTGGCCAAAAGGAAGGAATCTTCTTGCTTATAGACAGATTGGTTGGAAGAGGGAAGGGAAGAGGATGGTACAAGCCTTTGTTAAACATCTATTATATCCCTGACACCGTGTGAAGCATTTTATCAAAATTACCCCCAAAACTCTCATTTGACCTCACCACAACTCTAGTAGGTACAATTATCCCCCTTTTAAAGTTGAGGAAACTAAGGCATTTGAAGGTAAAGTGACTTGCTCAAGGACATGAAGTTAGACTAGAATTCAAGTCTTCCTGACCTCAATCCTCTCTGTGTCCCCAATCTACCCTCCTGTGAATATATGGAAAGGCTCAGAGACTTACAGGAGGAAACATGGCAGCCTTAGACACACCTAGAGAGACCAGGAGTGCCAATGCCAATGGAAACCCCACAAGTGTTGCCCTCCCATGCAGTTCTTATCCACATCCTTTCAAAAATCAATACAACCTACCCCACTGATGTCCTTCTTCTTAGTCTTTAAATATCTCAAAGATAAGACTGGAGGAGCTGAGTTCTTTCTCTATCACCCTTTTCCTCTTGCTACCCAGATATTCAATCTCCTTTTCTGATTATACATGCTTCTCATTATACTTTTACAAACTTCTCAAGAGGAAATCTTTACATTAGCTTATACTACCAACACATCTTTCCATTACATTTAGGTCTCATGCAGTTGAATTGAGTCAAATTAGGGAGGAAAGAAGTTGGAAGGACAGTTTATTAACATGTGACATCACAGCAATATGGGAGAGAACGTATAGGGCAGCCTTACTTCTTTCGGGAGCAACAATGGTGTGTGTCCAGATTCCCAAACCCATTGTTCTATCAGCCTAGGATTTCTTCTTGCCTTCCAAGATGAATTGCTTACTTTGAGTCGGTCCTCTCAATTGCTTTTGAAATTTACCATTTCATTGTTCACAACTAATTCTTAGGTGGTTTCTCTTAACTAAAGGCTTGTCCTTTCTGCCTCCATCTCAGACATCTGGCTCTCCATTTGGTTGATCAAGAGTGGTCTAAGACAGGGAACATTTCCTTGTTTATAAGCATTGTCAGTAATCTGCTATAGATTTACCAAGAGATACTCCAGGCAGGCTAGTCAGAGGTGGAACTAAAAGAACTCATTTTACAATGGAGATGGTGGGATCTCATGGGGGGAATGGTACTGAAAACACAGGTCATCCCACCATGAAGATGACCCTTCCCTTGCATAAAACAGTCCAGACCTCATGAGGTCTCTTTGCACTGATGCTTGGAAGCCAGATCTTGTACCCTGTCCTGACAGGCAGCACCAGGACAGAATCCTCAGCATTGCTGGGGAGACCCAATTCAGTATTTGCCATCTTATTCTAAGAATATGGTTCTCAGGACAATCTCTCCTTGACCTGGCCCTCAGTCTTGGTCATCAGTTCATGACACCAGAGCCCCAAACAGTCAGAAATAGGTTTTAGCAACCTTTCTGTCCACTGAAGAGATATTGTGATGGGGGCAATGGTGGTAAGGAACTTGCTTGGAAAGCAACTTTAAGCTTCTTGGTTTGTTCTTCTGCAATCCTTGAATGTGTTTGAGCAGTATGCTACACCTACATAGGTCATTGTGTCCTGATAGATCCATCCATAAATGGTTAGGAGGGTGCTGTGAATAGAGTTTCTTCTAAGAAGGCCGAGGTCATTCTGCTGATCATTCTTCTGCTGATCTCAGAGAGAACACCAGGGTAGAATCTGATCTCTCTTGTTAGTCTAGAGGAAATAAATTTTGTTCTGTTCATTCTATTTAATCATATAAGTATCATGTTTAATACAGTGAAATGCAATTCTTCTTAAACATCAGAATTCCACATGTGTAACAAAGTATTACTTAAAAATGTTAACATTTTTATGAGGAGAATCCCCAGATATTATTCTGTTTATAATGTAATAAACCATCAACTTAAAAGAACAGTAATATAAGTCTCAGTTGGACATTAATAGAGAAAACATAGGAAGGAGTATAGAGTCCAGAAAAGATTGCCCACTACAGATAGGCTCACAAATCCAGTTCATGCCCTGCCTCTTCCTTTTTACTTTGGCAATGACAGCAGTGTGGAGGTTGAGGATGTTGGACATTACTACTGACAGCAGCATTTTGAGGTCCCTCTCCCACAGTGGTGCAGACCTACATATAAACCTCCTTTGGTTGCCAAGCCCTTTAGGTGAGGAGAGCAGCTGCTTCCTCCAGAGGGCCTGGGTCTGTGCTACCATAGAGCCCAGGGGAGGGCTGGCACTAACAGACCAGCTGGGGGAGGGTACATATTCCAGTCTCCCACATCTTATAAAGGGTAGGGAGTAGAAAGGAGGAAAAAAAACCTTCCCCTCCCCTTCTTTCAAGTCAGGATCCTGACCCTGGTCCTCTTCCTTACTCCCTGTTCTCTTTTCCTTGTCCCCTGACTATAGGGACTACTCAGATAAAGATCATCAGGGTCCATTTAGGGGAAAGATTTAAAGAGTTTCTGGGAAAGGGCAGGTCTGACACATTACATGTTTTTCTTGTTTCTTGACAGGTAGCACCAGGACAGGCTTCTCAGCAATCCTGGGGAGGTCTTATTCAGCATTCGCTTCTCTAGTCTGGAAATATGGTTTTCAGGATAATTTCTCTTCTTCTTCTTCCTGTCCACTGACAGATGTTACCAGTTTTTGTCTCCAAAGCCCCAGAAAATTAGCAATATGTTTGACCAGCCTTCATGACCACTGAAGAGGTATCATGTTGGGGGTCAGTAGTGGTGAGGAACTTTCTTGGAAGGGAACTTTAAGCCTCTTTCATTGTTCTCTTCCCATCATTGGGTGTATTTGAGTGTATGTGATGCCCAAATAGGTTGTGTGTCCTGATAGGTCTGTCCATAAGTGGTTCAGAGGTCCTGTGAATATATAGCTCTAGAATCCTTTTCCTCAGCCCTTGTCCAAGAGAGGTTCTCATTCCTAACAAGAGAGGGGGTCAAAGACCGAGATCATAAGTTTGGCCATTTCTGTAAGCTTAGGGAGAGGATACCAGGCTAGAATCTGATTTCCCATTAGTTTAGAGGAAATAATCTTTGATGTGTTCATTTTATTTTATAATATCACTACCATGTTATTACAGTGGAATGTAAATTGTTCTTAAACATCAGAATTCTACAAGTGGAAGTCAGAAAAGTCAGGAAAGAAGATAGTACAGAAACTTTATACAAAATAGACATAAAAGCCCTAAAGAT
Organism: Macrotis lagotis; assembly: GCF_037893015.1. Taxonomy (NCBI): domain Eukaryota; kingdom Metazoa; phylum Chordata; class Mammalia; order Peramelemorphia; family Peramelidae; genus Macrotis; species Macrotis lagotis. The sequence goes on along the minus strand of NC_133658.1, from coordinate 37,719,884 downwards.
TTTGGAGGCCATCAATGAAATTCCATATTTCTTCATAAAGTTTGCAAGTTTTCACTGCTTTTCTACTTTATAAGGATTATAAATCTGAATGTTGAGTCTGTAAAAATTCCAGTTTCCTTTGAGAAAAGAGGAAGCTTCTCTGGTTATCTTTGGAATAGCCCCCAATCAATTCCTTCATTCACTCAATAGTCACAGAATGATGGGGAAGAAGGAAACCCCATATGGATGTTTGTACAAAGGATTCTTTCTTGTCCCTAATAGAATCCTGATCAGAGAAGACCATGATTATGAATTCAGTGACATCTTTATGAAGAAATATCACTCACCTTCACAGTCTCACACTGAGCAGAGATTTCCAAATTTCTAGAACATAAGCAGCTACAACACTAACCATGATCTTGCCTTTTCTCTTGAGATCATACATTTGAGGATGTAAGAAGGAGATGCCTCCTCCAGAGCCAGTCTCAGGCAGTGTGACCTAATGTAGCTGATGGTTTCCTGGGGGTAACACTCCCAGCAGACCAGGGCACTTTTGCCTATGGAGACTCAAGAGACTCAATGAGCCCTACTCAGGATATAAAAGCTTCCTCCTTCCTTCCTTGCCTCTCAGGGCTCTGGGTGGTCACGGTTCAGATCTCCGAAGGACAGGATGATCTCCCCATGCTGGCTTCTCTGGCTCCTGGTGCTCTGAGCTCAGGGCAAGCCACAGAGCAGTGAAGAGGGTGAGAAGATCCCAGGTTTTCAGAGATTAAATGACCCTTGGATTTATTCTCTGAGAAAATTGAGGAACAGCACAGGCATACAGGGGCTGACCAGGTCCTAGATGATGAACCTTGTGAGGTTCATGGCAGACATGTTTTTATTTTTGTTTTGCATGTTGAGGGGAAATACAACTACTTGAAAGATCATTTAGGTTTCCATTAGGCTCACAAAAGAGTTTCATTCATATTCTTTAACTTGAGCCTTCATTTATTTCTGCCTTCCTCTGATTTTGTTGGTTCCCTAGATTCCCAAGGAGCCATTGTGCTGAACCAGTCTCCAGGCTCCTTGTCCAGATCTCTAGGAAAGATGGTCACCATCAGCTGCAAGGCCAATGGAAGTCTAACAAAAGAATATGATATCAGCCACTTACGGTGATATCGGCAGAAACCTGGCCAAGCCCCCAGGTTCCTCATTTACTAGGCTACTGAGCTGGCATCTGGAGTCCCTGCCCGCTTCAATGGCCAAGGATCAGAGACAGATTCCACTCTCACCATCAGCAACTTGGAGCCTGAGGATGCTGGAGATTATTTCTGAATGGAGAATTAGGACCTGCCTCCCACAGTGCTTCAGCCCTGAACAAAAACCTCCCCAGACTGTTCAGGGCATTCATCTCAGAGCAGGAGCTGTCTCCTCTGTGTCCCCAGGGCAGAGCAACCCCTGATCCCTGGGCAGGCTCACATCTCCAGGGCTTCCCCTTTCTGGTCCCATAGACTCCTTCTAACAAAACCTTGTCTACAACCATCCCTGTCTGCACAGTCCAGGCAGACTGGCAAGAGTACAGCCCCCAGGATATAAAGGGGACAATCCAAATGGGGAAGGGCTGACATTTCAAGTCCTCTCTATAGCTTTGCATCAACAGAAATTGTTTCACTTCTTGGGAGCCCGAGTTCTTGTTGAGGAGGTTTTGTTCTAGTTCTCTGTAGTAAATGATAGAAATTCATTGGTTGTCTTTTGTTCAGCCCTGTCTGACTTTGTTACTTGCCTAGTCTAGCAATCTTAGGTCTCCAAGAGATGCTATCTTTCCTTCCAATATGCCACCCATTTTTTTCATTCTAAACAACTTTAGTTGATCTGTTGCTGATGTGATTATGTTAACTGTAATCAAAATGAGGGAATGTAAATGTATGTGTGTGTGTGTGTGTGTGTATGTGTGTGTGTGTGTGTGTATATATATATACACACACATATATATATGTGTATATATATATATATATATATATATATATATACACGCTTCTAAATTCCTGGTAAAAAAGACTGATTTCTTTTAGGGAGGCCTCAGTCTTCACTTATCACCTGCCACTAGGTAAGAAGTCAAGACTCCTGGGATTCTCTCCCTATGTTCTTTACATCCTTAGGAAGACAGTGATCAGGAGGCGGCTGGCAGGTTTGTCCTACCAGAAGAGACAATAAGAAACAAGAAAGTATTGTACAAGGATGATTGTTTTTGAGGAGAATTTGCTCGACTTGATCTTGTGTAACTTCACTTCCAGGTCACAAAGGAGGATGATTTTCTCTTCTTTTTGTTCTTGCATAAGTATTTCCCTTATCTCCAAGTTTGGATTGGTCTTTACCTTAATGGCTTCTATGTATAGATTAGAGGTAAGATCTTAGAGAATAAAGCTTCAGCTATCTAACACATTTTCTGCTATTTTATTTTAATTCTATATTTTAAGGTTATTACAGTTTTAGGGTTCACAAGTGGCCCTATGATGACCAGAAGTACTCTGCTGAAAAAAGGAAGCTGGTGGGGGGGAGAGTTGAGGATAAAAGGGGGCTCCTACTCCCAGGACTCCTGTGTCTATCTTCCTTTTCATAATTTTCTCCAAGACAACATATTTGGCAACACATGGTAGCACAATTGGAACTGTGACTCATCTTTTCATTAATCTTTAAGTAACAATTGGAATGAACCAAATTTTTAATCTAAGAACCTGGATACATTTTTTGTAGCAAATGATCTCTTGCTAATTAACTACTCAACTATATTTCCTGAGTCTGAGTTTGACCATGGGTAGATGCTGAAGAAGTGATTCCAATCCTCTTGTGGCCTGGAACCCTTCCCCTTGGAGTTTCCTTTTAATACTTAATTTCTGTAAATACCATGGACTTATTCTAGTTCTTGGAATAAAACAATCATACATGAAAATGTGAAGACTGCCCAAATACAGCTCTGGTGTGGAAGAAATGCTTCCTATTCAATAGCTAAATCCTCATCCTGGGATTCTGGACCCAATGAGAAGGAATAGAAAGGCTTTGAGTAATACTAGTAAATAGACTAACAACATCAGTGACATCACTTGGGTGAAATGGAGGAATAAGGAACTTTCTCCTCTTCTATCCAGATTTGGTTCTTCCATAACCCAGAATAGGAAAAGAGTTATTACTGTCCAGAAGGGGATTCTATGCCACAGAATGCAAGCTCTGGAGGACACAGAAAAGAGTCACTCTCATCTAGGGCCTGCAAGCTTAATTAAAATAAAAATTCTAGTCCCTGGGGACAGATGCTTATCTCTTCTCTGGAAGCCTCACTTCAACTCAGAATGGGAATAGTTTCTGTCTCCCTGTTTAATCACTGGTAGCTAATTATACCTAATTAGAGTCTGCTCTTACATATTTTCTCTCAGTCAATATTTTTATGTATGGGTCACTTCAGGCAGGGGAGATCAAAATTGAGATAGAAGTTAGCATATTTGTGAAACTACAATAAAGGAAAGGGGGGAACAGAAGTGTCCTGCTAAGTGAAGAGAGCTGATAGGAGGAAAAAAGCAGTAGGTGAGCAAAGGGGGTGGATTAATTCCCTCCCAAAGGTGACAAGAAATCATGATTGAATTAGGGTGGCAAGACGAAGATAGGAGGGGACATTTATCTACTAGGGTCCCAGCTGCACAAGCAGTTTCTCAGTCTGGTGCAGATCAAGTGGTGTCTGTCTTGACACCCAAGGACACACAGGAAGTCCACCTTGGAGAGCAAATAACGAATTATGCCCTGCTTCAAAGATAACAAAGGGACTACTGTGGTCTCCCCAAATCCCCTTACCATCTGTGTACTGAGTCCTCTTGAAGCAGTTTCTGGGTTCCTCCCTACCAGGTGGCTTCACAGGTCTGCTCCAGGCTCCTGAGGCTGGGTCTGTACTGAGTTCTGCACTGTCCTGGGCTCCTCACTCACTCTGATGCAGAGTTTTCCCATTGCCCTTCTCAATTCTCCTTGGCAGTCCCTGGGCTGAGAAATTTAGAAACCAACACCATTGCTAGGAACTGAGGCACCCTGTTGGATGTTCCTAGATGGCTGAAGTCAGTTTGTTCCAACTTTGGCCCCAGATACACTTTGGCACTTTCTCACCCAGGTGTAACAGATATTTTCCATGGTTCTTCCAAGGTGTTTTGGGTTGGAAAATTGTTACATTCAGTCTTTCTGTGGGTTTCACCGCTCTAGAATTTGGTTACAGTTATTTTTTAAAGGCATTTGGTGTTGTCTGGGGGAGAGGTGCTGGGATTTCCTGACATCACTTCATCATTTATGTCCTTTGTTTTCTAGGAGAAACTTAACTTGAGGGGAAATGAGATTTAAGTGACGGAAAGTTGGTCACAATCATCAGAAAGTCATTAGTCTTACTCTCTTTGGCCATCAAAGTCCAGTGGCTGGACAAAAGTCAAGACAACGAGGACAATGGCACGGGATGCAATAGATTATCTTGGTGTCTTTGATACCTGACCAAGCTCTCAGTGCTCCACAGTGCATGCTTCAGTCACTTTCATGGTTTTTAGAACAAACTGTTCTCACTGGACCATTCTGAGGAGGAATGCTTTAGGCAGCCATCTTCATAACTCACCCATATAACCAAGGCATTTCAGTTACTCTCCACTTGGTTTAGCCTGTCTGCTGAGATGATTTGACTGGGGTGTGGCCTCTACATACTAAAGTTTCTTGGAAGCACAGGTGAGACTTGGGGAATAGGTGGATACCAATTTCCACATATAAACTACATTTTGAAAGTTTTCTATTTTGTGGTAGCAATAAGATGGATATGCAAGTTTTATTATTAAATGCAATAATTATTGCAGCATATCAAGTGAGAGTTCTAGGGAATCATGGAAACTTGGGAAAATTTGGATAAACTGATGCAAAAGCAAGGAGAACCCAAAGAACAATCCACAGAATATCTGCAATCAGCAAAGGGAATGCAATTTTTTTTAGGTTTTTTGCAAGGCAAATGGGGTTAAGTGGCTTGCCCAAGGCCACACAGCTAGGTAATTATTAGTGTCCAAGGCTGGCTGCATTTGAACTCAGGTACTCCTGACTCCAGGGATAGTGCTCTATCCACTGCTCCACCTAGCCACCCCAGGGAACACAATTTTTACTTCTTGTCATATAACTGGCCAAAGTAGTTAATAGTCTTGACTTCTAAGGACTGGTGGTAAAATGTGCCTCCTTCCTCACTTGAATAGGGTATGTACCATAGTTGTACAGGTGGGGTGTGAGACATTCATTGTCAGACATTTTCAGATCAGATCAATGTATGGGATTTTATCTTGGTTTAGTTGGTTTTAGTTTTTGGATAGTTATCATTAGAGGGATTCTTTTCTTTTTTTGAAATAGATTTTTTATGATGAGTTAGGGTAGGGGACTTCATTCTGAGAAGTGACAGGAACAGCTAAGTGACTCAGGGGTAGAGGATCTGAGTCCAAATTCGACCTCAGACATTTGATACTTATTTGGGCAAGGCACTTAGCACCATTGCAACACCAAAGGGAAAAAAGAGAGAACTGATAACAATAAAATAACTACAAGAGAGAAATTTATTTTTATAAACACTGGATTGAGCCTGTAATTAAAGAAGTATGATCACACACACACACACACACACTGGCATACTCCTGTTCACACAAATAAGCATATTCACAAAAACAGATGATGATTTCACTTCAAATGTGTCAAATTCCAACTAAATGGCTACCATATTTTCCCACATTCCCTCTATCATCTCTTTACTTCCATTCCCTTCAACCAGCACCAGAATCTGTGACCTTCACACTCACATAGGCCCTCCTCACCCCTTTATCCCTACTACCATTTTTCTGGCCTCCTGCAGCCTTCTGCATCCAACCTTCATGACTTCTACCAATGGTGCCCCAGTTTTTCCCTTTCATAGATATTTCTTCTTAACAATTGGGATCCTGGGGTGGCCAGGTGGTGCAGTGGATAGAGCACCAGCCCTGGAATCAGGAGTACCTGAGTTCAAATCCGGCCTCAGACACTTAATAATTACCTAGCTGTGTGGCCTTGGGCAAGCCACTTAACCCCATTGCCTTGCCAAAAAAAAAAAAAAACAAACAAACAATTGGGATTCTATCTGAGCATCTTTCATTGTCATAGAATAAAACTAATACTGAGACATATGAAAACCAACCCAGATATGTGCCCTTACCATCCCCTAAGCACTTTACTCAAAGGAGCAAGGTGAGTTGAAGGAATCAATATATCAAATATGACAGCAGGGTAACTTGCTTGAAGTTGACATTTTGTACTCAAATGTAAGAATGATATCTATTGAAATACAAGGCAAATCATTGACCTATAGTCCAACTGATGCTAAAAAGGTTAAATTGATCAGAAGATCCTCAATAAATAACATAAAAATATGTCATATACATCATAGGGGATTGGAATGCTATAGTAGGAACTCAATTGCCAAGAAAAGTAGGAAAGATAATTGGGACAACAGGAATATTGAATACAAAATAAACTAGGGCCGATACTAATGTAAATTGCACATGAAAATGTATCAGTCATAGCCACACTTATCAGCAACACAAAACATGACTTTAAACATAGACACTAGCAGATGCTCTATGAAAAAATTTGATTGATTATATACTGTGCAGCCAAAGATAAGCTCAATGCATTTAGTTAAAACTAGAACTGAATCTGACTCTAGTTCACATCATGTACTTCCTATTACAAAATTGAAGCTTAAGAAAGAATGAACACTATCAGACCATATAGATATGACCTAAATGAAATCTCTTATGAATATGAATTGAAAATGACAAATATATCAAAGAAAAGATTTAAGAAAAAGAAGAAAGCAAAATGCCTGTTTGATAAGACTTTTCAAATAGCTGAGGAAAGAAGGAAAATAAAATAGAAAGAAGAAATGGATACAACTGAATGCAGAATTCCAGAGAATAGAAAGGAGAGAGAAGAGAGTTTTCTTAAATGAGCAAAACAAAGCAATAGAAATATACAACTGAGTGGGAAAGACAAGAGATCTATTCAAGAAAATTAGAGATATCAAAAATCACTTTCCCAGGAAACATGGGCATGCTAAAACACAAAAAGTGCAGGGATTTTGCAGAAGCAGAAAAGATTAAGAAAAAGGTGGCAAGAACAAATTCCAAAACAGACAACCAAGATGGTATAGATATTGATCTAGAGTCAGATATCTTAGAGAATTAAGTCAAATGGACCTAAAAAAGCATTGCTAATAATAAAGCTTGTGGAAGTAATGGAATTCCAGCAGAGCTATTTAAAATCCTTAAAGATGATACCTTTAAAGTGTTATTTATATGCAAAGTTCGTATGCTAACAAATTTGGATTGGAAAAGATCAGTTGACATCCCAGTCCTAAATTAGGGCAATGAAAAAGAATGTTCACATTAGCTAACAATTGAGCTCTTTTCACCTCCCAGCAAGGGTAAACATAGGATTCTGCAAGGTAGGCTTCAGCAATAAGTGAATGGAAAATTATCAGAAGTTCAGACTGGTTTTGGAAGAGGAAGAAGACTCCTGCACACTCTGTTATCTCCAATTTCTAATTAAGCTGCAAACCTCTCTCTAGCTCAAAAGAATAGTAGGTGTTGCCTCCTCTTTCAACTTAAGGCCCATGGGCCTTCTCCATCTCTTTTGAGAAAAAGCAATAATTTTCACCCTAGGATCAGAAGAAATCAACTCCTTGACTGGATGATGTTATTCCTTCTAATTGTGCCTCATCTCCTCAATAGAAAAAATGTAGTTTTGTTTCACATCCTCACTCAAACAAGAAACATCGGTGCTGACCCAATATATGAGAATGGAGGATGAAGACAGAGAAAGACATTCCCATTGTCTCATGCAAACAAACAATAGTCACTGTGGTAAGAGGTCCTCAGGGTGGAGGTCTCAGGTCTTCTCTGAGACCTGCCCAAGCTTAGCCAAAGACCTTACAGCATCCTTCATTTTTCAATTAAGAGGAGAAGTGTGGAGGCAGAATTAAAAACTTAACACTGAAACCCACAAATTGGGATCTCCTGTTTCCTCTCCCAATTTTCCAGGCCTCTGGGCTTAGAGTTCTCTCTGAGGGTTTCAGAAATCTCATCTTCCTGAAGAGACATAGAGCAGAAGTTCCTGTTCATCCGTCAGGACCTGTGGCAATCATTCCTATATCAGACACAAGACAGACACACCAGGTCACCAGATCAATAGATCAGAGAGGAGATCTCCACATGGCTGCTCTCCAGCCCCTTGTCTCTCAGCCTGGCATTGGCAGTCCCTAAGCTGAGACTTGTGCCCCAGTGCTTCCTTTGCATAAGAATGCCCAAGGGACCTGTCAGGACTACTGCTCCAAGTATAAATATCTTCCTGCCTCCACCTGTCTCACTCTGAGCTCAGAGGTCACTGCCTGCAGGTGTCCAGGGCATAAAACAATGTCTCTGCCCCTTCTTCTCTGGCTGTTGGTGCTCTGGGCTCAGGGTAAGACATCACCATAGGTGGGAAAGTCTGTGTGAAGGGTAAAAGTTTTTGTGACCCTTTCTTTAGAGGAGATGGGGGTCAGCTCCAGTCTGGATGACAGGGGCTCACAGGCACAGCTGGGACCAGAACTATCATGTCTCTGAAACATACCAAATAGTGTCTCATTTTTAGAGTCCAATTGACTTGAATTTTCTGAGTCTAAATACATATATAATTACATAATGTTGTGCTGAAATGTTCATATATTTCTGTTTTCATCTATTTTTTTTCCCTTTCAGATTCCTCTGGTTATGTTGTGATGACACAGTCTCCAGACTCTTTGTCTGCATCTCCAGGAGACAGAGTCACCATGAAGTGCAAGGCCAGTGAGAGTATTACATATAGTGATGGTGATGACCTCTTGTATTGGTTCCAGAAGAAGCCTGGCCAAGCCCCCAAACTCCTCATCTACTGGGCTACCAGGCTGAATTCTGGAGTCCCTGCCCGGTTCAGTGGCAGTAGGTCTGGGACAGATTTCACTCTCACCATCAGTAGTATGGAGGCTGAGGATGCTGCAGTCTATTATTGTCAGCAGGATCTTAAGCTTCCTCCCACAGTGATATATTTTTGAACAAAAACCTCCCCAGGTTCAGGCCAGGAGATCACTGAAACTTTAACACCCCAACTACTTCCCCTTCCTCCTTGCCTGCTGTGGTGGTTTTGCACACATGTCCTCTCTGCCTTTTTTATTTTTTAAGATTTTTCAAGGCAATGGGGTTAAGTGGCTTGCCCAAGGCCATATGGTTAGGTAATTATTAAGTATCTGAGGTTGGATTTGAACCCAGGTACTCCTGACTCCAAGGCCAATGCTCTATCCACTGCGCCACCTAGCTGCCCCCCCTCTCTGCCTTTCTTGAATGTTCACTGAGGGCTTCAAGACTGTCCAGTGTTGGCTGGTAAGAGCCAGACCAGAAGAAAAGCCTAGAGTTCTGGGCTTCAAGGAACATGGCTATTTTCCCTATATAAACAATCCCAATATGTTTCTCTCAGTTGGAGAATTGTAGATCAGAGACATGAAGCTGGAAAGGGACTGTAGGTGTCCCTGAGTCCAACCCCTTCCACCCAAATATTCCATACAATGAAATTGAGGAATGGAGTGACTTGTCCAGAGTCACATAATAACTGGGGCTTTAAGGTGATATTTGAACTGTCCTGACTCCTTATATCATGTCCCTCCACTTCTCTACACAGAGAAAAAGGTAGGAGTCTCCAGAGCTTGGTCATACCTTCCTCTGCTTGGGGTTTCACTCTATTCTTGGGTAAGGCTTGGGGAACTTAGGGTTAGGGCTTCACAGGTTCATCCTGCCTTGCAGCCTAGAAGGACAAGAAGGCTACCTCCCTGACTGCCTCCCAGACACCAAAGGTCCCTCCTCTTAGTAAGGAGAAAAATATATTGCTTCCTGACTCTCCTTGACCCTGTTTTCACTCTCTCCTGCCTGGGCAAGGATGGAAGGCTGTAGCTGAGCATTGGGGACTCTCTGGAACCAGATCCTGTGCCAGGATCCCTTTTTCTATTGCAGTCTGTTGGAATCTATAGGGCAAGGGAAGATCCATCTAGGCCCTTTCCTCAACCAAAGACTCTCTCAACCTGGATGGATGCAACCTGGCCCAGAACAGAAAAGGTCATTGGTGTGAAGCTTATTCAGGAGCTCAGAGACAAACAGGGAGCAGCCAAGACCAGTGACTGGATTCAGAGAGTAAAAGTCTACAAACTCCAGGGTCCATAAAGACTTGGAATGGGGCATTTCTCCTTCAGGACCTGCCCTCCTTGTGTCCTGAGCTCGCACCAAATTGCTCCAGGGTCTAGGATCACTCAAACCTTGTACAGGTAAGGGTCCTGGTAAAGTCCTTAGTCCTCCCTAGAGACTGAGAACTAATGTTGGGATCCTTCTGAACACCCAAGTCTTCCCTACTCAAAGACCTAGGAGCCTAAGCTGGAATGGGGTGGGAATAAGTATTTCTAAGATACTTACCACTCTAGGTATTACAAGCCCTGTGACAAAGATTACCTCCTTTGAAATTCACAACAACCTAGTAAGGAGGAACTGTTATTCTCCTTTTTCAGATGAGAAAACTGAGGCAGGCAGAAGTGAAGTGACTAGCTAGTAAATGTCTCAGAAAGGAGATGAACTCATTTTCCTAATTATCGATATAGCCCTTGACCCACTTTTCCAGCTGGATACCTTGAATAGAGAATGGATACCTTGAACAGATTTCTAGAGGATGGGTCTCTGAAGTCTGGCATCCCCAATGCCAAAAAGATTCCAAAAGGATCAAAGTCCCAGAGGAAAATGAATTATCGTCTTCAGCAGATTTCTGGGGGGTGAGACCCAGTAGGACTATTTGTTGGTGTTCAGATGCTGAACCCTTTCAGTCCACTCAGTCTGACACATCATGACCTCATTTAGGATTCTCCTGACAAAAATACTGGGGTGGTTTTGTCATTTCCTTCATAAACTCAGTTTATAGATAAGGAAACTAAGGCAAATAAAGTGAAGTGACTTAGCCAGGTCACACAGATAGTAAGTGTCTGTAGTTGGATTTGAATTCATAAAGATGAGTCTTTCTGTCTCCAGGCCTGATCAACACTCCACTGTGAGTCCTGGCTAATTAAAAGGGACAATGGGGTTAAGTAGAGTCAATGATGACACTTCAGTGCATAGAGATCAGGAAACCAAATTGTGTCTCTGTATGTGCTTTCCCTCCAATAGTGTGGAAGTTCTAGGAAAGAATGGAAGGGGTACACTTGTCTTTCTGTCCCAGGGTCAGGCTCACTGTAGACTCCTAACAAATACTTGTGTTATTTGTGTGAAGTGGTTTTGTGCTTATGGGGAGGATCCATGTCCCTGATGGTATGCAAAGTGCTCTGGACATTTCCAGTTATCCACAAATGACTCAGATTACAGATTTTGGATAGTTGGGGATGTGAAGAAACCCTCTTATTTGAGAAATCCCAGAAAAAAATGTTCTTGTTCTGATGTTTTAGGTATCAGTCTCCTGGGAGAGGTTAAGAGGAGTTATGAATTATTGCTGCCTCTTCTTTAGGAATTTGTTCTTATTTTCTATGAGTCTGTTGAGATCAGCATGTCTTTTGTGTGAAGGAAATGAGAAATGAACCATTCTGCTCTACTTGATTGCCATCATCCAGTAAGTATCTTTCTTCTTCTCAGGAATATGTCCTGGACTTCTGGCATAAAGAAGAATCAGTGGAAAGAGAGTTTGATAATAACCCCTTTGTTTCCATCTAGGATGCTTGGGACTCAACACAAGTCATATTCCTGAGTCTAGAGTTAAAAGAGAACTTTCAGTAGAGAGGGGGAGAAGAATCCAGGGAGTTCTCACTCAACTCTGATGAGCATAGATAACAGTGCTTCTTATTGATGTTACTGAATCTTTGTCAATTGAACCCAAAATTACAGCAGTAGAAACTCTGGGAATGAAGTAGTAGAAGACAAATGACTTAGCTTTTTGTCAGAAGCTCCTTAACAAAATATTTATTCCATACATTTATTCCCCTTCCTTCCATCCTCCCTTTGTAAAGATAAACAATATGATACCCATTTTACATGTGTATAGAGAGCTGGCTCTATTTTCAAATCTGGCCTTCAAGACTTACTATGTGACATGGGGAACACACTTCAGTTCTGTCTCCCTCAGTCTCTACAAATATAAAATGAAGATAATAATATCACTCACCTTGCCAGGTCGATATGAGGATCACATGAGACAATATTTGTAAAATGTTTCCATGCCATATAAATGCCTTTGTCAAATAGGAGAGAAAAGAATCATTTGTCAGATCTATGCAGAGGGGAGAACTTTTTGAAATAGAAAATGAATAATTTTGATTACAAGAAATTAAAAAGGGTTTGCACAAACAAAAGCAAGGTAACCATGACGAAAAGTAAAGAATGATGAAAAACAATTTTCACAGTCAATATCTCTGATAAAGAACTCATTTCTCAAAAATGTAGAGACTTGAGTCAAACTGACCAGAATGCAAATCATTCCACAATTAACAAATGGACAAAAGATATGAAAAAAATGAAGAAATTTAAGCTATTTATAGTCACATAAAAAGTTCTAATTTACTATTAAATAGAGAAATGCAAGTTAAAACAACACTTTGCATCTATTAGATTGACCAATTTGATAGAAAGGGAAAATGATAAATGTTAGAGAGAATGTGGGAAAACTAGAATACCAATGCATTGTTGGTGTTGTAAACTTATCCAACAAATCTGGAGAGCAATTTGGAATTCTGAAAAGGAAATATTCTTTGGTCCAACAATACCACTATGAGGTCTGTATCCCAAAGAGATTATTAAAAAATGAAAAGACCTACATGTACAAACAATTCTTTATTGCATATCTTTTTTATAGTGGCAAATAATTAGAAATTGAATGGATGTCCATTGGGAAATGGCTAAACGAGTTCTAGTATATGAATGTACTCTTCTGCCATATGATATGATGGACAAGCACATTTCAGAAAAGCCATGAACTGAAGCTGAGTGAAGTGAGCAGAACCAGAAAAGCATTGTACACAGTAACAGCAACATTGTGCACTGATCAATAATAAGACTTAACCCTTTTCAATAATAAAATGATCCAAAACAACTCCAAAAGAATCATGATACAAAATGCTGTCCACATACAGAGAAAGAATTATGGTGTCTGATTGCAGATTTCATGTCTTTGTTTTTTATCTCTTGTGGCTTATTCCTTTTGTTCTGACTATATATGTACATGTATATGTATATGTATATGTATATGTATATGTATATGTATATGTATATGTATACGTATACGTATGTGTATACGTATCTGTATGTGTATGTGTATATATGTATAACATATCAGATTGATATCTTAGGGAGGCAAAAGGGAAGGGAGGAAAGGAGAAAAATTTGGAACCCCAAATATTATAAAAATAAATGTTGAAAACTATATTTACATACAATTGCAAAAAAACAATTAAGTGGAAAAAATTAAATATTCATTGATTGAGAAAGCACTTCATATCTCAATTCATTCTGTGGAAGACTGAGGGCAGCTGCATTTAGTCCATGTTCATTGGAAATATAATTTCTTTGAATGAAAATTCTTTTTTATTTTTTCCTTTTTTGTTTTTTGCAAGGCAATAGGGTTAAGTGACTTGCCCAAGGTCACACAGCTAGATAATTATTCAGTGTTTGAGGCTGTATTTGAACTCATGTCATCCTGATTCCTGGTCCTGGTGCTCTATCCACTGTGCCACCTAACTGCCCCTGAAAATTCCTTTTTAAGGTACCTGCTGGACTAGAGGTTTTGAACATTCTGTTCAAAGTTCTGATCATTCTGTGAGAAATAAGGAAGCAATTAAAGCAGCAAGTATTGCTATATGTGTAAAGGCTAAGAGTAAACAAAGTTCACAGACACTGAAAAAAGTTGAAAAATAGTTTTACATCTGGATAAATGAAAATAGCAGGTGAAAGCATTTCTGAGGCAATAATTTGTGAGAAAGCTAGATGACTGCATGTTGATTCGTTACCAAAAAAAGCATGGAACAAGTGATGAGAGCAATAAGTCAGACATGGATGATTGGATAAGTTTAAAATGAGAACTGGCATTCATGGTGTGGTGAGGCATGGAAAGGCAGCCAATACCAACAACAAAACTGCTGAAAGCTATGTCACTAGAGTATGTAGATAGAGGCTGAGGGCCTTGATTTTCTTGTAAACTGTGACAAGACTGGTTTGTTCTGAAAGAAAATGTCTATGAGAACCTACATCCTTCAAGAAGAGAAGACATTGCCAGAGCACCTGCTGATGAAGAAGCAGAGTAGGAAGGAAGAATCTTCTGCACTGATAAAAGAAATATTCAGTAAATAGGTTGCAATTCAAAACATTGTGGAAGGGGCAGCTAGGTGGCACCATACATAAAGCACCAGTCTTGGAGTCAGGAAGACCTGAGTTCAAATCCAGCCTCAGACACATAATAATTGCCTAGCTGTGTGACCTCGGGCAAGTCACTTAACCCTGTTACCTTAAAATTAAAAAAAAGATAATACCTAGAATAAAATTCTAAAAAAAATGTGAAAAATATTACCCAGACAAAGCCCTAGCCAGTCAAAATGTGGACCTGTTTAATGAATAATGTCACACTTTAGAAACATTTTAAAACATGGGCAAAAACAATTTTCTCTTGATAGGCTCCAATAGTGTTTAGTGAAGCAAAGAGAAAGAAAACAGAAGAAACCCCAGAGAAATCACCTGAAATTGTCTTGGAAGACAATAGGAACATGGGGTGATGATTGTTCATTTCAACAGTACATTGATCAAAGACAGTTTTAAATGACTTGTGATGGAAAATATTAACCATGTCCAGACAAGAAACTGTGGAGTTTCAACAAACAACAAAGTTTATTATCCTCAAATTGGTAAAAACTATCATTGTATGTAGTTGGAGAAAGAAATAAAATATTTTCATAATTAAAAAAAAGAAAATTAGTCTACATGCTAAACCCTAAAATAGCATATATAAATGTCCTGGAGTCCATGATAAGTTCT
This sequence comes from Macrotis lagotis, assembly GCF_037893015.1. Classification (NCBI taxonomy): domain Eukaryota; kingdom Metazoa; phylum Chordata; class Mammalia; order Peramelemorphia; family Peramelidae; genus Macrotis; species Macrotis lagotis. Next base: position 37,704,801 of record NC_133658.1, on the reverse strand, counting down.
TGAGACTTGACTTACTTGTTTTGAAATTTCTCTGTCTGACTTGTCCCATTGCTTTTCCTCTTCCTTGTAAGCATGATCTTGTCCTAATACATACAAGTCAGTACAGACCTATTGAAAAATCTCCAGAAGTGTCAGGCCAGTCCCTTGTAAGAAGTCCTTCAGATCCTTCCCTTATATGGGAAGGTTCCTCCTGGGCTTCAGCTGAGGAGACTGCACAATATGGGGCTAAGGAAGGTGAGAACAGGAACAAAGGAGGGGACCAGCTTCCCAGTGAGCAAGAAAGGCAATTGTAAGTCTGTCTATAGTGGGCAGGGGTAAAGGGATCTTTATCCTGTTATTTGTACTCTATACCCCTTCCTACCATGTTTTCTCTATAAGAGTCATGTCCAACTGAGACTTATATTACTGTTCTTTTGAGCTGATGTTTTATTACTTTATGGGCAGGATGGGCATTCTTCTTATACAAATATTGGCACATTCAAGTAATATTTTGTTGCGCTTGTGGAATTCTGATGTTTAAAAATTTACATTCCACTGTAATAACATGGTAGTGATGTTATTAAATAAATGAACACATCCAACAATTATTTCCTGTAAACTATCAAGAGAAATCAGATTCCAGCCTTATCCTCTCTCTGAGCTCAGCAGAATGGCCTCCTCGTGACTTCAGTACTCATCATTAATTTGTTTGGAACTTGTGATGAGTCCTGAAACTGACTGACCAGTGTCACAAGATTTTTCTCCATAAGAAATAATCAAATTATTGTAATTTAATTCCTGAAAATTTCTCAGAACTTTCTTATATTACTAGAGTAATAGGAAATAATGAGATTGTTTCATAATACAGACCCTTAAAACTGAAAGACATGGTTAAGATAGCAAATTAATTACATGAAAATGAAATAAAATAAAATATAACTTCATTTTATCAATCCTGAGAATAGTTCCTGGCATAATGGGATGTTGGCAAGACAGGGGAGAAACAATGTTTTTCTGGTTCTGCTCATCTCACTCATTATCAATTCATGGAAGACTTACCAAGTTTTTCTGAAATCCCATTGCTCCTGATTTCTTATAGAACAAAAGTGTTCCATCACATACATATGCCACAGTTGGTTCAGCAATTCCTCAATTGATAGACAACCCCCTTGCTTTACAATTCTTTGTCACTACAAACAGAGATGCTATGAATATTTTTGTACATGTGGTACTTTTACCCTTTTTCATGATCTCTTCAGAGTATAGATCTAGTAGTGGTATTGCTGGATCAAAGGAAATGCACATTTTTATTGTTCTTTGGCCATAATTCCAAATTGCTCTCCAGAAAGGTTAGATAAGTTCACAACTCCACCCACAATGCCTTAGTGTCCCAGATTTCCCATATCTCTTCCAACATTGATCATTATCATTTCTAGTCATATTGGCAAATCTGAGAGATGTGAAGTGCTATCTCCAAGATGCTTTAATTTGCGTTTCTCTAATCAGTAATGATTTAGTGCAATTTTTCGTATGACTACTGATAGCTTTGATTTCTTTGTCTGAGAATTGCCTTTGCATATCCTTTGACCATTTGTTAATTGGGGAAGGATTTTTTTTAAACATTTGGGTCCTTTTTCAGAAACACTGGTTGTAAAAATTATTTCTCAATTTGCTACATTCCTTTTAAAATTGGTTGCAGTGATTTTGGTTCTGCACAACAATTTTTTAATTTGATACAATCAAAATTATCCAGTTTGTTTTTTATAATGTTCTCTATTTCTTATTAGATCATAAACTATTCCCTTTTCCAAAAATGTAACAGGTAGACTCTTCCTTGTTCTCCTAATTGGCTTAAATATTATCTTTATTGTCTAAATTCTACACTTATTTCAACTGTATCTTGGTATAGGGTGTGAGATGTTGGTCTATCCCTAGTTTCTGTCATCATATCTTCCATTTTCCCAACAGTTTTTTTCAAAGAGTGAGTTCTAATTCCAGAAGCTGGAATGTTTGGGTTTATCAAACAGCAAATTATTATAGTCATTTTTCAGTTGTCTCTTTTGAACCTGATCTATTCCACTGACCCACTCCATTCCTAAACCAGTACTAGATAATTTTGATGACCAAATCCTTATTATATAATTTTAGATCTGGTATGACTAAACCATCTTCCTTTGCATTTTTTCATTAATTCTCTCAATTTTCTTGAACTTTCATTCTGTCATATGAATTTAGTCACTATTTTAATTTAATTTAGGTAGAATTACCATTTTTATAATATTAATTCAGCCCACCCATGAGCAATTGATTTTTGCCCAGTTATTTGGAGCTGATTTCATTTGTGTGAAAGTGTTTTATAGCTGTTTTCATAAAGTTTTGAGTTTGCCTTGGTAGATAGGCTCCCAAATATTTTATGTTGTCTGAGATTATTTTAATTTTATGTTATCTGAGTTTATTTGAATTTAAAAAATTTTTAAATTTCTGTCTCTGGCTGCTCTATCTTGTTGGTAATACATAGATATGCTGAGAATTTATATGGGTTTATTTTATATCCTGCGACTTTCCTAAAGTTGTTCATTGTTTCTTCATTACCAATTCTAATTCCTTCAAATTTTCTTTTCTTACTGTTAAAGCTAACATTTCTAATACAATATTGAATAATACTGATGATAAAGGGCATTCTTGTTTCAACCTGGATCTCATTGGGAATGCTTCTAGCTTATAACCCAATCCATATAATACTTGTTGATGATTTCAGGTAGATGCTGCTTATCATTTTAAGGAACAATCCATTCACTCCTTTGTTCTCTAGTGTTTTTTGTAGGAATGGGTGCTCTATTTTGTCAGAAGCTTTTTCAACATCTGCTGAGATAATCATATGATTTCCGGTATGTTTCTTATTGATATAGTCAATTATGCTGATGGTTTTTCTAATACTGAACTAATCCTGCATTCCTGGTATAAATCCTGTTTGATCATAGTGTACTATTCTAGTGATAACTTGTTGCAATCACTTTGCTACCATTTTATTTAAAATTTTTGAATCCATATTCCTTAGAGAAATTGGTCTATAACTTTCTTTCTCTGTTTTGACTCTTTCTTCTTTAGGTATCAGCACCATATTGGTGTCACAGAAGGAATTTGACAGAGGTACTTCTGTCTCTATTTTGTCAAATAGGCTATATAGAATTAGAACAAACTATTCCTTTAATGTTTGGTGGAATGTACTTGTGAATCCATCTGTCCCAGGAGATTTTTTTCTTAGAGAGTTCATTGATGACTTGTTGAATTTCTTTTTCTGAGATAGGGTTATTTCAGTATTTGATTTTCTCTTCTTTTAACCTGGGCAATTTACATTTTTGTAAATGTTCATCCATTTCACTTAGATGTTGAAAATTATTGGCATACACTTTGGTAAACTAGTTCCAAATTATTAATTTAATTTCTTCCTCACTGGTGGTGAATTTACTTTTTTTCATTTTTTGCTACTAGTAATTTGGTTTTCTTCTACTTTTAATCAAATTAACCAAAAAGTTTATCTATTTTTCTACAAACCTATTCTTAGTTTTATTTATTAGTTCAATAATTTTTCTTTCAATTTTATTAATTTCACCTTTAATTGTCAGAATTTCTAATTTGGTATTTAATTGAGGATATTTAATTTATTCTTTCTCTTTTTAGGTGCATGTTCAGTTCCATTCATTGATCTCCTCTTTCTCTGTTTCATTCATGTAAGCACTTAGCAATATAATATATCCCCTTATAACAGCTTTGACTGTATTCCATAAGTTTTGATATGTTGTCTCATTGTCATTGTCTTGGATAAAATCATTAATACTTTCTTTGATTTGTTGTTTGATTCACTCATTCTTTAAAATTAGTTTCCAATTAGTTTTAGGTCTATCTCTCTATGGTCCTTTATTGCATGTGATTTTTATTGCATTGTGGTCTGAAAAGTATGCATTCAATATTTCTACCTTTCGGCATTTGATTATGAGGTTTTCATGCCCTAATACATGGTCCTGTGCCAGTGTCTCCCATATTGTACAATCAATACTAAAGTTCTTAAGGAAGGGTGTCTAGGTATCACTTCTTCTAACCCCCTTGTGAGTGCTTGCCCTGTGTGAGTTCTCAAAAAAATGGGGAGGAAACCAGTTGTAAACTGGCATGCTAATTAGATTTGGAAGAAACAGATAATCCAAGGCCTCAGAAGCAGAATAGACAACATGTTAGGGTATTATGGGAACACAGGAGTTCTGACAAAATCTTCCAATCTGAAGAACACCAGCCTACTTTCCCTTTTCTTTCTAGGTAAGAAATGTAATTTTCAACTAACCACCAGTTTTCCTCCATTCTTCCCCCATTCAGAATCAGTCCCAGTCTTGAATCTTGTCCTACAGCCAGGTCTGAGTTCTCTTCCCTCTTCCCCCAATAACTTGACTCTGTTTGACCCAGATAAGCAAGATCTAACCACTAATCCATTTCCCCTGTGTTGAGCAACTCATTTCATCCAGGATCACAGTGGATTACTCTGGGTGTGTTCAGACTTACTGGTCCACTATGTCAAAAGCCCTTATGAATAATACTTAGTTGCTTCTCTTTCTCTGTCTACTCCATCATTCTGTAATTTGTCCGTTAGTATTAAACCTCTCAGCCAGGTCAATTTTCTCTTTTTGGAAGAGTCATTGTTCAGGACCATGGCCAACATCTCAGTAGCCACATGTATAGCCTAAGTTTTTGACTGAGGGAATATACAAAGAAAAAGTTGAATCCAGATCTGCCCTTTTACTTCTCTCAGACACCACAGACTTTGCAACATAAGTGACAGATAAAAGGGATTTCATTATTTATATGAGATTTAGATATTATGAAACACTTTGAGTCTCCATGAAGACAAATGCCAGGGACCAGAATTTTTTGAATAAAGAGGTTTAAGAGGAATTGGAAGACCTCTAAGAAAGAAAGTCAAAGGACATCAATAGAAACTATTGCAAAGAGGAGGGAAAAGAGTGTGTTGGAGAAAGGATCATCTAAAGATGGTGCATGTATTGGAGAAGTCCTTGACCAGGAGATGGCAGCAAATAGCCATTTAGTCTTCCAAGTCCAGTGCTCTTTGCACTATGGCAACACCTACTGGTCATAATGAGAAGGGAAGTCCCTAAATGGGTAGACACTGTCATAACCCTCTCTCTACCCCGTCCCCAATGCATTTTGGCTGGCCTTCTAGAAACACAACCTGCCAAACTTTTCACTTTAGCATGGGATTCTTAGGAATTCTTTTAAAAGTCCATCATTAAGAGTGAATGTAGAGGAGGCAGCTAGTTGGGCCCAGTAGAGTACTGACTCTGTCTATTTTTGGAAGGGTAAGAGGGTTACATTACTTGATTAATGAAAGACCCCCTTCCTTCTAGAGTCAAGCCCCCATGGTGATCTCACAACTTCTTTTAAGAACCACTCATCTGTTTTCTTCTATTTTGGTCAACTGCAATCCCATGAGAACAGTGTTTGTTTCATACTTCTTCAATATTCAACCAAGTGCTGTCTACCACCAGACTTCTCCCTCCAGTTCCTGATATTCCTCTTATGCTTATGTCTTATATCCATTGTTATTGCATTGAACAAACAAACATACGATTCCTTACGAAGCTAATTTTGAACAAGTTATTGGAGAGTCTCTCACAAGTAACAAGACAGTAGCATTTTTTTCAAGGTACAGCAATGCATATAAGGCAAAATTTGCATCCTAGTCCAACTTAAGTAGTTCGCATCATTGTTATTCAAGCTTTATGCATTCAAAGATGGACATTTGACACAGATGGACAGTATTTGAATTACTAGGTTCCTTTTGGGGTTAGGTGTCATGTGAATTCCTGAGTCCCTGCTCTTCTTGTTGGAGCTGTGTAACCATATCATGCACAGCAGCCTTTACTTCAGAGAGGTCGAGGTTAAGAAAGACATGGCCAGAAAAAGGGCTGAGGTCATTGGTGACTTTGGAGATTTCTACTTCGTTAGTACAGAAGGAATCAAGGGATAGGGCTGCATGGAAGATACACAAAAATGATTGTTGAAGTAATGTCATGGAGATGACCAAGGAACTCAGAGGATTCTTGGGAATGAAGGTGGCCACGATCGCTTTGGCAAGGACAAGTAGATGGAAGGTGGAGTCAGGTGATTTATAAGTGCCTACTATTTACCATTTAAAAAAAAATTCTCATTATAATTCTTACAATCCTGTGAGATAGGTGTTATTATCCCCATTTTACAGTTGAAGAAATTGAGGTTAGGTGATTTGCCCAGGTTCACACTGCTAGTAAATATCAGAGATAAGATCTGAGTACAGAGCATCATGCTTCCAGGTTCAGCAACCTATCCACGGTACCAACCAGATGTCTAGAAATAGGAGGAGTTAGAACAAGTTTAAATACTTATAGAGACTAAGAATTTCATCAGTTCAATACAGAATAAAATCCCTCCAAACTTTCCCCACCTATGCTTATATGAGGAGGTCACACCTTCCCACACAGACTTAAGCTGGTCTGACCCACATGTAATATCCAGCCCTGATTCTTGGAAGAGGGTCCTCCCATCTTGGACTGTTTTGCAAATTGATACCTCAGCAACCAGCAACCAGTGCTTGAGACATAAATGTGTCCCTGTCCTCATCTGGCTCACCTTGGGCTCAGAGATCTCCAGCCTGAACATCTTGAGAAACCATGATCTCCCCAGTCCTGTCCCTCTAGTTCCTGGTCCTCTGGGCCCAGGTTAAGATCTGCCATGGGTGTTTCCTTGTTAGGGCAGGGGAGGCAGATGAGGGGCTGGTTCCCATATCAAAGGGAAGGACATCTCAGATCAGTCAGAGATCCCATACTGGACTTGCTTCTTGATTTAAATCAATTTCTTCTCATTTTCTTTCTCCCCCTCCAAGGGTCCTGTGCAGCCACTGTGATGACCCAGGCTCCAGCTGCCCTGTCACTCCTGGAGAGTTACCATCAGCTGCAGAGCCAGTAAGGGAATTAGCAATTATTTAAACTGTTACCAGCAGCCTCCAGGACAATCTCTGAAGCTCCTGATCTATGCTGCTTCCACCCTGCAGTCTAGGATCCCTGCCCACTTCAGTGGCAGTGAATCTGGGACAAATTTTACTCTCACAATCAGCAATGTAGAGGCTGAAGATGTTGGACATTACTACTGTCAGGAGACTTATGAGCACCCTTTCCCACAGTAGTTCAGACCCGAGCAAAAGCCTCCCTCAGCTGCTGAGCTCTTTACTGAGGAGAGCAGCTGCTTCCTCCAGAGGATCTGGGTCTGAGCCACCAAAGTCCAGATGTGGGGGGCACATATCTCAGTCTCTCACATTCTACAAAGGGGTAGAGAGTGGAAAGAAGGAAGAGGAGAGAGGAACTTCTCCCCTGTCATCTCAAGTCCTCCTAGCAGCCCAGTGAAGCTGGATCACATCTTTACTCCTTGTTCTGACTTCCCGTGTTCCCTGACTATGGGAACTGTTCAGATTAAGATCATCATGGTCCACTTAAGGCAAAGATTTGAAGGTTTCCTGCCTGAGAAAGGGAAGGTCTGACACATTAGATGCTCTTCTTATACTCTGTCTTGACAGGCAACACCAGGACAGGATCCTCAATAATGTTGGGAAAATGCCATTTAGTATTTCCCTCCTTATTCTGGGATTATGGTTCCCCTTTACCAAGAAAATTCAAATAGGGCATGAAGAGTCTTACACAACTGAAATACCTGAAATGCAACAACAACAGCAACAACAACAAAAATTCCAGAATCCCTCACCTGAAACATTCTCTCAGTTGCTAGCCCATCTGCCACAGTCCAAGAGAGTAGTTTTCCAGGTCCTCTCTCTTCTAATTTTCTCCCTCCTATATTTTTACTTCTCCCCAACTTCTGCTTCACCTAAATGAATTCTTTTTTCCTCTTTCCCTTATTCTGAAACCTTCTCTTCTCCTTCTCAAGAATCCTTGCATAAAAGATCAAATACATACATTATCAGAGATCTTTCAAAGCAGGGAATAAGAGGACTGAGACAAGCCACAAGGTTCTATTGATCTTTCCCCCCTCTCTATTTCAGGAGGAGGGCTCCTAATATCAGACTGTTCCAATTTCCCCTTTGCTGGAGTTTCAAGATTTCCAACTCAAGAAAGCTTGGGATACAGTTTGCTTCCATTCCATACAAACATTTGAAAAATGATTTTCTTTCTGTACAAGTAAGAAAAAAAGCAGGTTGAATGATTCCAGAGTGTGGTGCATTAGGAAAGTGGCTGGACTGCTGATCTCAAAGCACAGTCATTTGTAGCCCACATGAGCCAACATAAGCTTCCCTTAGTATAACTGCTGCTCCCAGGTCTAAACTCAAGGTGACCTCTCACTTTCAAGGCTCTAAGTCTACCACTAATGCATCAGATATTCTCTAATAGCTTTGACCCAAGCCCACACCAGTGTGTTTTCCTCCAAAATGTAAGGGAAGTGTGTTTTTGATCAACTGGCCTTACAAGGGATATTGTAAGGATAGTTGAGACAAAACGTCCTCCCAAAATCAGATGCATGGTCCCAGAAAAAGTGAACTCAAGAGCACCGATACTGGGCTCTGATGACTCTGGAAGAAAGAATGAGAGGTCAGCTTCTTCACACAACTCTGCCTCACTTCAATCTAAATTATAGTTGAGTCAAAAGCAGGTGATGAAGCAGAAGGTACAGATAACCTGGGAATTGTAGTCAGATCCCTGCACACAGGAAGCCTGGGTCTTAGGGTCATCTTTTCAATAGACTGTAAGTCAGCAACCCCTGGAGTCTGAGCAATATTTTTGAGGACTCCTCTGCTTACCTCCTGGTGTGAAAAGGACCAGAAAAGGTGAGTAGAAACTGTGTTTTACTCAACCCTGACCTGCTTAGCAAAGAGGGAAATAATTTCACTCAGATCAAAACACAAAAATAAATTGAACAAAAACTTTTCTGAAAATGTTTCCACTCACATTTGGTATGTGGAATGTGCACATGAGTTTATGGACAACAAGAAATCCAGTATGTAGACTCAAGATAAAGAGACACACATTTCTGCATGTGACTTCTATCTGGATTCATTTTGTTTGACAATGCTTTTTTACTATATTGGCATTTTTTTCTTTTGACATTTCATTCTCTCAATTGGGATCACTGGAATGGAGGAAATAGAATCATTGACATAAAAATAGATCCACTGAAATATTTTTAAATGCATGGAAGAGAACAGAAGAAAGTTCAGTAGAGGGTCTATATCCTGAAGAGATGCTGAAAAAGGGTAAAAACATCACTTGTACAAAAATATTTATAGCAGCCCTGTTTGTGGTAGCAAAGAATTGGAAATCAAGTAACTGTCCTTCAATTGGGGAATGGCTTATGTATGTCATGGAACACTATTGTTCTATTAGAAACCAGGAGGGACGGGAATTCAGGGAAGCCAGGAGGGGATTTGCATGAACTGATACTGAGAGAGATGAGCAGAACCAGAAAAACACTGTACACCCTAACAGCAACATGGGGGTGATGATCAACCTTGAAGGACTTGCTCATTCCATCAGTGCAACAATCAGGAACAATTTTGGGCTGACTGCAAAAGGAGAGTGACATCTGTATCCAGATAAGGAGATGTGGAGTTTGAACAAGTTCAAGGACTATTCCCTTTAATTTAGAAAAAAACAGATATCTTATTGTCTGATCTTGTTACCTCTTAGACTTCTTGTCTCTTCTTTAAGGATATGATTTCTCTCTCATCACACCCAATTTGGATCAAGGTACAACATGGAAACAAAGTAAAGACTGACAGATTGCTTTCTGTGGGCGGGGGGGGGGGGAGTAAGATTGGAGGGGAAAATTGTAAAACTCAAATAATATCTTTAATAAAAATAAATTTAAAATAAAGAAAGTTCAGTAGAAACATAGAGGAACAGACATTTTTTAAAAATGAAGAATTTAATATATAACTTTTTCAAAAGACAAACATGAAACGGAAATGCATGTTTTATAGAGAGTACACTTGTGTTTTGTTGTGTGTCTATGTGTGTGTATGTATGTGTATAAATGCTATCTTAGATTTTTACAATGAAATTTAAAGATAATGCGTTAGAGCAGCATATTCAAGAGGAGCAAAGACCTGAAAGCAAGAATGCCCTAGGGGCAGCTAGGTGGCGCAGTGGATAGAGCACCAGCCCTGGAGTCAGAAGTACCTGAGTTCAAATCCAGCCTCAGACACTTAATAATTGCCTAGGTGGCCTTGGGCAAGCCACTTAACCCCATTGCCTTGCAAAATCCTAAAAAAAATGTCCTAGAGAACGGCTATAGAAAATTTTGTATATAAAAATAAAAGAAAATCATCACAGAATAAAACATAATGGATATGAAGAAATGAAAAAATGGAAGATTTGAATAAAGCAAAGTACAATAATGTAAATCTCAGGTAGAAGGAAAGTTGAGAGAATGACTACAGTGAGAAAACACTCCATGACTAGATATCAGAAATCTAGTTAAATACATTGCCCAGCCATGGTGTGAAAGTGAAATATAATTCTTTCCTTTGAAAAGAGATCCCTTGGACTTTAAGTGGGGTATTGGGAATGTTGTCAGACATGGAAAGTGTATTAGATTGCTGGTTCAAGTATATACATATATGTGGGGGTCCAGCCTCCACGGGGTCCTTGGCACTTGACAGGAGGGATAGAGTCGGCGAAATGAGTTGAGTCAACAAGTGGGTATAGGCAGGAGCAGGTTGACTGACTGTCAGCTGCTTAGATTTATTTTTATAGTCTCAAAAATCATATGAAACAAGCAAACTAAAATAATTTCCTTGGTTACAAAAGTATACAATTTTCATCATTAATCATATAGTTCATATGGTTACAAGTTTGATCATATAGTGGTTACAAGTGTGATTATCAATCACGTAATTAATTTTCTTGTCCCTGCTCAGACCGTGATGACCTCAACCTGCCTGTTGCCTAGTTTGTTGCTGCATAGTAAAGTTATTGATTAAACAGAACTTTCCTTAGAATAATCTTTGATATAATTTGTTTAATGGAAGCTTCTTTGTTTTTGTACCGCGTATCTAATGTTTTCGATATGCTCCCTTGACAACCTATAGCGAGAGTAGTGATGTTTGTCCACCTGTCCATTGACTTCTTCAATAACTAATTTTCCTTTCAGCCCTTGTTGGTAGACGCTACGGTTTCTATGACTTTTTATTCTATACCAATAAACTAAGGATGTTAGAGTTCACATATTGGTTACCTATACTAACTATTCTCTCACCATCTTTATCATATATTCCTGTGTATGATAAGGGGGGCAAAACTGTTAATTTCCCAGGAATTCTATCTGACCCATCTTGTATCTGGTTTCCCTATATATATTCTGACATCTCCCTGGAACTCCCAGTGCTGTGTCTTCCAAAGATTTCATAATGCTGAAGCCTTTTGTATGTCTCAGGGAGAGGCAGTCCTGTTAAATTTGGACAGAGTTCACAATCTGTTTTATTCCAGGAATTTCTCTGAAATCCTTCCTTTTATAGTCATTCCACTATTAGGATGAGTAAGTTTTGCAATCAATAATAGACCTATAAATATGGGTATACATGGAATCCCTATATATATTGAAGGAAATGTTGTTCCATCAGGCAGTGTGACTGCCCTGAGTCTTCTTGCCCTGACTGTGTCAAACAGCTTAGAGACCCTGGCTCCCAACACATATTTATTTGTTTGTTTGTTTGTTTGTTTGTTTTTTTGTTTGTTTGTTTATAAAGGAAGAGTTTGAAATGGTTGTTTGAAAAGTGACAACAAAGAAAAATTAACAACTAAATGTATGAAAAATTAGCAACTGGAAAACATTAGGTTTATATTTATATTTTTATATATGTATATATATACACATATATAAACACACACACACACACACACACACACACACATATATATATATATATATATATACATATATATATATATATATATATATATATATATATATGTCAATACATTAACCCTTCTCAGGGCATGTCCCTATGTAGAATTCACAGCTACAGATTGAGTCACCAGGAAGGTTAATATTAATTATTAGAAGTTATGCTGAGGTACCATACTCCTGACTCTACAGGAATGTCTATAAACTCCCTATCAAAAAATTGCCTCAATTCATTAGAAACCTTCATTAAGATGGTACAATAAGGATAGTTACTATAAAACTGACCAAACAAAAGTTGGAACCACCACTTCTACAAAGATCCATAGATCAAAAGTGAACACAGTAGACATGAGGCTCCTATAAAGAGATAATATACGACAATGTTGTCATTCATTACATCAGATGACCTCTCTCCCTTTGGTTACCACTCTACAACCCCTTTCCATTGTATCTCTATGCTGGTTGTCTATGATCTTTGCTTTTCCAGAGCCCATAACCATCACCCCACTCTACCAGGAGGGATTATGGTACCTACACCTACCTGTCACCTGTATGTTTCTCTCTGCTCCTATAGTAGATAGGCAATTCCTCTGCCCTCAACTTGATATAAGTAGATATTTCAAAGTGCATCAAAACTAAAGACTCTAGATTTCTCAAAATTCTATGATAGAACAGAATAAACACAAAGTGAAAGAGGCATCCATCTATCTTCAGTGCCATGGTCAAGAGGGGAATAGACAGGGCAGCCAACTTTCCCCTTTCTGGTTCTCCAAAGACAGCTAGAAGATGCCCTAACTTCCTCATACTGAATCTTTTTATGTGTGTCAAGTTCTAACTTAGTGACCCCTGGTCCTATCAGTTAAACAGGGAATTAGATTTCCTCATCACCCAGATAGTACATATCTTCAGTCACACATGGACAGAAACAAACCCAAAAAAGTTTCATATGGTAGACCAGAACCATGAAGAAAGTATCTGTATTAGCCCCTGAGAAGGGTAAAATGGTCTGTGGCCCATGCCTGTAAAACTAATGTAAAGTCTAATAAACCTCTCATCATCAAAACATCTGCCTCACATTCCAACTGTTGCTAAATTCTTTTCATTCTCCCTGCTGTCATCTTTTCTTCCCCTTCCATTAAATTAATATAGTCATATACTCTCTAACATTTATAGTCACATTCCTCCTCCTCACCCCTCTACCTCCAGCACCTCCAGCAAAAGGAAACTAATATCTCCTTGCCCCAATATAAACCAAATTTGTTCTCTGATTTTTTCCTGCTCAATAATGGAAAATTCTCTGCAGGAGAAGTCAATCTCAGCTGGATCCCTCTCACTTGAATCTAATGTACATATGGTCGCTTGGAGTCAAATCCAAGGGACTTTTCTCAATTTTCATTCTCTCTCATCTTCAGAATATGACACTATTGATCCCCATCTCCTCTTAGATATTCTTTCTCTCTCCATTTTTAAGACAGGGCTCATTTTTTGGCTGTCCTAGCTATCAGACCACTCTTCAGTCTCCTTTGCTGGATCCTCCTCTAATCATACATGTCCCAATTCCATAAATATGTAGACCTACTGTTTGCAAGGTATTATGCTAAGCCCCAGGGATACAAATAAGAAAAAAGAGATTCTCTTCCTCAAGAATCTTACAATAAGATGGGGGGGGGGGCAATACACAAAAAGATGTTTGGAGAGGAGGAGGAATTAGGAGGTATCTTGTATCATGGAGCTGAAACCAGAAAAACTGCACATAAAAAGTGGAATTGATCAAAAAGAATAGATCCATTGGGTCATGAGAATGAGCTCAGAATTCAGATTCTGGTCCGTATAAAGGAATATATTGGGAGGATTGGTGCTTCAGCTTCCAGTTCAGTCAGAGGAGAAGAAAGGTAGGAGGTGGTGTCCAGGCTTGAGGCAGTAGAAGTGTGGTGATGAGAACTGTTGAGCTTATCCTCAGAGGAACTGAATTCAGAGAGAGCTGGAGAGGCAAAATGAAATCCTAGAGGGATCACTATGGACCTTTTCCTCTCTTCTCTCTATATGATTTCACTTGGTAATCTCATTAGGCTACATAGATTGAATTATTCTCTCACTAAGGATGACTCATATGTCTGCCTTCTCTGTCCCAACTTCTCTGCAGGCCTCCAGTCTCTCAAACTGGGTGACCTGTCTGCATTTTAAACTCATCATGTCTAAATCAGTGTTGTTTGATACCCCCTTAACTCTCCTACTTTCTTTATTACTATAAAAACAAAACCAGTCTTCCAATCCCTCAGGTTCACAATCTAGGAATCATCCTGGATTCTTCCCTCTCTCTTCTTTCCAATTTGGCCTCATAAATTTTTGTCCACAGTTGCTCTGATGCAGCTTTCCCATTGGACTAAGATCTTCCTGACAGTAGTGACAGTCCCATTTCTTTTTTTTTTTTTTAGGTTTTTGCAAGGCAAATGTGGTTAAGTGGCTTGTCCAAGGCCACACAGTTAGGTAATTATTAAGTGTCTGAGGTCAGATTTGAACCCAGGTGCTCCTGACTCCAGGACCAGTGCTCTATCCACTGCGCCACCTAGCTGTCCCTAGACAGTCCCATTTGTGATGTCAAGTTTAATAAATGCTTGCTGACTGACTGACTGAACTGATTGTAGCATCACTGACCTCAAGCATCAGTTAGTACAAAACCTGCATGGCCAGACTGCTCGACCCAAAGCAAAGGAGAGTTTGATTGTGACTTTTGTAAATCTCGATGAATAGCCAGGACATAGACAAGGATCTTCTTAGACATTCCTACAATTTTCTTGCTTCCTCCTCAATGGAATTTTTATTAATTTGATATTCATTTTTTCTGCATTTTTTTGAAAGGTAATGGTGTTAAGTGACTATCTCAAAGTAACACCACTCAGTAAGTATTAAGTGTGTGAAGCCAGATTTGGACACAGATTTCCTTGACTCTAGGGATGGTGCTACCTAGCTGCCCTTAGATATTCATTCTTGATATCTCTCCATCCATCCTGTGCTTCCTTCTCACATAAAATTCTAGTCAACAGGGTCTTTCTGGTGCTTTCCACTTAATCCACTGAAATGTGACTGTCTGAGAATGATGTCTAAGGGCACTATGTTGGAAGCTAGGCTATTTTTATTTTCTTTGTCTTCAAAGTCTTTAGTTGTCTGCCCTGGAGCCTGATGGAACATGAATGTCAAGGTGATGGGGTGCTTTGACTTATGTACAGGTTGAATCCTTTACCTCCCTCAGGATCCCTTGCTAGCTCAACTAACTGGTCAGGCCTCTCTTGTATCTGAGGGTGGGTTGGCAATTGATGGCGATAGCAAGTTCCTTCTCCCAATGAATTGCTTTTCCCTATTTTGACCATGAGCTGTGAGCTAAAAGAGGAAATGTGGGGATAGGGATTTGGGGAAGAAAGGAGGATACCTATCCAAGGGCTCCTGTGTCTATTTCTTTTTCTCTAGGAAGTCAGTATTGACAACATGTTGTAACACACATCTGTGATGCATCTTTTCATTGCATTTGAGTCACCTGTAATTGTACTGAACCAAAACTCAACTCTTAGAACCTTGTTAAAAATTTGTAGTGACAAATTATCTTCTATTACTTAACAACCCTACTCAACTGCCTTTACCTGGCTTGAGGTTGTTGACCACATGAAGGTGATCTTAAGCAGGGGATTCTTATTTTCTTGGAGAATGCAATTGTTCCCTTCTCTGATTCCTTCCAAATCTGAAATTCTGTAAATTCTATGGACTTTCCCTAATACTTGGAATAAAATAATCAAATATGAAAACCTTTTGGACTGCCCAAATACAGTCCTGGTGAGCAAGAAATTGTGTTTTTTTCATACCAGGAATACTTTCTATTCAGTGAGTAAATCATAAAACAGCACTTGTAGAAAAGCATGGAAGAATATTGTACCAAATGAGAAGAGATGGACTATGTGTGGCACTAGCAAATAGAGTAGCAACATCAGTGACATCACTTGGGATAAATAGAAAAGGGAGAAAATTTCTCTTGTTTTCTTCAAACACTGATCTGGTCCTTCCACAGCCTTGAATAGAAAAGGGCGTTTCCAGAAAGTGTCTGTCCTTTAGATGGCAAGCCCTGGAAGACACAGAACAGAGCTAGTTCCTTCTAGTGCCCTCAAGTTCAATTAAAATAAGAATCCTATTCCCAGTAACTGGGGCTTGCCTCTTCTTTGGAAGCCTAACATCAGCTTAGATTAGGAACCTACCTCTCTGTTTAAGCTCTTGTAGCTAATCTACACTCTCTTATGTGCCTTCTGGTAACAAGTATTTCTATGTATGTGGAATTCCTCGTAGAGGTGTTCACAATTCAGCAGGAGCTGGCTATTCATGAAATTGCAAGAAAGGAAAAAGGAAGAAGAATAATCTCCTCCCAAGGGCAGAGGCCTAGGAGGATAAAAAGAGCAGTAAATGGGAGGAAAAGTCTAAATCCCTCCCAAAGGGGATGAGAAATTATGATTTAGTAGGGTGGCTAAAGCCTCGTTTATTTTTTCCCTTGAGAACTGCTAGACCATGAAGATAGGAGGGTCTGTTTATCAGCCAGGGTCCCAGCTGCACAAGGCTGGTGCAGACCAGCTGACACCTGTCTTGCCTCCCAAGGAAACATTAAGTGTTGACCATAGAAGGAAAATAAGAAATTATGCTGGCTGTGGTGCCGTCAATTCATCCTTGACACCTTTCTGAGTCTCCAGCCTACTTCCAGTAGTGTTTCTGGAAGATGTGGCATCTCAAGAAGACAATTTCAGGGGATCCATTAATGTTTCCCAACTAGATACTATCAAGGCAGCTCAGAGTCCAGGGTTCTCTATTCCCTCAGTTTCAAAATTTTCTCAGAAACTGTCTCCAATACAAGGTTGATGCAACCAGAAAAGTGAAGGTTTGAACACTTTTAATTATGAATAAATCCTTATTTTAACTTCTCTCTCTCTCCTTTTTTTAAACTCTAGGTAGGGACCTCTTTATTATAGTGAGGTTTCCATTCCATTCTATCAATGATACATTTCCCCCATCCAGTACTGATTATACTGGAATTGAAAGTCTTTCAGAATCCAGACTTTACATTTTTCTTACACTTGGCTCTGTTCTGTATACTTTATGGTCCTAAGACTGACCGTATTATTCCCTAAAAAGAACATTCCATCTCTCAGTTCTGAGCCTCTTTACTAGATCTCCCCCATGGATGGAATATTCTCCATCTCTCACCTACATCTCTGTTCCCTTTCCAATTTTAAGACAAATAAATATTTACTTTCTGCATGAGGATTTTTGTGATAGTTCCCTTCCTCAACACCCATTTTCAGGCTTTCATAATTGCCTTCACATAAACTGTATCTATCTTATAAGTCCCTATGCTTTTACTAAAAGGTCTTTTGTATTAGAATGTGAGCTCCTTGATGAAGATATTTTAGCTTTCCTTTGTATCCCAGGGCATGGTATCCTGCCTGACTCATGAGAAGAGCTTAACAAATTCGAATGGACTACTTACTGACTAACCACATTTCCCTTCAGCAATCCCTGAACCTGTCCTGGTGCAGTTCATTCTTTTCTTCCCATTCAGATCTAGTCTTTAAGGAAATTGCTAATAAAACTTCAACTCATTAAATGGGCTCAGTTTTTATACTTTGGACAACTTTTTTAGATTCCATCTCCAACTGTCTAAATGTAAGATATTTCCTCAAAGAATTTTCCTCCATTCACAAATAAAAATGACAGAGTGAATAAAGGGTAAAAATTACCTTGAATCACTCTGAGTTCCTTTTCTGAGGTTAGACTTCCACTCTCCAGCTTTCCTTCTCCTTGGTAGTTGAAATGCCTTCATGGTAGTGTCCTCTTAGTCCTGCCTTCCCTTCCCCAGACTCTTCTGGATTTCAATTACTTTTCCCTCTAGCACCAATGTCATTGCTTAAGGAAAACAGATTTCCTCATGGAAATGGAGTTGTGAAAGAAAGTTAATGCCCTAAACCATTCCAAGGAATATAAGAGGGCCAGGCCTTCCATTTTAAAAGACTCCACACTAAGCTTCCCAAAAGATCATTAATTACTGGAATAAATAGTTCATGAACTGGAAGAAGCTGCAGGATTTCAGAAACTGCCAGCATTCCCTGCCTTCAGTTCCTAACATCTTTTCTGACAAAGATCCAATTAAAAGCAATCATTCTATGTCTCCTTTCTGATTTGATATCTTATGTTTTTATCAGATATGTTATAGTTATATAAAACATTGGTATTTCTCCTTTTGGGAAATTTTGTGGTTCTCCTAATAGAAATGATCAGACCAGTTTCCAGTTTTCTCAGAATGATCTTTCTCTAATTGTTGGGAAAGCCAACTTGTAGATGCATTTAGAGGGGAACCACATTAATTTACACTGTTAGGTCTCTAATTATTTATCAATAAAAATGAAATAACAAAAGTTACCTTAACATGAATTTTTATTCTCTTGGATCAAACCAAAATACCTATAGATGGAAGATATCATTAAAGATATCAACCAAGAGTTTAAGGATGAGAAAAGTATTTATAGACATCACACAAAGACAAACAAAATCTCTGCAACCATGATTCAAAGGAATGCATTAAATTGAGAAGCAAAAAAAACTGTTCCTGATAAAAGACTCATTTCTAAAATATAGAGAGAACTGAGTCAATTTACAAGAAAGCATGTCATTCCTCAATTGATAAATGATCAAATGAAGAAATTAAAGTAAAAAAGTCAGAAAAAAATTATTCTAAATGATTATTGTTTAGGGAAATGCAAATTAAACAACTCTGAGGTAACACCTCACACCTATCAGACTGATAAATATGGCTAATAAAGAAAACGATCACTATTGCAAGGGATGTAGAAAAACTGGGACACTAATGCATTATTGGTTGAGATGTGAACTGATCCAACAGTTTTGGAAAAAAAGTGGGAAGTATGTCCAAAGGACAATAAAACTATGCATACCCTTTCATTCAGAAATAACCATTACTAGCTCTATACCCAAAAGAGATCATAAAAAAGGTTAAAAACCCATATGTATAAAAATATTCAAAGTGGCAAAGAATTGGAAATTGAGGTAATGTTCATCAACATGGAGAATGGCTGAACAAACTGTGGTATATGAATACGATGAAATAATATTGTTCTATAAGAAATCATGGGCAAGTAGATTTCTGAAAAACCTGACAGACTTACATGAACTGATGCTGGGTGAAATGAGTAGAACCAGAAAAACATTATAGACATTAACAACAACACTAGATGATGATCAGTGATGATGGACTGATTCATTTCAACAGCACAATAATCAAAGACAATTCTAAAAGACTTGTGATGGAAAATGTCATCCACATCCAGAGAGGGAACTTTGGAGTTTAAATGCAGACCAAAGTTTACTATCTTCCTTTTTTAAATGTTGTCATATGTATTATTTTGTTATTTTACCTCTAATGTGGTTTTTCCCTTCCATTTGGATTTGAATCTTCTTTCACAACATGGTTAATATAGATCTATGTTTAGCATAATTACATGTAGAGCCTATATTAGATTTCTTTCTATCACAGGCAAAGAGGAGAGGAAAAGAGGGAAAGAGAAAAATGTAAAACTCAAAAGCTAGTAAAAATATGATTGATGAAAACTACCATTTCATGTTGTTGGGAAAACAAATAACTAAAAATATTTTTAAAAAAAGAAAAGGAAACCAAAATAGAGTCATAAAATTTTGATGATCAACCCATCAGAATACATATTAGCACATAAAGGTGTCATTGATTACTTTCTGATTTTCTAATCCATCTATCCATCAGGTTCATCTTTTGTTGGAACTGATAAAGATACAATTAGTAGCAAGATTACTCTCTTCCTATTCTGAATTACATTTTATGATATTATAAGATATATTGTAGACTTAGAATACATTGAGAGTTATTCCTTATCAAAATGTGATAAGTATAGGAATTTATTTAAGTCTCTTATAGACATAATCAGCAAATTTCCTGAGTTCCTAGGATGTTGTTTGTCGAATTGTTGACACAACTGTGAAAACCAGACTTGCAGATCCAATTAGACAGGGATCAGACTGTTTCCTACAGGCAGAGTCTGTCTTCAGATTTGTTACTGGAGAGACACTGTCCTTGAGGAGGACAGAGGTTAGCATTCCAACTTACAAACCCCAATTAATGCGTGGGAAACCATTATTTGATCAGAAATAAAAGATTAAAGGCATTCAACTTCAACCTCAAAGAATCTGCATTTAGATTTATAGTTTCAGAGACACAGCCTTTGAGAAGGGCAGAATTATAAACTGGAAGATAATTAAGGATAAACCTTAGGGATTGAGAACCCTGTTTTTGATCAGAAATTTGGGAAACTTCCACACACTATTTGGGGGGTTTGTTTTGATAAAGATGGAGTGGTTTGCCATTTTGTTCTCTAGCTCATTTTAAAGATGAAGAAAATTGGATAAATAGAGGGACTTGACTTGTCCGGGTTCACACAACTTAGTATCCAAGGCTGGATTTAATCAAAGGAAGGTGAGTCTTTCCAGCCCCAGGCCTAGCATTCTATCTCCTGCACCAGCTAACAGCCCAGGAAACCATTAAAATGACCCAAAATAAAAGCAAAACTAAACTCAGTTCAGGTGGGAATAGCAGGAGCACACATCACACAAGAGTCCCAGAAGCAGAGACATCTTCAGTGCATCCAGTTCTCAGGGTCTTCCACTGAGCTAGAGACAGCCCCTTCTGCTTCTAGAGATCCCACAATAGCAGCTGCTTTGCATAAACAGATCCCCAAGGGCAGGGCCTGCAGGCCCAGGGAGATAAACTAGGTCTGGGGGCAGAGCAGCCACAGGGAGGAGACACTGCAACATGGGGTCCCTGTCCCAGCTTCTCTGTGGGCTCCTGATGCTTTTGGTCCCAGGTGAGAACATGAGCCAACACAATATTCAGTCCTTTAATTGTTTATAAGATGAGAGAATTCAAAGAATCTTAGAAAATGAGCCAAGACAGGCTAAGTGGGAATGGGGTTTTCTGGGATTTCAGAGGGATCTGCAGAGCCAGGTTTTCTATAGGCCAAGTGTCAAAATGAAGGAGACTCAGTAAGGCTCATTCCATGTTTCTTGATTACTAATTCTTTTTTTTTTTAGCTTCCCGGGGGGAAGTTGTGCTGACCCAGTCTCCAGCCTCAGTGTCTGTGACCCCAGGAGAGAGAGTCACCATCAACTGCAAAGCCAGTGAGAGCGTCACACAGAGTAGTGGAAACACTTACCTACACTGGTTCCAACAGAAGCCTGGACAGTCTCCTCAGCTTCTCATTTACAAGGTTTCCAACCTGTTCTCAGGAGTCCCTGCCCGGTTCAGTGGCAGTGGAGCCAAGACCGATTTCACCTTCACAATCAGCAGTGTGGAGGCTGAAGATGGGGCAGTTTATTACTGTGCTCAAGCATCTTTTTACCCTATCACAGTGATACAAACCCTATCAGAAACCTCCCCAAGCCTGGGCTGGTCCTGGTCAGGAAGGCTGGGCTGCCACTTCTGCTTCCTCTCCTCCAGGTGCAGGGTCTCTGAGGCTGACAAGATTAAAGGACTCAGGCCCAGGAATAGGTCTTAGTCTGACATCTCTGCCCTGAGGTCTCTTGCCCCTCCACCACTCCCAGCCTTGTATTGTCAATGAAAGAACCAACCCTTCTCAGACTGGATCACCCTTCAACACCCTGGACCTAAGACACTTTCTCATCCATATTTCTTCTGGTTCAGCTCTGAGCGAAAAACAACACAACAACCAGAAATTCAAGGTGCCTTCTTCTGTCCTTTCTTCCTAGCTCAATATTCCAAGGCAAAGAATAACTAATGGAGCCAAGAGCTCAAGAAGACCTTTAGTTGCTTACAGATTCGTGGGTTAAAGATATAATAAAGGTGATGCCTCCTCTGTATGTTAACTCCTTCCTAGATTCATTCTCTCTCTCCAGGGAATGTTCTCTGTACAGAATCAGGAGCTGCCTCTCATCCATCTAAAGCTGGAAACCTGAACAGGATTACTCTATTCTCAACTCCACCCCTCACACAGGCATGGAACATTGATTATGTCAATTTATAAAATCATGCAAACATTCATGCATTCAGCAACATATTTTAAAGTAATTTCCCTTCTCAAGGGTCAGAGGGTTTATCCCTCCATCATCTCCTTTCTAAGCTTCCTATTCCCTCTTCTTCTTCTTCTCTTTCTGGGCTTCCAGTGTCACTGTGATATAATTAGTCTGTCAATTGGAAAACCCAAAATAAGACTTCAGTCTCTACAGAGGACTACCTTAAGAAGGGAGTGTTGTTGATGGGATGTGGGGTCACCAATTAAAAATAGAAATTGAGGGTTCCTGAAAAATAAAGGAATTCACATGCTCCCTGGGATTTTAAAGCTGTTCAGGATTTATTACAAATTGCAGTAAGCACTTTGAGGACAGAGTAGGTGAAGTTTGAGTGAGGGTGAGAGTGAGAGTGAGAGAGAGGGAAAGAGACAGAAAGAGAGAGAGATAGAGAGAGACAGAGAGACAGAGAGAGGCAGAGACAGAAACAGAGAGAACAGTCCTGGCCACATGGTATGGAAGAGACCCATGGTGCACGTGGCCTAAGAGAGAGAGAGAGAGAGAGAGAGAGAGAGAGAGAGAGAGAGAGAGAGAAAGCCATCCTACAGTGTGGAAGGCAGAATCAAGAAGAAGGAAGAAGGGGTGACAGTTCCTCTTAAATACACTTCTATAGTGGTTGGAGAAGGAGTGGCACTTAATGGGAAGTGATGTCTTGGTCCTTCCTGTGCCGAAGTGCATGACTGAAACCAGATGAAAGTTTGGAAGCTGGGGGTTGGGAATAAGGAGACAGGATAAAAATTTTACACTAAACAATGAAACAATAGGAGTCAATTTGCATCTCAAGATCAAAGAACCTTTCACCCTTTAACAATATTTAATAGCATTAAGGATTACAGAATTTGTTTCTGATCATGCATTTTCTACATTCATAATTCTTTGCATCAGTTGCATCATAAGTTGCCCTGGGTAATACTAACTGCAAAATCTATTGAGAGGGGAGGAAAATGGCCATGGAGGGGCCAGATCAGGAAAAGTCAGAGAGAGCAGGTTAAGACCAAGGAGCTCTAGCAAGAAACAGCAGGAAGAGCTAGAAAGAGAAATCCCATTCAAAGTAACCTCAGCCAATATAAAATATTTGGGAGTCTATTTGCCAAGACAGACTCAGAATCTTTTTGAAAACAATTATAAAACACTTCTCACACAAATTAAATCAGATTTAAATGACTGGGCAAATATCAACTGCTCATGGATAGGTAGAGCTAATATAATAAAAATGACAATTCTACCAAAACTAAACTATCTGTTTAGTGCCCTACCAATCAAAATTCCAAAATATTACTTTAATGAGTTAGAAAAAATTGGAGAAATAAAAAGTCAAGAATTGCCAGGAGCTTAATGAAAAAAAAGTGCAAAAGAAGGGGGGGCTTAGCCCTACCTGATCTAAAATTATATTATAAAGCATCAGTCATCAAAACTGTTTGGTATTGGCTAAGAAATAGAGTGGTGGACCAGTGGAATAGACTAGGTATAAAAGCAGGAGATGATTATAGTAATCTGCTGTTTGATAAATCCAAAGAGTCTAGCCATTGGGATAAAAACTCCCTCTTTGATAAAAATTGCTGGGATAATTGGAAGTTAGTATGGAAGAAACTTAGATTAGACCAACACCTAACACCCTTTACCAAGATAAGATCCAAATGGTTACAGGACATAGACATAAAAAAACAATACTATAAGCAAATTAAAAGATAAAGGACTAGTCTACCTGTCAGTTCTATGGAAAGGGGAGCAGTTTATGACTAAGGAAGAGTTGGAGAACATCACCAAAAACCAATTAGATGATTTTGATTACATTAAATTAAAAAGCTTTTGCACAGATAAAACCAATATAACCAAGATCAAAAGAAATGTAGTAAATTGGGAAACAATCTTTACAACTAATGATTATGACAAAGGACTCATTTCTAAAATATACAGAGAACTGAGTCATATTTTTAAAACAAAAAGCCATTCCCCAATTGACAAATGGTCAAGGGATATGCAAAGGCAATTTACAGATGAGGAGATCAAAGCAATCCATAGCCATATGAAAAAAATGCTCTAAATCATTAATTATTAGAGAAATGCAAATTAAAGCTTCTCTATGGTACCACCTTACACCTCTCAGATTGGTCAATATGACCAGAAAGGATAATGATCATTATTGGAAGGATTGTGGGAAATCTGGGTCACTACTACACTGTTGGTGGAGCTGTGAACTCATCCAACCCTTCTGGAGAGCTATTTGGAACTATGCCCAAAGGGAAACAAAAATGTGCATACCCTTTGACCCAGCAATACCACTACTGGGTCTATACCCTGAAGAGATGATGAAAAAGGGTAAAAACATTACTTGTACAAAAATATTTATAGCAGCCCTGTTTGTGGTGGCAAAGAATTGGAAATCAAGTAAATGTCCTTCAATTGGGGAATGGCTTAGCAAACTGTGGTATATGTATGTCATGGAACACTATTATTCTATTAAAAACCAGGAGGGATGGGATTTCAGGGAAGCCTGGAGGGATTTGCATGAACTGATGCTGAGTGAGATGAGCAGAACCAGAAAAACACTGTACACCCTAACAGCAACATGGGAGTGATGTTCAACCTTGAAGGACTTGCTCATTCCATCAGGGCAACAATCGGGAACAATTCTGGGCTGTCTGCAAAGGAGAGTGCCATCTGTATCCAGATAAGGATCTGTGGAGTTTGAACAAAGTGCAAGGACTATTCCCTTTAATTTAGGAAAAAAAACAGATATCTTATTGTCTGATCTTGTTACCTCTTAGACTTCTTGTCTCTTCTTTAAGGATATGATTTCTCTCTCATCACACCCAATTTGGATCAAGGTATAACATGGAAACAAAGTAAAGACTGACAGAGTGCTTTCTGTGGGGGGGTGGGGAAAGGGAAGGAAGATTGGGGGGGAAAATTGTAAAACTCAAATAATATCTTTAATAAAAATAAATTAAAAAAAAAGACTAAGGAGCTGAACATGGACAGAAAATCATCTAGTAATCATTTTTGCAATTGTCCCCTGCATGATATTGGATCCCTCTTGAATCACAACATTGTGGCGGTCAAGGGGCATAGGTAGTTCATTCAAGCGATGCCTGCAGGGTGATCGAAGATACATAGCTCATAGTATAAAGTTATGACAAAAGATAATCCCTGGAGAAGAAAATGTAAAACCACTGGAGCATCTTTGGTATAACAACTCCATGGACAGTCTTAAAGTGATAAAAGATATAAGGGAAATGAGTCCCTAAGAGTGAAAATGTAACACGATGCTGGGGAAGAGTAGAAGGCAATTGGAAGTCTAAAAGAATGATAATGGTTTAACTAATATAGAATGAACCAGCAGATAGATAGGAATGCACTGAAGATTCATAAAAGAGGTTGTAGGAGTAAGGTCACAGAGATGGTCAGAGAACCCAGAGAATTCATGTGAATGTAGGTGGGCAGATTAATTTTGGCAAGGAATACAGGTACATTTGGAGGGGAATTATCTAGTGCCTATTATGTACTGTGAACTCTAAATTGTAAGAACCTAAAGATTATAAGGTTAAAATAGCTTAACAAAAAAAATATAGAATAGCCAAGAAGTTTTTTCCCTCTGGGATTTGCCAATAAACCAATAAGTCTTTGAGACCATCCAAGATGGTCACCAAGAAATGGGAAGGAAATTGGACTTGTACAATAACAAAGAATAGAAAAAACAATTAACCTCCTTAGTGGCATAACCATCTACAAAAATTATCTGAGTTATTATCTGAACTCTGGCTGTCTCTTCCTAGGAGGATGGTCTCCTTATATCCTGCTCATTGTCCTCATAGATGTCTAATTAGCAAAGGGTGAGATCTTAACTTTTATCTAGGGAGCAAGGTGACTAATATGAAGCCTCTCCATTACCACAATATAGTTATGAGAAGTTATTCTTTCACCTTACCCTCATTTTGATCACAGATGATGTTATTATGTCAGCCAAAGACCAACTAAAGAGTTGAATTTAAAAAGTGAGGGAAATATTAGAAGGAGAGATAGGATTTCTTAGAAACCTATGGTCACTAGGAAAATGGGCAAGCAACAAACATGAGACCAGACTAAAAAGGGGGCATAAGGATGGATGATGTATTTACAGAATTAAAGGGAAAAGTTACAGAGATTAAAAGTAAAAGGAAGGTAGTCCCCCTTTGATTAAAAAACCCATATAAATAAATGCAAAAGGGAGAAAATTAACAGTAACAGAAATTTCTTTCTTCTGGAGACATCTGATGTCCTTTAGGATCTCTGGAGTCTGTCAGTGACCAGGTTTCTCCAAATACATTCAGTTTATTTGTTACCCAATAAGGGAATCAAAGATCATACTGCAAAATTTAAGGTGGAGTTTATTAGCCCAGGGACTGCACAAGGCATACTCAAATCATGCAGCCCTGAAAGCAGAATGAGCAGGAGTTTTTATAATGCTCAGGGTATGCATGAGTAAGTCTTATGCAAGTGGGAGATTATAGAAGATAACAGTTAGATACATTTCCTTATCAGACTGTTACACATTTGTGGCATAGTCAGGGGGTCAAAGATAGCAGAACTAGAGACAAGTTCAGGGTCTGCATAATGTCTAGAACGCTGGTCCTTGTGTCTATCATGTTTCTTGAGGTAATAAGGTAGTCACACACCCTGGGGATGAGGTTAGGTAGAGTTCACTATCTCAGGGTTCCAGCTGCATCTGAGGAAGGGGGGAGGCCATTTTGGGGGTGAAGCAGGAATTTACAGATACAGCAAAGGGATCAAGTTAACAAGAACATCTGGTAAGCATCAGATAAATTTTATAGTATATCTCATGATCCCAGGGTCAACTGTTTGGGTCCTATCAGGATGTTTCCAGACTCAAGAACATCAGGAAGCTATAGTTCTGTTACAGCTGAGAAGTTTCTTGGGACCCAGAAGTGTCAAGGAGTCCCCCCCTCTACTACACTTGCGCAGCAGTTATACAAATATTGCACTTCAAGTTTAAACTCTATAGTAACCTAGCTGTCAATTAGAACATGACATAAATCTAGGCCAAATGACTTAAGCTTCTATATTTGATTTTAATATTAATCACCTGATTTGATTATAGCAATTTACCATAAAGAACAGTGACATCAGAAAAGAAAAATTTCTTAATTTATTTGGATGTCCATTTTCAGACAGATGTCATATAAATAGCCAAATTCCTTAAGTCAGATTTTAAATCTGCTGTGAGATACTTTGTAAATGTCACATTTAGGAAACCAAGTCAAAAGGAGTCCAACCTCAGATAATGCTGAACAATGGTTCTTTTTTTATCTTATACCTATGAGACTGTCACCTACAGTGTTAACCCCCATTAGGTCACTGATATCAATAGACTATAGTCCCCCAGCATTTCTTTGATATCTGGATTTTAGACTCAAGAGAGATAGCCAACTTTAATGCTATATCATCTTTAATAGCAATTTTCTATATTCAGCAGAGATTTACCTCTAAATTTTATTGTCTAAAGGATAAGAAAATGTCACATAGTGATTATAAAATTTGGTGGTAACAATAAGAAAAACACCAAAATAAAATATCACAAAATTTTATCCATATTGCACTGGTGATTTTTTAAATTATTTTATAACTAATATGTATATATAATTATATAATTACTTAGATTTTGTGCCTCTATATATGTATTTATACATATATATATAATTATTTGTACATGATACATTTATATATGAATTTATACAATAATATCAAACTGCATATAGAAGCACATTTTACAAAAACAATTTTCTCTATTAATATACTCACTTATCGTCCATGTTCAAATAAAACATGACCAACATACTATTCCTTATGGAATCCATTCAAAATAGCATCTTTAGCTGATTCTTAAATAATTTTATATATTTCTACAGATATTCTGATTTCATATGAAACAAACACCATCCATATTGGTAATGTCAAGATATCGCAGAAATGGAGAGGAAAAAAATGAACAATGCATTTTTAAGTATAATAAGTCCAGTTTATAGAGTGAATACATTATCTATAATGTTTGATTATCACAGAATTAATACTACCATATTTTAAAATACAAAACTACTGTTACATTATTATACCAAAAATCAAAGCAAATCTTATACTAATCCCCACTTTTGAGTCAAATGGAGTACATAGTGCAACCTGCAGACCAAAAGAAAAAAAGGTCTATTAAAACTTTATTCTTCTTCAGAGGCTAGAAAGAAATCTCTTTTAAAGATTACTCATTTGACCAGAGAGCACTCATTTTTACCATTTGATAGGAGATGAATACACATGTGATCTTATTCACCAGGGTAGTAGATCATTGTTGTTTCATAAGCTTATTCACTTCTACCCAAATATACTTATATCAATGCTGAAAAGAAACTAAAATTCTTCAGGAACTTAATCTTATACATTTGATAATATAAAAATATCAAAAATAATTCTTACATATGCCATGTAATGATAACAAATTTAGATCAAAACAGCAAAAAAAATTTCTATTTGCATTTGTTACATTAACTTTCAATGCTTATGATATTAATCCAATAGCTAATTGTTTCACAAATAATAACCTTTAAAAAATAGAGATTGTTCTATGACACCTATAAGCAATAGCATCACATTATTAGAATAAATTAGTTTACAGATTTGAAAATTCAGTAAGTCTCATACAAATCACATTAAAAAACTTTATGAAAATTTTTTTCTGAGTTTTTGTATAGAAGGCAATAAGTATTTCTGATGTTAAAAAGCACAAAATCATCATGAAATACAGTAAAAGTGAATTTGTAATTTATTAAGCCTAAATTGGTATAAAATTTATTTTTAGGAATCATAAACAACCAGCCCTCCCCCCAATTCTTCTAAGTACCTCTTTCCTTGAAACAAAAGTCTTTACAAATGGAAAGTTCTGTTTGGTTAAGATACGTGGAAGACATTCAATGACAAAGTTTACTCACCATTCCTCGTTATCTTAACTTTATCATTAGCAATAATCCCACATTAAATATTTAAAATAATCAATATTTATTAATATTAGAACATTTAGGAATGTCACAATATACCAGGACCAAAATTATGCAATGATGCACAGATAGCCAGCCCAAATATGGTTATCTAATTAAAAGGTGATTGAATAGCTTTAATACATTTCTTAATTTACATTTTCCTATTCCCTTTCCCTTCAGTACCAAATTTTGAATCTGAACCTTAACTTCTGAAGCATATAGTTGTTTCTTCCCCTCCCCTACAAAACAAAAGTAACTTTTCTGCAGTTTTTAACTGAAAAACAGTTAATATCTGGAATAAGATTTTCAGCTTCCATTCTTCATTCTGAAATCAAACATTTGCTTATTTCATGAGCATTCACCAAACCAGAACTTTTTCATGATGCTAGGATATAATCTACTGCAAGCTTGAACACATCCTAAGCCATTTGATGTTTAGATTGCACACTCCCAGAAAAGTTCCATCACTCATTTATTTTATATAGATCTAAGATATATACCCAAATATGTATACATACACATATATGTGTATATATATAGATACACATGCATATATAATATATGTATGTATATATATATTAGAGAGAGAGAATTTTCAGCAAAACAAATATTATGCATGAAGATTTAGGGGCTCTGTTCTAGAGACAAACTACTTTGGGAAACAATACAAACAGACCATTGATTTAAAGTATTGTTATTGCTATTGTTATTATAATTATTATTAATCATACTGTTTAAGACATGTCAACAAATAATCATTCAACTGATTATAATTTCTTCAGTTACTTTATATTGTATATTAAAGTCTTCAGTAGTCAATCAGTAATTAAATATTTAAACTTATATATCAAACTATATTTTCATTTGTTATAACTCAGATATCCCTTTTTTAACCCATTATACTATTTAAACCCAACAACTAAACATTTACAAATAATTTTATCAGTTTATGAAGAGGAATAAGGCATCTCTTTTGAAATTGAAAAATCTATTTAAGTTTCATATAATTTGTATTCAAACTCTAACTGTCCAAATTTACCTTTCAATTCAACAGAACATATTATTTTATTTTACTTTTTTAGTTGATATTTTATTTTCTTTTTCTAGTTACTTGAAATGGTAGATATTCAACTATCATCCATTCACAAATTTATAAGTTCCATCTTTTTCTTTTTTTTAAGATTTTATTTATTTTGAGTTTTACAATTTTTCCCCCAGTCCTACTTCCCTTCCTCCTCCCCAGAAGGGAATTTGCCAGTCTTTACATTGTTTCTATGGTATACATTGATCCAAATTGAATGTGATGAGAGAGAAATCACATCCTTAAGGAAGAAACATAAAGTAAAAGAGACAGCAAGATCAGACAATAAGATATCAGTTTTTTTTTCTAAATTAAAGGTTATAGTCCTTGGTCTTTGTTCAAACTCCACAGATCTTTCTCTGGATACAGATGGTATTCTCCATTGCAGAGAGCCCCAAATTGTCCCTGATTGTTGCACTGATGGAATGAGCAAGTCCATCAAGGTTGATCATCACCCCCATGTTGCTGTTAGGCTGTACAGTGTCTTTCTGGTTCTGTTCATCTCGCTCAGCAACAGTTCTTGTAAACCTCTCCAGGCTTCCCTGAAATTCCATCCCTCCTGGTTTCTAATAGAATAATAGTGTTCCATGATATACATATACCACAATTTGCTAAGCCATTCCTCAGTTGAAGGACATTTACTTGATTTCCAATTCTTTAACACCACAAACAGGGCTGCTATGAATATTTTGTACTAGTGATACTTTTACCGGGTTTTCATCATCTCTTCAGGGTACATACCCAGTAGGGATATTGCTGCATCAAAGGGTATGCACATCTTTGTTGCCCTTTGGGCATAGTTCCAGATTGCTCTCCAGAAAGTTTGGATGAGTTCTCATCTCCACCAGCAATGTATTAATGTCTCAGATTTCCCACAACCCTTCCAAAAATGATCATTGTCCTTTGGACATATTGGCCAATCTGAAAGGTGTGAGGTGGTACCTCAGAGAAGCTTTAATTTGCATTTCTCTAATAAGTAATTATTTAGAACAATGTTTTGTATGACTATGTATCCCTTTGATCTCCTCATCTGCAAATTGCCTTTGCATATCCTTTGACCAGTTGTCAATTGGGGAAAGGCTTTGTTTTTTAAATTGACTCAGTTCTCCATATATTTTAGAAATGAGTCCTTTGTCAGAAACATTAGTTGTAAAGATTGTTTCCCAGTTTACTATATTTCTTTTGATCTTGGTTACAATAGTTTTGTCTGTGCAAAAGCTTTTTAATTTAATGTAATCAAAATCATCTAGTTTGTTTTTAGTGATGTTCTCCATCTCTTCCTTAGTCACAAACTGCTCCCCTTCCATAGATCTGACAGGGAAACTAGTCCTTGATCTTCTAGTTTGCTTATAGTATTGTTTTTTATGTCTAAACCCTGTATCCATTTGGATCTTATCTTGGTATGGGATGTGCGGTGATGGTCTAATCTAAGTTTCTTCCATACTAACCTCCAATTTTCCCAGCAGGTTTTATCAAAGAAAGAGTTTTTATCCCAATAGTTGGGTTTCAAACAGCAGATTACTATAATCATTTCCTGCTATTGCACCTAGTCTATTCCACTGGTCCACCACTCTATTTCTTTGCCAATACCAGACAGTTTTGATTACTGATGCTTTATAATACAATTTTAGATCTGGTAAGGCTAAGCCACCTTCTTTTGTACTTTTTTCATTGAATCCCTGGAAATTCTTGACTTTTTATTACTCCATATGAATTTACTTACAACTTTTTCTAACTCGTTAAAGTAATTTTTTGGAATTTTGATTGGTAGGGCACTAAACAGGTAGTTTTAGTTTTGGTAGAATTGTCACTTTTATTGTATTAGTTCAATCAATCCATGAGCAGTTGATGTTTGCCCAGTTATTTAGATCTCATTTTATTTGTGTGAGAAGTGTTTTGTAATTTTTTTTTAGGTTTTCACAAGGCAAATGGGGTTAAGTGACTTGCCCAAGGCCACACAGATAGGTAAATAATAAATTTCTGAGGCCTGATTTGAACTTAGGCACTCCTGACTCCAGGGCACAATGCTCTATCCATTAGGCCAATTAGCCACCCCTGTAATTGTTTTCAAAAAGTTTCTGAGTCTGTCTTGGCAAACAAACTCCCAGGTATTTTATGTTGTCTGAGGTTACTTTGGATGGGATTTCTCTTTCTGGCTCTTCCTACTGTATCTTAGTAGTCATATATAGAAAAGTTGAGGATTTATGAGGGTTTATTTTATATGGTACAACTTTGCTAAAATTACTAATTGTTTCCAGTAGTTTTTTGGATGATTTCCTGGTATTCTCTAGGTATACGATCATGTCATCTGCAAAGAGTGAGAGTTTTGTCTCTTCCTTCTCAATTCTAATTCCTTCATTTTCTTTTTCTTCTCTTATTGCTAAAGCTAACATTTTGAATACATTATTGAATAGTAGTGGTGATAATGGGCATCTACTGATATAATCATATAATTTCTGATAGGTTTGTTGTTGATATAATCAATTACACTAACAGTGTTCCTAATATTGAACCAACCCTGCATTACTGGGATAAATCCTACTTGGTCATACTGTATTATTGATAACCTATTGTAATCATTTTGCTAAGACTTTATTAAGATTTTTGCATCTATATTCTTCAGAGAGATAGGTCTATAATTTTCTTTCTCTGTTTTAACTCTTCCTGGTTTAGGTATCAGCAGCATATTGGTATCATAGAAAGAGGCAGAGTTCCATCTTCCCCTATTTTTCCAATGAGTTTATATAGAATTGGAAACAATTGTTCCATAAATGTTTGGAAGAATTCACTTGTGAATCCATCAGGCTCTGGAGATTTTTTCTTAGGGAGTTCAATGATGGCTTGTTGAATTTCTTTTTCTGAGATAGGATTGTTTATGTATTTAATCTCCACTTCATTTAACCTGAGTAACTTATATTTTTGTAAATATTCATCCATTTATCCTAGATTGTCAAATTTATTGGCATAGAATTGGTCAAAATAATTTGAAATTATTACTTTAATTTCCTCCTCATTGGTGGTAAGTTTACCTTTTTCACTTATGATACTAGCAATTTGGTTTTCTTTATTCTTTTTTTAAATCAAATTGACCAGAGGTTTATCAATTTTATTGGTTTTTTTTCCATAAAACCAACTCTTGGTTTTATTTATTAATTCAATAGTTTTTTTGCTTTTGCTTTTATTAATTTCCCCTTTAATTTTTAGAATTTCTTCTTGGGTATTTAATTGGGGCTTTATAATTTGTTCTTTCTCTAATTATTTTATTTGCATATTTAGTTCATTGATTTCCTCTTTCTCTAATTTATTTATGTAAGCATTTAAGGATATACTATATCCCCTGACAGCTGCTTTGAGTGAATCCCATAGGTTTTGGCATGTTGTTTCATTGTTGTCATTATCTAGAATAAAATAATTAATTCTTTCTATAATTTATTGTTTGACACACTCTTTAAAATGAGGTTATTCAGTTTCCAATTAGTTTTGGGTCTATATCTCCCTGACCCAATATTGCATATGCTTTTTATTGCATTATGATCTGAGAAAGATGTAATCACTATTTCT
The DNA here is from genome assembly GCF_037893015.1 of Macrotis lagotis. Taxonomy (NCBI): domain Eukaryota; kingdom Metazoa; phylum Chordata; class Mammalia; order Peramelemorphia; family Peramelidae; genus Macrotis; species Macrotis lagotis. The sequence goes on along the minus strand of NC_133658.1, from coordinate 37,671,051 downwards.
ACCTTTCTGCAATTTATTATTAGGTTTTTATGCCCTAGTAGAGGGTAAATTTTTGGGTAAGTGACATGTACTGCAGAAAAAAAGGTTTATTCCTTTCTATCTCCATTCAGTTTCCTCCATAAATCTATCATGTCTAGGATTTCTAACAATCTATTTACCTCTTTAACTTCTTTTTGGTTTATTTTATGATTCAATTTATCTAAATCTGAGAGCAGGAGGTTGAAACTCCCACTAGTAGAGTTTCTCTGTCTATGTCTTTCTGTAGTTCTTTTAGCTTCTCCTCTAAGAATTTGGATGCTACAAGCAATTTACAGCTGAGGAAATCAAAGCAATCCATAGTCATATGAAAAATTGCTCTAAATCATTACTTATTAGAGAAATGCAAATTAAAGCTTCTCTAAGATACCACCTCACATCTATCAGACTAACTAATATGACCAGAAAGGACAGTGATCAATCTTGGAAGGGATGAAGGAAGGCTGGGACACTAATACATTGTTGGTGGAGCTATGAATTCATCCAACCTTTCTGGGGAGCAATTTGGAATTATACTCAAAGAGCAACAAAAATGTGCTGGGAATGGTGGCGTTATATTTGATCAGAACTATCATCACACCACCAGCAGTTTCAATTCCAAGGGAAAGAGGAGTGACATCCAATAGTACCAAGTCCTGCACGTTTTCAGATTTATCTCCTGACAGAATGGCAATGTGAACAGCTATACTATAGGCAACATCCTCATTAGGATTGATACTCTTGTTGAGCTCCTTGACATTGAAGAAGTCTTGCAGAAACTTCTGGATTTGGGGGATGTAAGTGGAACCACTCACCAGGATGATGTTATGAACCTGTGATTTATCTAGTTTAGCATCTCTTAACACCTTTTCCACAGGATCCAGGGGCTCACAGAAAAGATCAGCATTCAGCTTCTCGATATGGGCTCGAGTGATTGATGTATAGAAATCAATACCTTCATAGAGGAAGTCAGTCTCAATACTGGTCTTAGTATGGGAAGAGAGGGTACACTTAGCACATTCACAAGCAGTGATCAGATGCCAAACAGCCCTCTTGTTCTCACTGATGTCCTTCTTGTGTTTTCGCTTGAACAGCAATGAAATAGTTGACCATATGGTTGTTAAAGTCCTCTCCACCCAAGTGGGTGTCCCCAGCTATAGACATGACTCTAATGATACCATCTTCAATGGTAAGAATGGAGACATTGAAAGTACCACCTCCAAAGTCAACACATTTCTCTTTGCACTAACTTTTTTGTCCAAGCCATAAGCAATAGTAGCAGCAGTTGGCTCACTGATGATTTGGAGCACATTGAGATCAGTGATGGTTCCAGCATCTTTGGCATCCTGACAATAGGGAATTGTTGAAATAAACTGGTACTGTAATCACAGCATTTGTGACAATCTTCCCAAGATAAGCTTCAGCAATTTCTTTTATCTTTGTCAAGACCATTGAAAATACTTCTTCTGGGTAGAAACTTTTGGTCTCCCCTTTGTACTCCACTTGGACATTAGGTCTGCCTACATCATACACCACTATGACTGTCTGACTGCACAAATGCATCGTTGAATCTTCAACCAATCAGACATTTGGCATCAAAAACCACGTTGATGGAGTCCATTGCACCTTGATTCTTTGCTGCATCACCAATTAAATGTTCTGTGTCAGTGGAGGCAACATAGCTCGGGGTGGTCCTGTTTCTTTGGTCATTAGCAATGACCTCTACTTTCTCATGTTGGAAAACTCTCACACAGAAAAAAGTGGTGCCAAGATCAATGCCAACTTTAGGTCCCTTAGATATGGTCGCTGGGGAGCTGGGGGTTGTAGCTGACTACTGTGGAAGGGAAAAAGGGCTGCTGCTGCAATGATGAGCAAATCTTACTAGTTTCTAAAATTATTTTTTGCTGTAAGATAATTCTGTTTATCTCTTTTGAAGATTTCCCATTTGGTCTAAGATAACTTGACATCATCACTTGTTAGTTTACACTAATACTAACAAAATGCTTAGTCAGTAAAGGCCACGTTCATATAGTCATAAAGAAAGATCCACTCTACTGGAGCCTAGATTTAGTTTGTTCCATCATCACATATAGCAATTAATTAAACAAAAATAACTATACACAAAACCAAACACCAAAACACACAATAAGGCACTAAGCCAAATACGTGTGTGTGTGTGTGTGTGTGTGTGTGTGTGTGTGTGTGTATATATATATGTGTGTGTGTGTGTGTGTGTGTGTGTGTGTGTGTGTAATATATATATATATAATATTTATATTTTGATATAGACACAGGGTATATGACAAGAATGCCAGACAAATTCCTTGCACTTCACGAAAAAATGCCAGAGATCTAACCACTCAGTCACTTCATTGAAGAAATGCCACACTTAGATCTAGGGACAAGTTTCAGCACTCACCCAGCAGCTCAAAACCAGAGATAACCTTCCAGAGAAACTTCAAATTCTAAAAAAAGCAACAGTTCCAACTAGAGCAGTAGAGTTTGAAAAGTAAAAATCTTGACCTTCAGACAAGACCAAAGGGTCAGGCTTAAAATCTGTCCTGGTTTCTTTTGGATCCCTTCTTGTGATGCTGTGAGGAGGAAAAGTCTGTTCCTTCCAAATCACATGTCTAGATCCAAGACATAGCTCAAAAAGACTATGAACCGTAAAACTGTAAGAACCTTAAAAACATAAGTAAAAATAATGCAACAAAATATAGATTAGATATGAAATTTTATTCTCTGATATTTACCAATAAAACCTATAGGTAATGAAGACCAACCAAGATGTCAGCCAGAACTAGGAAATAAATTAGATTTTATACCATTTGAGAATAGGGAAAATAATTAACCCCCTTAGTGGCCTACACAAAAAAGTTACACAGTATTACTACTCAGGAAAACTCAAAAAAAATTATCAGTTTTGTATAAATTTTTCTCCTGTCTCTTCCTGGAGGGATGGTCTCCTTATATCCTCTTAAATCTGTGACTAACACAAGGGATATATTTTTGAAGTCTTAATTTGTAACTAGGGAGCAAAGTAACTCATATGAAGTCCAATATTCCCTAAAGGAAATTAGTCTTCTAATATGATAATTGTGAGAAATTATTCTTTCTCACTATCACTGCATGGAGGTGGAAAAATAAAAAAATAAAAAATTTATTAGAATGTCAGCTCTTTGAGGACAGGGACTATATTTTAGTCTTCCTTTGTATCACCTTGTAAAGGAGATCCTGTCTGGCTGATGATAACAGCTCATTAAATGCTTGTGGAAAGCTCAGTGATTATGCAAGTTTCCCTTCAGTAATTCTCAAACTTGTACTTGTGTAGCTCATTCTCTTATTACTCTTCTTAATATTCAGGTTTAAAGCTTTAGGACTTTAGGAGAATTGCTAATAAAACCCATCTCATTTAAATATGGCCCATTTTTTACATTCCATTGTTATCCACATGTAAAATAATTCCCAAAACAAATTTCCCACATACATAACAAAAGAATGACTGAGAGAATAAACTGTAAATCACCCTGAATTCCTTAGAGCTTATTTTCTGGGGGCAGACTCCCAGTTTCTCTTCTCCTTGACTGCCCAAAGGCTTTCTGGGCAGTGTCCATATAGTTCAACCTTCCCTTTCACAGATTATTCCAGATTTCCAAATGCCATCAGATTTCTTCAGGGAAGTTGGAATGGAAAACAAAACTGGCTTCCCTAAATGAGTTCATTTTAGGGGACTTCATGCTAATTCCCCATAAGGATCATTAATAAGTGGCATATCACTTGATGAGTTATAAAGGAGTAAAGAAAAGGATGACATGTTTTCATCAGACACTGACTTCTTTTCAAAAGACCATATTGCTTCTCATGAAATTCCTTTGGCCTTTTGGAAGTTAATTTATTAAAGATATCAACCAAGAGCTTAAGGAGGAGAAAAGTATTTATATAAATCACACAAAGGCTAACAAAACCTATGCAAACAAGATTAGAAGGAATGCATTAAAATGAGAAACAGAAAGAAGTGTTTCCAACAAAGGACTTAATTATAAAATAGAGAACTAAATCAACTTACAAGAAAGCATGTCATTCCTCAATTAATAAATGGTCAAAGAATATGGAAAGGTGATTCTCAAATGAAGAAATTAAAGCAAAAAAGTTATGTGAAATATTGTTCTAAATCATTATTGGACAGGAAAATGCAAATTAAAAATTCTGAGATACCACCTCACACCTATCAGATTGGCCAATATAGATAAAAAAGAAAATGATCATTATTGCAAAGGATGTGGAAAAACTGGTATACTAATGCCTTGTTGCTTGAGTTGTGAACTGATCCAGACTTGTTGAAAATTGGAAGTGTATGTCCAAAGGAAAATAAAACTATGTGTACCCTTTGATTCAGAAATATCACTACTAGATCTGTATCCAAAAGAGATCACGAAAAAAGGGTAAAAAAAACCCATATGTACAAAAATATTCAAAGTGACAAAGATTTGGAAATTGAGGGAATATTCCTCAACTGGAGAATGGCTGAACAAATTGTGGTATATGAATATGATGAAATAATATTGCTCTATAAGAATTCATGAGCAAGGAGATTTCAGAAAAACTTGGAAAGACTTACATGAACTGGTGCTGTGTGAAATGAACAAAACCAGAAGAACATAATAGACATTAATAACAATACTGTTTGATGATCAATGATGATGGACTGATTCATTTCAGCAGCACAATAATCAAAGACAATTTTAAAAGACTTGTGATGGAAAATATCATCCACATCCAGAGAGGGAACTTTGTAGTTAAAATGCAGACCAAAGTTTACTATCTTCCTTTTTGAAATGTTGCCATATGCATTATTTTGTTATTTTATCTCTAATGTGGTTTTTTCCCTTCCATTTGGATTTGAATCTTCTTTCACAACATGATTAATATAGACCTATGTTTAGCATAATTACAATGTAGAGCCTATATTAGATTTCTTTCTGTCACAGGCAAGGAGGAGAAAAAGGAGGGAAGGAGAAAAATGTAAAACTCAAAAGCTAGTAAAAATATGATTGATGAAAACTACCATTTCAAGTTGTTGGAAAAACAAATAACTAAAAATATTTTTAAAAAAGAAAAGGAAATCAAAATAGAGTCATAAAATTTTGATGATCAACCCATCAGGTTACTTGATACATAAAGATGTCATTGATTACTTTCTGATTCTCTAACCCCTCCATCAGGTTCATCCTATGTTGATACTGAATTGATATTCACTTAGTAGTAGGATTGCTGTCTCCTCCTATTCTGACTGGGTGTTTTATGACGTGATAAGATATGCTATAGACTTAAAAAACATTGGGAGTTACTCCTTATCAAAATGTCTTAAGTATAGGAATTCATTTAAGTCTCTTATAATGATAATAAGGTAAGTTTCCTGAATTCCTAGGATGGTTTTCTTCTAATTGTTGGCTCATCTGTGAAAACTAGACTTGTAGATCCAATTAGAGAGGGATCAGATTGTTTCATACAGAGTCTGCCTTCTGATTTTTTGCTGGAGAGACACTGTCCTTGAAGAGGGCAGAGGTTAAGATTCAAACTTACAAACCCCAGTTAGATACTGGGAAACCATTATTTGATCAGAAATAAAAAATTAAAGAACATTTAACTTTGACAACAAAGAATCTGCAATTAGATTGATATCTGGAGAGACCCAGATCTTGGAAAGGGCAGAGGGTAACATTCAGAATTATAAACCTTAGGGATTGAGAAACCTGCTTTTGATCAGAAATTTGGAATTTAGAAACAACAAAAAAAAGAAAAAATAAGAAATTTGGAATTTAGAAACTTCCACACACTATTTAGTGTTTTCTTGGCAAAGATGCTGGAGTGGTTTGCTATTTTGTTCTCTAGCTAGTTTTAAAGATTAAGATACTAAATAAATAGGGTGACTTGACTTGTCCAGGTTCACACAACTTAGTGTCCAATGCAGGATTTAATCTCAGGAAAGTGAGTCTTTCCAGCCCCAGGCTTAGCACTTTATCTACTGCACCAGCTAAGAACCCACAAAACCATAAAAATGACCCAAAATAAAAGCAAAAAAAACCAAACCACAGGACAGGTGGGAATAGCAGGAACACACAACACACAAGAGTCCTAGAAGCAGAGACAGTACAACCAGTTCTCAGGACCTTCTACCAAGTTGGAGACAGTCCCTTCTGCTTCTAGAGATCCCACAATAGCAGCTGCTTTGCATAAAAGGATCCCCAAGGGCAGGGCCTGCAGGCCCAGGGAGATAAACTAGGTCTGGGGGCAGAGCAGCCACAGGGAGGAGACACTGCAACATGGGGTCCCTGTCCCAGCTTCTCTGTGGGCTCCTGATGCTTTTGGTCCCAGGTGAGAACATGAGCCAACACAATATTCAGTCCTTTAATTGTTTATAAGATGAGAGAATTCAAAGAATCTTAGAAAATGAGCCAAGACAGGCTAAGTGGGAATGGGGTTTTCTAGGATTTCAGTGGGATCTGCAGAGTCAGGCTGTCTGTAGGCCAAGTGTCAAAATGAAGAAGACTATGTAAGGTTCATTTCATGTTTGTTGGTCATTAATTCTTTTTTTTTTTAGGTTCCAAGGGGGAAGTTGTGCTGACCCAGTCTCCGGCCTCAGTGTCTGTGACCCCAGGAGAGAATGTCACCATCAACTGCAAGGCCAGTGAGAGTGTCAAACACAGTGATGGAAACATATATCTGTCCTGGCTCCAACAGAAGCCTGGACAGTCTCCTCGGGGTATCATTTACAGGGTTTCCAACCTGTTCTCAGGAGTCCCTGCCCGGTTCAGTGGCAATGGTGCTGAGAAGGATTTCACCCTCACAATCAGCAGTGTGGAGGCTAAAGATGGGGCAGTTTATTACTGTACTCAAGTATCTCTTAATCCTCACACAGTGATGCAAACCCTAACCAAAACCCCCCAAGGCCTGGGCTGGTCATGGTCAGGAAGGCTCAGCTGCCACTTCTGCTTCCTCTCCTCCATTTGCAGTGTCTCTGGGGTTGAGAAGATTAAAGGATTAAGGATAGGATTTCTCTCTTATCACATTCAGCTTAGATCAGTGTATATACCATGAAAATACTGTAATGACTAACAGACTGCCTTCTGTGGAGGCAAGGCAAAGGGAAAGAAGACTGGGGGGGGGAAGAAAATTGTAAAACTCAAATTAAAATCTTAAAAAAAACACAAAATAAAGCAAATTATACTTCTGAAAATAAAAAAGAAGATTAAAGGATTCAGGCCAAAGGTCTTGGTCTGACATTTCTGAGCCCTGAAGGCTCTTGCCCCACCCCAACACCCCTCTCTGTATTGTCAAGGAAAGAACCAACCCCTCTCTCATATTGGGTGAACCTTTCAATACCCGGGGCCTGAGACACTTTCTCATTCATATTTCTTTTGGTTCCGCAGATGAAAGCACAACCAGAAGCATGAATTGGAGGTGCCTTCTTCTGTCCTTTCTTCCTAGCTCAATATTCCAAATCAAAGAATAACTAATGGAGTCAACAGCTCAAGAAGACCCTGGAGTTGCCTACAGATGCTTGGGTTAAAGATATAATAGAGGTGCCTCCTCTGTATGTTGACTCCTTCCTAGATTTATTATATCTCTCCAGGGAATGTTCTCTATAGAGAATCATGAGCTGCCTGAACACAGTGAGGGTCACTTTACTCTCAACTCCACCCCTCACAGGCATGGAACATTGATTATGTCAACTTATAAATACATGCAAACATTCACACACAGAGAGGCATATTTTAAAACCACTTCCCTTCTCAAGGACAGAGGTTTATCTCTCAACCATCTCCTTTCTAAACTTCCTATTCCCTCTTCATCTTCTCTTCCTGGGCTTCCAGGGTCTCTGTGATATAATTAGTCTGTCAAGTGGAAAACTCAAAATTAGACTTAGGGCTGTAGAGAGGACTACCTTACACAGGGAGTGTTGCTGATGGGATTTGGGGTCACCAATTAAAAAATGAAATCCTAGGTTCCTGAAAGGCAAAGGAATTCAGGTGCACACTGGTATTTTTAAACTCCTCATGATTTATTACGAATTGCAGTAAGCACTTTGAGGACAAATTAGTTGAACTTTGAATGATGATGAGGAAAAGAGAGAGAGAGAGAGAGAGAGAGAGAGAGAGAGAGAGAGAATGCCCAGGTCTTATAGCATGGGGCGGGGGGGGGGGGGGGTGCATGGTGCACATGACCTAAAAGCCATTCTCCAGTATGGAATGTAGAGTCCAGAAGAAGAAAGAATAGCAGGCGCGTCCTCTTAGACATACTTCTGTGGTGGGTTCCACAAGGCATGGCACTTAACAGGAAGTGATATCCTAATCCTTCTTGACCTAAGGTGCCTGAATGACATCAGGTATAAGGTTGGAAGCTGGGGGTTGGGAAAGAGGAGACAGGATACAAATTTTACATTAAACAATGAAACACTAGGAGTCAATTTACATCTCAAGAGTAAAGAGCCTTCCAGCCTTTAGCAAGATTTAACAGCATTAATGTTAACAGAATCTGTCTCTGATTATAAATTTTCTACATTCACAATTTTCTACATCAGGAGCATCAGAGGTTGTTCTGGGTAATACTAATTGCAGAATCTATTGAGAAGGGAGAGAAATGGACATGGGGAGGCCAGATACAGAAAAGCCAGAAAGAGTAAGTAAAGACCAAGGAGCAGAACATGGATGGAAAGTCATCTACTGATCATTTTTGCAATTAGACTCTGCATTATATTGAGTCTCTCATGAATCACAAGCTTGTGGTAGTCAAAGGGCTTGGAGAGTTCATTCAAACTATGAGCAATGCCTGCAGGGTAGTCTAAGAAACATCATTCATAGTGTAATATTCTGACAAAAGATAATCCCCTGGAGAAGGAAATGTAAGACCACTGGAGCATCTTTGGCAGAAAAATCCCATGGACAGTCTTAAAGTGATAAAAGATCTGATATAAAGGATATGAGTCCCTCAGGGTAGAAACGCCCAACAAGATGCAGAGGAATGGGAAGTAGCTTTAGAAGAATATCATTTTCTCTAATATAGAAGGAACCAGGAGACAGATAGGGATGTGTTGAAGATATATTAAAGAGATTGTTGGACTAAGGTCATGGAGATGGCCAGAGAACCCAGAGTATTCATTTGAATGCACATGGACAGATTAATTGTGGCAAGAAACACAGGTACATGGAAGGGGATTTATCTTGTGCCTATTGTGTACTATGAACTCTAAATTTTAAGAACCTTAAGATTATAGGTTAGCATAGCTTAACAGAAAAATATAGATTAGACAAGAAGATTTTTTCCTCTGGGATTTGCCAATAAACTTAGACATCATCAAGGCCATCTAATATGTTCACACAGAAATGGCAAAGAAATTGGACACTTATACAATAACAAAGATTTGAGAAAATAATCTCCTTAGTGACTTAACCATAGGAATTTCCACAAATTGTCTACTCAAACCTGATCTACAAAAATTATCAATACTTATCTGAACTCTGGTTGTCTATTCCTGGGAAGATGGTCTCCTTACATCTTCTTCATTGTTTTCCTAGATGTGTAATTAGGAGGGAGAGATTTTAACTTTTATCTAGGGAGCAAAGTGACCCACATGAATCCTCTCCATTACCACATATCTGCAGCAAAATATCTGATGTGCGTCTGAACATTTAATGAGATCAGGGTTGAAGAGATGCGACAAACAAATGTCAAGAAGGCAATCTCTTAACTTTGTTGTTGAATATCCAGACTCTTATAACAAAAATTATCTCAGAAATGACACATCAGAAGGAACCCAGCTGCATGGTTACCCTGGTTAAAATTATGATATTTATCCTTTGAAGTCTGTGGGCTTCCTTATCAGAAAGTTTCCCAAACACTTGCAGTTCCGCAGATGTTTAGGTCAGGATTCGTTGGTTGAGCAAGAATGCATGCTTGTCCTTGGTGACTTTAGTTCCAGGGACATCTGTATCCTCACTCCTTTAGAAGCTGGTTCTCAATACTTCCCCCTTCTCAGACTTAAGCTAAAGCTTTAAAAGGTGTATTTGGGTACTCAAATGTTGTCCCAGAGAAAAAAGACATTTGTGACAAATGGGAATAAAACATAATATCAATAATAATGCAAAAATACTAGGAAGCATGCTCAGTAATAGTTTCATAAATTGAAACAGATCAAACTTATAAACATAATTAAACAAATTATCAATATCTGAGTCCATTTCCATTCTAGGTGCCAATGCAATATCATTAACAATTTTATGCAACTGATTCATATTCATAGTTAAAGAATCATTATGCCATATTCCATTTAAATAATTTTTATATTGTCCCAAATAATAAGTGAAATATTATATTTTAAAGGATTAACACAAATAGAAGAAAATCTATAATTGCATTGCAATTGTAAAGCTCATCTCTGTTGCAATATGATCCCCTATGTTCATTAGAGATTCATAATGCATTAGTCAAATGATAAAGATCATCATTAATTCTCTCCTGAGTCTTTAATGCTCTAGTAACATTTTCAGATAATTCTTGAATATATATTTTTCTTCCATCTTTTCCATATTCATCATATGTATGGACATAGTTGTGGACCTAGCAGCTGCACTAGCTGCTATAATACTTAATATTCCAAACACAATCCTCTCACACTTCTCTTTTTTCTCATTCTTTTTAATACCTTTTCTAAAACTCATCAGCAGGAGACATATACCAACCTACTACCTTAGTGGGTATTAAAGCAAATTTTAGTTAACTTATTATAAAAACCACATCATCTTTCATCATTTCTTTACCTACACATGCTCAAATAATGCAGTTATCAGAGTTTCTCTTTTTCTCTGGTAATATAGCATTTTTAGAAGATCCTATCATGAAAGTGGTATTTGGTCCTGTGCATGCAATCATTGACAGTTTCTCTTCTGCATACGATATTTTGCCCAATGTCATATTCTACTTTCAAAATCTTACCTTATCTACTGGACACATGTGCCAGGAGATCCCAGGCAATGAAGCTGAACCTTGATAGATATAGTGAGGGCAGAACTGCAAACATGCCATGTGGTATAGCAACAGCAACAGTGAGGCAAGGTTGCCTAGTGACTAAAGTCCATTCAAAGCAAAGTTCCATGACCAGGGCTGCTGGTGCTTTCCTGAACCCAGGGACCATCAGCTCTGTGATTTAGCTACAGCAAAATTCATCCAGAAGATGAGAACATAGAGTTGCTACTTTGCCAAACTCAGGACAAGCTTGCTTGCTGGACCTTAGTTCTGGAAAACAAGATGTTTCCTAGTAGTAAAAAGAGAGAAGTTAAAAAAGGAGAGAGCTGGTCATGACTTGGGAGTCCAGACAAAGACAAACTTTATTTCTGAAGGCTACAAAAAACTTGTTGAGGAGAAATTTTACTTGCCCTTTACTCTTAACCCTCCATCCAATTGGTTTTTCATCTACACAAATAGTCATTCAGAATTTCACTTTTAGATTTTGTTCTCACTGTAAATGGGGGTCAAGTTCATCAAACTGGCTATTTCTGGGAACTACAAACTCACCCAGACAATTATCCATTCTCCTGGATGCTTGATTTATTCAATCACAGCAGAGTTCATAACAACAGAGCAAAGATTTACTGTTTTAGCTAATTAAACAAAGAATCCCTTCTGCTTTTCTATTTTTATCTAGAGGTGACAGGAAAAAAAAATGGATTCATGTAAAAAACCTTTACTTTTTTCCAACTCAAAGTGCTTTTAAAAAACAGTAGGTGGCAATGGGATTCTGAGCCAATAAAATAACTTCTCTACTCAATTCTGGGGAAGCTAGGTAGTGCAATGATTAGCGTTCCAAGCTTGAAGTCATAGAAGACTCATTTTCCTGTTTTCAAATCCAACCTTAGACACTGGCTAGTTGGGTAACACTGGGCAAGTTACTTAACCCTATTTGCCTCACAGTTTCCTCACCTGTAAAAGATGCAGGAAAAGTAAATGATAAACCAGTATCTTGGCCAAGAAAATTTCAAATAGATTCATGAAGAGCCTTAACACGACTGAAATAACTGAACCACCACAACAAATATTCAATCCAGAATCCCTCACCTGAAACCTTCTCTCAACTCCCAGCCCCTCTGTCACAGTTCCAAGAGGGTGTTTTTCCAGGTCCACACCCTGCTACATTTTCTTCCTCCTGTAGTTTCACTTCTCCTCAGCTTCCTCTTCATTTATGACTTCTATCTTCTCTTTCCCTTATCCTGCAATGTTCTCTTCTCCTTCTCAAGAAAGTTGAATAGAGGATCAAATACAAACAGTATGCAAGGTCCTTTGGAGCAGGGAATAAGAGGACTGAGAGAAGCCATTGATCTCTCCCCTGCATTGGAGGAGGAGAATTCCTAATGTCAGTTTGAGCCATGTTCCTCTTTGCTGTAACTACTAGATATCTGGGATGCAATACTACTAGATACTTGGGATGCAATTCCACATAAGCTTTTGAAAAAGTGATTCTCTTATTGTTCAAGTTAGAAAGAAACAGGCTGAATGATCCTGGGATTTAATGACTTAGGAAAGTGGTGGGGTGGTTGATCTCAAAGCCTAGACTTTTGAAGCCCACCTAAGCCCTTATACCTTTTGCTAACTGCTACTTTTACACCAATCTTGGGTCTAAGTTCTAGGTGATCTTTCCCCTCAAGGTTCTAGGCATACCAATGAGTCAGATATTATTCTCTAATAGAATTGGCTCAAGCTCCCACCAGCATGCTCTTTCCCCAAGATGTAAGCGGAAATGTTTTTATTTAACTGACCTGGTTTCTATTAGTTCTGTGCCTCTGGACTGATGCCTCTGAAAGAAAAAATGAGGCCGCCTACTTCACACAACTCTGCTTCACTTCTATCTAATTTACAGGTGAGTCAAAAGCAGGTGAAGGAGCAGCAGGTGCAGATTCACTGGGAGTTGTAGACATGACCCTGCTGATAGGAGGCTCAGGCCGTTGGGTCGTCTTTTCATGGGACTGAAGCAGCAGGGGGATTCGGCAGCCACCCCCCCTTCCCCCGGGTGTCTGAACAATACTTTTTGAGGACTATACTACTCACCTCCTAGTGTGAGAAGGGCTGGAAACAGTGACTAGAAATAATGTGCTTCACCCAACCTTAGCAAGTTGGAAAGGGATCCTAAACTGTGGTCAAAAGATGGAAAAAAAAATGTACAAAACCTTTTGTGAATATTTTCCACTCATGTTTAGCACATGGAATGTGTACACAAGCTTATGGACACCAAAAAATGAAAGATATAGACATATTTCTGCATCTGACTTCTATATGGATTCATTTTGTTTGACAATAATTTTGTTTACTCTATCTGCATTTTTTCTTTTGACATTTTAATTCTCTCAGTTAATTTGGATCCCTGGGAGGGAGGGAATAAAATCAGTGACATAAAAATAGATCCACCGAAACATTTTTAAATGCATGGAAGAGAATGGAAAAAAGTTCAGTAGAAACACAGAGGAACAGAACTTTTTTTTAAATGAAGAATTTAATACATAACTTTTTCAAAAGGCAAGCATTATGAATTAGAGATTCTTGTTTTATAGAGAGTTCATTTTGTGTTTTGGGCATGGGTGTGTGTGTGTGTGTGTGTGGGTTTAAATGCTATTTTAGATTTTAAGCTAAAACAATGAAATTTAAAGATATTGGTTTAGAGTATCATATTCAGGAGTAGCAAAGAACTGAGAGCAAGAATGCCTTAGAGAACAGCTGCAGAATTTCTGGGATTTAAAAATAAAAGAAAATCAGCAAAGAGTAAAAGATAATGAATATGAAGAAATCAAAAAAATGGAAGATGCAAATGAAGCAAAGTAAAATAACGTATATCCCAGCTAGAAGGAAAGTTGATTGATCGAATGACTACAGTGAGAAAACATTCCATGACTGAGACATCAAAAATCTGTTAAATGCAACATGCAATCATGATGTGAAAGTGAGATGTGCTTCTTTCCTTTGAAAAGAGATGTGTTGAGGTAGCTAGATGGTACAGTGGATAGAGCACTGGCCTTGGAGTCAGGAGTAAACTGAGTTCAAATCCGGCCTCAGACACTTAATAATTACCTAGCTGTGTGGCCTTGGGCAAGTCACTTAACCCCATTGCCTTGCAAAAACTAAAAAAAGAAAACTAAAAAAAGAAAAGAGATGTGTTGGACTTTAAGTGGGGTGTTAGGAATATTGTCAGACATGGAAAGTGTAGTGGATTGCTTGGTTTAAGTATATTTATATATGTAAAAAGGAAGGGTTTAAAGTGTCTCTTTGAGAAGTGACAGCAAAGAAAAGTTAACAACTAAATGCATGAAAAATTATCAACTGGAAAAAATTAAGTATATATATATACATACATATATATGTATATATATACATATATATGTATGTACACACATACACACACATATATCAATACAACAACCCTTCTCAGGGCATATCCCTATGTGGAATTCACAGCTACAGATTGAGCCTTCTGGAAGGTTAATATTAATTTTTAAAAGTTATGCCTCAGCATACTCCTACCTTGACAAGAATGTCTGTAAACTCCCTATCAAAAAATTGCCTCCATTCATTGGAAGCCTTCATTCAGATGGTACAATAAGGACAGTTACTACAAAACTTAGGAAACAAAAGCTTGGAACCACCACTTCTACACAGAATCCATGGCACAAAAGTGAACACAGTAGAGATAATATGGCAATGATGTCATTCATGACATCAGATGACCTTTCTCCCTTTGGTCACCCCTCTACAACCCCTTTCCATTGTATCTCTATGCTGGATGTCTATGATCTTTGGCTTTCTGGAGCTTATAACCATCACCCCACTCTACCAAGAGGGATTATGATACATACCTGCACCTACCTGTCCCCTGCTCCTATAGTAGACAGACAATTCCTCTGCCCTCAACTCGATATCAGTGAATATTTCTAAGTGCATCAAAACAACAGATTCTAGATCTCTCAATATTCTAAGATAGCATAGAATAAACAATAAAGTGGCATCCATCTATCCTCAGTGCCATGGCCAAGAGGGGAATAGACAGGGCAAGCAACTTTCCCCTCACTGGTTCTCCAAAGACAGGTAAAACAAATGGATCTTTTTATGTGTGTCAAGCTCCACCTTAGTGACCCCTGGTCCTATCATTTAAGCAGGCAATTAGATTTCCTCATCACCCAACTAGTACACACCTTCAGTCATACATGGACAGAAACAGATCCAAAAAGTTTCATATGGTAGACCAGAACCATGAAGAGAGTATCTGTATTAGTCCCTAAGAAGGGTAAAGCTGTGTGTGCCCAATGCCTTTAATACTAATGTAAGGTCTAATAAACCTCTCACCATCAAGATATCTGCCTTACAACTATTGTTAAATTATTTCCATTCTTCCTGCTGTCATGTTTTTCCTTTCCATTAAATTCATATGGCTGTATACTCTCTAACATTTACGGTCACATTCCTCCTCCTCACCACACTACCTCCAGCACAGGATAATATCTCCTTGCCCCAAAATAAACTGAATTTGTTTCCTGTTTTTTTCTTCTCAATAAAGGGATATTCTTTGGAGGAAAAGTTGATCTCATCTGGATCCCTCTCACCCGAATGTAATGTACATATGGTCCTTTGGAGTCAAATTCAAGGGGCTTTTCTCAATTTTCATTCTCTGTCACCTACGGATGTGACACTGTTGATCCCCATCTCCTACTGAATATTCCTTCTCTCAATTTTTAAGACAGTGCTCATTTTTGGTTCTCCTTGCTATCAGACCACTCTTCAATCTGCCTTGCTGCATCCTCCTCTAATCATATATGTCCCAATTCCATAAATATTGATTAAGCACCTACTGTCTACAAGGCATTGTGCTAAGTCCCAGGGATACAAATAAGAAAAAAGAGACTCTCTTCCTCAAGAAGCTTACAATAAAATGGGGAAAACAATACATAAAAAGAATGTCTGGAGAGGAGTAGACACTAGGAGGTATCTTATATCATGGAGTTGAAACCAGAAAAGCTTCAGATGAACAGTGGAGTTGATCTAAAAGAATAGATCCATTGGTTCATGAGAATGAGCTCAGAATTCAGATTCTGGTCTCTAAGAAGTAAGACACTGGGAGGACTGGTACTTTAGCTTCCAGTTCAATAAGAGGAAATGAGAGGTGGGAGGTGGTGTCCAGGCTTGAGGTAGTAGTAGTAGTGGTGATGAGCACTGTTGAGCTTATCCTCAGAGGAGGATGTTGCTCCAAGATGCTGAATCTAGAGACAACTGGAGAGGTTAAGTGGAGAAGTCCAATAGGGATTACTGTGGACACTTTCCTCTTTTCCCTCTATATGATTTCACTTGATAATATCATTAGGCTACATGAATTGAATTATTCTCTCACTAAGGATGACTCTCACATCTTCCTTTTCTGTCCCAACTTTTCAGCAGACTTCCAATCTCTCATTTCCAAATGCCTTTCAGACATCTCAAACTGGATGACCTGTATGCATCTTAAACTCATCATGTCTAAATCAATGTTGTTTGATTCCCCCTTTACACTCCTACCTTCCCCATTAGTATAAAGACAACACCACCTTTCCAATCCCTCAGGTTCACAATCTAGGAATCATCCTGGATTCTTCCTGCTCTCCTTTCCATCTCAGGGCACTGTGCATGAAAGATAGCTTATTTTTATTTTCTTTGACTTCAGAGTCCTTAGTTGTCTGCCTTGGGGCCTGATGGAACATGATGGTCAAGGTGGTAGTAGTGTTGTACTTCCCTCAGGGTGCTCTGCTACCTAAACTAGGTGAACTGGTCTGTCTTGTGTCTGAGGGTGGGTAGGCAGTGGATGGAGATGGCAAGTTCCTTCTCCCAATCAATTGCATTCCCATATTTTGACCATGAGCTGTGAGCTAAAAGAAGAAATGTGGGGGTAGGGATTTGGGAAAGAAAGAAGGATACCCTTCCAAGTACTCCTGTTTCTACTTGCTTTTCACCAGGAAGTCATTGTTAGCAACATGTTGTTTACATCTCTGATGCATCTTTTCATTGCATTTGAGTCACCTCTAACTATATGAACCAAAATTTAACTCTTAGAACCTGGTTAAAAATTTGTAGTGACAAATTGTATTTTGCTACTTAACAATTCTATTCAACTGCCTTTTCCTGGCTTGTGATTGATGACCACGTATAGGTAATGTCAAATGGGGATTCTTATCCTCTTGGAGATTGCAATCCTTCCCTTTTCTGATTCCTGCCAAATATGAAATTCTGTAAATTCCATGGACTTTCTCTAATACTTGGAATAAAATTATAAAATATAAAAATATTTTGGACCACCAAAATATAGTCCCGGTCTGCAAGAAATTGTGGGGGGGGGGTTACATACCAGGAATCCTTTCTATTTTGAGTAAATCATGAGCCAACACTTGCAGAAAAGCATGGAAAAATATTGGATCAAAGCACTTGCAGGAAAAAAATGGAAAAATATTGGACCAAATGAAAAGAGATGGACTATGTGTTGCACTAATAAATAGAGTAACAACATCAGTGACAACACTTGGGATAAATGGAAAAGGAAGAAATTTTTTCTTATTTTCTTCAAATAGTGATCTTGTGTTTGGTGTTTCCTGTCCAGAAAGTGAGTCTGTCACTCGTATGGCAAGTCCTGGATGACACAAAACAGAGCCAGTCACTTCTAATGACCTCAGGTTCAATTTAAATAAGAATCCTATTCCCAGGTGACTGGGGCTTGCCCCTTCTTTGGAAGCCTCACTTTAGCTCAGATTGGGAACCTATCTTCTTGTTTAAACTTTTATGGCTAAACTCCAATCTCTCTTGTGCCTTCTGGGAACCAGTATTTCTATGTATGTGGAATTCCTGGTAGAGGTGTTCACAATTCAGCAGGAGCTGGCTATTCATGAAATTGCAAGAAAGAAAAAAGGAAGAAGAATAATCTCCTCCCAAGGGCAGAGGCCTAGGAGGATAAAAAGAGCAGTAAATGGGAGGAAAAGTCTAAATCCCTCCCAAAGGGGATGAGAAATTATGATTTAGTAGGGTGGCTAAAGCCTCGTTTATTTTTTCCCTTGAGAACTGCTAGACCATGAAGATAGGAGGGTCTGTTTATCAGCCAGGGTCCCAGCTGCACAAGGCTGGTGCAGACCAACTGACACCTGTCTTGCCTCCCAAGGAAACATTAAGTGTTGACTATAGAAGGAAAATAAGAAATTATGCTAGTTGTGGTGCCATCAATTCATCCTTGACACCTTTCTGAGTCTCCAGCATATTTCCAGTATTGTGTTTCTGGAAGATGTGGCATCTCAAGAGGAAAATTTCAAGGGATCCCTTAATATTTCCCAACTCAAGGCAGTTCAGATTCCAGGGTTATCTATTCCCTATATTTCAAAATTTTCTCAGGAAATGTCTCCAATACAAGGTTGATACAGCCAGAAAAGTGAAGGTTTGGACACTTTCAACTATAAATAAATCCTAATTTTAACTCCTTTCTCTCCTTTTTTTTAACTCTATATAGGGATCTCTTTATTTATAGTGAGGTTTCCATTCCATCATTTCCTCCATCAATATAAATATTGATTATACTGTTTGGAACTGCAAGTCAGAATCTAGACTTTGCAATTTTCTTACCCTGTTTCTTTCATATACTTTATGGTCCTCAGACTGACCCTGCTATTCCTTAAAAGAACACTCCATCTCTCAGTTCTGAGCTTTTTTAGTGGATGTCCATGGATGGAATATTCTCCCTCTCTCACCTACATCTCTGTTCCTTTACCAGTTTTAAGACAAATATCCACTTTCTACATGAGGATTTTTGTGAAAATTCCCTTCCTCAACCCCCATTTTCAGGCTTTCATAATTCCCTTCACATAAACTGTATCTATCTTGTAAGTCCCTAAGCTTTTGTGAAGAGGTCTTTTGTACTAGAATGTGAGTCCTTGAGGGCAAGGATTCTATTTTAGCTTCCCTTGTATCCCAGGGCATGGTAACCAGCCTTACTCATGATAGGAGCTAAATGAATTCTTATGGACTACTCATTAACTAATCACATTTCCCTTCAGCAATTCCCAAACCTGTCCTAGTACAGCTCATTCTTTTCTTCCTATCCTATTCAGATCTAGGTTTTTAGGGAAATTGTTAATAAAATCTCAACTCATTAAATGTAGCTTATTTTTTTCATCCTTTGGACAACTTTTTAGATTCCATCTCCATCTGTAGGAATGTCAGTTAATTCCCCAAAGAATTTTCCTGCATTCACAGAGAGAATAAAGAGTAAAATTTACTTTGAATTCCTCTGAGTTCCTTTTCTGAGGTCAGATTTCCACTCTCCAGTTTTTCTTACCCTTGGATGCCCAAATGCCTTCAAGGCAGTGACCTCTTTGTCCTGCCTTCCCTTACCCAGTCTCCTCTGTATCTCAATTACTTTTCCCTCTTGCACCAGTGTCATTACTTAAGGATAACAGATTTCCTCTTGGAAGTGGGTTGTGAAATAAAACTGATGCTATAAACAATTCCAAGGAATATAAGAAGGCCAGGTATTCCATTTTAAAAGACTCCACCCTAAGCCTCCCAAAAGGTCATTAATTTATGGAATAAACAGTTCATGAACTGGAAGAAGCTGCAGGATTTCAGAAACTGTCAGATATTTGCTGCCTTCAGTTCCTAATATTTTTTTCTGACAAAAGATCTAGTTAAAAGCAGGATTAGTGGCTCCTTTCTGATTTGATATTTTATGTTTTTATCAGATATGTTATAGGTATATAAAACTTTAGGATTGTTCCTTTTCTGCAAAAAATCTAGGTAATAAATGTCATGAATCTGGGTCTCCTAACAGAGATGATCAGACTAGTTTCCATTTTTCTCAGAATGTTCTCTCCCTAAATGTTGGGAAAGCCAACTTGTAGATGCATTTAGAGGGAAACCACATTAATTTAAACTGTTAGCCCTCTATTTAACACTAAAAATGAAATAACAAGAGTTAGCTTAACATGAAGTTTCATTCTCTCAGGTCATACCAAAAAACCTGTAGATGGAAGGTATCATTAAGGATATCAACAAAGAACTTAAGGAGGAGAAAAGTATTTATAGACATCACACAAAGTCAAACAAAATCTGTGCAATCATGATTAGAAGGAATGCATTAAAGTGAGAAACAGAAAAAAGTGTTTCTAACAAAAGACTCATTTCTAAAATAAATAGAGAACTGAGTCAATTTACAAGAAAGCAAGTCATTCCTCAATTGATAAGTGGTCAGTGGATAAGGAAAGGTGACTCTCAAATGAAGAAATTAAAGCAAAAAAATTCATCTCAAAAACTGTAAGAAAACATTCATTATTGATTAGGGAAATACAAAACATCTCTGAGGAACTACCTCACACCTATCAGACTGAACAAATTGGCTAAAAAGAAATGATCATTATTGCAGGGGATGTAGAAAACCTGGGACACTAATGCATTGTTGGTTGAGGTGTGAACTGATTCAACATTTTTAGAAAGCAAGTTAGAAGTATGTCCAAAGGTCAATAAAACTGTGCATACCCTTTGATTCAGAAACAACACTACTAGATCTGTATGCAAAAGAGATTATGAAAAAGGGTAAAAAACCCATTTGTACAAAAATATTCAAAGTAGCAAGAAATTGGAAATTGAAGTAATGTTCATCATTTGGAGAATGGCTGAACAAATTATAGTCTATGAATATGATGAAATAATATTGTTCTATAAGAAATCATGAGCAAGTAGATTTCAGAAAAACATGGAAAGACTTAACATGAACTGATGCTATGTGAAATGAGCAGAACAAGAAGCACATAATAGGCATTAGTAAGAACACTGGGTGATGATCAATGATGATGGACTGGTTTATTTAAGCAGCTCATTAATCAAAGACTGTTCTAAGGGACAGCTAGGTGGAGCAGTGGATAAAGCACCAGCCCTGGAGTCAGGAGTATCTGGGTTCAAATTTGGTCTCAGACATTTAATAATTACCTAGCTTTGTAGCCTTGGGCAAGCCACTTAACCCCATTTGCCTTGCAAAAAAAAAAAGACTATTCTAAAAGACTTGTGATGAAAAATACAATTTTTTCCTTTCTGTTTGTATTTGTTTCTTCTTTCAAAATGTGATTAATATAGATCTATGTTTAGCATAATCATATGTAGAACCTATATTAGATTTATGTCTGTTAAAGGCAGGGAAAAGAGAAAGGAGACAAAAAGAAAAATGTCAAACCCAAGACCTAGTAAAAAAATGTTTGATGAAAACTTCCATTCCATGTTGTTGGAAAAACAAGTTAATAAAAATATTTATTAAAAAGAAAAGGAGAGGGGTGACTAGGTGGCGTAGTGGGTAAAGCACCAGCCCTGGAGTCAGGAGTACTGGGGTTCAAATCCGGTCTCAGACACTTAATAATTACCTAGCTGTGTGACCTTGGGCAAGCCACTTAACCCCATTTGCCTTACAAAAAAAACACCTAAAAAAAAAGAAAAGGAGATAGGGGACCAAGATGGCAGAGAGAAGGCAGGCACAATTCTATAAGCTCCAGATCTGCCCCCATGTATGATATGAAACAAACGTCTTAACAGAAATCCAATCAACAAAACCCAGAAAGAAAATCCAGGAGAAAGAATATCTACCTGAGGATTTGTCTTCCACAATCTTGGGTGAGTCTGGGTACAGAGGGCAAACTCTGCTGGGACCAGGGAGAGCCTGGGAGCCTGGATTAGCTTGGATTAGCCTGATTAGCAGTGGGGTTGGAGCCAGGAACCTGAGGGTCTGAGAACCTGATCAGCAGAGGGGCTAGAGCCTGGTGAATCATGGGGGTTTGGGTCAACTATGTAGCAGAGGCATTGGTGGTGGCAGTGACCTTCTGGAAAATGTCAGCAGGGCTAGAGGAAGAGTTCTGGTGCAGGAGAGCTGCAGACATCATCCCTGGGCTCCGCCCCACGCTAAGGCCTCACAGCAGAACCACCTCAGCTGACAATAGGGAGAGTGATGACTTCACCCCAGAGTAGAAGCCAAAATTGATGGAAGACAAAAATATTTAACAGGGCCTCAATCTAGGTCACAGACACTCCAGAGAAAGCAACCAGCCAACTAGAGATATACACTCAGTGAGTAAAGCCTTTAGGGATCCTGACACCAAACACATGTGAACCAACACAAGGTTTTAGGATAATGAAGAAAGGCCAGCACAAAGAAGGGTCTATAGAAAAATTCTTGGAAAGAAAAGACACTAACTCAGAGAGACCTAGAACCTATGAGGAGAATATGACCTGCTCTCTAGCTCAAAAAGATTTCCTTGAAGAATTAAGGAAGGAGTTCAAAAATCAATTGGAAAATTGGGACAAAAAAATTAACACCTTGCAACAAAAAACCAAATCATTGGAAAATACAACTGGACAAATGCAAAAAGAAAATAATTCTCTCAAAACCTCAATGGGTAAAATGAAAAACTCTTTCAAAAAGAGAAATGACAAATTGGAAAAGGAGTTGCAAAAAGTAAATGAAGAACATTCTTCTCTAAAACAAAGAATGGAGTCTGTGGAAACTAATGATTTCATGAGCCAGCAAGAGTGTTAAACAAAACCAAAAAATAGAAAAAAATAGAAGAAAATGTAAGATACCTCACCAGCAAAACCACTCACAAATAGATCAAGAAGGGACAACTTGAGAATTATAAGTCTTTCTGAAAACATTGAAGAGGAATAAAAAGCCTAGACTCAATATTACAGGATTTAGTAATGGAAAATTTCCCTGATATCATGGAACCAGAGGGCAAAATAGTTATTGAAAGAATACAATGATCACCTCTGAAAAGAGATCCTAAAATGAAAACACCAAGGAATGTGGTGGCCAAGTTCCAGAACTATCAGATAAAAGAGAAAATCCTACAAGAAGCCAGAAAGAAACAATTTAGATACCAAGGAGTCACAGTAAGGATTACACAGGACCTGGCTGCATCAACATTAAGGGATCAAAGGGCCTAGAATGAAATATTCTGAAGAGCAAGGGAGCTTGGAATGAAGCCAAAAATCCACTATCCAGGCAAAGCTGAGCCTTCTCTTTCAGGGGAAAAGATGGATTTTTAATGAAATGGAAGACTTCCAACAATTCCTGATGAAAAAAACCAGAGCTAAATAGAAAATTTTACATCAAACAGGAGGTTCAAGAGACACATACGAAGGTTTAAAAAGGGGGGTAGGGGTAAAGAAAGAAAATCCTGCTATCCAGTAAGATAAAACTGGCTATATCCCAGCATGGGAAAAAGATTCTCATAACTCTTGAGAACTGTAACTCTAACAGAGAGAATATACTTAGCCAGAAGTGATGGACATTTGTGACTTAGCCATGAGACTGCTACCTAATGGGATGTAACTAGCTATATCCCTACTTGGGAGACTCCAATAACTCTCAAGAATTATAACTCTATTACAGAGCATATATTTAGCCAAAAGTGATGGATACTCAGGATTTTCTATGACTTAGATAGAATAGTTAAAAAACACTTCCTCCTTAAAAAGGGGGACAGAAAGGAGATGGGAGGAGGAAGGGGATCAAATGGCATAAATTTCATTACATTAAGAGATACAAAAGTCCTATTGTAATAGAGGGAAAGAAGGGAGGAGATGAGAAACACTCAAATCTTCCTCTCATTAGACTTGGCTTAAAGTTACACATACACATACACATACACATACACACACACACACACACACACACACACACACACACACACACACACACACACACAGAGTTAACTTAAAAAAAAATCTTACCTTTCAAGTATTAAAAGGTGAAAAGGGGGGTGAGACAGGGAGGAAGAGAATAAAAGAAACTAACAAAAGTAAGGGAAGGGGGAAAAGGGAAAAAGGGAAAGGGGAAAGAAAGGGAAGGGAGTGGATAAAGGAGGGCAAACACACTGAAGGGGGTGGTATTCAGAAACAAAGCACTGGGGAATATGGATAAAAGGGGGAAGGGGGGAATACAAACAGAGAGAAGATAACATGGAGGGCAATAAAGAGTTAATAATTATAACTTTGAATGTAAATGGGATGAACTCTTCCTTAAAATGTAAGCAAATAGCATACTGGAATAAAAACCAGAATCCTACAATATGCTGCTTACAAGAAACTCATTTGAAGCAGAGAGACACATATAGAGTAAAGGTAAATGGTTGGAACACAATACATTTTGCTTCAGCTGAAGTGAAAAAAAGCAGGGATAGCAATCATCTCAGACAAAGCAGCTGCAAAAATAAATAACACTAAAAGAGATAAGGAAGGAAACTATATCCTCCTAAAAGATACCATAGACAATAAAGTGATTTCAATACTGAATATGTATATACCTAATGGGACAGCATCTAAATTCTTAGAGGAAAAGCTGAAAGAAATGCAAGAAAACATTGAAGCAAAACTCTACTAGTGGGAGACCACAACCTCCCACTCTCAGATTTAGATAAATTGAATCATAAAATAAACAAGAAAGAAGTTAAGGAGGTAAATAAATTGTTAGAAAAACTAGACATGGTAGACTTAAGGAGGAAACTGAATGGGGATAGAAAGTAATACACCTTTTTCTCTGCAGTACATGGTGCTTATACAAAAATTGACAATGTACTAGGACGTTAAAAACCTAATAATCAATTGTAGAAAGGCAGAAATAGTGAATACATCTTTCTCAGATCAAGCATATGCAATATTGGGCCAGGGAGATATAGACCCAGAACTAATAAAAAAAAATGAATAACCTCATTTTAAAGAATGAGTGGAACAAACAACAAATTATAGAAAGAATTAAATATTTTATCCTAGATAGTGATAACAATAAAACAACATACCAAAACCTATGGGATTCACTAAAAGCAGTGGTCAGGGGATCTATTATATCTTTAAATGCTTCCACGAATAAATTAGAGAAAAAGGAAATCAATGAACTAAATATGAAACTAAAAAAATTAGAGAAAGAGCAAATTAAAAACCCCCAATTAAATACCAAATTAGAAATTGTAAAAAGTAAAGGCAAAATTAATAAAATCGAAAGCAAAAAAACCCTATTGAATTAATAAATAAAACCAAGAGTGGTTTTATGGTAAAAAAGTAAAACTGATAAACCTCTGGTCAATTTGATTATAAAAAAAGAAAGAAGAAAGTCAGATTGCTAGTATCATAAATGAAAAAAGGTGAACTCACCACCAATGAGGAGGAAATCAAAGAAATCATTCCAAATTATCTGGCCCAACTCTATGCCAATAAATTTGACAGTCTAAGTGAAATGGACAAATATTTATGAAAACATAAGTTGCTCAAGTTAAATGAAGAGGAGATTAAATACATAAACAACCCTATCTCAGAAAAAGAAATTCAACAAGCCTTCATTGAACTCCCTAAGAAAAAATCTCCAGGGCCTAATGGATTTTCAGATTCTAACCAAACATTTAAGGAACAATTGGTTCCAATTCTATATAAACTCTTTGGAAAAATAGGGGAAGATGGAACTCTGCCTACCTCTTTCTATGACACCAATATGCCCCTGATATCTAAACCAGGAATAGTTAAAACAGAAAAAGAAAATTATAAACCTAGCTCCCTGATGAATATAGATGCAAAAATCTTAAATAAAATATTAGCAAAATGATTACAAAAAGTTATCACTAAGATAATGCATTTTGACCAAGTAGGATGCAGGGTTGGTTCAATATTAGGAAAACTACATATATAATTAATTATATCAACTATATATGTATGTATATATATATATATGTATGTATATATATATCAACTACAAATAATTATATTTCAACAACAAACATCAGAAATTATATGATTATATCAATAGATGCTGAAAAAGCTTTTGACAAAATACAGCATTCATTCCTTCTAAAAACACTAGAGAGTGTAGGAATAAATGAACTATTACTTAGAATAATAAGCAGTAACTATCTGAAACCATCAACAAGCATTATTTTCAATGGGGAGAGGCTAGAAGAATTCCTAGTAAGATTGGGGGTTAAACAAGGGTGCCCATTATCACCACTACTATTCAATATCATATTAGAAATGTTAGCTTCAGCAATAAGAGAAGGAAAAGAAATTGAAGGAATAAAAATTGGGAAGGGTTAGGGTTAGTGTCTTACAAAACTCTCACTCTGCAGGTGACATAATGGTATACCTAGAGAATCCCAAGAAATCATCCAAAACACTACTGGAAATAATTAGCAATTTTAGCAAAGTTGCAGGATATAAAATAAACCCTCATAAATCCTCAACTTTTCTATATCTGACTAGCAAGATACAGCAGGAAGAGCTAGAAAGAGAAATCCTATTCAAAGTAACCTCAGACAATATTAAATACCTGGGAGTCTATTTGCCAAGGCAGACTCAGAAACTTTTTGAAAACAATTACAAAACATTTCTCATGCAAATTAAATCAGATTTAAATAACTGGGCAAACATCAACTGCTCATGGATAAGTTGAGTTAATATAATAAAAAAGACAATTCTACCAAAACTAAACTACCTGTTTAGTGCCCTACCAATCAAAATTCCAAAAAGTTATTTTAATGAGTTAGAAAAAGTAGTAAGTAAATTCATATGGAGAAATAAAAAGTCAAGAATTTCCAGGGATTCAATGAAAAAAAGTGCAAAAGAAGGTAGGGCTTAACCCTACCCGATCTAAAATTATATTATAAAGCATCACTCATCAAAACTGTCTGGTATTGGCTAAGAAATAGAGTGGTGGACCAGTGGAATAGACTAGGTGCAATAGCAGGAAATGATTGTAGTAAACTGCTGTCTGATAAACCCAAACAGTCCAGCTACTGGGATAAAAACTCTCTCTTTGATAAAAATTGCTGGGAAAATTGGAACTTAGCATGGAAGAAACTTAGATTAGACCAGCACCCCACACACTATACCAAGATAAGTTCAAAATGGATACAGACATAAAAAATAATATTATAAGCAAACTAGAAGATCAAGGAGCAGTGTATCTGTCAGATGTATGGAAAGGGGAGCAGTTTATGAGTAAGGAAGAGATGGAGAACATCACTACAAACAAACTAGATGATTTTGATTACATTAAATTAAAAAGCTTTATCACAGACAAAACAAGTGTAACCAAGATCAAAAGAAATGTAGCAAACTGTGAAACAATCTTTACAACTAGTATTTCAAACAAAGAACTCATCTCTAAAATATAAAGAGAGCTGAGTCAAAAAAATTTTTTAAAAAAAAAGCCATTCCCCAATTGACAAATACTCAAAGGATATGCAAAGGCAATTTACAGATGACGAGGTCAAAGCAATCCATAGTCATATGAAAAATTGCTCTAAATCATTACTTATTAGAGAAATGCAAATTAAAGCATCTCTAAGGTACCACCTCACACCTCTCAGATTGGCCAATATGACCAGAAAGGACAGTGATCATTGTTGGAAGGGTTGTGGGAAATCTGGGACACTAATACATGATTGGTGGAGCTGAGCGCACATCCAACCTTTCTAGAGAGTAGCCTGGAACAATGTCCAAAGGGTAACAAAAGTGTGCATACCTTTTGACCCAGCAATACCACTACTAGGTCTATACCCTGAAGAGATGATGAAAAAGGGTAAAAACATCACTTGTGTAAAAATATTCATAGCAGCACTGTTCATGGTGGCAAAGAATTGGAAATCAAGTAAATGTCCTTCAACTGGGGAATGGCTTAGCAAACTGTGGTATATGTATGCCATGGAACACTATTGTTCTATTAGAAACCAGGAGGGATGGGAATTCAAGGAAGCCTGGAGGGATTTGCATGAACTGATGTTGAGTGAGATGAGCAGAACCAGAACAACACTGTACACCCTAACAGCAACATGGGGGTGATGTTCAACCTTGAAGGACTTGCTCATTCCATCAGTGCAATAATCAGGGACAATTTGGGGTTGTCTGTGCTGGAGAATACCATCTGTATCCAGAGAAAGAATTGTGGAGTTCGAATAAATATCAAAGACTATTACCTTTAATTTAGGGGAAAAAATTGATATCTTATTATCTGATCTTGCTATCTCTTTTACTTTATGTTTCTTCCTCAAGGATATGATTTCTCTCTCATCACATTCAATTTGGATCATTGCATACCAAGGAAACAATGTAAAGCCTGGCAAATTGCCTTCTGGGAGGAATTGGGGGGGGAGGGAAGTAAGATTAGGGAAAAATTCTAAAGCTCCAAATAAATAAAATCTTTAGAAAAATTTTTTTAAAAAGAAAGACTAAATATCTCAACCAAGAAGGTGACAAGGGGCTTTAGGAACTATAGGAAAAGTATGCTGAAAATGATTTCATCAAGAGTGTTAGAAAGAGAAGTTTTAAAAGCTTGAAAAGGCTTGTTTGACCCCCATA
Organism: Macrotis lagotis; assembly: GCF_037893015.1. Classification (NCBI taxonomy): domain Eukaryota; kingdom Metazoa; phylum Chordata; class Mammalia; order Peramelemorphia; family Peramelidae; genus Macrotis; species Macrotis lagotis. Next base: position 37,642,620 of record NC_133658.1, on the reverse strand, counting down.
CCACTAAGATACTTTCTGCACTTTGTGGGAGAGGGAACGGGTTATTTCCAGGATCCAGAACTGATAGGGTGGCCCTAGTAGCTACCAGAGCAAAGATGGGGTGGCTCTAAATCACCATGAGCACCTATCCTACTTGGAGATGACCAGAGTTGGACAAATTGGAACTTAATCCTGCAAGTCCCCCTAGGTGCACCCCTAAAGCTGTGAGTATGGATTTTGTAATTCCTGGTTTTTGTTGCTCTCTGAAAGTTTACACTGTTTCTTCCAAAGGCCTGGTTTCTTCTAATAATAACAAACCCTGTTTTACTTGGTTCTCAGACTGCCTGCTAGTGCCAGGAGGATTCTGGATAGGAGCTGGTCAGTGCAGAGCTGTATAGTAGACATATTATATTTCTTTGCCCTCAGCTCCCTTTCTTCCTGAAGCTCCTTCTCTAACTGAGCTGTGAAGGTCTATGCTAGCTGAGCAGCTATGAGCTGGGGATGCTTTGTGTCCCATTCTGACTGGGTAGGTTTACTATTCCTGACAGAGAAGAAACTGAGTCTGTCCTTCTCCTTCCTGATCATGCTATAAACCAGAATTTGCATCAAAAGTCTGTTAAATGACCAAAAATTAAAATACTGTTTCATTCTGTCTTTGAAAAGCAGTTTTTAATTTGGAAAAATCCACTGGTCAGCCAAAAGCAAGTGGGATAGCCTGCATTAAAGTATCCCCTAGGTCTCAGCCTTTGCTGATCTGTGTAAGCCACCCAATCTGTCCCCTGAAATGCCTTAAAAGTGTTTTTACGGGTGGCTAAATGGCGCAGTGGATAGAGCATCAGCCCTGGAGTCAGGAGTACCTAGGTTCAAATGTGGCCTCAGACACTTAATAATGACCCAGCTGTGTGGCCTTGGCAAGCTACTTAACCCCATTTGCCTCGCAAAAAAAAAAAAACCCCAAAAAACCCCCTAAAAAATAAAGTCGTTTTTACTTTAGCCTTCCTGATCCAATTCTTAGCTTCCTCTTTTCCTACTAAATCTATGGTTACCTGGCAAATGTCTGCGATTCCAGGGTAATGGAATTGCAGAGCTACCTTAAATTGATTGCTAAAGCCTATTGGATCTTGACAGGATTCAGGGAAATCTTTCTTCAAGTCCATAATCCCTCTCTGTCCTATGGCTTGAAAATATCCTTGGGACAATATAAATTTTAATATCAGATGTGACCCATTCTTCTCCATCTGTATTTGGCATGACTCAAAGGCAAGTTCTATTTACTATTTACAAGGAAATACTCTAAGAGGGATCTTATCTGGAGATGGGATTAACTGCATTAAAAACAGGAGAAGAGGTGAGAGAGAGAGAGAGAGAGAGAGAGAGATAAAGAGATGGAATAGAAGAGTGGGAAGAAGGGCTATTGGGATAAATTGGAGAGGAGGAAAAGGAGATGGAGAGATGTTGCTGTAAGGAAATAGGATGTGAAGGCATATTGGGTTGAGACTGAATGGAAGAAAAAGCAAAAATCTAAGGAGGGCACAAGGTAGAAACACCAGAAGAAGAAATAGAGTATTACAGAGTAGGTAGGATATTAGAAAGAGGAGAAGGCAATGAAATTATTGAGGAAGTTGAAGAAATTGGAGAACAAAGAGAGGAGATAATGGAGGGATAAATATTGAGGAGATAAGAGGGAGATGAAACAGAAGGGAACGGGGAGAAATTGGAGAACAAAGAGATGAGGAGATGCTACTAGGATAAGGATGGTGGAAAATAGAGAGGAGAAAAAAGTGAATTAGAGTTAGGAGGAGAAGGAAAAGAATGAGAGGGAGAAAAATTAGAACAGGGAAAAGAAGAAAAAGAATGAGAGAGAAACAAAGAAAGAAGAGTGACTGATATATAAGGATGAATTTCAGCAGGGGGAGAAGAAAGAGAGTCAAAGATTTCCTTAGGACTAGGGAGGGTAGGATAGAGAGGAACAGATAAGAATGGGATGGGATAGATCCCCCAAAACCAGAGTCTTCAGGAGATAAAGAAGGCAGTGAATAAGGAAGAGGGAAGCTGATAAAAAAAGTTGAAAATGGAAGATAGGTCAGAGTTTTTGGAGGTGGGGAGAAGAGTAAGTTATGACATCTCTGGTAGCTCAGAAGGGAGCATGATTGATGCTGAAGCAAGAGGAATAAGATAAATAGAAGCAGGTGAGAGGTTTGGAGAAGTGAATAGCTTCTCAGCTGGAGTGGCTGAAGAAACATGTGGAACTTAAACCTTTTTACAAGCCTTAAATGAAGAAATTTTTGTTTTGTGCTCTCTTTGTAGCACTTCACTAAACCAGTAATGGAGGTATTCCCATTTCTTATTGGAAATCTCTTTAAAATTAATTTTCCTTTAGGATAATTCAATTTTTCTCTTTTGAAGATTCCCCATCTAGACTAATATAATTTGATATCATCACTTGTCAGTTTACACTAACCCTAACAAAATGCATCATCATAAGAGACATAATGATTTGTCATATGGAAAGCAAGGGTCCTTTATAATGGATCTCTAATCCCATATTAAGTTTGTTTCATGATCAGATAAAGCAACCAATTAAACATAAATAACTATACACAAAACCAAACACAAAAAGACACAATAAGGCACTAAGCCATATGTGTGTGTGTGTGTTACATGAATGTTGTGTATGTGTGTATGTGTATAATATTTCTAATACGTATATGTTTAGATAGAAACTGTACAGGAATGCCAGAGAAATCCCTTGCACTTCATCAAAAAGTGCCAGAGATCTAAGCATTCGACCACTTCACTGAAAAAATGCCACATTTACACCTAGGGACAAATTCTCAGCACTCACCCAGCAGCTCAGAACCAGAGATAACTTTCCAGAGAAACTTCAACTTTAAAGAAAACAACAGTTCAAACTAGAGCAATTGAGTTTGAAAAGTAAAATAACCTGACTTTCACTCAAGACCAATGTCAGGTTCAAACTCTGCCCTGGTTTCCTATGGATCCCTTCTTGTGGTGCTGTTAGGAAGAAAAGTCTGTTCCCTCCAAATTATGCGTCTAGATCCAAGACACATTTCAAAATACAATGAACCCCAAATTGTAAGAACTTTAAAAATATAAGTTAAAATATTGTAACAAAACTATAAATTAGAAGTTATATTCTCTGAGATTTATCCTCCCACCAGTATTTTCATAGGTTTTTGGAATTTGAGTTACAGTCTAAGTGGTCTACTCCCATGACATTTCCCTAATATATCGCCCCCCCATCATAGGATGCATATTATGTTGATGAACCTCAATTGCCACAGGGTATATGTGAGGTAATATTCAAAGTAACTGTGAAAACTCAGTTGTATTAGGTCAAAACCTCTAGGTCACCCTTGACTGGTTGGGGACTGATTTCTTCTAATCTTGGATCTGTCCTCTTTGGAATGGGATTAGAACTCTCTCAGTTTTGTGATTGACTGGGGCCATTCCCCCTTTGTAATGGATTTCTTAGGCAATCACCATTCTGTGGAGACCAGTAACATCAACATTCCTCACACAGGAAGACATGACAATTCAGAAGACAATTTCAGCAGATTCCTTAATGTTTCCCACCTAGATACTGTCAAGGCAGCTCAAAGTCCAAGGTTCTATATTACCTCATTTCCAAAATGTTTTCAGGAAATGTCTCTATTACAAGGTACAGACAGCCAGAAAAGTGAAGGTTTGGACACTTTTAATTATTAACCAATAATAATTTTAAATTCTTTCCCCTCCCCCCTTTTTTGACTCTAGGTAGGGATCTATTTATAGTGAGATTTCCATTTCATCAATGATACATTTCCCCCATCCATTGTCATAAGTATTGATTATACTCTTTGGAAGTGAAAGTCTTTCAGAATCCAGACCCTTCTTGCATTTGCATTTTTCTTACACTTTGCTCTCTTCCATATACTTTATGGTCCTAAGACTGACCCTGCTATTCCTTAAAAAGAACACTCCATCTCTCAGTTCTGAGCCTTTTTACTGGATGTCCCCCATGGATGGAATATTCTCCCTTTCTCACCTACATCTCTGCTCCCTTACCAATTTTAAGACAAATAAATATTTACTTTCTGTATGAGGATATTTGTAATAGTTCCCTTCCTCAACACCCATTTTCAGGCTTTTGTAATTGCCTTCATATTAACTGTACCCATCTTGCAAGTCCCTATGCTTTTACCAAAAGGTCTTTAATATTAGAATGTGAGCTCCTTGAGGACAAGGACTATAGTTTAGTTTTCATTGTATCCCAGGGTATGGTATCCTGCTTGACTCATGATAAGAGCTAAATACTATTTACTGACTAACCTCATTTCCCTTCAGCAATTCCTTAACCTGTACTGGTACAGCTCATACTAGTCTTCCTATGCAGATCTGAGTCTCTAGGGATTGCTAATAAAATCACAGCTCATCATCACTTGGATAACTTTTTAATTCCATCTCCATCTGTCTGAATGCAAGATAATTACTCAATAAATTTTCCTGCATTCACAAATAAAGAATGACAGAGAGAATAAAGGGTAAAAATTACCTTGAATTCCTCTGAGTTCCTTTTCTGAGGTCAGACTACTGCTCTCCAGCTTTCCTTCCCCTTGGTTGCCCAAATGCTCTGTGTCCTGTCTTCCCTTACCCAGACTTTTCTTGCTTAAGGATAACAGATTTCCTCAGGGAATTGGGGTTGTGAAAGAAAACTGATTCCCTAACCCATTCCAAGGAATAAAAGAGGGCCAGGCCTTCCATTTTAAAAGACTCCACACTAAGCCTCCCAAAAGGTCATTAATTATTAGAATAAACAGTTCATGAGCTGGAAGAAACTGCAGGATTTCAGAAATTGTCAGATATTTGCTGCCTTCAGTTCCTAACACCTTTTCTGACAAAAGATCCAGTTAAAAGCAGGATTAATGTCTCCTTTCTGATTTTATACTTTATGTTTCTATCAGATATGTTATAGATATATAAAACATTGGAATTTCTCCATTTCTGAAATGCCATATATCTAGGAAATTCCGTGTGTCTCCTAATAGAAATGATCAAACCAGTTTCCACTTTTCTCAGAATGATCTCTCTCTTAACAATTGTTAACAATCTCTTAACAATTGTTAAGAAAGCCAACTTGTAGATGCATTTAGAGTGGAACACATTAATTTACACTTTTAGGCCTCTAATTATTTATCAATAAAAATGAAATAGCGAAAGTTGCCTTAACATGAAGCTTTATTCTCTTGAATCAAACCAAAAAACCTATAGGTGGAAGATATCACTAAACATATCACCCAAAAGCTTAAGGAGGAGAAAGGTATTTATAGACATCAGGCAAGGACAAACAAAATCTATGTAATCATGATAAGAAGGAATGCATTAAATTAAGAAACAAATAAAAAAGTGTTTCTGACAAAAGACTCACTTCTAAAATATATAAAGAAATGAGTCGATTTACAAGAAAACATATCATTCAAGTGATAAATGGTCAAAGGAAAATGAAAGGTGACTCTCAAATGAAGAAATTAAAGCAAAAAATTCATGTGAAAAATTGTTCTAAATCATTATTGATTAGGGAAATGCAAATTAAACAACTCTGAGGTAAAACCTCACACCCATAAGATTGACCAATATGGTTAAAAAAGAAAATGATCATTATTGCAGGGAATGTGGAAACCCTGGGATACTAATGTATTGCTGGTTGAGTTGTGAACCTATCCAACAATTTTGGAAAATAAGTTGGAAGTATGTCCAAAGAACGATAAAACTGTGCATATGCTTTGATTCAGAAATACTACTACTAGAACTGTATCCAAAAGAGATGAGGAAAAAGGGTAAAAAATGCATATGAACAAAAATATTCAAAGTAGCAAGTGTTGTGTCACATATGTTCCAGGCTAAGAGCTATGAAGGGTTAATACAGAAATAGTTATGTGCTTTAACCAGCAAGATGTACTTCAGAGCTTAGATAAGGGAGTAGCTGCATGTCTGAGCTAACTAGGTGTATTCCCAGGCTCAGATAGATAGCACATTCTGAGATAATTACCTTCTGCACTTTGTTTATTAAAACACTGTTTGGTTCTCAAAACAATCATCTAAGACATACACAAGGATATGCATGTGAAAAAAAACGCTTGCTAAAACGCTTATGTAATTGGTTACATAAATATACAGTATAAAAGTATGTATCCTGTGATCAATAAACGAACCAGCTTATGCATCATATTGATGTCGGCTTGAGTTCCCTCCTCCGGACTCGACATATGGTGACCCCCGACATGAGGGAAGTGAGTCGAATGGGGAGAAGACATCCCAGTATGAGTTGGTAGGGAAGTGCTTGACACCCCCTCACCCAGCGCTAGAAGAAAAGCAGATGTGGCCAAGACTGACCTGTGAGTCAGGGAATTTGGGATGGGAATGGCTGCATCAGCCACGGAGCCCACGGTGCTCAATACCTTAGAGGACTTATAGAAAAAATATGATCTGCCTGTTAAGAGATCAGAAGTTTCCTGGATATTACACTGGGGAAGAGATAAAGGCATAATTACTAAGACTGAAGAACTCTTCTCCTTGGAAAAATGGGATAAGCTGGGAAAAAGCTTATGGGAAGCAGTCCAAACTAAGAACAAAGAAACCCAGAGATTGGCAGAACCGTATGGCACACTGTGCAGAATTGTCTATGATGACATTGAAAGTTTGTGGGCTTGCCCCGCTGTGACTGATGCTGAAAGAACCGCTATTAGAGGAAGTTCGGATGTGCCTCCTCTAGCAGAAAAAGTGTTAATTAATCCCCGCCGCCACCTGGCCGGGAAGAGGGCAGGTGGGTGGGCAGCTCCAGAGCCTTCCCGCTGCCACCTTTGTCTCTCTCAGGCTTTTCAGATCAGGGGCCCCGGCCGCCAGCACTCTGCCCGCACTCTGTGGCCTGGGTGGGGGCTGACCGAGGGGAGGAAAGCCGATCCTGTTCCCCCCTCCGCTCCCTTAGTCCGGCCACTGCCACGCTTCCGCTCTCTCCCCCTGCTGCATCCTGCTCATCTCAGCCAAGGCTTTGGCGAAAACCTTCAACCTGCCCCTGACACAGACGAGAATGATTGTTGCCTCCTGCCCTGACTGCAGTACAGACTCTCCTGCTTAATGAGGACTTGACTCGGCAGCCGCTGAGAATCATCCCTGGGCTGGCAGAGGAGGGAGGAGGATTTAACCCGCTCCCACCCCGCTTCATGTCCGTGTCTCATTCACCTCAGTCTACCTGGCAGGGCCGCCGCTGACAGGGCTCGTCAGGATGCTAAGAAATATTTAGCCTTGTTTTTAAAATAAAAGGGGGAGGTTGGGGGATCACCGCATAACATAGTGAGCAAAGTGATTTATGTTTTGAACTGGCTTAACCCTAAGCACTCCATCTCAGATAACAAGCCTCTTTACTTTCACTTTTCAAAAAAAACGAGGCACACTTTGCCGGTGTTGACATTTCTGTCTCTGTTTTTGATCCTAAGACTGCCCAATGGGACAATTCCTATCGGTTACTAACCTGGGGACGAGGGTATGCGTGTGTTGTTTCAGGTTCATCGAAACAACAGTGGGTTCCTGCAAAGTGGGTAAAACCTCACCTGAAAAATGATACTTCCTCTGCTAGCGCTTGCATCCTGCCCCGCCACGGCTCTTGTGACTCATCTGATTCCTAAGTATCTACAGCATCAAATGTGTATCTCCCTGAAATCAGCTGGTGATCCCTGCAAGACATGCTTCATAGGGATCCCCCTGCACCCAGAGAACATTAAACAGAGACTGAAAAGGTACTATGGACAGTTAAAGGAAATATGTAGGAGTTTTCAGCAGTATAGTTCTTGTGCATGTATGTGTGATAAGCAGCAAAATTATACCTGGCCATCCCTGAAACATAGTTGTAGATTAAGAGCTATATTAAAGGCTTTAAATAAACCAACTACACAGGAGCCACAGGAAATAAATCTCTTGTGGAGCGTTCCCCCTGGAATAAAAGAGAATATCACTCATCTCCCACATTGTAGTCTTGTGAGCTCCCCAAAATTTTATAATGCCACAGGAGTTTTTATATTTGGAGGTTTAGAGTATTTTAAAGAAAATGCCCCTTGAGATTCCCCTAAGTGGGAATGATTCACTAATGTATCAGGGCATTTTCATCATTGGAATTTATCAAAAACAGAACAGGGGCTCCTTGAAGTACAAATTGAGGGAGCGAAGTCATTACCCCCTGGAGTATTCTTGATATGTAAAGATAAGGCATACAGCTCTATCCCATGGTGTCCTATAGGAGGACCTTGTTACCTAGGCCAATTAGCACTAGTGTCCACACCATACCTTAATTTCTCCAGAAGCTCTAAGAAAACAAGGAGCATTCCCCTGGCTTCCAACTGTAATAAAAATGTTAATTTTCTATCAGTATCAGAAACAGTAGCCACATCCTTTTTCACACCAGGGGTAATGGCATCTATTAATTAAAATACCATGAAAAAAACTTGCATGTTGGGCAAAAGCTCAAACTGACATTACGTCCTTGACTTTAATGGATATAATTACAGAAGTACAGAGCATTCGCAAGGCTACACTACAAAATAGAGCTGCAATAGATTTCTTGTTTTTATTACATAATCATGGTTGTGAGGAATTTGAAGGCATGTGTTGCTTTAATATTTCAGATAATAGTGCTTCAGTCTATGCTAAAATCAAAAGGTTACAAGAAAATCTTGATAAAATAACTGTACATGAAGATTTCTTTAAGGATTGGTTAAAATCTTTAGGATTACCTGCAATTGTTGAACCTATAATTGTAATTTGCTTTATACTTGTTATATTCTTGTTGTTTGGACCATGCATCCTTTTGTGTTGTCAGAGATCTCTAGAAAACATGCTCTCCCAGGCCTTTAAACGAAAAGGGGGAGATGTTGTGTCACATATGTTCCAGGCTAAGAGCTATGAAGGGTTAATACAGAAATAGTTATGTGCTTTAACCAGCAAGATGTACTTCAGAGCTTAGATAAGGGATTAGCTGCATGTCTGAGCTAACTAGGTGTATTCCCAGGCTCAGATAGATAGCACATTCTGAGATAATTACCTTCTGCACTTTGTTTATTAAATCACTGTTTGGTTCTCAAAACAATCTGCATTCTGTTTATCAAAACAGTTTGGTTCTCAAAACAATCACCTAAGACATACACAAGGATATGCATGTGAAAAAAATGCTTGCTAAAACGCTTATGTAATTGGTTACGTAAATATACAGTATAAAAGTATGTATCCTGTCATCAATAAACGAACCAGCTTATGCATCATATTGATGTTGGCCTGAGTTCCCTCCTCCGGACTTGACAAGCAAGGAATTGGAAATTGAAGTAATGTTCATCATTTGGAGCATGGCTGAATAAATTGCGGTCTATGAATATGATGAAATAATATTGTTCTATAAGAAATCATGAGCAAGTAGATTTCAGAAAAACCTGAAAAGACTTACATGAACTGAGGTTATATGAAATGAGCAGAACCTGAAGAACATAATAGACACTGATAACAGTACTGGGTGATGATCAATGATGACAGACTGGTTCATTTTAGCAGCTCATTAATCAAAGACTATTCTAAAAGACTTATGATAGAAAATACCATCCACATCCAGGAAGATAATTTTGGAATTTAAATGCAGACCAAAGCTTACCATCTTCATGTTTTAAAAGTTGATATATATATATACATATATATATATGATTTTGTAATTTTATTTCTAATATGCTCTTTCTCCTTCTGTTTAGACTTAATTCTTCTTTCAAAAAATGGTTAATTTAGATCTATGTTTAGCATAATTATATGTGGAACCTATATTAGATTTCTTCCCTCAGAGGCAGGGAGGAGAGAAAGGAGGGAAAGAGAAAAATGTAAAACTCAAAACTCAGTAAAAAAAAAAGATTGATGAAAACTAACATTTCATGTTGTTGGAAAAACCAATTAATAAAAATATTTTTAAAAAAGGAAAGGAGGGGAGACTAGATGGCACAATGCATAGAGCACCAGCCCTGGAGTCAGGAGTACCTAAGTTGAAATCAGGCTTCAGACACTTAATAATTACCTAGCTGTGTGGCCTTGGGCAAGCCACTTAACCCCATTGCCTTACCAAAAAAAAAAAATTTTAAAAAAAGGAAAGGAAACCACACAAGGAGTCATAGAATTTTGATGATCAACTAATCAGGTTATACATTAGTACAGAAAGGTGCCATTGTCTACTTTCTGATTCTCCAGCCCACCCATCAGGTTCATCCAATGTTGGAATTGACAAAGATTCAATGAGCACCAGGATTACTGTCTCCTCCTATTCTGATTTGATATTTTATGATTTTTCAGATATGTTACAAATTTAGAAAACAATGGAAGTTATTCCTTTTCAAAATGTCATTGTAGCTTCTGTCCACTTGAGTTCTGTTCTGCCTCTGAGGAATGATTATTCAGACTTAGGAAGGCAAGGGTGGAAATAAAACAAAAATTTATTAATAAAAATTACAACACATAGGAAGGGATAGGTAGAAAGAGAGATAAAAGAACAGCCAAGTAGTGTTGGGTGGGGCACAGGTCAGAGAAGACTGCAGACCTGAATGGAGTTCAACCTAGGTGTTTATATCTTGCCTCTCATCCAGAAGGCAAAAGGTGAACTCCCTTTCTCTTACTGGACTGGTAATTCAGTAGAAGATGAAGCCTAAGGAAATCAGGATACAAATTTTACATTAAAGGATGAAGCAATAGTACATCAAGAATGGGGATCTCCACCCAATTTGACAAGATTAGCAGCCTTTAATATTACAGATTTAGTTTCTGCTATATTCATAGTTCTTTATATCTTTTCCATGGTAGTCAATTAAAATCTCCACCCAATTTCTTTCTGTTACATTCACAATTCTCTTCACCTTTCCCCTGCATCATCATAAATAGAGGAATATATTTAAGTTTCCTATAGAGATAATCAGGCAAGTTTCCTGAATTCCAAGGATGGTTGTTTTGTCTAATTGTGGACACAACTGTGAAAACTAGACTTGTAGATCCAATTAGAGAGGGATCAGACTGTTTTATACAGACAGAGTCGGCCTTCAGATTTGTTGCTAAAGAGACACTGTCCTTGAGGAGGACAGAGGTTAACATTCAAACTTACAAACCCAGAGGCTGAGAAACCATTATTTGATCAGAAATAAAAGATTAAAGACCTTAAACTTTGACAACAAAGAATATACATTTAGATTTATAGCTGGAGAGACCTTGAGAAGGATAGAGGCTCACATTCAGACGTATAAATATTAAGAATATAATATAATATAATATAATAATCCTAAGAGACTGAGAAACCTGTTTTTGATGGGAAAATATAGGATTTAGAATCTTCCACACACTATTTGGGGTTTTCATGGCAAAGATGCTGGAGTGGTTTGCCATTTTGTTAAAGCTGAAGAAAATTAGATAAATAGTGGGACTTGACTTGTCCAAGTTCACACAATTTAGTGTCCAAGGCAAGATTTATTCCAGGAAGATGAGTCTTTCTAGCCCAGACCTGGCCCTCTATCCACTGTACCAGGTAACAGCCCATGAAACCATAAAAAAGATCCAAACTAAAGACAAAACTAAATTCAGAACAGGTGGAAATAGCAGCAACACACATCACACAAGGGTCCCAGAAACAAAGACATCTTCATTGCATACAGTTGTCAGAGCGTTCCACCGAGCTGGAGTCGATTCCTTCTGCACATAGAGAGCTCCCAATAGCAGCTGTTTTGCATAAACAGATCCCCAAGGGCAGGGCCTGCAGGCCCAGGGAGATAAACTAGGTCTGGGGGCAGAGCAGCCACAGGGAGGAGATGCTGCAACATGGGGTCCCTGTCCCAGCTTCTCTGTGGGCTGCTGATGCTTTTGGTCCCAGGTGAGAACATGAGACAATACAATATTCAGTCCTTTAATTATTTACAAGATGAGAGAACTCAAAGGATCTTAGAAAGTGAGCCAAGTCAGGCTAAGTGGGAATGGGGTTTTCTGGGATTTCAGTGGAACCTGCAAAGTCAGGTTTTCTATAGGCCAAGTGTCAAAATGAAGGAGACTCAGTAAGGCTCATTTTATGTTTGTTGGTCATTAATTCTTTTTTTTTTTTTTAGCTTCCAGGGGGAAAATTGTCCTGACCCAGTCTCAACTGCAAGGCCAGTGAGAGTGTCACACAGAGTAGTGGAAACACTTACCTACACTGGTTCCAACAGAAGCCTAGACAGTCTCCTCAGCTTCTCATTTACATGGTTTCCAACCTTAATTCAGGAGTCCCTGCCTGGTTCAGTGGCAGTGCAGCCAAGACAGATTTCACCCTCACAATCAGCAGTGTGGAGCCTGAAAATGGGGCACTTTATTACTGTGCTCAAACATCTTTTTTTCCTATATAAACCCTATCAAAAACCTCCCCAGGCCTGGGCTGGTCCTGGTCAGGAAGGCTCAGTTGCCTTCTCTACTTCCTCTCCTCCAGGTGCAGGGTCTCTTGGGCCTGAGAAGACTAAAAGGACTCAGGCCCAGGGATAGGTCTTAGTCTGACATCTCTGCCACTCCCAGCCTTGTAATGTCAAGGAAAGAACCAACCCCTCTCAGGCTGGCTCACCCTTCATCACCCTGGGCCTGAGACACTTTCTCATTCATGATTCTTCTGGTTACCCTCTGAGAGAAAAGCAACATAACAACCAGAAACTCGAGGTGCCTTCTTCTGTCTTTTCTTCCTAGCTCAATATTCCAAAGCAAGGAGCAACTAATGGACCCAAGAACTCAAGAAGACCTTTAGCTGCCTACAGATGCTTGGGTTAGAGATTATGAGAGAGGTGTCACCTCCTCTGCATACTGACTCCTTCCTAGATTCATTCTCTCTCTCCAGAGAATATTCTCTATTGAGAATCATGAACGCCCTGTCATCTGTCTAAAGCTGGAAACCTGAACAGGAGGATCACTCTACTCTCAACTCCACCCCTCACACAGGCGTGGAACATTGATTATGTCAACTTATAAATTCATATAAACATTCACACATACAGAGGCATATTTTAAAGCCACTTCCCTTCTCAAGGACAGAGGTTTATCCCTCAACCATCTCCTTTCTAAGCTTCCTATTCCCTCTTCTTCATTTTATCTTCCTGGGCTTCCAGTGTCTCTGTGAACTAATTAGTCTATCCATTGGAAAACCCAAAACAAGACTTACATCTCTGGAGAGGACTACCTTGCACAGGGTATGTTGTTGATGGGATGTGAGGTCACCAATTAAAGACAGAAATAGAGAGTTACTGAAAGATGAAGGAATTCCCATGATCCCTGGGATTTTAAAACTGCTCAGAATTTATTAGAAATTGCAGTAAGCACTTTGAGGACAGATTATTTTAACATTGAGTGGTGGAGAGAGAGAGAGAGCCCAGGGCACATGGCATGGGTGCACGTGGTCTTAGAAAGAGAGTGAGTGGGGCGGCTAGGTGGTGCAGTGGATAGAGAACCGGTCTCGGAGTCAGGAGTACCTGGGTTTGAATCCAACCTCAGACACTTAATAATTACCTAGCCATGTGGCCTTGAGCAAGCCACTTAACCCCATTGCCTTGAAAAAAATCTAAAAAAAAGAGAGAGAGTGAGTGAAAGCCATCCTGCAGGGTGAATAGAGTCAAGAAGAAGCAAGAAAGGGAGGCACATCCTCTTAAATATACTTCTCTAGTAGGTTGGACAAGGGATGGCACTTGGGGAGTGGTCTAGCACCTGGACCAGGTAATCTCAAATGGGAAGGGACATACTGATCCTTCCTGTCCAAAGGTTGGAAACTGGGGGTTGGAAAGGAGGAGAAAGGACACAAATTTTACACTAAACTATAAAACAATAGGAGTCAATTTACATCTCAAAAGCAAAGAGCCTTCTACCCTTTAAGAAGATTTAATAGCATTAAGGATTACAGAGTTTGTTTCCAATTGTATATTTCCTACATTCATAATTCTCTGCATCAGGAACATCAGAAGTTGCCCTGGGTAATATTAATTGCAGAATCTATTGAGGGGGAGAGAAATGGCCATGGGGAGGCCAAATCAGGAAAGGTCAGAAAGAGTAAGACCAAGGAGCTGAACATGGATGGAAAGTCTTCTATTGATCATTTTTGCAATTGACCTCTGCATTATATTGGGTCTCTCCTGATTCACAACCTTGTGGTAGTCAAGGGACTTGGAGAGTTCATTCAAAATTTGAGCAATGCCTGTGAGCAGGATGGTCTAAGACACATAGTTCATAGTGTAATATTCTGACAAAAGATAATCCCCTGGAGAAGGAAATGTAAAACCACTAGAGTATGTTTGGCAGAATACCCCCTAGGGACAGGCTTAAAGTGATAAAAGATATGATACAAGGGAAATGAGCCCCTCAGGGTCCAACAATGTCCAACAAGATGCTAGGAAAGAATAGAAGACAATTGGAAGGAGATCTAGAAGTATGATAGCTATTTCATTAATATAGAAGGCACTAGACAGGGATACACTGAAGACACATAAAAGACATTCTTGGAGTAAGGTCATGGAGATGGCCAGAAAACTCAGAGGATGCATAGGAATGTAGGTGGGAAGATTAATTAATAAATTTTGGCAAGAAATACAAGTACAGGGAGGCTAGATGGCACAGTGGATAAAGCACCGGCCTTGGAGTCAGGTAGGTGGCACAGTGGATAAAGCACCAACCTTGGAGTCAGGAGTACCTGGGTTCAAATCCAACCTCAGACACTTAATAATTACCTAGCTGCGTGACTTTGGGCAAGCCAACCCCATTGCCTTGCAAAAAAAAAAAAAGAAAGAAATACAAATACATTAATTGGATTTATCTAGTGCCTATTATGTGTTGAGAACTCTAAATTGTAACTACCTTGAGATTATAGGGTTAGCATAGCTGAATAGAAAAATATAGACTAGACAAGAAGTTTCCGCCCCCCCCCCCGGAATTTGCCAATAAACCCATGAGTCATTGAGACCATGCCAAAATGGTCACACAGAAATGGGAAAGAAATTGGACTCTTATACAATAACAAAGATTAGAGAAAATAATTAACCCCTAGTGGCTCAACCATAGGAATTTGCTTAAAATCTCTACTTAAAACTAATCTACAAAAATTATCAATCATTATCTGAACACTGGCTGTCTCTTCCTAGGAGGATGGTCTCCTTTTATACTGCTCATTGTTCTCCTACATGTGTAATTACCATAGGGAAAGATATTACTTTTTTCTAGGGAGCAAGGAAGTCTCTCCATTCCCACAATATAGTTGTAAGTAATTATTCTTTCACATTAGCCACATTTTGATCACAGCTGATTTCATTATGTCAGCAATAGATCAACTAAAGAGTTGAATTTTTCAAAATGAGGGGAATATTGGAAGCAGAGATAGCATCTCCTAAAGACCTAGGGGCACTAGAAGAATGTGCAGGCAACAAGCATGAGACCAGACTAAAAAGGGGACATAAGGATGGATGATGTATTTACAGAATTAAGGGGAAAAGTTACAGAGATTAAAAGCAAAAAAAAAAAGGTAGTCCCCTTTGATTAAATAGCTCATATAAATAATTTGGAGAAGACACTGCAACATGGGGTCCCTGTCCCAGCTTCTCTGTGGGCTCCTGATGCTTTTGTTCCCATGTGAGAACATGAGACAACACAATATACAGTCCTTTAATTGTTTTTAAGATGACAGAATTCAAAACATTATAGAAAATGAGCCAAGACAGACTAAGTGGGAATGTGATTTTCATTTTTCTATGATTTCACTGGGATCTGCACAGCCAGGTTAGCTGTAGGCAATGTGACAAAATGAGGGAGACTCTGTAAGGTTCATTTCAGGTTTCTTGATCATTAATTCTTTTTTGTTAGGTTCCAGGGGGGAAGTTGTGCTGATCCAGTCTCCAGCCTCAGTGTCTATGATCCTAGGAGAGAGTCACATCAACTGAAAGACCAGTGAGAGTGTCAAACAAAAGTGATGGCAACACCTAACAATTGGCTCCAACAGAAACCTGGATAATCACCTCACCTACTCATTTATAAGGTTTCCAATCTAGAGTCAGGGACCCCTGCCCACTTCAGTGGCAGTGGGGCTGAGAAGGATTTCACCTTCACAATCAGCAATGTGGGGCTGAAGATGGAGCAGGTTATTACTGTTATCAAGTATCTGTTGCTTCTCACACGGTGATACAAACCCTAACAAAAACCTCCCCAGGTCTGGGTTGGTCATGGTCAGGAAGGTTCAGCTGCCTCCTCTGCTATCTCTCCTCCAGGTGCAGGGTCTCTGGGGCTGAAAAGTTTAAAGGACTCAGGCCCAGGGATAGGTCTTGGTCTGACATTTCTGGGCCCTGAGGTCTCTTGCCCCACCCCACCACCACTCCCAGTCATGTGTTGTCAAGGAAAGAACCAACCCTTCTCAGACTGGGTCAACCTTTCAATACCCTGGACCTGAGACACTTTCTCATTCATATTTCATCTGGTTCCCCTCTGAGAGAAAAACAACACAACAACCAGGAACATGAACTCGAGGTGCCTTCTTCTGTCCTTTCTTCCTAGCTTAATATTCCAGAGCAAAGAATAACTAATGGACCCAAGAGCTCAAGAAGACCCTTAGCTGGCTACAGACGCTTGGGTTAAAGATACAATAGAGGTGCCACCTCCTCTGTATGTTGGCTCCTTCCTAGATTTATTCTTTTTCTCCAGAGAATGTTCTCTGCAGAGAATCATGAGCTGCCTGTCACACAGGCATGGAACATTGATTATGTCAACTTATAAATACATGCAAACATTCATATATATATATACAGAGACATTTTAAATCCACTTCCCTTCTCAAGAAATACGGTTTATCCCTCAGCCATCTCCTATAAACTTCTTATTCTCTATTCTTCATCTTCTCTTCCTGGGCTTCCAGTATCTGCATGATATAATTAGTCTATTGGAAAACTCAAAATAAGACTTAGGACTCTAGAGAGGACTGCCTCACACAGGGAGTGTTGTCAGTGGGATATGGGGTTGCCAATTAAAGATAGAAATCGAGGGTTTCTGAAAGACAGAGGAATTTGCATGCTCCCTGAGATTTTAAAACTGCTCCCAATTTATTACAGATTGTACTAAGTACTTTGAGGACAGAGTAGGTGAAGTTTGAGGTGAGGATGAGTGAGACAGCGAGAGAGAGAGAGAGAGAGAGAGAGACAGAGAGAGAGAGAGAGAGAGAGACAGAGAGACAGAGAGACAGAGAGATAGAG
The DNA here is from genome assembly GCF_037893015.1 of Macrotis lagotis. Lineage (NCBI taxonomy): Eukaryota > Metazoa > Chordata > Mammalia > Peramelemorphia > Peramelidae > Macrotis > Macrotis lagotis. The sequence continues at coordinate 37,625,359 of NC_133658.1, read as the reverse complement.
ACACAGAGAGACAGAGACAGAGAGAGACAGAGACAGAGAGAGACAGAGACAGAGACAACCCCAGTCAATTAGCATGGGGAAGCCCATAGTGCACGGCCTAAGAAAGAGAGTGGGAGAAAGCCATCCTGCAGGACAGAAGGTAGAAGCAAGAAAGGGCAGCACTTCCTCTTAAATATTCTTCTGTAATGGGATGGACAAGCGGTGGCACTTGGTGGGTGGTCTAGCACCTGGACCAGGTATTCTCCAATGGGAAGTGACATCATGGTCCTTCATGTCCCAAGGTGTGTGACTGAAGCCAGGTAGAATGTTGGAAGCTGGGGTTGGGGAATGAGGAGACAGGATACAATTTACATCTCAAGAGCAAAGGGCCTTCCACCCTTTAACAACACTTAACAGCATTAAGGATTACAGAATTTGTTTCTAATTATAAGTTTTTTAATTCATAATTCTCTGCATCAGGAGCATCAGAAGTTGTCCTGAGGAATATTTTTGCAGAATCTATTGAGAGGAGAAAAAAAATGGACATGGGGAAGCCAACTCAGGAAAGACCAGAAAGAGTAAGTTAAGATCAAGGAGCTGAACATGGATGGAAAATCATCTACTGATCATTTTTGCTACTGGCTCCTGCATTATATTGAGGCTTTCCTGAATCACAACTCTGTGGTAGTCAAGTGGCTTCAGTAGTTCATGTAAACTGTGAGCAATGCCTGCAGGGTTGTCTAAGATATATAGTTCATAGTATAAAGTTCAACAAAAGATATCCTCTAGAGAAGGAAATGTAAAACCACTAGAGAATCTTTGGCAGAAAAACTCCATGGATAGTCTTAAAGTGATAAAAGATATGATATAAAGGAAATGAGTCCTTCAGCATCCCAACAATATGCTGAGGAATAGGGGAAGACAATTGGAAGTAGCTCTAGAAGAATGATAGTTGTTCCACTAATATGGAAGTCACCAGAATATAGATAGTCATTCACTGAAATTACATAAAAAAGACTGTTGGAGTAAGGTCGTGGAGATGGTCAGAGAACCCAGAGAATTCATGTGAATGTAGGTGGGGAGATTAATTTTGGCAAGAAGTACAGGTACATGGAAGAAAGAAACAGGAGATTTATCTAGTGCCTATTATGTCCTATAAATTCTAAATTGTAAGAATCTTAAGTTTAAAGGGTTAGGTTAACAGAAAAATAAAGAAGAGACAAGAAGTTTTTTCTCTGGGATTTACCAACAAAGTCATTGATTTCATCCAAGATGGTCACACAGAAATGGGAAAGAAATTGGACTTTTTTACAATAACAAAGAATAGAGAAAATAATTAAACTCCTTCATATCTCGACCATAGGAATTTTCACAAAACCCCCACTCAAAACTGATCTACAAAAATTAGCAATTATTATCTGAACTCTGGTTGTGTCTTCCTGGTGGGATGGTCTCCTTATAATCTGCTCATTGTTCTCCTAGTTTTGTAATTACCATAGGGAGAGGTCTTAACTTTTATCTAGGGAGCAAGGCGACCCCCATGAAACCTCTCCGTTACCATGATATAGTTATGAAAAATTATTCTTTCATATTGCCCCTATTTTGATCATAACTGATGTTATTATGTTAGGGTTAGATCAACTAAAGAGCTGAATTAAAAATGAGGGGAATATTGGAAGGAGACGTATCATCTCCTAAAGACCTTGGGACACTAGAAGAATGGGCAAGCAACAAACGTGAGACCATACTAAAAAGAGGGCAAAGGGATGGATGATGTATTTATAGAATTAAGGGGAAAAGTTACAGAGATTAAAAACAAAAAGAAGGCAGTCCCCTTTGATTAAATAACCCGTACAAATAACTGCAAAAGGGAGAAAATAAACAGCAGCAGAAATTTCTTCTTTCTTCTGGAGACATCTGATGTCCTTTAGGATCTCCGGAGTCTGTCAATGACTAGGCCTCTCCAAGTACATTCAGTTTATACTCTATAATAACCTAACTTAGAATATGACATAAATCTAGGCCAAATGACTTAAGTTTCTATATCTGATTTTAATATTAATCACCTGATTGGATTATAGCAACTTACCATAAAGAATAGAGACATCAAAAAAGGAAAATTTCTTTATTTGGATGTCTATTTTCAGACAGCTGTCATATAGGTGGCCAAATGTGTTAAGCCAGATTTGAAGTCTGCTAGGTGAGATATTTTCCAAATGTCACAATGGGAAGATGAGTCAAAAGGAGTCCAACCTCAGATAGTGCTGAACAGTTGCTCTTTCTTTATCTTATACCTATGTGACTGTCACTTACAGTGTTCAACTTCTATTGGGTCACTGGCATCAATAGACTATAGTCCCCCAGCATTTCTTTGATATCTGAATTTCAGATTCAAGATAACTAGTCAATTTTAGTCCTAGGACATCTTAAATAGCAATTTTCTATATTCAGACAGAGATATAACTCTAAATTTTATTGTCTAAAGGATAAGAAAATACTGTATAGCAATTATAATCTTGTGGTGGTAATAAAAAATCAAAGAAAAATCATAAAATTTTAACCATATTTCACAGGCAATTTTATAATTATTTTATAACTATTATACATAATTATTTGAATATTGTACATATTCATATATGTATTTTATATGCATATGTATAAACATATAATTATTTATACATTGTACATTTATATATATTTATACAATAATCAAACTGCATATAGAAATACATTTTATAAAAACAATTTTCTCTATTAATATATTCACTTATTGTCATGTTCATATGAAACATGACCAAAAAAACCATTCCTTCTGGAAGTCTTTTAAAACCTATTCTTTAGCTGATTTTTAAACAATTTCCATATGTTTTTACAGGTGTTCTGATTTCAAATGCAACAAACAACTTATATAATGGTAATGTCAAGATATCATTGTAGAAATGGAGACAGAAGGAAAAATGAATAATACATTTTTAATATAGCAACCCCATTTTATAAATAGAATGAAAATATAATTTATAATATGTTTGATGGTCACAGAATTACTACCACCTTATTTTGAAATATAAAACTACTGTTACAAAATTATACCAAAAATCATACCAAATTTTATATTAATCCCTACTTTTGAGTTAAATGGAGTATATAACACAACCTGCAGACCAAAAGAAAAAGGGGCTATTAAAGCTTTAATTTTTTTTCAGAGGGTTTGACGGGAAACTTTTTTTTTAGGTTTTTTGCAAGGCAGTGTGGTTAAGTGACTTGCCCAAGGCCACATAGCTAAGTAATTATTAGGTGTCTAAGGTCAAATTTGAACTCAGAACCACCTGACTTCCAGTGCTCTATTCACTGTGCCACCTAGGTGCCCCAGGAAACTCTTTTAAATATTACTCATTTGACCAGGGGGAGCTCATTTTTACTGTTTGATAGGAGATGACTACACATATAATCTTGTTCACCGGGTAATAGAACATTGCTTTTTCGTAAGGTCATTCATTTCTCCACAGTATACTTATATCAATGCTAAAAAAAAAAAAAATAGGATTCTTCAGGAACTTAATCTTATACATTTGAAAATTTCAAGATATCAATTCTTACTTATGCCATGGAATGAAACAAATTTAGATCAAAACAGCAAAACCTTCTCTACTTGTAATTATTACAGTAACTTTAAATGCTTATAATATTAATCCAATTGCTTCACAAATTGTTTCACAAATAATTGTTTCACAAATAATAAGCTTAAAAAAAGAAATTTTTCTTTGACATCTATAAAGCATATCATCATATTATTACAATATATTAGATTACAGATTTGAAAATTTAGTAGATTTCTACAAATCACATTAAAAAATTTGATGAAATAATCTTTTTCTGAATTATTATTTTTATAGGAAGCAATAATAAATATTTCTGATGTTAAAAGTACAAAGCCTTTATGAAATACAGTAATTGTGAATTTGTAATTTCTCAAAAAGTTGGTATAAAATTTATTTTTAAGTATCATAAATAACTGGGCCCCCATAAAAATTCTTCCAAGAGCCACTTTCCTTGAACAAAAGTTCATTACAAATGGAATGATCTATTTGGTTAAGATACACAGAAAACACCTAATGACAAACATTACTCATCATTCTTCTTTATCTGAACTTTATCATTAACAATAATCCTACATTAAATATTTAAAATAATCAATATTTATTACTATTAGAACATTTAGAAATATCCCAATATACCATGATCACAATTTTGCACTTAAAAACTTAAAATCTCTCAAATTAATATGTATATATATATATATGTGCATATGTATGTATTAGTAATGCACAGAAAGTCAGCCCAAATATGGTTATCTAATTAAAAGGAAATTGTATAGCTTTAATACATTTCTTATTTTATGTTGTCCTCTTCCTTTTCCCTTTAGAACTAAATTTTGAATTATGTCAAACCAAATTTGGTTGTACAGGTCCTTAACTTCCGATGCATATAGCCCCCCCTTTTTTGCCACAAAAGAAAACAAAGAAACTTTTCTTTCTGCAGGTTCTAAATGGAAACCAGTTAACACATGAAATACGATTGTCAGCTTCCATTCTTTATTCAGAAACCAAACACTTGATTATTTCATGAGAATTCACCAAACCAGCACTTTTCATAATGCTAGGATATAATCTACCATGACCTTGAATACATCCTAAACCATTTTAAGTCTAGAAAGTTTATAAAGTCCCAGAAAAGTTTCATTACTCATTTGTTTCATATAGATGTAAAATATATACACACACATATACATACATATACATACATATATATATAGAGAGAGAGAGAGAGCACCCCCTAAACCCCCCCCAAAAGTCCCATGACTGCTTCTCAGTTCTCCAGTCCAGTGGAGACAAGAGATGAACTACTTTGGGAAATGACACACAGAGACCTCTGATTTAAAATAGTGTTATTCTGATTATTATTATTATTATTATTATTATTATTATTATTATTATTATTATTAATTATACTAATTAAAACCGGTCAGAAAATGATTTTTCAACTGATTGAAAATTCTTCAGATACCTTATATTGTATATTAAGATCTTCTATAATTAATCAGTAATTAAACATATACAGTGAACAGAGTAGCATAAGTACAAATGAAAGATAACTGGGTGTGGGAGTTGGGTATCACAGGAAAGCAAGGCAGGACAATAGCATTAAAAAACCATAAATCATGTACAAGCTTCCAGACCTTATTGCTCCCCTTATTGCATGAGAAGGTGCACATAATAATCCTTTTAATATTAGCATCTTCAAAACAGCAGAAGGAAATGGATACTGAGTAATGCATGAGAGAGGAAGACGGGTCAATCTGGATCTTTAGTGGAGTAGATGTAGCAATTAACATCATGTCCTTATGATCTGGGGACTGCAACTGGGGGTTGGGGAGACCTTAGCTAGGTCCAGTGACTCCCTCCCATCTGGCTGACACGGAGACAGGGCTACCCCAGACACTGAGGTGGGGGAACAATGATCTAGCTGACAGCCAGTGGGGGAGAATCTGAAAACAGCAGATAAAAAAGACAAAATATTATGACCAAGAAAGTGACAAGGTGCTTTAGGAACTAGAGGAAAAGTATGCTGAAAATGGTCCTGTCAAGACTAATAGAGGGGGAAATTTTAAAAGCTTGGAAAGATTTATTTGACACCCATACCACTAAGATACTTTCTGTACTTTGTGGCAGAGGGAAGGGGGGGGTTTCCAGGATCCAGAACTGATAGAGTAGCCCCAGTATCTACCAGACCAAAGATGGGGTGGCCTTGTATCACCATGGGCACCCATCCTAGTTGGAGATGGGTAGAGTTGAACAAATAGGAACTTAATCCTGGAAATCTCCCTTGGAGCACCCCTAAAGCTGTGAGGATGGACTTTTTTTATAGTATTTTTTTTAGGTTTTTTTGCAAGGCAAATGGGGTTAAGTGACTTGCCCAAGGCCACACAGCTAGGTAATTATTAAGTGTCTGAGGCCAGATTTGAACTCACATACTCCAAGGCTGGTGCTCTATTCACCGTGCCACCCAGCTGCCCCGAGGATGGACTTTTTAATTCCTGGTTTTTGTTGGTCTCAGAAAGTTTGTGCTGTTTCTTCCAATGGCCTGGTTTCTTGAAATAATAAAACCCTTTTTACTTGATTCTCAGGCTGCCTGCTAGTGACAGGAGGGAGTTCTTATCCCAGAAGCTGGACTCTTTGGGTTTATCAAACAGCAGATTACTATAATCATTTCCTGCTGTTGCACCTAGTCTATTCCACTGATCCACCACTCTATTTTTTAGCCAGTACAGGACAGTTTAGACGACTGATGCCTTATAATATAATTTTAGATCTGGTAAGATTAAGCTGCCTTCTTTGGCACTTTATTTCATTAAGTCCCTTGATATTCTTGACTTTTTGTTTCTCCATATAAAATTAGTTACAATTTGTTCTACCTCATTAAAGTTATTTTCTAGAAGTTTGATTGGTATGGCACTAAATAAGTAGTTCAATTTAGATACAATTGTTACTATTATTATATTAGCTCGGCCTATCCATGAGCAGTTGATATTTGCCTAGTTTTTTAAATCTCATTTCATTTGTGTGAGATATTTGTTTTCATAGAATTTCTGAGTCTGCCTTGGCAGGTAGATTCCCAAGTATTTTCTATTGCCTGAATTTTTTTTTAACTGGGATTTCTCTTTCTAGCTCTTGCTGCTGTATCTTGCTTGTAATATATAGAAATATTGAGGATGTATGTGGGTTTATTTTGCATCCTGCAACTTTGCTAAAGTTGCTAAGTGCTTACAGTAGTTTTTTAGAAGATTTTTTAGGGTTCTCTAAGTATACCATCATGTCATCTGCAAAGAGTGAGAGTTTTGTTTCTTTCTTCCTAATTTTAATTTCAATTTTTTTCTTCTCCTTTTATTGCTGAAGCTAATAATTATAATTCAATATTGAATAGTAGTGGTGATAACAGGCATCCTTGTTTCACCTTTGATCTTACTGGAAATGCCTCTAATTTTTTATTTAAGATTTTTGCATCCATATTCATTGGGAAACTGGTCAAAAATTTTTCCTCTGTTTTAACTCTTCCTGCTTTAGGTATCAGCATCATATTGGTGTCATAGAAAGAGTTAGGAAAAGGTCTGTCTTTACCTATTTTTTCCAAAGAGTTTATATACAATTGGAAACAATTGTTCCTTAGATGTTTGATAGAATTCACTTGTGAATTCATCTGGTCCTTGAGATTTTTTCCTTAGGGAGTTCATTGATGGCTTGTTGAATTTCTTTTTCTGAGATAAGGTTATTTAGGTATTTAATTATCTCATTTAACCTGGGAAACTTATATTTTGTAAATATTCATCCATTTCACTTAAATTATCAAATTTTTTGGCATATAGTTGGGCAAAGTGGTTCTGAATTATTACTTTAATTTCCTCCTCATTGGTGATGAGTTGCACCTTTTTCATTCATGATACTACTAATTTGGTATTCTTTCTTTTTTTTAATCAAATTAACTAAATTTTTATCTATTTTATTTCTAAAACCAACTCTTGGTTTTATTTATCAGTTCAATAGTTTTCTTAATTTTTATTTTATTAATTTCTCCTTAAATTTTTAGAATTTCTAACTTGGTATTTAATTGTTTTTTTAATTTGTTCTTTTTCTAATTTTTTTAGTTGCATGCTTAATTCTTTGATTTCCTTTTTCTCTATTTCATTCATGTAAGCATTTAGAGATATATCCCCTAATAATTGCTTTGACTTCATTCCATAAATTTTGGTATGTTGTCTTGTTATTGTCATTGTCTAGGATAAAATCAGTAATTCTATCTATAATTTGTTGCTTGATCCACTCATTCTTTAAAATGAGGTTACTTAGTTTCAAATTAATTTCAGGTCTATCTCTCCATGGCCATTATTTCATGTGATTTTTGTTTCATTATGATCTGAGAAGGAAGTATTCATGAGTTCTGCCTTTCTGCATTTGATTATGAGGTTTTTATGCCCTAGTACATGATCAGTTTTTGTGTAGGTACCATGTACTGCAGGAAAAAAGGTATATTCCTTTTTATTCACATTCAGTTTTCTCCAAAGGTCTATCATGTCTAGGCTTTCTAACATTCTATTTACCTTTTTAACTTCCTTCTTCTTTATTTTATGGTTAGGTTTATCTAATTCTGGGAAAGGGAGATTGAGGTCTCCCACCTGTAGAATGTTGCTGTCTATGTCTTTCTATAATTCATTCAGCTTCTCCTCTAAGAATTTGGATGTTATAGCACTTGATGCATACATTTTTAGTATCAGAATTACTTCATCGTCTATGGTACCTTTTAGGAGAATATAGTTACCTTCCTTATCTCTTTTAATGTATTTTTGCAGCTACTTTGTCTGAGCTAAAGATTGCTACCCCTGCCTTTTACACTTCAGCTGAAGCACAATATATTCTTCTCTAACCTCTTATCTTTATACTTTATGTATCTCTCTGCTTCAAATGAATATCTTGTAGGGAGCATATTGTAGGATTCTGGTTTTAATTCATTCTCCTATTTGCTTACTTTTATAGGAGAGCTCATCCCACTGACATTCAAAGTTATAATTACTAACTCTTTATTTCCCACCATGCTATCTTCCCTCTATTTGTATTTTCCCCCTTTTTCACCTTAACCACATTCCCCAGTATTTCGCTTCTGAATACCACCCCCTTCATTGTTTAGCCCCTTTATATACAGCACCCTCCCCTTTCTTTCCTCTTTCCTTTTGCTCCTTCTTTCTTCCCTTCCTTCTGTTAGTTCCTCTTTTCTTCCCCCCCTCTCCCTTTCACCTCTTAATACTTGAAAGGTCAGATAAGTTTCTAAACTTAACTGACTGTTGTACTTTTTTTTTAGTTTTTGCAAGGCAATGGGGTTAAGTGACTTGCCCAAGGTCATGCAACAAGGTAATTATTATGTGTCTGAGACTGGATTAGAACTCAGATCCTCCTGACTCCAGGGGAACTACTCTATCCACTGTGCCACCTAGCTGCCCCAAGTGTTTATTCTATTAATCCTACTTTGAGCCAAATCTGATGAAAGTAAGATTTAGTCAGTTCTCACCTCCTCCCTTTTCCCCCTCTACTGCAATAGGTCCTTTATGTCTCTTCATGTGATGTAATTTACCCCATTCAATTTCCTCTATCCTCCCATCTCTTTACTGTTCCCCCTTTGTTTTGTTTATTTATTTATCTTATATAATTACAATAATCTTGTTGTGAGAGTAATCATAACCCCTCCCCCCAAAAAAGATGAGAAACCTCAAGTATAGTGAGAAAGGAAAAAAAGTGTACTTCAGTCTGTGTTCAAATTCCAATGACTCTGTCTCTGGGATGAATTGCCTTCCCCATCATATCCACCAGAGAAGTTATTTCAACATTTTCCCCATAGTTGCTATCACTAGCTGCATTTCCCTCTACTCTATTCCTGCCCACCCTCATCTATTCCATTCTCTCTCTTCTTTCATCTTTTTCTTCTCCAGAAGTGTGTTGTATCTGAGTACCCTCTCCCACAATCTTCCCTCTCTTCCATTATATATTCTTCCCCTTCCCTCACCTCATACCTCCTTATCCTATCTCTTTCCTCTTATTTTTCTCTAGAGTAAGATAAATTTCTATACTCTATTACATGTTATTTCCTCTCTGAACCATTTCTGATGGCTCATTCCCCCTCACCTTCCCCCATTCCACTTAACTATAAAAGCTTTTTATAGACTCTTATGTGAAATATCTTAGCCCCTTCTTCCTCTCTTTTCTCTTCCTCTTTCCTTTATCACTGATTGATTCCAGATTTTTATTATATTATACCATTATGTTCAACTCCTTCCTGTGCCTTGTCAATATATGCTCTGACTGCTCACTTGTCTGTGTTCAGGCTAACCCCTCTGCCCTGAAGCTGAGAGGATATCTCTGCTCCATTGTGGTAGTATGGGGGGCCCAGACTGAAACCTGGATCTGAGTATGGGCAAGCAGCTGAGTCCTGCCCCAGGGAGAGCAGAGAGACCTCTGCAGTCTCCACCAACCCCCTTTCCCATCTATGGGCTGACAGCTCTAGACATGTTGTCTCTGCCAATTCCCACTTCAGGTTCCCACCACAGGGTTGCTCTGAGGTTGCACACATTCTGTCATGGCAGAGTTTTCTCACCACCCCTTCCAGGTGTCCCCAATGATCCCTGGAAACCAAGAGATCTGGAAATCACTCCTTCTTCCATGGACCCAGGAGCCTGGCCTGGCCATGCTGCACTGCAGCTGAAGCTTTTTCCCTGTGGAAACAGAGCTTTCCTGAGAAACGTCTAAGTTGTGTTGGACTGGTAAATTGAATCACTCAGTATTTCTATGGGTTCAGCCCCTCTAAATTTAGACTAGAGTCATAATTTGATGGCTTTTGAAGTTTGTGGGGAGTGCATTTCCAGGAATTCCTGCCTTCATGCCACCATCTTGGCTCTGCCCCCATGTTCCCCCTTTTTTTAAGGAGATATTATTTTTAAATCATTCTATCAGAGTCATGGACAAGTCATGATTGTCCATTATTTCTGGCTAAGTATATTCTCTCTAATAGAGTTATAATTCTCAAGAGTTATGAGAATATTCCTCCTAGGTGGGGATATAGCCATTTTAATCTTGCTGGACAGCAATTATTTTCTGTTCCCTTTTTTATCTTTTCTTTTTTTTGTTTCCATGTTATAGTATATTGATCCAAATTGATTGTGATGAGAGAGAAATCACATCCTTAAGGAACAGACAAGAAGTCTAAGAGGTAACAAGATCAGACAAAAAGATATCTGGTTTTTTTCCTAAATTAAAGGGAATAGTCCTTGAGCTTTGTTCAAATTCCACAGCTCTTTATCTGGATACAGATAGCACTCTCCTTTGCAGACAGCCCAAAATTGTTCCTGATTGTTGCACTGATGGAATGACCAAGCCCTTCAGAGTTGAACATCACTCCCATGTTGCTGTTAGGGTATACAGTGTTTTTCTGGTTCTACTCATCTCACTCAGCATCAGTTCATGCAAATCCCTCCAGGTATCCCTGAAATCCCATCCCTTCTGGTTTCTAATAGAACAATAGTGTTCCATGACATACATATACCACAGTTTGTTAAGCCATTCCCCAATTGAAGGACATTTACTTGATTTCCAATTCGTTGCCACCACAAACAGGGCTGCTATAAATATTTTTGTACAAGTGATGTTTTTACCCTTTTTCATCACCTCTTCAGGATATAGACCCAGTAGTGGTATTGCTGGGTCAAAGGGTATGCACTTTTTTTTTTTGCCCTTTGGGCATAGTTCCAAACAGCTCTCCAGAAAGGTTGGATGAGTTCACAATTCCACCAACAGTGTAATAGTGTCCCAGATTTCCCACAATCCTTCCAACAATGATCATTAGCCTTTCTGGTCATATTAGCCAATCTGAGAGAAGCTTTAATTTGCATTTCACTAATAATTAATGATTTAGAGCAATTTTTCATATGGCTATGGATTGCTTTGATCTCCTCATCTGTTAATTGCCTTTGCATATCCTTTGACCATTTGTCAATTGGGGAATGGCTTTTTGTTTTAAAAATATGACTCAGTTCTCTGTATATTTTAGAAATGAGTCCTTTGTCAGAATCATTAGTTGTGAAGACTGTTTCCCAATTTACTACATTTCTTTTGATCTTGGTTACAGTGGTTTCATCTGTGCAAAAGCTTTTTAATTTAATGTAATTGAAATCATCTAGTTGGTTTTTGGTGATGTTCTCCAACTCTTCCTTAGTCATAAACTGCTCCCCTTTCCATAGATCTGACAGGTAAACTAGTCCTTTATCTTCTAATTTGCTTATAGTATTTTTTTTATGTCTAAGTCCTGTAACCATTTGGATCTTATCTTGGTAAAGGGTGTGAGGTGTTGGTCTAATCTAAGTTTCTTCCATACTAACTTCCAATTATCCCAGCAGTTTTTATCAACAAGGGAGTTTTTATCCCAACGGCTGGACTCTTTGGGTTTATCAAACAGCAGATTACTATAATTGTCTCCTGCTTTTGCACCTAATCTATTCCACTGGTGCACTACTCTATTTGTTAGCCAATACCAAACAGTTTTGATGACTGATGTTTTATAATGTAATTTTAGATCAGGTAGGGCTAAGCCACCTTCATTTGTACTTTTTTTCATTAAGCTCCTGGAAATTCTTGATTTTTTTTTCTCCATATGAATTTACTTATAATGTTTTCTAACTCATTAAAGTAATTTTTGGGAATTTTGATTGGTAGGGCACTAAACAGGTAGTTTAGTTTGGGTAGAATTGTCATTTTTATTATATTAGCTCTACCTATCCATGAGCAGCTGATATTTGCCCAGTTATTTAAATCTGATTTACTTTGTGTGAGAAGTGTTTTATAATTGTTTTCACAAAGTTTCTGAGTCTGTCTTGGCAAATAGACTCCTAGGTATTTTATATTGTCTGAGGTTACTTTGAATGGGATTTCTCTTTCTAGCTCTTCCTGCTGTATCTTGCTAGACATATATAGAAAAGTTGAGGATTTATGAGGGTTTATCTTTATAGCCTACAACTTTGCTAAAGTTCCTAATTGTTTCCAGTAGTTTTGGGGATGATTTCTTGGGATTCTCTAGGTAGACCATCATGTCATCTGCAAAGAGTGAGTTTTGTCTCTTCCTTGCCAATTCTAATTCCTTCCATTTCTTTTTCTTCTCTAATTGCTGAAGCTAACATTTCTAATACAATATTGAATAGTAGTGGTGATAATGGGCACCCTTGTTTCACCCCTGATCTTATTGGGAATGCCTCTATCCTCTCTCCATTGAATATAATGCTTGTTGATGGTTTCAGATAGATACCGCTAATTATTCTAAGGAACAGTCCATTTATTCCTACACTCTCTAGTGTTTTTAGTAGGAATGGATGCTGTATTTTGTCAAAAGCTTTTTCAGCATCTATTGATATTGTCATATAATTTCTGATAGGTTTGTTGTTGATATAATTGAGTATACTAGCAGTTTTCCTAATATTGAACCAATCCTGCATTCCTGGGATAAATCCCACTTGATCATAATGTATTTTCCTAGTGATAACTTGTTGTAGTCATTTTGCTAAGATTTTATTTAAGATTTTTGTGTCTACATTCATCAGGGAGATCGGTGTATAATTTTCTTTCTCTGTTTTAACTCTTCCTGGTTTAGGTAACAGCACCATATTGGTTTCATAGAAAGAGTTAGGCAGAGTTCCATCTTTCCCTATTTTTCCAAAGAGTTTATAGAAAATTGGAACCAATTGTTCCTTAAATGTTTGGTAGAATTCACTTGTGAATCCATCAGGCCCTGGAGATTTTTTCTTGGGGAGTTCAGTGATGGCTTGTTGAGTTTCTTTTTCTGAGATAGGGTTGTTTAGTTATTTAATCCCTTCTTCATTTAAACTAGGCAACTTATATTTTTGTAAATATTCATCCATTTCACTTAGATTATCAAATTTATTGGCATAGAGTTGGGCAAAATAATTTTGAATTATTACTTTAATTTCCTCCTCATTGGTGGTGAGTTCACCTTTTTTGTTTATGACACTAGCAATTTGTTTTTCTTCTTTCTTTTTTTTAATCAAATTGACCAGGGGGTTATCAATTTTATTGGTTTTTTCATAATACCAACTTTTGGTTTTATTTATTAATTCAATAGCTTTTTGCTTTCAATTTTATTAATTTCTCCTTTAATTTTTAGAATTTCTAATTCAGTAATTAGGGATTTTTAATTTGTTCTTTCTCTAATTTTTTTAGTTGTACATTTAGTTCTTTGATTTCCTCTTTCTCCAATTTATTCATATATTTAAAACTATAATATATCCCCTGAGAGCTGCTTTGAGTGAGTCTCATAGGTTTTTGGTATGTTGTTTCATTATTATCATTATCTAGGATAAAATGGTTAATTCTTTCTATAATTTGTTCTTTGGTCCACCCATTCTTTAAAATGAGGTTATTCAGTTTCCAGTCGGTTCTAGGTCTATATCTCCTTGGCCCAGTATTGCATATGACTTTTATTGCATTGTGATCTGAGAAAGATGTATTCACTATTTCTGCCTTTCTGCAGTTGATCATTAGGTTTTTATGTCTTAGTACATGGTCAATTTTTGTATAAGTTCCATGTACTACAGAGAAAAAGGTATTTTCCTTTCTATACCCATTCAATTTCCTCCATAAGTCTACCATATCTAGTTTTTCTAACAATCTATTTACCTCCTTAACTTCTTTCTTGTTTATTTTATGATTCAATTTATCTAGATCTGAGAGTGGGAGGTTGAGATCTCTCACTAGTAGAGTTTTGCTATCTATGTCTTCCTGTAGTTCTTTCAGCTTCTCCTCTAAGAATTTGGATGCTGTCCCATTGGGTGCATATATATTCAGTATTGAAATAGCTTTATTATCTATGGTACCTTTTAGGAGGATAAAGTTTCTTTCCTTATCTCTTTTAATGCTATCTATTTTTGCTGCTGCTTTGTCTGAGATAAGGATTGCTACCCCTGCTTTTTTTACTTCAGTTGAAGCAAAATATATTTTGCTCCAACCTTTTACCTTTACTCTATATGTATCTCTCTGCTTCAAATGAGTTTCTTGTAAGCAGCATATTGTCGGATTCTGGTTTTTAATCCGCTCTGCTATTCACTTATGTTTTAAAAGAGAGTTCATCCAATTCATATTCAAGGTTATGATTATTAATTCTTTATTGCCCTCCATGCTATCTTCCCTCTGTTTGTATTTTCCCCCCCTTCCTCCCTTTATCCATATTCCCCAGTATTTTGTTTCTAAATACCACCCCCTTCAGTGTTTGCCCTCCTATATCACCCTCCCTTTTCTTTCCCCTTTCCCTTTTTCCCCTTTTCCCTTCCCTTCCTTTTGTTAGTTCCCCTTTTTCCCCACTCCCCCTCCCTTTCTCCATCCCACTCCCCTTTTCTCCTTTTAATCCTTGAAAGGTTATATTTATTTTAGGTTTTTTTTGGCAAGGCAATGGGGTTAAGTGGCTTGCCCAAGGCCACACAGCTAGGTAATTATTAAATGTCTGAAGCCGGATTTGAACTCAGGTACTCCTGACTCCAAGGGCCGGTGCTCTTATCTACTATTCCACTTAGCCACCCCAGTTAGATGTTTTTTAAGTTAACTAAGTATGTGTAAGTTGACTTTAAGCCAAGTCTGATGAGAAGAAGATTCAGGTGTTTCTCACCTGCTCCCTTCTTCCCCTCTATTACCATAGGTATTTTGTACCTCTTAGTGTAATGACATTTACCCCATTCCATCCCCCTCCTTCCTCCCATCTCCGTCCTGTCCCCCTTTTTAAGGAGGTAGTGTTTTTTCGATCATTCTGAGTCATAGAAAATTCTAGCTAAGTACATTCTGTCTAATAGAGTTCAAATTCTTGAGAGTTATTAGAGTCTTTCTCCCAAGTCAGGTTAAAGCCAGTTACATCTTTTTTATATAGCAGTCTCATGGATAGGTCATGAATGGCCGTCACTTCTGGCTAGGTATATTCTCTCTGTTAGAGTTACAGTTCTCAAGATTTATGAGAATCTTTTTCCCCATGATGGAATACAGCCAGTTTCAACTTGTTGGATAGCAGTTTTTTTTTTCTTTTACCACCCCCCCCTTTTCTTTAACCTTTTCTTGTATCTCTTGAACTTCCTGTTTGATGTCCAAATTTTCTATTTATCTCTGGTCTTTTCATGAATATTTGGAATTCTTCCATTTTATTAAATGTCCATCTTTTTCCCTGGAGGAGAAGGCTTAGCTTTGTGGGATAGTGGATTCTTGGCTGCATTCCAAGCTCCCTTGTTCTTCAAAAAAATTTCATTCCAGGCCCTTTGATCCCTTAATGTTGATGCAGCCAGGTTCTGCATAATCCTTACTGTGGCTCCTTGATATTTAAATTGTTTCTTTCCAGCTGCTTGCAGGATTTTCTCTTTTATCTGATAGTTCTGGAATTTGGCCACAACATTCCTTGGTGTTTTCATTTTAGGATCTTTTTCTGGAGGGGATCGATGTATTCTTTCAATAACTACTTTGCCCTCTGGTTCCATGATATCAGGACAGTTTTCCATCACTAGATCTGTAATATTAAGTCCAGGCTTTTTTTCTCTTCTAAGTTTTCAGGAAGTCCAATAATTTTCAAGTTGCCCCTCCTCGACCTATTCTCAAGGTCAGTGGTTTTACTGATGAGGTATTTTACATTTTCTTCTATGTTTTCTGGTTTTTGTTTTTGTTTAACTGGCTCTTGCTGTCTCATGGAGTCATTAGTTTCTGCAGACTCCATTCTTTTTTTTTTAGAGAGGAGTTTTCTTCATTAACCTTTTGCAACTCCTTTTCCAATTGATCCATCCTACTTTTGAAAGAGCTTTCCATTTGACCAGTTGAGATTTTGAGAGAATTATTTTCTTTTTGCATTTGTCCAATTGAGGATCTGAGAGAATTATTCTCATTTTGTATTTATCCAATTGATAATCTGAGAGATTCATTCTCATTTTGTATTAAGGATCTGTTTTCTTATTGCAAGATATTAATTGTCTCTCCCAAATTTTCCAGTTGATTTGTAAACTCCTTCCTTATTTCTTCAAGGAAATCTTTCTGTGCTGAAGACCAGGTTGTATTCTCCTCAGAGGTTCTAGATCTCTTTGAGTTAGGGTCTTTCCCTCCCAAGAATTTTTCTATGGATCCTCCTTTCTGCTGACCCTACTTCATTTTTCTAAGACCTTGAGTTGGGGAGGGGCTGGTTCACAAGGGCTTGGGATCAATAGAGGCTTTACTCACTGAGTGCAATTTCTCTGGAGTGTCTGTGACCTTGATTGAGGGCTTCTCCCTTAGCTTGAAGGAAGGAGTTGGAGCTAATGAATCCTTTATCCTTCAATCAATGGTGGGCTTTACCCTGGCCTGAGGTCATTCCTTTCTCTATTGTCAGCTGGGCTGATTCTTCTGCTCACATACCTGTGCCTGAGGCAGAAGTAGTCTGCAATTGTTTGTTCTGGGAAGAGGCCTCAGCCATAATGGAGGTGTGGACTCAGAGTTCCCCAGACCAGAGGAGCCCAGGGATGGTGTGTCCACAGCAATCCTGCACCAGAACTGCCCCCATCATCCCTGTTTGCATGCTCCTGAGGGTCAGTGCACCTCTGCTCCCTAGTTGACTCAAGCCCCCGCTGTCTAGCCCCACCTCTGATCCAGCAGGTCTGATTCTCAGGCCCTCAGATTCCCCAGCTCCCATTCAGCTGATAATATGACTGATCTGGGGCTGATGCACTCTCTGCACCCAGGCTCACTGGCCCAAATTCATCCAATGCTGCTGAGGGAGACAAATCCTGAGGTAGATGTTCTTTCTCCTGGCTTTTCTTTCTGGCTTTTGTGGGTCGGATTTCTGTTAAGAGGTTTATTTCATATGATAGGTGGGGAAAGATCAGGAGACTTTAGAACTGTGTCTGTCTTCTCTCTGCCATCTTGGCTGGAAGTCTCCCTTTTTTATCTTTTCATGTGTCACTTTAATCTCCTGTTTGAAGTCCAAATTTTCTATTTAGCCCTGGTCTGTTCATCAGGAAAAGTTGGAAGTCTCCTATTTCATTTACTGTCCATCTTTTTCCCTGGAAGAAAAGGCTTAGTTTTGCAAGATAGTGAATTCTTGGCCACATTTCAAGCTCCCTTGCTCTCTGGAATATTGTATTCTAGGCCCTTTGATTCCTTAATGTTGATGTAGCTATGCCCTGTGTGATCTTTTCTGTGGCTCCTTGGTATCTAAATTTTTTCTTTCTGGCTGCTTTATCTTTTATCTGATAGTTTTGATAGTTTATCTTATAGTTTTGGAATTTGGCCACAATATTTCTTGGTATTTTCATTTTGGGATCCCTTTCAGGATGGGATTGATATATTTTTTCAATAACCATTTTGCTCCCTGGTTCTTTGATATCAGGGCAATTTTCCTTCAATAGATCCTGAAATATTGATCCTTTTTTATCCTCAGGCTTTTTTTATCCTCAATGTGTTCAGGAAGCCCAATGATTCTTAAGTTGTCCCTCTTGGATCTATTCTCTAGATCAGTAGTTTTGCCAATGAGGTATTTTATATATTCTCCTAGTTTTTGATTTTATTGGTTTTGTTTAACAGATTATTGTTGTCTCATGCAGTTATTTATTTCCACAGATTCCAATCTTTTTTTAAAGAAGAATTTTCTTCATCTACCTTTTGCAACTCCTTTTTAATTGGTCAATTCTATTTTTGAAGGAGCTCTCCATTTGCCCAGTTTGGGGAGAATTCTTTTCTTTTACCACTTTTCCAAGTGTATTTTCATTTTCTTATTGCAAAATGATAATTTTCTCTTGCAAAGTGTTAATTTTCTCTTGTGTTTCTTTTCCCATTTTTCCAATTGATTTTTAAACTCCTTCCTGATCTCTTCTAAGAAATCTTTCTGGTCTGGTCTGGAGACCAATTCATATTCTCCTCTGAAGTTCTAGTTCTTTCTGAGTTAAGATCCTTGCCTTCAAGATAACTTTCAATATATTCCCTTTCTGATGGCTTTTCTTCATTTTGCTAGGATCTTGTGTTGGGGAAGGGCTGGTTCTGGGGGAGGGTCTGGTTCAAGGACCTTTTGTTGAAATGCCTAGAGGCTTTGCTCATTGGGCTTAGTAACTCCAAGTTGGCCAGTAGGGGATGCTAGAAGTTTTCTCTGGAGTATCTGTGACCTTGATTAGTGGTCCATTTCCTAGGCCTGAGGAGGTGGGGAGCACAGGATCCCAGTTATCCTTGAACAATGTGGGCAAGGCCCTCAGGCTATACAGCTAATCACCTTAATCCTCAATCAGCACTAGGGGAGATCACCCACACTTGAGTCTGGAGTTATATGGGGGTTATTACTGTGTTTGTTCTGGGAAAAGTCACTTTCTCTCACAAGAATTGGGGGAGGGGACTCAACTGGAAACATGGGCGCTTTGCTAAAAATATGGGGCCTCCCAGACCAGCCAAACTGACCGAATTGATATCTAGCTGTCTCACTGGAGCTCTCACGCCCCACAGAGCAAATGTTTCTGCAGCTGTTCTCAACTTAGTCCCTGGACCTCACCCCACCATCCTTATTCTGGCTCTCTGTCTCCAGCTCACCCAAGGTCCCTTGAGACAGACCTTGCTGGTAGATGTTCTTCTTCTAGGTTCTTCTCTGGGTTTTGAGGATGCAAATTCTGTTAAGAGGCTTGGTTCATGTTAGTTCTGATATAAGCCAAGAGAAGTTAAGATAGTATCTGGCTTCTCACCACCATCTTGGCCAGAAGTCTGCCACTGGGATTATTAAAGACAAAAATCTAGGGTTACTGAAAGACAAAGAAATCTGCATGCTCTCCACCAATATTAAAACTGCTTAATACTTTATTACAAATTATTACAAAGTAAACAGATTAAAACTTTTTTTTCTTCCTGAAGGGTCAACAAGCACATTAAGACAGAATGAATAACAAAAAGTTAGGCATGGCTTCTTGGTAGACAGAGAAAGAGAGAGAGAAAGAGGGGGGGAGGGAGAAAGAGAGACATAAAACTAGGATAATGACAGGACAGTCAGGAAGAGTTTATTAGACTGGGGGGGGGCAGTTCCAAGGAGGGGTCCAACCCAGATTTTATAGACTTGACCTTTATCTCGGCCCTGAGGGCAAAAGGGGAAATTCTTCCTTGTTTATGTGACTGAAACCAGGTAAAAAGTTGAAGGCTGGGGGTTAGGAATGAGGAGACAGGAGACAAATTTTACATTTAACATTGACACAATAGGAGTCAATTTGCATCTCAAGAGCAAAGAGCTTTTCTCTCTTTAACAAGATTTTAACAGCATTGAAGAACTTGCTTCTTTTATAAATTTTCTACATTCATAATTCTCTGCATCATTTCCCCCTCCAAAATTATTCAGGACCCAGTTTCATTTGGTACTTTCAGAATCCATTTGCAGGTGAATGCATTGCAGTGAGAACTCCATTGAGGCAGGGTCCAGGGGACATTTGCTTTAAGGACTAGCACAGCTGGTTGGCATTCTGCAAGAGATTCCTATTGGAGATGTACAGCTGGTAACCTAGAGAGATGAAACTCAGAGGAAAAAAAATTGAGCAAGTTAAATCAGAGAAAGATATTTTAACAGAGAGAGTTATTTAACAGAGAAAGGCCCAATAATCAGGGGAAAAACTAGGTTCCAGTATAACACCGATTCATTAATGGATGCCACATTAAGTTTTCACCAAAAACTCAAGAATAATATAAACAAATATACTAAATAATCTTTTAGAACTGCACATGTCCAATAAGTAACTTGCAACAAAATTTTCTTTGACTTTAGCCATGTATAGAATGAACAAAAATTCTAGTTCAAGAATGGATCTCGGAGTGGCTAGGTGGCTAGGTGGCACAGTGGATAGAGCACTGCCCTGGAGTCAGGAGTACCTGAGTTCAAATCTGGCCTCAGACACTTAATAATTACCTAGCTGTGTGGCCTTAGGCAAGTCACTTAACCCCATTGCCTTTCCAAAAAAACCTAAAAAAGAAATAAAAAAAAGAAAGAATGGCTCTCTCCTTTAAAGCAGTTAAAAAAAATAGACCAATAGGCATTATCCTCATATAAGTAATCATGCTGATATTTCTATTCCTTAAGGGAACTTGTTGTGATAAAATATCACATCCTATGTTTAAAAAAAAAAGAATGCCAAGACTAATACTTGCCAGTTATTAAGGATTTAGAAGATAGAGTTCCAAGGGCTTACTCTTACACTTAATTATGGTGCCCCTGCCATGATTATGGCAATTTACTATTAAAGAGCAGGGAGGGACATAAGGACATGTTCCTTTGTGTATTAGATATTCTTTACAGGTAGAGGTTCCAGACAATCCTTTGCAATAAGCCAGATTCCAGGTCTGCCAGGTTAGTGCTTCCTTTAAAAGCATCCTTTCTCAACTGAGACTGAGATCATTCTTTCAAAGGCCACTCCCTCCATCTGAAGTATTAAAGTCAAAACCTCATTGGTTAATGGCTTCACTGGCATGTTGTTGTCTTTTGATTTTAACATACCTGATATCAGACAGATCAATTATCAATATATTGTAAAATAGCAATTACCTATAACCAGAGCTTCAAATGACTTGAACCCTAAGAATCAGATGCCAGGCTGTAATTTGGTATAAGAGAGCTAGAGAAAAATCATAATTCAATTGTTGCTCATTTACCTAAGGACAGTGTTGTAAATGAAATACAATAAGCAGGATTTGAGATGTAAAAAAAAAATAATCCTAATTCACATTTAGAACTGAATTTTTTATATAAGCAACTTTTTTGCAATGAACCCATTTAGTTATTAACCTTTGGCTAGAAGATTAACTATTATCTCCAAACTTCTCACATAACAACTAGTTAGAGATTGTCACAGAGAAATCTCAAATTATCACTATTATTTTATCTTTCTCATATTATAGAAGTGTTTTTCCCTCAAAGCAAACAACCAGAATTTGTGTGTGTGTGTTTAGATAGATAGATAGATGTGTGTGTTTTTAGTATCTCCACAAAAATACCAATTTACCTATATATAGCTAGAAGCTTCTATAAAAACAATTTCACATTAATACTGTTTAACTACTAACCATATTCAAAATACAAATTATTATTTTCAAAATGCTTTAAAACCATTAGAACATATTAGATGACTTTAAATTTACAGCATGTGCTATTAATTCCAATGTAATAAAGCAATAATAAGAACAACCAGGTAATCAAGTCAATTAACACTGTGTTATTAAATTTTACAAGACAATATTTCCATTATTATTTTATAAATAATTTAGTAATATTTGGAATCCTTGTGGTGATCTTGGTTTTGATATTCTCCTTTCATTATCCTTACAAAATAATCAGGTATTAATTTCAGATTACAATACTATTACAGCATTTGCTTATATGTTCATAAGAGATAATTAAATAATTATAAGTTTACAAAAGCATATCATATTACTGATAAAGATTTTTCCACATCTTACTTACTTATAGACCTCCACACACACATCAGCAAAAAAATCCCACAATCAGGACATACTTTCCAGTTTCCTCTTCCTCTCTCTGCAATTTACATGAGAGAAGAAATCTATAATTTTGAGTTCTTTAATTATTGTAATAATTAATAAACTAACATAAAACATAAGATACTGATGCAAATATCTCATTAGAACAAAACCAAACAATGAAGAAGTTTTCCTTAACTTGAGGTAGATTTTATAACTCAATATTATTTACAATGTTTTATATGTTTATTTACCTCTATCTCAAATATACTTTTATTTTTGTTAAAAGAAAATGAGTATTCCCAAGGATTCAATCTTATACATATGATAATGTTTTAAAATCCCAATTAACTCTTATTTTTGCCATGGATGCTACTCCATGTTTCATTCACCTCAAATGAGATCTCAAAACTGATATATTTTCTTATTTTCAAATAACAAATGTTAAGTAGATTTTACTTTAGTAATATGTATGTATGTGTGTGTGTATAATGTTCCCTCCCATAAACATGTGATGAGAGACAAGATTATTACAAATTTTTTCTTCACCAACAAAAAGCTTTGTGATTTTTTTTGACAATGTATTATCAATATTAATTTAATGTCAAAACAAATCAGATTACGGAATTTAGTACAGTATTTCTCTTCCCCGACTCTCCAATTTGTTTTCTTTTTTAACCACAAGGGGGAGACCTTTACTGTCAGAAGCCTTCCAGTCCCCTTTTAAAGTATCTAAAGGGCAGGATGTACCTAAAGAAGGTAGCATTTATTTCCAGGACAATCACACAGAAATGAAACTTTAAGTCGACAATTAGATCCATTTTTCTAAACCCAAGAGAATATTTAAGACCTCAATTAATTAACATAGGTTGAATATAGTTGTCAATCAATATGAGGTTAACCTAGTTCACAAAGGTATTCATCACAAAGCTTGTGACTTACACACTTTCAAATGTAAACCAAGGATGGAGCACAATTTTCTCCAAGTCAGGAACAGCTCCCCGATTGGGCTAAATTCATTTATTTTCTAGTTTAACCTGATTTACTAACTTGATTCAAAGGATAGCTAGTTAGTCTTTGTAATTCCTAATTGAGGTCAAATGGTATTAAGATTTCCTAGTAAGGAGGTTGGCTCAGTCCCCTTTGGTTAAACTAGTACAAAAAAGAAATGCAAAAGTGAAAAAGTAAACATTAACATAAAATTTTGATTCATTTCTTTTTCTTCTGGAGACAACTGATATAGTTCTGAATCTCCAGATTCCAGGTTCTTCCACATAAAATTCAGATTGCTTGTAGAAATCTTCCTTTCTGGTAAATATTTCGACACAAATTTTATGAAGTCAAAATTCATTTTTTCCATTAAAGGAACATGAAATTTGGAACTTCATAGATCATGGAAATTACAATTTGATTTGCTAGTTGATATACAGAAAATTTACTTACAAATACAAATTTTGAAAAACAAACCAGTTTTAAACAAACCAATTTTATGGTTGCCTTTATTCAATTATTTCTTCCATTTGCATGATGCTTGTTCTTTCACAGAAATACTTCCATAAGAATAAAGATTCTAATACAAAAATGTTCATTAAAGATTATCAAATTAACTTGTTTGTAATTTAGACATTTGATAATCATTTTAGAATGTCTAGCAGGTGATTTATTTTAAAAAAACACAGTTTAATCTTTTGCTCATGTTAAAAAAGAATTTAAAAATATTAACTGACAATGGATTTCTCTTACAAAAATTTGTAAAAGTAGATTTCAGTCCTTCCTTCTTTGGATATACTTAGTTGACCAATACTCCTTTCCTTAAAACAGAATTTGAGATACTTATGAAAGGGGTGGCTAGGTGGTATAGTGGATAAAGCACCAGCCTTGGAGTCAGGAGTACCTGGGTTCAAATCCAGTTTCAGACACTTAATAATTACCTAGCTGTGTGGCCTTGGGCAAGCCACTTAACCCCATTTGCTGTGCAAAAAAAAAAACCTAAAAAATTTAAAAAAAGAGATACTTATGATGGAGAATCATTCTGATGTCACAAAATCTTTATAGTGTTTGCTTAAATTATCACCTTAGCATTTTGAAAAACTAAAGAACCTTAATTCCCACAGGAACATACTACTGACAAAAGATATCAAATCTATACACAAGCCTACCTAGTTATTATAATTTAGAAAATTGTAAGCAAAAATGGTGTAAATGTATATTAGCCTGATATGCTGATCACCTGACATGATTATAGAAACTTGCCATAAGGATCAGGGATTTAAGAAAGGAATTCCATGTTGTTTTCAATCACATTCACTGAGAGCAGAAAGACTGTTATCAACAATTAAGCTAAGGCTCCCTTCCCTACTGATCTGGGGTGTTTTTCAGTTATGATAAAAATCTAACATGGGGATAGGTGTGATCAGAGTAAAGATGGGGAGACCCTGAAGCAAGATTCATATATTTAATTTTATTACAACAGAAAGTCAGACTTTTTACCAGGAATATAGTTTAGAATGACTTATTATTTTTTAACCATTCTCCAATTTTTATCAAAAATGATATCAGCCATGGAAAAGGAAAAATAAAAGGCATTTTTGAGGGAAAAACAACAAAACAATGAAAATATACAGGATCTCTTGATTTCATTAATCAATGATCACAGTTACATACAGTTGTTAATCACTATATTTGTGAAAATTTTTACAGAAAGGGATTTTTAAAAGCTTTTCCCTAATTATCAAAATTTCTCTGATGGTTCAGTTTTCAAGCCTGAGAAATATACCTAATTAAACTCCTCATATTATCACAAAATCTTACTAGGTCTTTAAAATTTCTTTAATATATATTTTTATCTTTAACTATAGTACTAGAAAAAATTCTATGAATAAATTATTTGAATAGCATTAATTTGCATTATATCTTTTACCTTAACTTATATAACTTAGATGAAACAAATAACTATTATAACTGCACAGTTATGATGCAGAGAAGTGTAAGCATAAAAGAATATTGTAATTGGAAACAAGTTTTGCAATTTTTCTTCACTTGACCTTTACTTTGACCCTGGTCATACCTTCACCAGTAGGTCAAGTTAGAT
This sequence comes from Macrotis lagotis, assembly GCF_037893015.1. Classification (NCBI taxonomy): domain Eukaryota; kingdom Metazoa; phylum Chordata; class Mammalia; order Peramelemorphia; family Peramelidae; genus Macrotis; species Macrotis lagotis. The sequence goes on along the minus strand of NC_133658.1, from coordinate 37,600,210 downwards.
TATAGTAAGTTACATTAAACCAAGTAGGAGCTCATCCAATGGTCCTACCTCCTACAACTATCTATCCAATACAAAGCCCAGATCACTCCCAAAAGGACACCCTCTCATGGATCTTGAGGGGGGTATTTAAAAAGAAAATGCATCATTTCTGGCTCTGTCTTACTGCTCTTACCTCTCTGACTTGTAATGTGTAAGTTAATAAGCCATTGGCCTGTTTCATTGAGCTGCTGAGCATAAAAACCATCTGGTCATTCAAGAATTTTCTCTCTCTTAATCCTATGATCTCTTACCTTCTAAACCAAAAGTTGAATCAGCTGGCTTGCCTGGATGAACTACTATGTCCAAAACCACACAGCCTTTGAGGAACTTGTAACAATCTCTCACTTTCTTTTGTGTTATAATGACTTTTTAATAAATATATATTGAAGAAAACACAATTTGCAACTGCATTCCAGGGTCAGAGTCAAGGGTTCTTTTCAGGAAACTAATAAATCCTCCCATAACATTTTGGCGACCACAAAGGGACACCTCCATTCTGACCCTGGATTTGCTTAAGCATCTGAGAGGTGAGAAGCCCCTGTTCCAGATCCATATCTTCCAGAAATTAGAAAATCTATATTAGACTGGTTGTGAATGAGTTTGGGGTTGCCAAATAGAGATTGCTAATGAAAAGTGAATGAATTCATGTAATCCCTGGGATTTAAAACTGCTAAGAATTTATTTTAGATGGCTGCAAGATGTACAGATTAAAACCTCCTAGGAAAATAGTAAGCACTTTGAGGACAGACTAGGTGAGGTGTGTGTGTGTGTATGCACATGTGTGTGTGAGAGAGACAGACAGACAGAAAGCAAGAGACACAGAGAGAGAGAGACAGAGAGAGACAGAGAGAGCGAGAGAGAGAGAGAGAGAGAGAGAGAGAGAGAGAGAGAGAGAGAGAAAGGACAGATAGCCATAAGGATTGACTTATTATGACCACATGGCATAGGTGCCCATGATTCTCCAGCAGGGCCTAGGCCAGGAGCATGTGGTTTAAGAGAGAGAAGGAGCAGTACTTCTTCTTAAGTGCATTTCTGTAGTGGGTTGGACAAAGGGCACTTGGGGAGTGGTCTAACATCTGGTTCAGGTTTTCTCCAATGAGCAAGTTATGTACTGGCCCTTCTTATCCCAAGATGCATGACTTAAAAGTCCAACATGTAATTTCCTCCACACCAGTGTAAGTTTGACTCATCAATGGCCTAGGTCAAGTAGCTGGAAACCTGAAGCTGAGTAAAGGGAGAAGCTGAAGAAAAGATGAACAATCCAAGACTATTCCCATCCATAATGGAGTCACTTTGAACAGCCAAATTCCCCAGAAAGGTACTGTTAACCATAATTTCCTTAGGCTAAGAATGAAATAACAAAGTTAGCTTAATAAATGAAGTTTAATACTCTAGGATCTTTCCAAAACCTATGGGTGGATGGCATCCTTGTGAACACCAACAAAAACAGAAAATTTAGGGGACAATTTATACAGAATCAACACAGAATCATGAAACTTTTGGTGGCTAACCAATCAGGTTATACATTTGTATGTCATTTATTTACTTTGATGATTATCTAACCCATCCATAAAATCTGTTCCTATGTCAAAACTAACAGGCTCTGATTTTCTCCAGTATTGCTGGCTTCAGGGTGTTAAAATGATAAGAATACATTTCCTGTCTAGATAATCAGAGCAGTTCAGCTGTCTTCTCAGGATGGCTCTCCATCTAATACATAACTTGAAAGCCATTTTTTGAGATGCATATTAGAAAAACTGCACAGATTAAGCCTTTTCCCTTAAATCTATAAAAAAAAAAACCCAACAGACCCTGTTGTGGACAGAGGTAAACATCCTGAAACCTACAGTCCTCAATTAGAGCTGATAGAACAACTTTTAATCAGAACTATAGAGATCAAGAAACGTTAATAAACTATTAAAGGATATTAGATTAGATAGTACAAATAATATTTTTCCTTCTGCAAAATTTGTTTTCAAATACAACATCCCCCATGTCCACAATTCCCTGCATCAGACTCATTAGCCAGCCTTCTCATTTTACCCTTCTCTTGCCTCTAAGATATAGGGAGAAAAATGTTGTGTTGTAGTATCTGTGTGACTCTAACTTGTAATAAATGATTAAGGTTTCATTTCTACATTGGTTATTGAGAAATAAGCCAAAGAAAGAAGATTATGTTTCACTAATAAATAGCTGGGGAAAATGGGAGAAGGATGTGGATTAAAGTGTAAGCAGAGGAAACCAGCTAATTTACATTTGACTATAGGGAATTTGTCTACAGAATGGGAAACAGTTCATTTATACTTAACTGTAAGGAATCCAGACTGACAGGATGAGAGACATACTGATTTACAATTGACTGTGAACAAAAAGTATTATAAAAAAAGTTAAGTAAGCCAATAAACTGAAGGGAACCCAAAATATTTAAGAAAAAAATTAAACCAAAGTTCTTTATAATAACTCTAAGAGATATTTAAAAGGTTATGATTAAGATATCTTAATAAAAGGGCACACAAGGGGAGGCCATGAAACCCCCAAATGCTAAATGTTATATCCACTTTCAAAGGCTTGGTTCCTGCCCCTTCATGACAATCATAGGCTGGGGTCACAAATCTGATTGATACATTCGCCCCACCCCCGACCCGGTACATTTTTTTCCCCACCTTGTTCATTATCCTAATGAGCAGCATCAGTTACTTCCTTCTCCAGGGTGAAGGGACAATAGTGCAGACTCCCATTCAACCTATGCAAAGTTATTTAATCATTTCCTTGACTCTCTCCTTCTTGTAAACAGGTTGGCATCTCTTGAGTTGCCACAAAGACCATGCATCCTAGTTTTTGTAATGTATTATCCTCACAGACATCTGTGAAACTCTGGCAATATCCTTTCTCACCCTTCTGAAAGCAAAATACTTGATCCTTTCCTACATATCAGAATCAGGCATCCCTTATAGCCAAAACCATGAAGTCTCTGTCTTTCCCCTCCTCTCTACCAATGGCTCCTTCCTTTCCCCCCTTCACTTAAGTGCCCCAACAATCCTGATTCCTCTACCAATACTGAAAGAGAGGACCCTATAAAACTCTGTCCATTGAAGGAAACTCTAGATGCTCAAGGAAGGATAATTGAATCTATGGGCCAATCCCAATATCAGATTTGAGTCAGTTAAAAGGGAAGTTAGGTCTTTATTCAGAAGAAACCCCAAAATTTGCTGAGGAATTTTAAAAAATCTGTTTGCAGTATGAATTGACAAGGGGAGACATAAATTTTATCCTCTCCAGCTGTTACTCAGACAAAGAGAACAGAGAATCTGGAACCTAGCTCAGAGGGTGGCAGACTCTATGGCTGAGACCAGGGAAGGGCTTCAGATAGATTTCTCCCTAGGACTTCAGCCATCCCAAGTGGAATTGCCAGACCAGCAGGGACAGAGAGAAACAGGACCATAGGATATTTTGTCAAATGAAAGAAAGGGTCAGTAAACTATGTCAGACTGGGTGAGGCGTCGTAGGGCTCTGAGGAGAACACGGCCCCGTTTCCTGACTTGTGGAAGCCATGAAAAACTATAGCAACATAGATCCCAATTCTGTTGAGGGAAGTGTCCTTCTAGGCATGGATTTTATCAGTCAATCTGCAGCTGACCTGTTAGAAAATTAAGAAGTTAGATTTGGACCCAGACACCTATGATCCAATTATTGGAGGTGTCTTTCAGTGTGTTCAATCATAGGGACATAGCCCTGGAAGAGAAAAAAATCTCAGAATGTCAAAAAAGAAAGTGGAGCTGTTTGCAGCTACTAATGGAGACCAAAACACCTTGTTCTTAGCTGCTCTGACAGGAGATAGTTGTGTTATAAGGGTGGTGGTCAGTCTCCCAGGAATACAGTCTGATTCTGGTGTAATGGCAAGTGCCATGGTATCTATGACTGCTCCTTCAGGCACATCTCCAGGAGGTCGCCCCTAGGGCCCTACCAAGGCTAAAATGGAATGGGCCATTGGTGAAGTGAGTGCCCCTTCAGGAATTCCCCCAGAATGCTGTTTTAATGGCCAGGCTCCAATCTGAAGTGGTCAGATTGCTGGAGACAAGCCCACTCCTACAATGGAGGGGGAGGTTCAGAGGCCTCAACCCAGTGCCTAACCCATTCTTCCTCTATCACCACAGCAGCACCCAGAGTAACACAAAATGTTAGAGGTAAGCTAATTAATTTTCTTATTGATAATGGGGCCACATATTCACATGATATTAATACTCATAACCAACATTCCCATGCCAAACTGGACTTTGGGAAAACATACTCTGGATTGCATAATCAATCCAGTGGACTTCTACCCTCCACCCATAAGGTTATGTGCATTGAATGGAAAGTGAGTAAATGTCTACAAAGTCTCTCCTCTGAAGCCTGAGGGTCTGTTGTTTGAACATACCTTTCTTATTCTTCCCACCCGGTCCTGTTTTAGGAAGGACCAGATGGGGAAACTGTGGATTCAGTTCTGTCTTGTTACATCTCTCATTTCACATAATCCTTTACTTGGCAGACTGTCTCATTTCCTGTCAGTGATTCAGGGCAGAGTAAAGCCTTAAAGTTTGCCTTAAAGATACTACCACCTTCCCTCATTGGCCACAATATCCAATTAAGCCTGAGGTAAGAGAGAGATCACAGTCTCTGATTGACAAATTCATGCAATACAGTCTTTTGGTACTATATCATTCCTGTTATGTTACCCTAGTATTTACAATTAAAAGGTCTGTTATGTGAAAGATCAAAAGGTGAACCCTCAGTAAAAAAGGCACTAAAAATGGAAGTAAATCTAAAGTTGTTTATTGTACAGTGGGCTGGATCCAAGGAATACGGTAGTGGGGACAGCAAGTCTTTTTATAGAGTATTGGAGATAGGAGGCTGAAAGGTATGTTTTCTATAAGGACAGGGAGTGATTGGGGTCTCCATGGTGGATGTGGTTTGATGGGGGCATCACCAAAGTGAGATTGAGTATTGTTTGGAGTTTCTATTGAGGTTAGAATTCCTGTCCATAGGAAAGGATAATCAATGGGGCGCTTCTGGGCAAGAATTAAACTCAGACCCAGATCCAACATTATGATACAGCTAATTTTTCTTTGTTTCTTGAATACTTTCCCTCCATGATTAGGGTTAGATCTGCCTCTTCATGATTAGAAATGTAATAGTCTGGTTCAATTCTACAGGATGGGATAAAACCTGTGATCATTGGGTATATTATTATCATCTTCAAACAATGCACTTGGCAACTCTTTTTCTATCTCCTTATCCTCAAAGAAACCAGCATGGCAAATCACCTATCAAAGATCAACTGCAGATCTCTCCTACTCTTAAATCCTACAGTGCAAGAAGACCCTTGTTTCTGAGCTGGAGATGACCTGGGAAGCTCTATCACTTTTATTTCCATTCACCTAAGTGAATGGCAGAGGCAGCTTTACCAAAGAGAGGTCTTTCATTTGTTTAAAATTTCCATTAAAGTGCTTTTCAGGCCACATCCTATATCCTTACAAAGTTACTAAACACATACCTGGACAATTCTTGGGTACCTGCAATAACTCCCTTCCCCAAGTAGTCGGGATACAGGCTCTCCTGAATCTAACAAGGATTCCTTTTGGCTCCCCCAGGAACTATTTTTCTTTGTGGGTAGTTGACCCCACTATCACACATCCAATAGGGGTGGTTCTCAGTTCCTGCTCTCTCTTCTCCTACCAACCTCTGGGTCAATGCACACTTGGTCATATTGTCCCTTCTGTCATAACCTATATTAATACCCATAACCAACATTCCCATGCCAAACTTGGTCTTTGGGAAAAACATACTCTGGTACCTATCCAAGGTAGACGGATATGCCACACTCTCCAATTTAACACTTACCATTTCTTTCATGCTTAGTGAGACCTCTCTCATGCCCTCTCTGACATACTACAGTCATTTAATTCCTTGGCCAACATGGTTTTGGATCATCATATTGCTCTCGATCATCTCTCCTTGTTTCTTCAGGTGCTGTCTGGGTTCTAGCCAACATCTTCTCTGTATATCAACAACTCCTATAAGGTGTAACTCCTCACCGAATGGATACTATAAAAGGTGACTCAAGACCTGCTCTCAACTTTTGTTTCTCCCCTCTCCTCTTTCTGGGGCTCCTGGTTTCTCTCCCTACTGGCTCCCATGATTCTTCAACTTCTAATAATTTTCCACTTGCTTGTTCATTCAAGCTTTTTGTCAAATTTGTTTCCTCCAGGATTCAAGCAGCAAGTATGCAGTTAGCGACCTCAATGGACTATCAACTTGGACCCAATACTGCCAGCCCACATCCTTTGAATGCCAATTCAATTGCATTCCATCTGCAGTATATTTCCCATTATAGTGAACTTTCGATAATAAGGAAGATAGCTTTATAAATGAAATGAATGCAAATCTGTTTATTGAAGGAAGGTACAGTGGGCTGAGTTCAAGAAGACTCCAACAGTGGGGAGTGGGGAGAGCAAGTCTTTTTATAGGGTCATGGATATAGGAGGCAGGGTGGTATTGTTTCTATAGACAGGGAGCCTTGAGGTCTCCCTATATAGAGGATGTGTTTTGTTTGGGGATGGGTTGCCAAGGTGAGATTGGGCATTGTTTGGAGTTTTATGGAGGTTAGGATTTCAAATGGGTCCCAGTAGAATAGGTAGGAACAGGACATCACCCCTTTTTCAACTCTGAAGAAGTTATAGAAGACTCACCTCCATTTCAATTCCCCATATGAATATGGAACCCAATAATTTGAAGGGGGGATGATGCAGGGAATTGTGGGAATAGACGAATATTGTAACTAGAAACAAAATTTTAATCTTTTTTTGAATTTGATCTTTATTTTCATCCTGGCAATATGTTCACCTGTGAGTCATTAAATGCTAGATTATGCAAGTGAGATAATGTCACATTAAACCAAGTAAAGGCTCATCCTACAACCATACCTCCTACAGTGGTCTATTTAATAAAAGACCCCAACCACTCCCAAAATGACAGCCCCTCTCATGGATCCTGAAGGGATATTTAAGGAGGAACTGGTATGTTTCTTGCTGTCTTCCTGACCTTACATCTCTAACTTTTAATGTGTGAGTTAATCAGCCACTGGCCTGCCTGGTTAAGTTGCTGAACCTGAAAATCACATGACCTTTACAGATCTTTAACTATCCCTTAATCTTATGGTTTTTAACTTAAAGAACTTAAAACTCTCTTAAAGTTACAATCTCTAACCTCCTAATGCTAGAGTTAAATCAGCTGGTCTTTTGGTTGAAATGCTGTGCCCAAAAGCACATGGCCTTTTAAGATACTCTTAGCTATCTCTCACTTTCCTCTTTGTTATTGACTACATACAATGGTAGTTTTTACCAATTTTTTTTTTGCAAAGTTTGGAGTTTTATGATTTTTCTCCTTCCCTCCCCACTTCCCCTGACAGAAAGATATCTGATATAGGTTCTGTGTTTATAACCATGCTAAACATAAATAAAATTTGAACATGTTGTGAGAGAAGAATCAGATCCAAATGGAAAAATGAAAACATTAAAGATAATAAAACAACATAATTCATAAGACAACTTTTTAAAAGTTGAAAATAATGAGCTTTGGTCTTCATTTAAACTCCTCTGAGGGATGGCTAGGTGGAGTATTGGATAAAGCACTGGCCCTGGAGTCAGGAGTACCTGGGTTCAAATCCAGTCTCAGACACTTAATAATTACCTAGCTGTGTGGCCTTGGGAAAGCCACTTAACCCCATTTGCCTTGCAAAAACCTAAAATAAAATTGGCTTTCACTATTGTAGTGCTAAAATGAACAAGTCCATCATGGTTGATTATCAACCCATGTTGTTATTTGTGTGTACAATGTTCTGTTTCTATTCATCTCATTCAGCATTAATTAATGCAAGTCTTTCCAGGCTTTTCAGAAATCCTGTCCCTCATGATTTCTCATGGAACAATTGTGTTCCATCACAGACATATACCACAATTTGTTCAGACATTCCCCAAGAGATGAGCATCCCCACAATTTCTTTGCACTGCTATGATTTTTTTTTTGTACATGTGGGATATTTATCCTTTTTTCATGATCTCTTCAGGATATAGACCCAGGAGTGGTATTGTTGAATCAAAAGGATATGCACATTTTTATTGCCCTTTGGGCGTAATTCCAAATTGTTCTCCAGAAACATTGGATCATTTCAGAGTTCCACCAACAAAGCATTAGTATCCCAGATTTCCCACATCCCCTCCAATCTTGATCATTATCCTTCCTAGTCATATTGCTCAATCTGTGAGGTATGAGGTGGTACCTTAGAGATGCTGTGTTTTGCATTTTTCTAATCAATAATGATTTAGAGCAATTTCTCATATGACCATAGATAGCTTTGATTTCTTTGTCTGAGAATTTGCCTTCCCATACCTTTTGACTATTTATCAATTAATATCAATTAATTTATCAATTAATCGATTTTTTATAAATTTGACTCCATTCTCTATATATTTTAGAGATGAGTCCTTTGTCAGAAAACTAGTTATAAAAATTGTTTCCCATTTTACTACATTTCTTTTGATCTTAGTTGCAGTGATTTTGTTTGTGCAAAACTTTTTAAAATTAATGTAAGCAAAATTATAGAATTTGGTTTTTGTAATTTTCTCTATCTCTTCTTTGATCATAAACTGTTCCCCTTTCCTTAGATCTGACAGGTAAATTATTCCTTGATCCTCTAATTTGCTTATAATATTACCTTTTATGTTTAAATCCCACATCCATTTCAACCCTATCTTGGTACAGGGTGTGAAATGTTGGTCTATTTCACTGATCCACCACTCTATTTCTTAGCCAGGAACTGACAGTTTTGATGTTACGATATAATTGTTATAATATATAATTTTGGATCTGGTATGCCTAGGTCGCCTTCCTTTGAAGTTTTTTCAATAATTCCCTTGATATTCTTGACCTTTTTTATTCCTGCATATGACTTCAGTTATTATTTTTCCTACCTCACTAAAGTAATTTTTTGGAAGTTTGATTGGTATGGAAAAATAATAATTTAAGATAGACAGAAATGTCATTTTTTTATTATATTAGCTTGACCTACCCATGAGCAATTGGTATTTGCCTAATCTGATTTCATTTTTATGATAAGTGTTTTTATAGTTGTTTTCATAAAGTTTCTGGCTCTGTTGTGACAGGCAGGCTCCCAAGTATTTTATGTTGCCTGAAGTTATTTCAAATGATATTTCTATCTCTTGCTTCTGTATCTTGTTCATAATATATAGAAATGCTGAGGATTTATATGGGTTTATTTTATATCCTGCAACTTCGCTAAAGTTGCTAATTGATTCCAGTAGATTTTTAGATGATTTTCTAGGGTTCCCTAGATATTCCATCATATCATCTGCAAAGAGTGAGAGTTTTGTTTCTTCATTACCAATTCTAATTCCTTCAATTTCTTTTTCTTCTCTTACTGCTAAAGCTAACTTTTCTTCTGTTTTTACATTATATAAATATTTTGTCTTCCATTTACAGACAATGGTAGTTTCTACCAATCATTTTTGTAAGGTTTTGAATTTTACAATCCTACTTTCACTCCCCCCTCCCCCAACAGAAGGCAATATGATATAATCTTTACATTTATTTTCATGATATGCATAGATCAAAATTGATTGTGTTGGACAGGCCAAGATGGCGCAGAGAAGACAGGCACAGTTCTAGAGTCTCCTGATCTCTTCCCCATCTATCACATGAAACAAACCTCTTAGAGGAAGTCTGACTCAGGGAACCCAGAGAGAAAAGCCAGGAGAAAGAGCATCTACCTCAGGATTTGTTTCCCACTACAGCTTTGGTGGAATTCGGGCAGGTGAGTCTGGGCTCAGAGGGAGGATCAACCCCGGATCAGCCGGATTGGCAGCTGAATTGGAGCCAGGAGTCTGGGGGCCGCAGAGCTGGGCCTGCTGGATCAGTGGTGGGGCTGGATGACAGGGGCTTGGGTCCGCGGGGAAGCAAAGGCGCTGGTGTTGGAGCTGTCCCCCTGGAGCTTGGGGACCAGGCTAGGGGAAGAGTTCTGGTGCAGGAGAGTTGCAGACACCACCCCTGGGCACCTCTGGTCTGAGAAATTCTGAGTCCACACCTCCATTGCACTGAGGCCTCCTTCCAAACAAACAATTGCAAACTACTTCTGCCTCAGGCCCAGGTGTGTGAGCCAAAGAACCAGCCCAGCTGAGGAATGACCTCAGGCCAGGGTAAAGCCCACCTTTGATTGAAGGCAAAAGAATTCAATAGTTTCAACTCCTCCCTTTGGGCAAAGGGAGAAGGCCTCTCAACCCAGGTCACAGACACTCCAGAGAGGGCAACCAGCACCTCCTACTGCCAGCCAGAGAAACTGCACTCAGTAAAGCCTTTAGCGATCCCAAGCCCGGGTGAACCAGTCCCCCCAACTCAAGGTCTTAGCATAATGAAGAAGGGTCAGTGGAAAGGTGGATCCATAGAAAAATTACTGGAAGGGAAAGACCCCAACTCAGAGAGCCCTGGAACCTCTGAGGAAAATACAATCTGGTCTCCAGCACAGAAAGACTTCCTCGAAGAAATAAGGAAGGAGCTTAAAAATTTGGGAGAGACAATTAATACCTTGCAACAAGAAAACAAAACCTTAGAAAGTACAATTGGACAAACACAAAAGGAGAATAAATCTCTCAGATCATCAATTGGACAATTACAAAATGAGAATAATTCTCTCAGATCCTCAAATGAGCAAATGCAAAAAGAAATTAATTCTCTCAAAACCTCAATTGGTCAAATGGAAAGCTCTTTCAAAAGCAGAATTGACCATGAATACTATAGAATATTATTGTTCTAGAAGAAACTAAACATTGTCGGACTCTAGAGAAGCATAGAATGACTTATGGGATCTGATGCTGAGCAAAGGTGTTTGATTAATGAATTTGATTTCAGTTTATTCCTACAAAATGACACGTTCACACCAACAAAACTAAAAGTATATTTAATAAAGTGATTATAAAACAGCTAGAAATAAATCAGTTTTACAGCAAAAGTAACCAATAAGTCCTAATATAAGAAGATGAAAGCCTACATAAACATAAATATTAAGAGAAAACATCTACAATTAGGAGAAGCTTCAACACTGAATCAACAGTGGCTGGGGTGTCCCGGGGTACAGCCTCCAGAGTCCCGATTGGGAAGGTCTCAGGCAGAACATCCTCTATGTGGATGAAACTCCAATTAGGCTAAGGTTAATTAGATCTTATATAACTTGAGAACAAAGAAGGCTTCTTGCCAATTTTTTGTGGAATAAAGCCAAATTTTCCAGGTTGTCTGAGGAGGGAGTCACCACTCCCCAAACTCCAAGAATTATGATGTTTACATTCAGGAATGGCTAGTTCCTGAAGAGATAGGCAATGTTAATCAAGTACAGCCTTGAGAGTCTGGCCAGGACTAGTCAAGGACATTCAGTGGTTATTTTAAATGCTCAAGCTGTTTTAAATATATGCATAAGATAAATCCTGTTCATCTCCCCTCCCTATACATCAGGGGTGAATGGAGGTCAGTAATTTGCTGTATACCAGAGGTAAATTGGGGTCAGTAATTCTCTGTACACCAAAGGTAAATTGGGGGCCAGTAATTCTCTGTAGATAAACTATAAGGCCTAACCATGGACAAGCTCATATCTTATGTATTAACCATGCAGAAGGGAGTAAAGCCAAGATAACAATATACACATCAACAACATTATGAGAAGAACAACCTTGATGGAAGTAGTTCCTCTTAGCAGTTCAGAGTTAGGACAACCATATTAGATCGGCTATGGACAATGCTATCCCCATCCAAAAGAAGAAAAACAAAATAAAACAAAACCATAAAAAAATTAATAAAAAATTCTTTCAGAAGCAGATGAACACTTTATAAAAAAATCTCTTATGAATCTCTTTCCCTTAATCCTAATTCCTCATACCAAAAATGTCTAATCTGTAAATATGTTTATCACAAATATGCATGTACAATGTAACCAGACTGTTTGCCACTGAGGGGAAGGGTGTGGAAAGGGAGGACAGAATGAAATTTTGTAAAATATATATATGCATATGGATGAATGTTGAAAAACATTCATAACATGTATATGTAAAAATAAAATATCAATTAAAAAACCTCAAAGCAATTTAAGGAGGTAAAATTATTCCCATTTTATACTTCAGTAAGCTAAAGCAGATGGAGGTGAAGTGACTTGCCCAGATCACACTGATAGATCTGAATTCATGTCTTGCTGCCTTCAGGTCTAGCATTTTTTTACTGCTTCCTGTGAATACATTGAGACCTAGAGACTTACAGGAGAGAATATGGCAGCCTTACACACACCTAGAGAAAACAGGAGTTTAGATGCTGATGTAATCCCCACATGAATTTTCTTCCCATGTAGATCTCATTCATATTCTTTTAGAAATCCATACAAGTTAAACCAGTGAAAACATTCTTTACATTCTTTAAACAGGGAGGGAGGAAGTTAAAAGAGCAGCCTATATTTACCTATATGAACATCACAGAATCATAGGGGTGAATGCATAGGGCAACCTTGCTTCTTTCAGGAGCAATAATGGTGTCTGAGCATTGTTCTATCAACCTAGAATTCCTTCCTGCCTTCCCAAAATGGATGAGTCCTCCCTTAACTAATCCAGGTTTGTCCTTTCAACTGCTTTTGAAATCTACCATTTCATTCTTCCCACACAAATTCCTAACTTAGTTTGTTTCTCTTTTCTAATGCGTTGTCTTTCTTGCCTCTATCCCAGACATCTGTCTCTCTCCATTTGACTGATCTAGAGAGAACTAGTTCAGAGAATGGAGTTGATTGGTCATGTAGTCAGGAGAATAGTTCAAATCCATTCTCAGACACTTGACATTTTCTAGCTAAGTCACCTCAGACAAGCCACTTAATCTTGATTGTCTCACATCCAGGACTATCTCTAGTCATCCTGATTCATATCTTACCACTGGACTCAGAGAGTTTTGGAGGAAAAAGTGAGCCTCATAACTTAGCACAGACCCCTCACTCAAATTCAATTCACGTGCTTGTCATGGCATCACCTCCCTTATATCATGGTATTCTACAAGAACAAAGGACAAGCATCATCAATATCATTAATATTTTATAGGTTTACCATGCAGGCTAGGCAGAGATGAAACTAAGAAGGAGAACCCATTTCACCATGAAGAAGGTAGGACCTCATAGAAAGCAGATACTGGAAGCAAAGATCATCCTACCATGAAGGACACCCCGTCCCACACAGACGACACTCAGGCCAGCTCTTATGTGGTCTCTTTGCCCTGATGCTTGGAAGAGTGATCTTGTACCTGGGATTATTTTGCATATTATCCTCCTACCTTCTACAAATACCACTTGAGACAGAAGCCTCTCTCTGTTCCCCATCTGCCCCACTCTGAATCTGAAGCACTCTACCAGCAAATTTAATCTATGAGGGCCATGATGATCTCTCCTCCCCTGCTCTTCTGGCTCCTTCTTATCTGGGATCAGGATAAGGTCAGGCAGAAGATATATTTGTTGATGTCCAGGAGGAATTTCCAAGACTAAAAATATGATTGTGGAGAAAGGGTTCCCCTAAAGTCAGTGGAAATGACATCTGAGTCCTAGTCATAGCACTTATTGAACAGAGGAAGGGGAGCTTATTGGTGAATTTTCTGATCCTGAACATGATACTTTACTTAAATCTGTTTCTTCTCATTTTTTCTAAGGGTCCTGTGCAGATATTGTGCTGACCCAATCTCCAGCCTCTTTGTCAGTGATTCTAGGAGATAGAGTCACCATCAACTGCAGGTCCAGTAACAACCTAATAACCAGTAATGGCAAGAATTACCTAGCTTGGCACCAGCAGCCTCCAGGACAGTCTCCTCAGTGACTGATCTATGATGCTTCCACTGCCCACTTCAGTGGCAGTGGATCTAGAACCGATTTCACTCTTACCATCAGCAGTGTGGAGGTTGAAGATGTTGGACATTCCTACTGTCATCAGTATTTTGAGATCCCTCTCCCACAGTGGTACAGGGTTGAACAAAAACCTCTCTGGGTTGCTGAACTCTTTAACTGAGGAGAGCAGCTGCTCCCTCCTGAGAGTTTGGGTCAGAGACACCACAAAGCCCACGGGAGGGCTCAGCCTAACAGGTTGGTGGTGCGAGTCACATATTCAGTCTCCTACATTGTAGAAAGGGGTAGGGAGTAGAAAGAAGGAAAAAGAGAACCTTCTTCCCTCTTTTCTCAAGTCAGAGTCCCAATCCTTCCTGGGTACTCCAGTGAAATTGGTCCCCTTCTTTACTCCCTGCGCTGCCTTCCCCTGATCCCTGACTATAGAATTGCCCAGAGTTTGTGGGAAAGTGGAGGGCTGATACATCAGATGCTCTTCTTGTATTGTGACATGCAGCACCAGAACAGGATCCTCTGAAATGCTAGGGAGACCCCATTCACCCTTTTCCTCCCTATTCTGAGGATATGGTTCTCAGGACAATCTCTTTCCTTGTCCCTGTTCTCCCTTAGGTGCTACCAGGTCATAGCTCCAGAGCCCCAGACAATCAGCAGTGGATTTGAAACATCTTCATGTTACAGGTGGGAGGGGGACTTTGAGTCTCTCTTTGTCCTCTTCCTATTGTTGGGTGTTTTTGAGGGTATATGATGCCCACACAGGCTATTATATACTAATAGGTCTGTGTATACGTGATTCAGAAGGTGCCATGAATAGACAGCTCTCAAGTTTTTTTCGTCAGCCCTTTCTGATCAAGGTTTTCATTCCTACCAAGAGGGGAGCCAAAGACCAAGGCCATGAGGCTAGTCATTCTGCTGAGTTCAGAGAGAGGATATCAGGCTAGAATTTGGTCTCACATTAGTCTAGATATGTTCATTTCATCTAATAATATCTGTACCATGTTATTACAATGAATTGTAAATGCTTCTTAAACATCAGAATTTCACAAGTATAACAGAGCATTACTTATATATATATATATTATATCAACATTTATATAAAAAGAATATTTAGATATTATCTGATCACAGTCTGATAAACCAACAGCTCTAAAGGACAGAAATATATTTCTCATTTAAGTGACTCTTATGTAGAAAACATGTAAGAAAGTGGTATAGAGTCCAAAGAAGAGGATACAAAGCTCTCTACCTCTGCCCACATGAGGGCAGATTCACAACCTCCTTTCCCTGCCATTCAAGAAAGCTTGTGTCTACCTTACACTCACCTTCCTCAGCCCCTTACTGTGCAATTATGAAACCTCCTTTGGGACCTTCCCATTTAGGTGAAGGGCCTGTAGACTCTTCAGAGGGACTGTCCTGACACTTCTGGAGGCTTTCCAACAGGCCTACACTGACAGGAAGGGACAGAACAAGATAACTGGCAATGATCAGGAAACCCAATTCTTGGGCCTCCCATGTGGGGAATATAATTCTCATGAAATTCCATATTCTTGTTCCAGTCATCGCTGAGAAGTACCCAGGTCATCTCTCCAGAAGTGAGGACTATGCGTAATGGTCTGACCATCACTACTCCCAGAGAAAAGATATTACTGGCCAGAGTAAGGTGGTGAGAAACATCCTTGAAAGCCTGCTCTATACTTCCCTTTGGGACCTCTTCCCATTAGAAGCTAAGCTCTGGGGGCGGCTAGGTGGCGTAGTGGATAGAGCACTGGCCCTGGAGTCAGGAGTACCTGAGTTCAAATTTGGCCTCAGACACTTAGTAATTACCTAGCTGTCTGGCCTTGGGCAAGCCACTTAACCCCATTTGCCTTGAAAAAATCTAAAAAAAAAAAAAAAGAAGAAGCTAAGCTCTGTTATTCTACTGGGGTGAAGGTAGGGGTGTAAGTAATTAGTGTAACATATGTTAGTATCAAGTCCACATTCCTGAAACAAAATGCATGTCACACACAGTTGCTCCCTGGTCACCAGACACTCACACCTGTCCCTTGACCAGCTCTTCATTAGGTGTGGGGAAAAGACTAAGTCCCTTCCAAAGGAGAGGAGAAATGAGGAATGAGTAGGATGGCCAAAGTCCCATTCTTTTCCCTGGTGAACTGCTAGACCATGAAGATAGGAAGGTCTATTTATCTACAAGAGTCCAAGTTGCAGAAGCAGTTTCACATTCTGTCACAGTCCAACTGACACCTGTCCTGACTCCCATGGATGCTCAGTGAGTCCTCCTTGCAGTACAAATAAAAATTATGTCAGCTGGGGCTGGGGAAGTTCATCCTTGATACATTCAGAGACTCCAGTCCACTCCAGCTCTGGGTTTTCTGGAAAATATAACAACTCCAGAAGACAAGTGCAGGGGTCTCCTTAATATTTCCTAATTAGATAATGTCATTAATTGGGAGGATATCAGGTCATGGGTGGGAGTAAAGTACAGGAGGTAAATACCTGTAAATCTCTGCTACCTCTTTCCACTGGACAGTATTATCTCTTATGTAAACCTCTGACCTTTTGGTAATGTAATACTGACAAAATAAAAGCAAACCTAAGGACAACTGGGAACAGCAAGAGCACACATCATACAAGGTCCCAGAATCACAGATATCTTCAGGATCTTCTTCTAAGCTATTGTCACTCACTTTAGCTCATAAAATTCCCACAAACCTCAGTTACTTTGCATAAAGAGATTCCCAAAGGCATGGATTGTAGACACATGGGGATAAACTAGGCCTGGGGGTAGAGCAGTCATACAGGAGGAGATACTGAAAAAATAGGCTCCTGATCTTTTGGTTCCAGGTGAGAACATGGGACAACACAACATTCAAAATGTGCAATTTTCATAGGATGAAAGAATTCGAAAAAGCTTAGGATCTCTGGAGACATGAGCCTAGACAGCCCAATTGTAAATGTGCGTTTATGTAAAGTCAGTGAATCTGGAGAGCCAGGCTGTCTGTGGGCCAAGTATCCAAATAGAGGAGGTTCTTGTCTGTTCATTTCATTTTGATCTATCATTAATTTCTGCTGCTAGGTTCCCAGGGGGAAGTTGTGCTAACCCAGTCTCCAACCTCAGTGTCTGTGACCCCAGGAGAGAGAGTCACCACCAGCTGCAGGGTCAGTCAGTCAAACACAGTGACAGAATCAAACACATTCATCTGTCCGAGTTCTAACAGTAGCCTGAACGATTTCCTTGGGGTCTCATTCATAAGACTTCGATTCTGAAGCCAGATTTTCCTGCCCCATATGATGAAAGTGATGCTGAGAAGGATTTCACCCTCATTATCAACAGTGTGGAGGCTGAAGATGTAGCAAATTATAAATGTGATCGATTTTATTTTACTCTTCCCACAATGCTACAAACTCAAACAAAAACCTCCCTAAACCTGGACTGGTCATGGTCAGGAAGGTTCAGATGCCTCATCTTCTTCCTCTCCTCCAGCAGCTGCTGGAGGGTCTGCTCAAGGGCAGGGTCCCTGGAGATGACATGATAAATGACTCAGGGCTCAGGGGAAAGCCCTTGGTCTGACAGCACTGAGCTGTGAGGACTCTTCATCCTCTTCATTCACGAATAGTATAGTCAAGAAAAGAATCAACCCTGCTCAGATTAGAGCACGCTACTCTAGGTCTGAGACATTCTCCCATTCATATTTCATCTGACTCCCCCTAAAAAAAAGAAACAAAGTAGAAACCTGGAAGCTCTGGGGAAGGTTCATTCTCTTCTTTCTTCCTAGCTTTATTGTCAAATCCTACTTCTGGACTCTCTCAATCTTCCCTAGGCAAGTGTTGAAGGGGCAGGAGACAAGGATGACAAAGGAGACAAGTACTCCATCAAGATCTCCAAGTGCTCCAAGTGCTCCATTTATTCACCAGAATAAAAATGCTTAAATACCTTTCCAATCTCTAATCACTCTCATTCCCATAGTATTTAACAAACCAAGGTTCTGATACTCAAAGGCACCAGGTAATGGTAATTTACAGTATTCTCATACACAACGGTTCCCAACACTTTATATTCCATAGAAACCAATGACTCTTGGAGCTAAGTGCTCAAGAAGGCTAGACAGTATCCTATGTAAATCAGTCAATTGAATTTTACATCCTTTGCCCATTTTCATTGACATAGTTTCTAAATCAGATTTCAATCTATTCTTTACCTATTCATGTTAAGTGTATATGAAGAAATCTCTCTAGTCTCTTTTGATATGGGGCAGCTAGGTGGCACAGTGAATAGAGCACTGGCCCTGGAGTCTCAAGGCCCTGAGTTCAAATCTGACCTCAGACACTTAATAATTACTAGCTGTGTGACCTTGGGAAAGTCATATTGCCTTGCAAAAAAAAAGCAAAAAAATAGTTACTAGAGTCTCTTCTGATCATCCTCTTCCAATACAGTTTTCCATTTGTACAAAGAAGCTGAATCAGGGATTTGTACCTTGAAGCTGACCACTCTGCTCTCCTTATAGAGAGCATGAATTGATAGGATTAAAACTAACCTCCCAAAATTACTATTGATAGATGAAAGAAAGAAAGAAAGAAAGAAAGAAAGAAAGAAAGAAAGAAAGAAAGAAAGAAAGAAAGAGAGTCCAAAAGGAAATTTCCCAGTGAATCCTTGGGATTAAGACATCATTTAGGTGCAGCCTCCTCTAAATCTTGGCTCCTTCTACTGTCTTTCTCTCTAATCAGTTTGTTTCATAATCACAAGTATGTATCATCTTTCTCAAAGCTGGAAACCTGAAGACTTTGAGCACTTTACTCCCAGCTCCACCAATCATATATATTATATGTGATAATGTATAGCCAACATGTTGAACATATCAACCAATGAGGAGAATCTTATGAGACTGGACTTGAGGATATAGCAATACTCACACTTGCTTTTCTACTGACAGTGCAAGTGATTAATGTCTGCCTATTCCCAAACCAGATTCTAGCAATGAAATCACATAGTTACTCAATGATAATCAGGTAAACAAATCCACCACTCAGCTATTTGATGATCTCATTTCTCACTATTCAATCATTAGGCTATTACTTCTATCTAGGGAGATTTTAATTAGTTCTAAATAACTCCAATTAGACATCCTGGTTACCTTAAGTCCTAGGAAATAAATAAGTGTTTTAAGTGACTCTGAGACAGAGACTGAGGTGGGGATCTTGAGACAGGAGTATTTGGAGATCATTTTCTTTTTCAAGAACAATGGCTTATCCCTCAACTTTTATATTTCTAAGTTATTTATTCCTTAAGCATTAGGAATGGTCATAAAAAATTTGTTTAGAAAGGAAATAAATGGCAATGAGAAAGGTCAAACTGGGGAAGATCACAAAGAAGAAGTCAAGGCAAAGTAACTGATCATGATTGAAAGGTCATATTGATCTTTTTTTCTTTTCCCAGGTTTTCTTCTTTTTTTAGAATGATTTTATTTATTTTTATTTTTTTAATTTTACTTTTATTTGTTTGTTTGTTTTACAATTTTCCCCCATCCTTGCTTCCCTCCCCCCACCCCCACAGAAGGCATTCTGTTAGTCTTTACATTGTTTCCATGGTATACATTGATATAAGTTGAATGTGATGAGAGAGAAATCATATCCTTAAGGAAGAAAAATAAAGTATAAGAGATAGCAAAATTACATAATAAGATAACCGTTTTTTTCTAAATTGAAGATAATAGTCTTTGGTCTTTGTTCAAACTCCATAATTCTTTCTCTGGATATAGATGGTATTCTCCATTGCAGATACCCCTAAATTGTCCCTGGTCGTTGCACTCATGTAATGAGCAAGTCTATCAAGGTCGATCATCATCCCCATGTTGCTGTTAGGGTGTACAATGTTTTTCTGGTTCTGCTCATCTTGCTCAGCATCAGTTCATGCAAATCCTTCCAGGTTTCCCTGAATTCCCATCCCTCCTGGTTTCTAATAAAACAATAGTGTTCCATGACATACATATATACCAGAGGTCATTAAGCCATTCCCCAATTGAAGGACATTCACTTAATTTCCAATTCTTTGCCACCAAAAACAGGGCTGCTGTAAATATTTTTGTACAGGTGATGTTTTTACCCTTTTTCATGATCTCTTCAGGGTATAGATCCAGTAGTGGTATTGCTGTATCAAAGGGTATACACATTTTTGATGCTCTTTGGGCATAATTCCAAATTGCTCTCCAGAAAGGTTGGATGAGTTCACAGTTTCACCAACAATGTATTAGTGTCCCAGATTTCCCATATCCCTTCCAACGTTGATCATTGTCCTTTCTGGTCATATTGGCCAGTCTGAGAGGTGTGAGGTATCTCAGAGATGCTTTAATTTTCATTTATCTAATAAATAATGATTTAGAGCAATTTTTCACATGACTATGGATCCCTTTGATTTCCTCAGCTGTAAATTGCCTTTGCATATCCTTTGACTATTTGTCAATTGGGGAATGGCTTGTTTTTTTGAAAATTTTGACTCAGTTCTCTGTATATTTTAGAAATGAGTCCTTTGTCAGAAATACTAGTTGTAAAAATTGTTTCTCAGTTTACTACATTTCTTTTGATCTTGGTTACAGTGGTTTTGTCTGTGCAAAAGCTTTTTAAATTAATTATCTACTTTGTTTTTAATAATGTTCTCCATCTCTTCCTTGGTCATAAACTACTTCCCATTCCACAGATCTGACAGGTAAACTACTCCTTTATCTAGTTTGCTTATAATATTGTTTTTTATGTTTAAATCCTGTATCTATTTTGATCTTATCTTGGTATATAGGGTGTGAAGTGTTGGACTAATCCATCATTTTGTAATTTTTGAGAATGCTATCATTATTTTTTGGTCATGCTGGCTTGAAACTTTGGTGAAATCCCTGACTTCTCTCTCAGTCACTTAAGAGCATGCTGATAACTTCTTAGCAAATAGTTGTCAAAAATGTATGCAGAACACTTTTTAGTGTAATCTGTAGTATTCACATTTTATTCATCACTTTCTTAAGTATACAGAATCAAAATAATAAGTTAAGTACTAATTTGTAATGTTTACTGATTTTTAATGTATATAGTCTTACTCTGAAGATTGAACAGTCATCTTGGAGGAGACCAGAGGTGTCCAGTACAGTCATGCTACAAATAGAATCATTTACCAAATCTTATCATTTCTACCTTCATATTATCTCTTGTACAATTCCTTTCTCTCTACTCACATGGTCATGACTCTAGTACAGGTCACAATGAACTTTCATAGCTGAAATAATGGTCCCGGGATGCATTTTGCTTTTTTCAGATTAGATTATAAAAGAAGAAAAAAATCTGCAAGACCTTCTTTGTTATTTCAGCATTGTCAATGTTGGAATAACAGAAATAAGATCAGAGAATCATTAAAATAGTTTAGAAGATTAAGAGTTTGAAGATTAATCATTTTAAGACTATAGGAAAGGGGCGGCTAGGTGGCATAGTGGATAAAGCACTGGCTTTGGAGTCAGGAGTACCTCAGTTCAAATCCGGTCTCAGACACTTAATAATTGCCTAGCTGTGTGGCCTTTGGCCAAGACACTTAACCCCATTTGCCTTGCAAAAAAACCTAAAAAGAAATATAGGGAAGAACTCCTGGAACCTTGGAGCAATTCCAGAAACCTATTCCCTTCTGAAATGTCCTAGTACATATTGGGGTACCATTCTGTAATATTTATTTTAAGAAAATGTAAGGATCAAATTTAATCATAGTTTTAAGGGTAAGTGATAAAATTAATAGCTTCATTGTTCTAGGACAATGAAGGAAGACAACTTAGTTTGGACTAAGCCATTATTCTGGCTCCCAGTCTACCACTCACCAAAAGGCAGGGTCCCCATCCAATCAGGAGATTTACTCAAAAGTTAACCAACATATCAAATTTTTAAAAAGCACTTTAATCATCTATTATGGGCAAGAAGTTGTGTATTCAAAGAACACAGCCCAGTAGTTTCTTCCTATGTGGAATTTCATATTCATTTGGAGAGAAGACAACTTGTGCCTACAGAGTAATTTTCAGACAAAAAGAATTCGTATATGGGAGAAATAACAGAAACCTCACCAATAGATGGACTGTGAGTTGTGCTTCACAGGAAGCTGTACATTCTGCCCAGGGAAGTGGAGAGGAGGGGTCCAAAATGGTCATCTGAGAGAGTCTCCTGTGTAAAGGCGTGAGAATAAATGGTGTGCAAAAAGAGCTCCCATGCTGGCTTTACTGGAGCAGAGGAGACAGAACTGGTTACTATGGCATGAGTCTGGGAAGGTCAGAGGGGCCATATTGTGGAAAAGGTTAAATACCAAGATTTTGTGTTCTATCTCAGAGTCAAGAGGAAGTCAATGGAGATTTTTCAGATAGTGACATGAACAGATTTAATGAAAATTACTTTAGGATATTAAAGCCTTTTCTGTGCTTTAGTTCTGATCCATAAAAAAATCCTATGGGTTCAGTCATTCATTAGGGAGAGAGTTAGATAAGAGACTTTCGCCATGTCCTTTCATCTCAGAGATCCCTTGATTCTACATGGATGTTTTTTCATTATTTTGCCAACGCAGAGAGGTTTAGTAAACTGCTCAAAGTCATACAGCTGCTAAGTAGTAGAACTGACTCTTAATACGTCAAACTCCAAGATGACAGTCTTTCCCCAAATACCCTTGGTAGACTCAGGCCAGTCTTTCCCAAAACAGGCTGAGGGATCCTCAGTCCTCCCTTCTCTCTCTCATTGCTCATTTCATCTCCCAGTATAGGGATTGTCTCAGTCACCAAATCTGTATATCATATCAGTACTATGAGCCCCTAGAACCTACTTCCTAGTTCAGAGGATGAAATGATATAAAGTAATCAATGCTACCTATTATTATTTACATTAATAATATATATATAAAGAGAGAGATTTTTATATCTATACAGACAGAAATGTTATAGATAATATACAGAGATAATACAGATATAGGTATCAATGACCTCAATATATGTGATTTAGATGACACAATATAGAATAAATGCACAGAAAAACTGCTAGGTTTTATAGATGTGTTTCCATAATTCCCATTAGATGGCAAGCTCCATGAGGGCAAGAATGATGTTTTGCATATTTTTCTATCTTCAGCACTTAGTTAGGTGCATAATTCATAATAGACACTTTAATCAATATTTATTTGTTGTGGCTTGCTTCACCTTGGGACCCACAGCAACGACCTGCCTCCCAAAGGGGAGCTGAGAATAAGGAGTCAAGCCACCACTGCCTTATGCCTCCAGCTCAATTTTATTACTGCTTAGCTTCTACATATATACTGTTAGGTCTTCCGGGGTAGAACAAAGAAAATTGAGGGAATGGGGGTGTATAAGCGGTGTGTACGTGCAGCATCTTACATTACAGGATAAGAGGGCACATTGGGGGAGGAGGTGGTAAAACACAGCTGTGTCTTGTGCCCTTGGGCTGTGGGGTAGAATGTCCAGCTCCCAAGGACTCCAGGGCACCTTATCTCTCAGGGCAGCATGCCAGCTCCTGAGACTGTCCAGGTGGCAATCCGTTAGAATAGCCTGTGTTCCCACATTTATTGATTAATTGATAGACCCAAGACTCAAGATCCCCAGTATGGAGCCCTGGATCTGATTCCTGCTGGTCACATAATACTGAATAAAGTATGGAACTTCTCAAGAATAGAGGCACCTTCCTACAACAATCAATTGTAGAGAAGCTATCAACCTTCCTGGCAAGAAATTTTTGATTGGAAACTTATCAACTCAATCTGCATAAGAAAGAGATAGATAGGTAGATCTATGTCTTTATCAATAGAACCCTGACAGTTTGGTTCTTCACCTGTAGTCAGGAAGGCCGAACTTGAGATCCTGGCTCATTTATTTACTAGCTAAGCTACTATGATCATGTTGCTTAAGTGCTGGTTGTCTCAATCTTCTCATCGGTAAATGAGAATAGTACCTCATATCAGTACTATGAGCTCCTAGAACCTACTTCCTAGTTCAATTAAGAGAATGAAATGAGATCAGGTACTCAATCAACGCTACTTATTATTATTTGCATTAATATTATTATTAATCTCGTTATATCCTCCATGAAAATATTAGCACCTTAAAAAATGACTGTTCTGCTTTTTCACTTGTATCTGAAGGACATAGTATTCTGTTTAGGACGTAACTTAATACTAATTTTGTGATTTATTTTTCAATGTTGATTAATTGTAGAGAACAGGGACTAGAGGCAGAGAGTTCAATAGGAAGACCATGGGAGTCCTCTAAGTGATTGGCTAGACATGAATGTCTCATTCTCCAACTTCCTGGTCTCTGTCTCTGAACCAATCACCCTTCCCTTCACAATCTCAGACTGAGCACACAGATTTAGCCAGTCTGCATTCTGAGAAAAGCCAAGGCTTGATAGAGAACTTAGCTAAAGGCGTAGAGTTTCTCACTTTTTTAATTTTTATTGTTTGGTTTTTGTCTTCATTTTCAAAGATCACAACATCAGAGAGGTGATGCCATGACAAGCACATGGACTGTATTTGAATGAGGGGGCACTATGCTAAGTCACTAGGCTCATTTTCTCCTCCAGAGCTATCAAGGTCCAGTGGCCAGATATGAATCAGGACAACTGGAGATGGCCCTGGATGAAAGGCAGTCAGGGTTAAGTAACTTGCCAAAGGTCACACAGTTAGCAAGTGTCAGAGGCTGGATTCAGACTCCCATCCTCCTGATTCCAAGGTCAGGGCTCTATCCACTGCATCATGTATTTCTGATATGGAAACATGAGGACCAGAGCAGGCATGTTCACCTCCTCAGTGCCCATGATAGCTATTATGATTTTCCCTATGGACTGACTGGATCCAGTCACCTGGGTCGTTCTCAGGGACCCTGGCTAAAGAGCTCTCCAGCCTTGCCTAGAGCCTTCTCACTGCCTCCTTGAATTCAAACCTTCTCCAGGAAGAGAGGTAATAGGGCAGGTGCCAGATAAGGGACCCTGAGCTCCTGCCATCTCTCCCACCTTTCAGGGCTTGGTGCTCTCTCCTGAATATAGGGAATCTAGTCCTGTACAAAGACAAAAGCCTTCCCTCTGTTATCCATGACCAGTTGAAACCATTCCTCTATCAGATACCAAACAGAAAATGTTCTCTGATCTTGAGGTCCCAAATTTGGGAGAAAAAAGAGGGAGCCATGTCCCCCAGGACCAGTCTCAGATGGTGTGACCTGGTCTGGTTTACAGGGGTCCTGAGATGAGGTCAGACCAGATCTGGGGCTCTTTTGTATATGAAGACTCATGGGAGATCTCTCAGGTTCTGCTTCTGACATAAACATGCCCTCTTCCTGTCTGTCTCAGAGCTGAGGGTGCTCTGTCTACAGATCTCCAAGGGTCAGGACAATTTTCATCAGTCAGCTCCTCTAGCTATTGGTGCTCTGGGTTCCGGGTAAGAAACAGAAAATCAGTGAAGAAGCCAAAAGAATATAGGTTTTCCACTAGAAAACAAAACAAAACAAAATATATGCTCCTCACCAGTGGGGGGAGGAATATTAAGAAAAGAAACAGTAGATGGGTTTCAAGCATAACTGTCCATCAAATAAAAAAGAAAAAGAAAAAATAACTCCGAGGTCTGTGGGAAAACATGATTCCTGTCAAACATCAATAATAAATGAAGGGGGGGGGGGTGGCGGCTAGGTGGCGCAGTGGATAAAGCACCGGCCCTGGAGTCAGGAGTACCTGGGTTCAAATCCGATCTCAGACACTTAATAATTACCTAGCTGTGTGGCCTTGGGCAAGCCACTTAACCCCGTTTGCCTTGCAAAAAGAAAACCTAAAAATAATAATGATGATAATAATAATAATAATAATAATAATAAATGAAGGGGGCAGCTAGGTGGCTCAGTGGATAGAGCACCAGCCCTGGAGTCAGGAGTACCTGAGTTCAAATCCAGCCTCAGACACTTAATGATTACCTAGCTGTGTGGCCTTGGACAAGTCACTTAACCCCAGTGCCTTGCAAAAACCTAAAAAAGTAATAATAACAATAATAATAATAACAACAAATGAAATTGATTGTCCCAGATTTGGGAATTCATTGTTCTCCACAAAATTATTTTGTCCTGACATTTTAACATGATTTTTCACATTTTTATGTCTCAATCTAATTCTATATCTCTGTGTGTGTGTGTGTGTGTGTGTGTGTGTGTGTGTGTGTGTGTCCAAGGCTTGAGTACCTTCCCACCAGATACCAGTTACTCAATGACAATACAGAATATACAAAAAAATACCCCTTTTTTCCAAGATAATAGTAAACAGAAGAAAAGATTAATGAAAGAGATTTAAATGCACCAGACAATACACAGAGTGATTGAGAATTCCTAATCTGAGTGAAATATCTCCATTGAATTAAGGCAACATTCTAGATATCACCCAAGAGGAAATTACCTGAAGTCTCTAGCATAGGATTCTTGGCATTAAGACATGATGGATCACTTAACCCCATTGCCTTGCAAAAAAAGCAAACAAATTAAAAAGACATGGTGGAAGGGCTGCCTCCTCAATATGTTGGTTCCTTTGCAGACACTTTCTCTGCCTTCAAAGAATGTTCCATAAAGAGAATCAAGAACTACCCATCATCTCTCTCAAAGTTGGAAGCCTCCCAAACAGATATGGACATTAATTATATAAATATATAAACATTTGCATGCAGATATGTATATATAGCATAAAGTAACATGTTGAGTATACCAATATATCAACCAGTGAGGAGAGTCTTATGAAACTGGGCTTAAGAAACATGGGAATAATATTAGAAGCAAACTTTCTAACCTAATGACCACATCAGTGATTAATGACTGTCTATCCTCAAACAAGATTCCAGCAACAAAACCACATAGATAGTCAAATAGGTACCCCGAGCTCTACTCAGCTATTTTACTACCTGGTCTTTCACTTTTCAATCACCAGACTATTACTTCTCTCTAGAGAAATTCCAAATAATGCTAAATAAGAAATATAGCCCCAATTAGACCCTGGTCGCCTAATTCAAGTCCTGGACAATCAATAAGTTTGTGACTATTATAAAGAGAAAACCTGAGGTAGAGACCTTGAGGAGTATTTAGAGTCTACGTTCCATCTCTAGAAAAAGGTTTTGATCTCAACTTTCTCTTTTCTAAGCCACCTATTTCCTCTTTTTCATACTGTGTTCCTGGTATGTGTGTGCTGTCAATTAGAAATTTCAAAATGAGACTTGGGGCTCTAGAGGGGGTTACCATTGTATCAGAAATTATTATCAGAGAACTTGTTTAGGAAAAAAAGGAAAAAGCAGTGGAATAGGCCAGACTGAAAAAAGACCAGAAAGATGTCAAGGTCAAAAAGCTGAAATTGGATGAAAGACCATATTGCTCGTTTTTTTGTTTTTGTTTTTGTTTTTGTTTTTGCAATTGACACCTTCATTGTATCAAGTTGTGGTAGAAAAGCATGAGTAGCTCAGTGAAACTATGAGTAATTCCTTGCAGGGTGACCAAAGACAGACAGGTCATAGTGAAGAGTTCTGATAAAAGGTCAGTGGAGAAGGAAATGACAAATCACTCCTGTATCTTTGCCACGAAAACCTCTCGGACAGTAACAAAAATGATAAAAGATATGACACTGTCAGTTGACTTGTCAAGGAAATCTCCAGTATGCTACTGCTGAATATGAATGCATCTGAATGTGAATAGGAAGAATTCACCAATAAAACAAAAATAGATAACAGAATGGATTAAAAATCAAAATCCAAGAGTATGTTGTTTACAAGAACACACTTAAGTATGAAGGATACATACAATTAAAATGAAGACTTGGAGTAGAATTTATTATGCATCAACTGAAAAAAAAGTGTTAGCAATTACAATATCAGACAAAAATATGGTAAGGTAGATTTAAATAAAATAGATAGATAGAATATATATGTATATATATATTGCTATATATATCTTTATATATATATATATATATATATATATATATATATTGCTAATAGGTACTAAAGACAATGAAATTGCATCAAAGCTCAATGTTTATGAACCAAATAATATTGTACCTGAATTCTTAAAAAGATAAGTTAAGTGATTACAAGAGGAGAGAGAGAGAGAGAGAGAGAGAGAGAGAGAGAGAGAGAGAGAGAGAGAGAGTACTACAATAATCTTGGAAAACTTACCCTCTCAGAACAAGATAAATCGAATTTAAAAAAATAAGAAAAAAGTCAAGGAAGTGAATAGAATTTTAGATAAGTGAGGCATGACAGCTATCTGGAGAAAATTGAATGGAAATAAAAAGGAGTAAGTCTTTTTGGCAATGATTCATGGAACCTTAACAATGATTGACCATATACTAGGGCACACACAAATTATATAGCTAAAAGTGTTTGTCCTTCATTTTTGAAGAAGACCACAATATCAGGAAAGTGATGACAAGCACATGAATTAGAATTGAGTGAGGTGGCGCTGTGCTAAATCACCAGTCTCACTTTCTCCACCAGAGCCATGTGGGTCCAGTGGCCAGATATGAATTAGGACAACTGGAGATAACCCTGGATGCTAGGAAATCAGGCTTAAGTACTTTGCTCAAGGTCACATAGCTGTCAGAGGCTGCATTCGAACTTCTATCCTATAACTAAAAGCAGAAATATTAAATGCCTACTTACTTTACAGACCACAATTCAATAAAACTTATATTTAATAAGGGACCATGGAACCATAGAAAGAAGTAATTTGAGACTAAACAATCTAATCTTTAAAAATATATGAGTTGAAAAACAAAACAAAAACAAACAAAAGGGGCTGCTACACGGCACAGTGGATAAAGCACCGGCCCTGGAGTCAGGAGTACCTGGGTTCAAATCCGGTCTCAGACTACCTAGCTGTGTGGCCTTGGGCAAGCCACTTAACCCCATTGCCTAGCAAAAGCCTAAATACAATACATACATACATACATACATATATATATATGTATATGTATATATATGTATATATATACATATATATATGTATATATATATACATATATATATGTATATATATACATATATATGTATATATATATGTTGAACAAATAATAGAAACAATAATTTCATTAAAAAGAATAACAATGGCACAATATATCAAAATTTATATAAAAACATAGACATAGCAAAAGCAAGTGGTCAGAGGAAAATTTCTATCTTTAAATGCTTACATAAACAAAATAGATAAAGAGCAAATTAATTAATTGGGTATATAATAAAAAACTAGAAATAGAAAAAACCTAAAAATCCTTAAATAAAACTAAATTGTAAATCCTAAAAAGGATAAGATTAATAAAGTTGACTGCAAAAAAACATTAAATTAATAAATAAAACCAGGAGTAGATTTTATGAAAAAACAAATAAAATAAACGATAGCTAAATTTTATTTTGAAAAAAATTTTGTCCCAAAAATGAAAAGTGTAACATGAAATTAATTATAAAGTTATTTTGCCAATTATATGCCAATAAATTTTTCTTTTAGGTTTTTGCAAGGCAAGTGGGGGTTAAGTGGCTTGCCCAAGGCCACTCGGCTAGGTAATTATTAAGTGTCTGAGACCGGATTTGAACCCAGGTACTCCTGACTCCAGGGCCGGTGCTTTATCCACTACGCCACCTAGCCGCCCTATGCCTATAAATTTAACAATTTTGTTAAAACAGAGGATTACGTGCAAAAAAAGTACAAATTGTCTAGCTTAGTAGAGAAGGAAATAAAATATCTAAATAGATTTATTTTAGACAAAATTTGAATAGACCATGAATGAGTTTCTTAAGATTGATGGATTTAGGGGCTTCTAGGTGGCGTAGTGGATAAAGCACCAGCCTTGGAGTCAGGAGTACATAGGTTCAAATCCGGTCTCAGACATTTAATAATTACCTAGCCGCGTGGCCTTGGGCAAGCCACTTAACCCTGTTTGCCTTGCAAAAAAAAAAAAAGATTGATTTACAAGTGAATGCTATCAAACATTTAAAGATCAACTAACTTTTCATTTTAAATGAAAGGTAAAGAAGGGATTCTGTCAAACCCTTTTTATGGAACAAAGAGTTAAAACAAAGAGAAAAATATAGTCCAATTTTATTAATGAAGATGGATGCAAAAATCCTATCTAAAATAATCTCTTAAAGATTATAATAATATACTAAAAAGTTATATATTATGATTAAGTTGTAATTATGTCAGGAATGCAGAATGGTTTAACAAAAGAACTATGAACAAAGTTGTTTATATCAGTAATAAAAGTTTAAAAAATCATATGAACATATCAATAGCTGCAGAAAATCTTTTGATAAAGTACAAAACTTATTTCTATTAAAAACACTTGAAAGTGTTGGCATAAATGGATTTTTCATTAAACTAATAAAAAGTATTTATTTATCTAACAGCATCAGCGAGCATTGTCTCTGATGGGGACAAATTAAAAGCCTTCCAAGTAAAATCAAGTGTGGAACAAAGATGCTTATTGTCATCAATATTATTCAATATTATAATGGAAATCCTAGCAATAGTAGTAAGAGAAGAAAAAGAAATGAAGGAATGAGGATTGGGAATGAGGTAAGCAAACTATCTCTTTTTCAGATGATATGATGAATCACTTGGAAAATAACAGGGACTAAACTAAAAAGTTAATAAATCCACATACATTATCAGCATTTCTATGAATCACAAGCAAAATTGTGTAAGAAAAAATAGCAAAAGATATACCTTTAAAAATAACTCTAGACAGAATAAAATATGAGGGAAGATGCCTGCCAAAGCACACAAACCTAGAAACTATATATAAATGAAATTTAAAAGAAAATTTTGTATACAATTAAAATAACTAGAGATTTGAACAACTGGAGAAATATTAATTGTTCATGGACAGACAGAGCCAATATAAAAAATATTTATATATTCCATGCCCTCCCAATTAAATTAACAAAAAATTATTTTACTTAATTAAAAAATAACAAAAATTCATTTGGAAGAACAAAAAGTCAAGATTATCAAAGGAACTAATTTTTTTAAATGTAAAAAAAAAAAAGAAGGTTTAGCATCACCAGATCTTAGAAATATATTACATGGGGGCAGCTAGGTGGCACAGTGGATAAAGCACCGGCCCTGGAGTCAGGAGTACCTGGGTTCAAATCCAGGCTCATACGTTTAATAATTACCTAGCTGTGTGGCCTTGGGCAAGCCACTTAACCCCATTTGCCTTGCAAAAAAAAAAAAATCCTAAAATGTATTATATGACAATAATTATCACAACTATTTTGTACTGATTACAAAAAGAAAAGATAGATCAATAAACCAGAGCAGACATACAATATACAGGAGAAAATAAACATAATAACCTCGTATTTGATAAATGTAAAGATTAGTTATTTTAAGCTAAGAATTCATTATTTGGTAAAAATTGTTAGAAAAACTGGAAAGAATTACAGCAGAAATTAGGCAAAAACCAATATCTTATACCATTTAGCAAGAAAAGGTCAATATGGATATATGACCCATATATAAAGAGAGATATTAATATATATATATATATATATATATATTGCTTATTGGACTTAGGGATAGGTATATATCATATGAATAAACAAGAGAGAGGGAGAAAAAATTAGACATAAAAAGGATAATTTCTATAACACTAAATTAAAAAGATTTTGTTTAGATAAAACAAATGGAATGAAGATCTGAAGGAAAGTAGAAAATTGAGGGGAAACTTATAGATATTTCCACAGATAAAGATCTCATATCTTAAAGGAACTTTAAAGAACTATGTCAAATCTATAAGAATATGAATCATTCCCCAATTGATAAATGGTCAAAGAATATGAATATGCAGTTTTTCAATGAAGAATCAAAACAATTTAGAAACATAAAAAAATTCTCAAAATCATTATTGATTAGAGGAATGTAAATTAAAACAATTTAGGACTACAACCAAGAATCACCTACACTGCAAAATTAAACATAATTATTCAAGGGGGGGGTAGTCATTAAATGAAAAAGAAGGATTTCAATTTTTTATAAAGAGAAGACCAGAACTGAACAAAAAATTTGGTCACCAGTATTAATAAGCAAGAGAAATCTGAAGAGGGACACAGGAAAAATAAAAAATAAGGGGTTCAATGGAGCTGAACTGTTTACATCCTTCCTTGGGAAGATACAATTATAATTTTTCAAAAATTGTCCCACTAATAGTACAGCTATAAATATAGTTACAGCATTTGAGTATAAGGTGAATTGGAGGGAATGATATAAAAGAAAATCAAGGGATGAGAAAAAGGAGTACACTGGGTACAGAAGGAAGGAAGAGGTAGATTATTCCACATTAAGAGCAGGAAAAATCTATTATAGAAGAAGGAAGCATTAGAGCATTGATGATAGGGTAGTACCTTATCCTCATCAACATTAGCTCAATATATAAGGACAGATTTTATTTATATATATATATATATATATATATATATATTATATATATATTATATTTATATATATATGGTTTTCTATATTTAACTGATAGTGAAGTAATTTCAGTATTAAATAATATGCACAAAGTGGTATAGCATCCCAATTTTTTTTAATATTTATTTATTCTCTTTTTTGTATAAATAATTTTTTTATACATTAATAAAATATTCTTGTTTAAGAGTAAACAGAATACCCCCTTCCCCCCACAAAATATAGACTCGCTTGAGTGATAAAGTAAAGGGGAGAGAAAAAATTAAAATTAAAAAAATGATAACAATAATTGTAGGTATGGCCAGGTTGCCCAATGGATGGAGCCCCAGCCCTGGAGCCAGGAGCACCCAAGCCCATATCCGGCCCCATACACCCAACAATCACCCAGGCATGTGACATGCAAGCCACCCCAACCCCACTGCCCTGCAAAAAACCAAAAAAAGGGGAAAAAAGACCCAAAATAAAATAAAATAGTAATAATAGTAGGGGTGGCTGGGTGGTGGACAGAGCATTGGCCCTTGAGCCAGGAGCACCCAGGTCCAAATCCAGCCTCAGACACCCAATGATCACCCTGCTAAGTGGCCTCAGGCAGGCTACCTAGCCCCATTTGCCCTGCACCCCCCCCCCCAAATAATAGTAATAAAAATTGTGCTTCAGTCTTTGTTCCAACACCAACAACTCTGTCCCAGGTGTATCACATTCTTTATCATAAATCCATCACAAAAGTTACTTCCATATTTTTCCACTGTTGCCATTGCTGATCACAACTCCCTCCTTTCGTATTTCTCCACTACCATGTACTATATTTTCTCTCTCCTTTCACTCTGTAGGGTATCTGAGTGGCCCAGCAGACCCTGGTCCTGGGGCCAAGAGGCCCCGAGCCCCCCTACCACCCCTTAGGCCCAGCATCCACCTGGCCCTATGGTCCCAGACAGGCCTTCCAATCCCAGCCCCTTGCAAAAAGTAAAAAGGAAAATGTGTTATATCTGACCACTCTCCCCCCATGGTTCATCCTCTCCTCCATCACTCACATCACCCTTCTCCCTGTCCCCCCCTTTTCTTCTTACTCCAGATGCCTATAACCCATTGAGTATATATGCTGTTTCCTCTCCTAACCACCTCTGATGAGAGTGAAGTTTCCCTCATTCCCCCTTGCCTTCCCTCCTTCCATATCATTGCAATAGCTCATTGTAATAAAGAAAAAACTTATTACATGAGATATCTTGGCCTATTCCCCCCTCTCCTTTTTCTTTCTCCCATTACATTTCCCTTTTTTCTATTGACTCCATTTTTACACCATATTTTATCTTCAAATTCAGCTTTCTCCTGTGCTTCAACTATAAAAGCTCCCTCTACCTGCTCTATTAACTGAGAAGGTTCATATGAGTATCATCAGTGTCATTTTTCTATGCAGGAATACATGCAGTTCATCATCATTATGTCCCTCATATTTTCCCCTTCTCCTTCAATCTCCATGCTTCACCTGAGTCCTGTATCTGAAGATCAAACCTTCTGTTCAGCTCTGGCCACTCCAACAGGAACATTTGAAATTCCCCTGGTTCACTGAAAGTCCATATTTTTCCCTGTAAGAGGACATTCAACCTTGCTGGGTAGTTCATTCTTGGCTGCATTCTAAGCTCTTTTGCCTTCCGGTATATTGTATTCCAAGCCCTACGAGCTTCCAATGTAGCTGCTGCTAAGTCCTGTGTGATCCTGACTGCAGCTCCACGATATCTGAACTGTGTCCTTCTGGCTGCTTGTAATATTTTCTCTTTGACTTGGGAGTTCTGGAACTTGGCTATAATATTCCTAGGGGTTGGTTTTTGGGGATCTCTTTCTCGGGGGGGGATCAGTGGATTCTCTCCATTTCTACTTTTTCCCTCTGCTTCTAGAAGATCAGAGAAATTTTCCTGTAGTAATTCTTTGAAAATGATGTCAAGGCTCTTTTTCTGATCATGACTTTCAGGTATTCCAATAATTTTTAGATTATCTTTTCTAAGTCTGTTTCCATATCAGTTTTTTCAATGAGATGTTTCACATTTTCTTCTAATTTTTCATTTTTTTTGGTTTTGAAGTAATGAATCCTGGTTTCTCATAAATTCATCAATCTCCCTGAGTTCTATTCTTTGTCTGAAGGATTTGTTCTCCTCAGAGAGTTTTCTTATCTCTTTTTCCATCTGGCCAATTTTGCTTTTTAGAGCATTCTTCTCCTCAATAACTTTTTGAACTGTTTTATCCATTTGACCTAAGCTGGTTTTTAGCATGCTATTTTCTTCAGCATTTTTTTGGATCTCCTTGACTAGGCTGCTGAGTTCAGTTTCATGTTTTTTCCTGCATCTCTCTCATTTCTTTTCCCAGTTTTTCTTCTAACTCCCTCATTTGATTTTCAAAGTCTTTTTTGAGCTCTGTCATAGCCTGAGCCCAATTTCAGTTTTTCTTGGAGTCTTTAGATGAAGGAGCTTGTGCTTCTTCATCTTCAGTGTTTTTATCCTTCTTGGGCTCATATACAAAATATTTCTCAATGGTGTTCCTCTTTTTTCTCTGCTTGTTCATTTTCCCAGCCTGAGCCTGGTTTTGGGGTGCTTCCTGAGCTTTTGGGACACTCCCACAATGATTTCAGTGTGTGAGGCTCTGTCCTACCTCCTGGTCTGTGAATGACCATATGCACCCCCCTCTGCCACAGGGCTGAGGTGGAGGGGGCCCCTGCTGTTCTATGGGGGGGCCTACACTGCAATCAGGATCTGAATGTGGTCAGAGCCCCGGAGTCCACTTCCAGGGGCAGAGGACAGAGCTCTGCAGTCTCTCTTTACTCCCCTCCCTGGGCTCAATGGGCTCATGCCCTGGGGGCTCCTGCTTACTAGCTTGGCCTGCTTCTGTTCCTGGATCTGGGCTGCGGAAAGACCACATTGCTTCCTGTGTGCCCTGAGGGCTGGGCTTCACGTACTCGCTCTGGCAGAGGTCCCCCACTGTTCCCCCACTTGTTCCTGGTGCTCCCCAGGGGCGTAGCTCAGGAGACTCCCCCACTGCTGTGAGCCACTGCTCCCAGCACCCTGGGGCTGCCTCCAGGAGGCTGAAGTTCTTTTGCTCTGGCGGGCCACCACTCCAACCCTGGGGAGCAGAGCCTTTCTGCTCTTTTCCAGGTTACCTTGAGTAGGAGAACTGCCTCATTGGGTCCCTCTGTGGGTTCTGTCTCTCTCGAAAGTTTAGTTAGAGTCCCCAGTTTCAAAGTTTTATGAGAAAGTGCCTAAGAGAAGTTCCTCTCTAGTCGCCATCTTGGTTCTGCCCTCTGAGACTTAGCATCCCAGTTCTTAAAGGAGAACTTAACTAAGTTATAAGTTCATGACCAACAAGAAATGGAAAGAATTGCAAAATATAAAATAGAGAATATAGATTATATTAAGTTATAAAGCTTTTGCAGAAACAAAATCAATGCAACCAAGATTAGAAGGAAAGCAGAAAGCTGGGAAACAATTTTTACAGCAAGTTTTTCTCATAAAGGTTTCATTCTCAAATATATAGAAAACTGAGTAAAATTTATAAGAACATAAGTCATTCTGCAATTGATAAATGGCCAAAGGATAAGAAAAAGCAGTTTTAAGATGAAAGTTATCTATAGGTATAAGGAAAAGTGCTCTAAGCAACTAGTGAGTAAATAAATGTAACTCAAAACACCTCTTAGGTATCACCCCACATCTATCAGATTGACTAACATGGGAAAATCAGGACACTAGTACACCATGGTGGAGTTGTAAACTGATTAAACCATTCAGGACAGCAATTTGGAGCTAAGTAGAAAGGGCAACCAAATTGTGAATCCCCTTTGATCTAGCAATAAACCACAACTAGGTCTATTCACAAAGAGATCATTAAAAAGTGGGAAATGTGCAAAAATATTTCTATAAAACTTTTCTGTGGTGGTAAAATATTGAAAATTGAGGGGATACCCATCAATTGGAATGACTGAACAAGCTGTTGATTAGGAATGCAATAGAACATATTGTGCACCAAGAAATGATGAACGGGCAGGTTTCAGTAAAACCTGTAAAGGCTTGTACAAACTCAGGCAAAATGAACCAGAAAAATCAGAAAAACATTATACACAGTATCAGCAACATTGTGTGATGATTAACTATGAGTGACTAAAAGAAGATAAAGAATTGATAGACAAATTGAGGCACATTTTTCAGTTACTCTATTCTTTTTGTGTTTTCTTTTCTTTTTTTTATTTGTTCCTTCTTTCACAACCATGTCTAATGTAGTAATAGGTCTTACTTGATAATACACATATATTCTATATCAAATTGAAACATTTAGGAAGAAGGGAGGGCAGTGAAGAAGGGAGAAAAATTTGAAACTCAAAATCTTGTAAAATTAAATGCTCAAAATTATCTTGACGAGGAATTGGAAAAATAAAATACTATTAAAAGATTTAAGCACTCATCATTGAAGTGACTTGTATTTCAGAGGATGGATAGAGGCATTCTTCTCATTTCTTCACAGAGAAAAGTGATGGATAAATAATAAGGAATACTTTTCTGGTTATAGTCAATGCAATTATTTATGTTGCTTAACTATGTATATTTATCATAAGGGTTCTTTTTTTTTAAATAGTGGGAGTGGGAGGTTAAGGAGCATAGAAATAAGGAAAGAAAAATATGACTACCATATCTTTAATATAGAGAGCAGAATACTATGAAGACCAGAAAGAAACTGAGACAAGGGGCGGCTAGGTGGCACAGTGGATGAAGCACCGGCCCTGGAGTCAGGAGTACCTGGGTTCAAATCCAGTCTCAAACACTTAATAATTACCTAGCCGTGTGGCCTTGGGCAAGCCACTTAACCCCAATGCCTTGCAAAAAAACTAAAAAAAAAAAAAAAGAAAGAAACTGAGACAAGCCAGAAGGGTTTGAAAGTTAGTTTGAGGGGCAGCTAGGTGGTGGAGTGGATAAAGCACTGGCTCTGGAGTCAGGAGTACCTGGGTTCAAATCTGATCTCAAACACTTAATAATTACTTAGCTGTGTGGCCTTGGGCAAGCCACTTAACCCCATTTGCCTTGAAAAAACCTAAAAAAAAGTTAGTTTGAAAGTGAATTTATTATATATATATACATATATATATATGTATATATATATATATATATATAAAGAAAAATGTTACACATAGCAGAACTCTTCATAAATATTCATTTTATTTACTTGTTTTCTTGGTACCATTAATTGTACTTTAAATCACATCTTAGGTTTTCCAGTGATGGTTCATGAAGACCAGGTTGCAGCTTCATAAACCTGAGAAGGGGCCAAAGTGAAATTTCACATCCTATGTCTATTTTCTCAAACATATTTACTTCTAAAGTAGATTTTTATGTAAAATATTATTTGTAGAAAACTTTGGGGCAGCTAGGTGGCACAGTGGATAAAGCACCGGCCTTGGAGTCAGGAGTACCTGGGTTCAAATCTGGTCTCAGACACTTAATAATTACCTAGCTGTGTGGCCTTGGGCAAGCCACTTAACCCCATTTGCCTTGCAAAAACTTAAAAAAAAATCAACAGAAAACTTTGGAAATATTTATTGATTTTCATGTTGATTGGACATTGTGGGAATGAAGATATCACTAAACAGGTTAGTTTTGGCAAGAAGAAAGGATCTTTTTTTCCTCCAGAATTGATAGATGGGAGGAGAAGCCAAGTGAGTACACTAAGATTCTTATTGATACATAAAAATAGATGCTTAGATACTTAGAGAGATTGGTAATCTCATCAATCCCAGTGATGAAAATCCTCCATGCCTTCTCTCCTGTGCAATTCATATTTTATGACCTTCTAAAAATCCCACACAGAATAGCAGCTCAACATACTGGAACTCTTCCTCCAATTTAAATTTCTGAAAGCTAGGAGCATAAGTACTGGCTCTGTTATCTGGTAATTCAACCACTCTTTCTTACAATACATACCCCTCATCATGAAATTGCAAACCTCTCAGCAACAAATCGTTGCTGGTAGCACAAGAATCTGCTTACA
The DNA here is from genome assembly GCF_037893015.1 of Macrotis lagotis. Classification (NCBI taxonomy): domain Eukaryota; kingdom Metazoa; phylum Chordata; class Mammalia; order Peramelemorphia; family Peramelidae; genus Macrotis; species Macrotis lagotis. The sequence goes on along the minus strand of NC_133658.1, from coordinate 37,561,723 downwards.
TTGATGATCTCACAGCTTTCCACTGTCTTTGGGTATCTGCGCTGAATCAAATTAAAGAGTGAAAAGGTTCAAGTACAGCTTGCTGTATGGAAATCACAAGAACATGGGAGTGAATTCAGAAAACAATTCTCCAAGACCATTTTTATGTCAACCCAGGATTCACTTCCTGACTTCCCTAGGAGATTGTGTCTTCCTTCTACCACTCTGAGTCTGTTCCTTCAGTTGTCTTTGAAGTTTATCTTTTAATTCTTCTTATAATAACTCCTTATTTGGATGATTTCTCTTATCTATGACTTTTTTTTGCTTCCTACTGCCCAGACAATTGTCTTGCCTCTTGTCTGACTCTACCTTCGACTCAGCCATCTGGTTTCTACTGAGATGGCAGAAGGGCCTTCCTTGTTTATAACTACAATCAGCCACCTGTTGGCAGAGATGGACTCATTTAAGCATGAAGGTAGCATGCTGTATTAAATCTAGTATAGAAACTGACCTTCATTTGGCATCCATAAATAACACTAAGAGGGAAGAGGTGGTTCCTGAAACTGTTTTGCATATTGATATCTCAACAACCTTACACAAGCATGTCCTAAGGTATAACTATCATTCTGTGTCTCATTCTGGGTTCAGAGCTCTCTTCCTACAGGTCTACAAAGAACAGAATGATCTCCCCATTCCAGCTTCTCTGGCTCCTGCTGCTCTGGGCTCAGGGTAAGACCAATCACAGGCTAATGTTTGTTGAGGCTCCAAAACCTGAAAATGACTTAGGGAGATGGGAGGGGGGGATATTTCTTAAGAGGTGGTCCTTACAATTGGAATGACATGTGAGACTCACTCACAGAACATACTATCTGAAAGAAAGGAAACTCACTGGAGAATTCATAGCAGGTGGAAATGGTTCTTTACCAAAATCTATTTCTTCTCATTTTCTTTTATCCAACCAAGATTCCAATGCAGCCATTGTGCTGACACAGTCTCCAGTCTCTCTGCCTGTGACTGTGGGAGAAAGAGTCACCATCAGCTGCAGGGCCAGTAAGGGCATTGGCAATTGGTTAGCCTGGTACCAACAACCACCAGGAAAACCTCCCAAGGCTGTTATCTATGCTGCTACCTACCTACCATCTGGGATTCCTGCCCACTTCAGTGGCAGTGCATCTGGGACAGATTTTACTCTCATGATCAGCAATGTGGAGGCTGAAGATGTTGGACATTACTACTGTCAGCATTATTATGAGATTCCCTAACCCACAGTGATTCAGGCCTGAACAAAAACCTAGGTTGCTGGTTTTTTAGCTTAGGAGAACAGCTGCTTCCTCCAGAGCACCTGGGTCAGAGCTCAGGCCAGGTTAGGCCTGACAACACAGATGTGGGGGCCACATATACCAGTCTCTCATATCCCAGAAAGGGGTAGGGAGTGGAAAGGAAGAGGAGAGAGAGAACCTTCTACTCTCTCCTCTCAAATCAGGTTCAGGTACCCCAGTGAAGTTAGTCTCCTTCCTTACTCTCTGTTCTGCCCTCCTCTCCCCCCTGATTATGGGGCTCAGATGAAGCTCCTCAGCATGCATTCAGGAGAAAAAATTTGGATTCCTGGGAAAGGATGGGCCTAACACATCAGATGCTTGGTACTCTCAGACCCTGCCCTGAGCAGCTGCACCAGAACAGAATCCTCAGCAATGCTGGGAAGGCCCCTTCAGTATTTCCCTCCTTATTTTGGGAATACAGTTCTCAGGACAATCTCTTTCTTTTTCCCTTATCCTCCCTTAAGTGTCACCAGGACATGACCCTGGAACCTTAGACAATCAGTAATGGCTTTGACCAACTTTCATGTTCAGTGAAGGGATATCATAGTGGGTGGCAATGGTGGTGAGGAGCTTTCTTGGAAGGCAACTTGAAACCTCTCTGTCCTCTCCCAAATGTTGGCTCTATTTGAAGGTATGGGTTGCCCAAATTGGTTATGTGTGCCTGATACATCTGTCCATAAGTGATTCAGTCGGATCTAGAGTTTCTTCCCTCTGCACTTTTTCAAGGGAGATGTTCATTCCTACCAGGATAGGAGCAGAAGACTGTGGTCATGAGGATGGCCATTCTGCTGAGCTCAGAAAGAGGATACAAGACTAGAATCTGATCTCTCTAGATCAGAGGAAATGATTTTTTTATCTCATTTTATTTAATAATGTCTGTAGTAAGTTATTATAATAGGATGTATTTTGATCTTTGATGTTTTGATGTTTTGTCCTTCACTCTCAAAGAGGATCATGGTTTCAGGAAGGTGATGCCATGACAAGCACGTGAATTGGATCTGAGGGGGGGAGCAGGACTGTGCTAAGTCGACAGTCTCACTTTCTCCTCTAGAATCAACTGGATCAAGTAGCCAAATATGAATCAATGAATCAGGACAAGTGAAGATGATGCTGGATGTGAAGTAATCAGGGTTAAGTGACTTACCAAGATCACACAGCTAGTTAAATGGAAGTGTCTGAGGCTGGATTTGAACTCCCATCCTCCTGACTCCAAGGCCAGTTTTCTATCCACTGTAAATTCTTCTTAAACATCATAATTTCATAAATGTAACAAAAGATTACTTAAATATGGCATCATTTGTCTAGGGAGAAGACTCCGACACTAGTCTGCTCATAGTGTGATTAAACTCTCAATCCAAAGGGGCAGTAGGACATGACTCTTATAGAGGAAACATAAATACTTTGTGTTTTAAAAGTTCTCTATCTTTAGTGATGAACAAGCACTAGGAAACATAGAAAATAGATGGCATTTAAAAAGCAATTTCAGCATAGTAGCAGAAAAATATAACTATAATCCATGCCATCTACATGTTATTCTCATTTTTTACTAACTTTATAATAGATACAACTGTGTTTAATAGCCTTATTAAGAACTATTCAAGTCTCATCTTAGGTACAAAAAAATTTGTCTATGAGGAAGATAGGAAAACTCCTGTTACAATATTATGTTTTAGGTTTTTCTAACAAATGTTCTTTTGACCCTAGTCAAAGTCAGAAGGAGCCTAGACCCTGATGTTTCCACCATGCTCAAAGACTTTTATTAGATCCGAACTTAGCTCCTGATTTCTCTCCCTTAGTGGAGATGTGGATCCAAAGTTATCTATCCAAGGCTCGCTTCTCTTGTTACAAAATTCCAGTTATACAAACGTCTGGAATCCTAACTTGGTATTCAATTACTGTAAACTTGTTCTTCCACTATTTATCCACTAGATCAGAAGTATCAAATACCGGTCTTGTTGCCTGAACCAGATGAAAATTCATTTGTGATGTGGTGCCAAGGATAGAGAGACAGCAGTTGAGGTTAGAACCTAGAGATGGGAGTCTATGGAATCCATTCCTCTTCTCAATGATAGAGATTGATCCATCAATCTTTTCTTTTCTAAGCTACTTAATTCCCAGTCTTTCACTTTTCCTGCCAGGGCCCCAAGTATCTTTGTTTTTCCAGAAAGCCTATCACATAAGACCTTTGGATATGAGTACTATCTCGGAATGAAAGCAGCAGAGGTTGTCCTGGGGATTTCAAATCAGAGAATGTATTTATAAGGGAAAGGAATGGGAATAGGACTGACAAGACCAGGAAAGAACAGTAAGCCAAGAATAAGTAACTAACCAGAGACTCCAGGTTATATATATTGGTTGTTTTAATAATTGAAACTTGGACTATGTCAAGTTGTGAATTTGAAATTTAATTCCAAAAGCCCAAATCACATGAGAAAATATATTTTAGCAGGCTCCATTCAACACAACTAGGTAAAAGGTCAATGAAACCAATTCAGGTTGTCTTCCCTCACATGGCAAATATTAATTTGATAAGCTTGAAAAGAGGTTAAGTTTGGAGAAGTTACAGGAAAAGGGATAGTTGAAAACTATTTCCTGAACTGGGAGTTAATATGATCATTCTAGAAAATAATTTTTAATTATATGAAAAAGTCAATAAACTGTGCATGCCCTTATACCTACTATCCCATTGATAATTGATCTCCAAGAGCTCCAAGACTGCCTTTCTCTCAACTTCAGTTTCTTCACTTATAAAATGAGTATAATGACCCTGGGAATGACTGTCATACCAAAATCTCAGGGTTGTTGTGATCATCACATGAGAGAAAGTGTTTGAAGTTGGCTTCCAACAACCACTCAAATGCCAGCTTTGGTTATTACGATCCCCAGACCAAGTCCCTAGGGACATAGAGAAACTCAGTGATGCAGGATCTGAATCTACCTCCTGCCAAGCAGCAGTGATAGTACTTCCACTATTTTCCTGAAAGAGAGAAATGCTTAAGAATTACCCCCAATATGATATGAGATTTTCTGAATACTGATTTCTAAGAAGTATTGAGTGCCAATTAGAAATTTGGGTCCAGTGTGGCCCATGCTTTCACCTTAAGATATCAACTCCCCAAACTAGAATGGATTAGGGAATGGATGAGTGAATAGATACAGGAATGTACAGTGAGGAGGCAGGTAAGACAGAGCTGAGCTTCACCTATGATTGCAAAGGGTTGAGTACATACACTTCTAGTGCTTACTGAATGTACTTAACCCTTTGCAATCAGAGATGAGGTTCAGCTCTGCCTTACTTGCCCCCTCACTGAATATCCTTGATTATTGGACTAGGTTAGGGAAGAAATACCAGAGATATGGGCCTCCTGGCCTAGCTTCCTTGATTTTCATGAAAAATTACTGGTACTAGCTTGTCATGTCAGTTCATTTGGGTCACAGATTCAGCTCCCTTTACTAGGAGTCTGGGCTGCTCCCGCCCAAAGTTCTTAAGATTTTCCTCCTGAGAGGAGCAGAAATAGACAGGTTATTGTGTCCTTGTCTCTAAATCACCATATGTTCAACAGACAGAAGGTTACTTGGGAGTATGGACAGAAGTGTATTTCAGTATTAGTGGATATAATTTATCCTTGCCCACTTTGAAGACCAGATGTCTATATAAATCACCTCAGAAAAATCACTGAAAGTAGGTAGGGCAGAGCTGGAGAACTCTATCTACTTCCCTTCCAGGAACAATTCATAGCCTTTCCTATAAGGATTATTTAAAGTCTAAAATTATTACTTAATGATAACTAGCTTACCTAGATTGGTTTGAAAAGCAATGAGATGAAAGTTCTCCAAGGAGACATCATTAGGTTTGAGGTCTATCTGGATATTCACCTCTATTAGAATTGGTCCCAAAAGAAACAGAGACAACCTTTCTAATTAGGAAATTCCACAAGGCCAGTGGCAGGAATGATGGGGGCACTACCCCCTCACTTTGTAAAAGCTGCTGATGCTTCAGAACATCACTGTCAGTTCCCCCTCCTACAGTCCCTGAGGATACACTCTGAATGAATTCCCCTTCTGCTTTTCAGTCGATTGAGGTCAGGGGAGCCCTTGTTTCCTGCATTGCCACCAAGACTCTATTGGTATGTTGAATAAGTTTTATAAACTGTATTTCTGATCAGAGCCTGCTTTCTGAGCCAGTAATTGAGTATTCAAAATCTGGAATATTATCCCTTTCTATGCTAAGGTCTGTTTTCTTTCTATTTGTCAATTGTCCTGATTATCTTAGGAAGTTAGATGTTAGAAAGCAGGAAGCTTCCCGGTATCTCTGAAAGAGACAAAATACATGATTTGCTTAGGAAGAAGATAACTAGTTCTCTTGTTTGTGCTCTTTTTTTAAAGAAGTCTTTACAACTCTAGTTGAAGTTAACAGTGCATAAAAATGACATTTTTGCAATCTAGTATGCAACCCAATTGGCTAACCCCCAAAAAGTTGAGATTCTTTGTCTGTCATGTATAAACATATTCCTCTTTCTTCCTCTTGAGGCAGTAATTTCTACTGATGACTACCACTATCATTTCCTGGTAAATCTTTGAGAATAAACTTAATGTTTTACCTGACATTTTGTTATTTTATTTTAGATCTAAATTAGGCTTTAGATTTACAAAAGCAATCCCAGGTATGGACTTAGATTTAACTCAGTTTCTACATAGCATTTGTCCCACCAGATGTTTGAGCCACTTAGCTCAGCAAAGGAACAGTTTTCTCCAAAGCCCAAAAGTCAGAGTTGTCCCTGAATGGAGGGGAAGACTGAATGTATTTCAGTCTTACTATGATGGCCAGGTATTCAAGGATCACCCATGTGAGGAAGAGGTATAGAGTCCAAAGAAAAGAATGCAGAGCCCTCTTACTTCACCCATTATAGACAGACTCCTTTCTTTCCCTCTAGGGAAGCTGGTCCCCTGCTGTACTCTCACCTTTCTCAGTCACTTACTGTAGAGACTTCTCAGATAAAACCCATTTAAGGGAAGGACTTAAGGGACTCCTTCAAAGGGACTGACCTGATGCTTCTGGATGCTTTTCAACAGACCTACATTGATAGGTAGGGCAAGGACAATATCCTTAACAATGATCATGTTCAACACTAGGGGCCAAAACCTGGAGACCACTAGATCCCACTCACCAAGATCTTCCAATTCATGCCTTTCTTGAAGAAGAAAGTAATATGACTTCTCTAGCCACAGAAAACAATTCATAGAGAAAAATACAGTAGCAGAACATAGCCCAAGGCTAGGCTAAACTAAAGTTTTGTACAGCAATATCACATTTTCCCATACTACAGGTTTTTGTTTTTAATGACAAAACAAAATTTTAATAACCAGTTAAAAAAACACCTTATGATGACTAAAGATAATGTACCATAGGTTAACACTAAAATTCAAGCTTCAAAAACATAGGGTTAAAACAAACAAAAATATAGATTAGACATGAAGTTTATCCTCTGGGATTTACCAAACAAAACCTATAGGTAATGGAGATTATCCCATGATGATCACAAAGAAACCAGACAAAACATCAAAATTTATACCATTTCAGAAAAGGGAAAAATAATTAATCTCCTTAGTGGCCTGTCCATAGGAATTTGCACAATATCACTAACCAAAACTGATCTACAAAGATTATCATCTTCTCTTTCCGATTTCTTCTCTTTTCTCTTCCTAGATTACTGGTCTCCTTACATCCTGAGCATTGTTCTCCTAAATTTGTGATTAACATGAGGAGCTTAATTTCTTAATAGCAAGACAAGATGATCTGATACAAGCCTAGTATTCTCTAAAGGGAATGAAGCTTCTATCAAGATATAGTTATGAGAAATTATTCTTGCTTTCACACACATTAAAAATAATAAAAAGTTACTTAAGCCAGTGGAATAACACCCTGTTCAATTCTATAAATCAATTTTATTTTTCTAATCAGGATTTGCTTGGTGCCCTCAATCATCAATTGTTTAAAAGCAGGAAACAGAAGGGCTTGTTCTGAAAATCCCATAGTTCAATCATCCTTTACAAAAGACTTCTGGAGATCTTGTCACAGACTTGGTATTCAAGCTCCTCAGAAGAAGAGATTCCCATCCTCAATAAGGTCTGACTTACTTTTCTCTGTTCTTGTTTAATCCCATCTTTAATGATTCCCAAACTTATTTATAGAATACATATCTGTTTATATAAATATTCATTTACTTATCTATTTTCTTATTTATATAATTTGAACTTTCAGCACAAGTTTTACTATATTTTACATTTCCCTAAACAACTATTTTAAATTGTTGTTCAATTCACCTACCTTAGGTCTTTCTGATTAGTTTTCTGTTTATCTAGCTGGCAGGAGGCAGTAGCCCCAAGCAGCCCTCTCATTAGGAGGCCAGGATGCCCAGCAGCCGTGCTTGCTGCTCATGGTACACCAGGAGACAGGATGGTGAGGGTGATGGCCTGGACTCCATGCATGCGCCGGTGTGCCGGGCCAGGCCAGTGGTGGCTCTACGTGGAGGCTCTGGCTTGGCGCTATCCTGGGTCCTGCAGGAGGCTCTGGAGCCTGCTCTGCTCCTGGGCCGCTACCCAGCGGGCAACTCGAGGTTTGGGCACAGGTGCTGGATGACGACGTCTCGGAGCTGGCCATGGCACTCACGCCCGCCTCCCGAGCTCTGGCCAATGGGAGGGTGGAAAGATCTGTCAACTCCTCCAAAATCTCAGCAGTTTGGTTTGAGTTCAGACAGAAATAGAATTGAGGTTTAAAGACAAGTATGTTTAAGCATCCAGAGTTTAGCCCTAACCACAGACAGATTTAGGCTTAAACAAAAAGTGATGATGATGATGATTTTCATCCTTATTTCTCTAAGGTTCCAATATTCATGAGCGGAACCAGTTCTAATGCTGACTCAGAGAAAAACTTGTAGGCCGTTTTTGTAGACCAAAAAGATTCTGGCAGTAGCCAGTCAAATGACCTAAGATGTCAAATTCTACATTTATGATTCTCTCATGGAATTACAAAGTTTGCCTCAATTTAGACAGAAAGTAGGAATGTCTTAAGCAGGATTTCTCTATCCTCTTTCAAAATGTGTTTTAAGTTGACTGGCAAAACTCTAGGAATTTAATAACGCTGTTACAAGGGTGACTCAGCAGCATTGATACAGATTTATGGATAGAGGGAGCAGACCTTGATGCAGCAGATGGACATTTTTACAAACAGACTCAATATTCAGATTTGTGACCCTAGTTTAAGGCTGAGACTTTGATCAGAAATAGGTTGTAAAATGTATATACTTTGAGAGACACCACCTGGTCTTGAGATGCTACCACTCTCAGGGAGGAGAGGAGGGGAATTCTGGCCCATCCTCAACCAGATGGTCAGATTGATGCTCAATGGGGAGACCATTTCCAGCCAAATGCCTTGAAAATGGATCAGGAGGGCTGCCAGCATCTCTTCCTACAACTGGAGCAGTATCTGATCTCAGTAGCCCCCAAGGCCTCAAGGGGAGGATGAGGACTAGATCCACCCCTATTTTCTTCCCCCTCCTCTTCTTCCCCCCAATTCCATATCCTCAAGAGGAGGGAACCCAGAGCTACCATCCTCTACCTCTTCCTCCTCCTCCCCCAGGAGGACCCCTAACCCACCACAACTATCATCACTATCATTATCCTTCTCCAGGAAAAGAACTGAGCACCTGGGGGTGGGGGTGGGGGGAATGGACTTCTTACCAGTGGTTACTAAAGAACTTCTTATTGGATTGATTCTTGTGTGTTGATTTGATTTTTTGCATCTCAGTGTCTTTTCATACTCTTTTTTCCCTGGGCATCTTCTCTTCTGGCTTAGCACTCTCAGAATTCATTGGACTTCAAAAAAAACTTTGTTAAGAATCACTGCTTTGTGCCAGCAGAGGAAAATGCTCTTGAATAGCTAATGATCTGTTGGGGAGCATCCTGACTGTAGAGCAGGAAGAAAGCCTCCCCCACTCAGGCTGCTGATAACTCCTGGAGTCCTGCAAGCTGAACAGATAGATGGTGAGACATGCCTAAGGGTTACCTATCCATCGACGCTAAAGGCTAGCAGCCCTGCTCCAAACTGTTCTCAGGACCCACCCAGGTAGGCCAGATTTAGTTTCACTGAAGGCACTATGGTTTTCCCCCAAAAGTGGTACTGCTAAGAAGGTACCTAAAGGCAGGAAAGCTCTAATTGAGTTACTTTGAATTGGGATTTTAGAACTCTGGTCCTGAAACAAGAGGTAGCTCAAAATGTTGAGCAAGAAGCAAGACATGCACCACTAAGTGAGGCTTGATTCCATCTATTTAGACCCCAAAGTCTTGAATTTGGTCAAGGTATGGAAAAGGCCAGGAGGCAGTGGCCTCTGGGATTCGGAATTGCAGTGAATAGCACTCAAGACTCTAAAGAAGGAGGGAGAACTGAATGACCCAGAGACAAACCTGGGATGAATTTAAAGGTAATATTGCCCAAGGTTGGTGCTTCTTTAAAGAGATGAGTTTATCTGTAAAGGAGCAGGGACAACCTTACTCAGAAGCAACTATTTGCAGTCCTGTGCAACTTTGTCCATCAGTTGATTTGAATTTCTGCAGGGGGATGGGGAGGGGTGGTTAGGGTTGACTTTACTCACTAAAGGATTTTTTTCTGTTTGACCTCTTTCTGGGAAGACCCCCCCCCCATCCCCTCTGCAAAAAGGTATTGGCATCTCCAAAAATTCTAGTCTGTTCTTGACTTGGACCTACTCTTGAGGATTTTCACTCTGGAGCATTGTTCCAAGAAACTGAATGGAGCTCTGGGATTTTTAGCAGTACACATCTTCAAATTCTTCAGAATGTAATTCAGGGAAAGCTTAGGACACATAAACTTCTCCCTTGGACCACAATATGGTTGGGATGGCGGAAGGTAGGGGTTGGGAGAATTCAGAGAACACCTCCAAGTCTCATTTAAACCAAAGAAAGAAATTCAAACATTTAATTTTCTCTTTCCTTTCAATACAATATACTTTCCCAGAGCAGATCTGAAAGACAGTCATAGTGTTATCCCAGCAAGAAGATCAGCTAGAAACTGGATATTGGAATGAACAAAATCTGTTTGAAAAGGACAGAATGGGATGAAAGAGGGTGGAAAAGCAGGTAAGTAACAGGTTTAATCAAGACCAAGGATCTTAATGTAACTTCTATGGAGCAGAAATGCACCTCTCAGAAATAGAAGTCATTTCCCATGTACCACTGTGGGTATGCAATTCTCTAGGGGTTGGAGGAGAGAAAGGAGTCCCAGGAAGACTGATAGAGCAAAATATTGAAGCCACATGAACCTTGAAAAAAGGGGGGGCCTTTGGTGAGCCCCAAGTAGCTAAGATGGAGCAGTCCATCACCTAGCCTTGTTGGCATTCTTAGGGACTGGAGGCCACAGAGAATGATACTGATCCCATCTTCTCATACTGCTGAGATGAGGGGGTAGATGGCCAATGTGTCCAGATTGGAGGCCACAGAGAATGATACTGATCCCATCTTCTCCTACTGCTGAGATTGGGGGGGGGGGGGTACATGGCCAATATGTCCCTGACATTGGTTTGGATGTAGTAAGGGAGCTGACATAGGCAACAGGTCCTTTCTGCTGGGTCCAAGAAAAGAGATAACACAAGCTGATTATGCCAGAGAGATCAAACAGCTGGAATGGCACCAGTTTTACACTAGGAAGGTTTCCCTAAAGAGAGATGATAAGTGGATACCCAGTAGGGGTAGGGAAGTGAAAATCATCATTGAGCATCTTTGTGAGAAAAGAGAAGAAAACATCTGGAATTGAGGAGTTTGCCAGATTCTTCCCCAAACATCCCTGTACTGCCAAGTCTTACTTTTTATATATTTTATTTTTTAAAGTTTATTTTCCAATTATATAGAAATATAATTGTCAACATTCATTTTTGAGATTTTCTCCCTCCTACTCTTCCCTCACCCCTCCTTAGGATAGCAAGTATTACATATATTTCTATATTGATCATTTGTGAAAAAAGAATCAGAACAAATGGGGGGAAACTACAAGAAGGAAAAAGCAAAAAACAAATTTATAAAGGTGAAGATAGTATGCTTTTGATCTTCACTTAGATTCCATAGTCCTTTCTCTACATGTGGATGACATATTCCATCACAGGTCTTTTAGAATTGTCTATTATAGCTGTCTTCCTGGAATCTTCACAAAATGTTGCTTTTTTAAGGTATACAATGTCCTTCTCACTTCACTCAGCATTATTTAATTTAGGTCTTTCCAGGCTTTTCTGAAATTTGCCTGCTCATTGTTTCTTATAAAAAATAATATTCCAGGGGTGGCTAGGTGGCGCAGTGGATAGAGCACTAGCCCTGGAGTCAGGAGTATCTGAGTTCAAATCCAGCCTCAGACACTTAATAATTACCTAGCTATGTGGTCTTGGGCAAGCCACTTAACCCCATTGCCTTTCAAAAACCTAAAATAATAATAATATTCCATTACATTCATATGCCACGATTTATTAAGTCATTCTCCAATCAAAAGGCATCCCCACCACAGAAAAGAGTTGCTACAAATATTCTTGTACATGTGGGTCTTCCCCCCCCCCCCCTTTTTGTGATCTCTTGAGATATAGATCTAATTATAGTATTGCTGGATCAAAGGATATGCACAGTTGGGCATAGTTCCAAGTTGCTCTCCAGAATGATTGGAGCAGTCCCAGTTTTCCCATATCCCCTCCAACATTTATCATTTCCCTTTTCTGTCATATTAGCCAATATGAATGGTGTGAGATGAAGCCTCATAGCTTTTTTGATCTGTATTTCTCCAGTTAAAAGTGACAAATAATCAACAGAGAGAATATATTAGTATAAAGGGGGGGTCAAGAAACTCTTCTCACAGACAGGAAGTTTTAAGCTAGAACCTGAAGGAAATGAAGAGGTAGAGATGAGGGGAAGTGTTACAGAAATAAATCTGGTAGGGTGGCTAAGTGGTGTAGTGGATAAAGCACCGGCCCTGGAGTCAGGAGTACCTGGGTCCAAATCCAGTCTCAAACACTTAATAATTACCTAGAGGTGTGGCCTTGGGCAAGCCACTTAACCCCATTTGCTTTGCAAAAACCTAAGAACAAACAAACAAATAAATAAATAAATCTTGTGAGAAGAAAAGCAGGAAGGTCCATGTTACTGGATCCCGGCGTTTAAGGAAAAGAGAATAAGGTGTAAAAGAAGAATCAGATTTTGAAGAACTTTGAGAAATTCATATATGATCCTAATCAGTAGGGGAGTTTATTTTAAGACTATTTTGGCAGCTGAGTGGAAAATGGACAGAAGTGGGTAGACATGAGGCAAGTGGCTGTTGCAATAATACAAGCATAATTTGAAAGGGCCTGCACACAGGGTAGTGGCAGTGTCAGAGTATATACCAGATTGTTAGGAAAATCAAATCCCTGGGAAGATGGTGGTGCCCTTGGAAATAGGGAAGATTTGGGAGGAAAGAAAGTAAAGTCCAGATGGCTGTATCTTTCCTTTTCTTCTTAGAGCCAGTTGCTGCCTCTAAGGTCTATCTTTTTTTCTTTTCAGTTCATTTCTTTTTTTCTAATGGCCTTTTCTGCTACCTCCAGTCAGGCATCTGTTTCTCCATTTAGTTAATTATTTTTTCAAAATGAACAGTGATCTAGTTTCCCCAAGAAGAGAAGCTTCTCTTGTTATCAGCATTATGGACCACTTCTTACCACTTTCTGACACCAGGCAGAGATAAAAGAAAGAAACCACTGAACCATGAGATCATACCTTCCCACACTTAGACTATTTCGCTAGTCTGACCCACATGTAATACTGAGCACTGAATCTTAGAGAAGGGACCTCCTACCTAGGACTGTTTTGCAAATTAGTATCTCAGCAACTTTGCACAACCACTGCCTGAGATAAAAAAAAAAAAAAGATGCCTCTGTCCCCATCTATCTCACCTAGGTCTCAGAGGTCTCAAGCCTAAAGGTTCTACAAGAGAAATCATGATCTCCTCATCCCTGTTTCTCTGGCTCCCAGTACTCTGGGCGCAGGGTAAGATCAACTGCAGGTGTTGTCAAGTTAAGTAGTGTTACCTTGTTGAGCTTCACCTGCAGATTCTAAAACTTGAAAAACTGAAGATAGGTTGGTACAGGGGAAGGTGATGAGTAGCTGGTTCCTACAGTCAAAATCTCAGGTAAGTCAGAGCACATGCTCCTGGACATACTTCTTGATTTCAATCTATTTCTTCTCATTTTTTTTTCTTCACTCCAGGGTCCTGACCCAGTCTCCAGCTTCTCCACCTGTTACTCCTGGAGAAAAAGTCACCATCAGCCGCAGTCAGTGAAAAAATTTACAGTAATTTGACCTGATGCCAGTCTCCTAAGCTCCTAATGTATGCTGCTGCCAACCTGCCCTCTGGGGTCCTTACCAGCTTCAGTGGCAGTGGGTCTGGGATAGATTAAACTCTCACAATCAGCAGTGTGGAAGCTGAGAATGCTACCGTCTATTACTGTTTTCAGTATATTAAAGTTCCTCCCAAAGTGATATATTCTCAAACAAAAGCCTCACAAGGTTCAGTCCAGGGGATCAGTGATCCTTCAATACCCCAGATACTTCCCCTTCTTCAGGACCCATGCACATGTAACCTCTCTGCCTTTCTTGGGTGTTCATTGAGTACTTCTAGGTTTTCCAGTCTTTTGTGGTAAGAGTCATACCAAAAGAAAAGACTGAAGCTATTCAGAGACTCAAGGAATGTGTCATTCTCCCCTTCCCATATAAAAGACCCCAGTCCAGTTCTCTTGGATGAAGAATTTTAGATCAGAAACATGGATTTGGAAAGGACCTCAGGTGTCACTAAACTCAACCCCTTCCAACCAAATATTACATATGAGGAAACTGAGATATGGAGAGTGACTTTCCCAGAGTCACACGACTAGGACTCCAAGGTGATGTTTGAACCCTCTTGACTCCAAACCCCATTTCTATCCACTTGTCTACAAGAGGAAGATAGGAGCCTCCTGATCTTGGTAAATCCTTCCCCTGCTTAGAGGTTTTCAATCCTCTCTTGAATAAGACTTAGGGCTTCATATGTTTATCCTGCCTTTCAGCACAGAGGAGTCAAGAAAACTGCCTCCCTGACCATCTCCAAGGCACCAAAGGTCTTTCCCCTGAGTTGGAATAAAAAGGCCTTATTACTTCCTGACTCTCCCTGTCCCTATTTTATCATATCCTCCCTAAAGCTAATATAGAAAACAGTCCCTAGGAAAGAGGCTGAGTGGTACAGGCTCTTAAGAATCAGATCTTCCAGGAGGATCCTTTTCCATTGTAGTCTGATGGGAATCTTTAGGGCAAGGGAAAATTCACCCAGGCCCTGTCCTGAGCCATAGACTCTCTCTTACCATGGAGGGTCCCAAATCAGTAAAAATTTGAAACTGATTCTGGGTCTTAGTTTCTAAAAGAGTAGATAAAAATGATTTCATAAATGCTTATGTTACCTCTAGAGTAGGTTGAAGATTACTAAGGGGAAGAGAGCACTAGCAGCTTGGGAAACCAGGAAAGACCTCCTATATCAGGAATATGTTTGAGTTGAGTCTTGAAGAAAGCTGAGAAGTTTAAGAGGCAGAGGTGAGGAAGGGAGATAAAATGGCAGCAAGTGGGAGATAGCATACTATGTGAGGGGATCAAATAAGTATGACCACTGTATAGAGTTTATTGATGAGATTAGTACGTGAGGATAATAAAAAGACCAGTTTGTGGAGATCTTTCAATGCCAAATGGAGGAATTTATATTTAATCCTAAGGAAGCCACTGGGGTTTGTGAAATTGGGAAGTGACATGTTCAGACCTATTGCTTAGGAAAAACAGTTTGGCATCTGAGTTAAGCATAGACTTTAATGACCTTGTCTCAGGGAGACCAATGGGAGATTTTTTTTCAATATTCTGGGCAACAGAAAAAGAGGGCCTGAACCAGAGTAGAAACTATATGAGGAGAGGAAACCCTATAAGAAACTTTATGGAGATAGAAATGAAAAGATTGAATAAGTGATTAAAATCTGAGAGTGAGGAATCAAGGATGACACCAAAGTTTCAAATCTAAATGTTTTAGAGAAGGATACTGCCTTCAGGAAAAAAGGAAGTTAGGAAGCAAAGGGATTTGGGGTAGAAAATGAATTCTATTTCTGATTATCTTTCTAGGACCCCCTAATGATAAGTGTTCATTGGAAGCATTTGGAACCTCCCCCTAAATTAATATGTAAACATTTTTGACCTTGTTTAGTCCTTTATGATTGTTCATTTATATTTATCTTTTTTACGTTTTTATCCTTATCTATTGTTTGATCCCTTATGATTGTTCATTCATACATACCTCTTTATATTTCTCTTGATTCCAGTGCTTGCATTTCAAGGTTTCTCCACAGAAAAGGTCTTTTCATCATGAATGCTTAAAAGTCCTCTTATTGGGGTGACTAGGTGGCACAGTGGATAGAGCACTGGCCTTGGAGTTCAAATCCGGCCTCAGACACTTAATAATTACCTAGCCATATGGCCTTGGGCAAGCCACTTAACCCCATTGCCTTGAAAAATCTAAAAACAAAAAAGTCCTCTTATTTCATTAAAGTTCCATCTTTCCCTTGTAAGATAATGTTCAGTTTTTCTGAGTAGTAATTCTTGGTTGTAAACCTCTGCCTTCTGGAAAATTGTATTCCAGGATCTCCACTACTTTGTAGTAGTCACTGCTAAATCACAATTGTGACTCCTTGCTATGTGTATTCTTTCATTCTGTCTGGTTCCAATATTTTTTTTCTTTCACTTAGAAGCTCTAGAATTGGATATTCTTGAAAAATTTTAGGGGTTTCTTTCAGGAAGTGATTGATAAATTTGTTCTATTTACACTCTGCCTTCTGGTTCTAAGAAGTTCTTTTAAAGATCTCTTAAGATATGATAACAAGGTTCCATTTTTTGGTGACTACTGGCAGCTAAGTTCAATAATCCTTAATTATTTTTCTCCTTGATGTTTTAAAGGACAATTTTTACTGTGAGAAACTTTATATTTTTCTCTTTTTCGCTGTCTTTTGACTTTCTTTAATCTTCCTCATTGTCTCATGGAGCTATTGACTTCTCTTTGAACCAATATATATATATTCTCTTGATTATCACTTGACTGTCACTATATCCATTTGACTGTAAAACCAATGTAGTTTTCAAGGAGTTTGTTGTTCAGGCAAGGTTTTATACTCTTGTGTCAAACTGTTCATTCCCTTATCAAGTCTTTCTTCTGTAACTCCCAATAATTTGAATGACATTTCTCAATGCTACCACCAGTGGATGAGAAAGTCACAGCAAATAAGGTCTGGCTGACATCCTATTTTCTTATGTAAACTTCAATTTGCTTTTTTTTTAGAACTGTATTTATAATAGTTTTCTAAATGAGTTTCCAACTGTTTTTATAAGTCTAAAGCATGATTCTTTACTAAAATCAATTTCAAATAAAACACCAGTATTGCCCGCGATAGCTCTGGTGTGGGTCTGGACATGAACTTCCAAGAGTCAGGTCAAGTAGAAAAACATAGCCAAACATGCAAGGTTGGGATGTGAAAATCTACCAACTTTATTTTTGGAAACTCAGATTTTTAATAGCAAAAACTTATCTCAGGAATGACCAGTTAAAGGAGACCCAGTTTCACAATTTCTTGGGTAAATCAAAAAGGACTTTACAACCACCTCTGGAGCCACAGATTATCCCAGATCAGGTTTCACTGGAGAGCCAACAAATCCATACAATGAGCAATAATACATACATATCTCTGATGGAAAAGGTCACCAAGGACATGCGAAAATCACTCACGGGGCTGGCCCTCCACACGCCAGCAACTTTGAAAACAGATAAATGCCAGAAAGGTCACTAGATGGCACAGAGGATAAAGTGTTTGTGCTGGTATCAGGAAGACCTAAGTTCAAATCCAACTCAAACCTACTAGTTTTGTGACTTTTAATCAGCTTGATTTTGCAAGTATGGGGAAGGAGCATACTTAATTATGATCTGACTTGGATATTCACTCTTATCCTTCCAAATTGGGTTCAAACTAGA